>NC_090926.1:303371506-303996506 GCF_040938575.1 Ambystoma mexicanum
CAGAGATTAATAAGCCTCCTTTTGGTCTACCTTTTTGCCCTTTTGTGGCTATTTGTTGCACTGTGGAACGACCGTCAAAGTGTACTGTTTATTAACCAAGTTTCTTGTAAGGCAATCATCAGGTTCATATCCAACATTACTACCAAACCTTTTTCACCAAAGAGATGTGAATTCCCCCACGTGTTCCATGTGTATATTAAATCAAAATCATCGATGCTCCAAGGAGAAATGTTGTTTAAAGGCTACTGGTAGCCACTGCCAGTACCCATCGCATGGTGAGTCAGTGATGCCATTCGCTGCTTTACTCAGCGTTATTGTTGCTTTGTTCACAGACCCGTTGGAGACTGTTAGCGGCCTGTTTATTCCAACAGTGCCATCTCTATGGCCCTGAAAAAGCTCATCACCACCAGGATGGACAGTAGTTGTACTCCGACATCCATCCACATTCGTGTTTGCCACATTACTATGTTGTTTTTCTTTGATGGCTCTTTCTTTTATTACTGACGTGTTCAGTTTTACATAGGTATCCCAGCCTAAATATCTGGCCTTCACATATCTATATGTAGGATATAGAGTAGTTTCAGTATTGAACCACACATTAGAGACAAACTTGGCTACATGTTCTACCTGGGCCACAATTCGAATATCCTCAGATGCTGTTACCCTAAGCGGTACAGTAGCATGTAAAATGTGTAATACAGCAGTACGATTCAGTGGCGACTGCTTACTATTAAGAGACCTGTTCTAATTGCAGCACTCACCTTCTCACCAGCGTCAATATTCAAATTTCTCACATCAGGGCGCAGAGTAATCGTATTCTTAATGTTCCACGAGTCAGGAAGTTTGCTTTGCGTCTGTTCCATTGCACACATTGCCACCTGACTGGGGATTAGAGGCAATGCTTTCTTTTAATCCCCTGACTGGGGATTAGAGGCAATGCTTTCTTTTAGACTAGCACACATTACTGACTAGGTACGTGCATCATTTTGGGTTCCACTAAGAGGATACTCAATAATAGCAATAGCGGTCGATGCCACTTCATGCTCTGTTAATGTAACAGTCATTTCAGTAAGCCTTCTTCAGATTGGAGCAATATATAAGCAGCAAACAAATACACTCCAAAATACACACCCTGTTTCTCTAAATCAGCAAGTACCCATTTGGGATGGCACACAGATGGTTCCTACACCCTGAGGTGAATTAAATAACTGACACTGTGGATATTAATATATCACTGGTACATTTACAGCAATACTGAGTTGGTGTCAAAAAGGGTTTAAGAATAATATATAGGTCACACAATTACTGTGAAGCAGGTAAGTACTTTTAACCCCAAATGCAAATTAAATGATCCCTTTCTTGGAGGAAAGTTAAAGCACAAAGTCAGAGGTAAGAACTGTCTTTAAGGGAGCCAGGCAAGCCAATGTTAGTTGGACAAAAGTCTAGGTGAGCTGAAGCATTACATGCAGGTAAGTAATAGTCTTGCACAATGTTTTAGAAGTCTTTGTAGAAATAACGAATCACAGAAGGGCCGCAAGCTGGCAGGCTTGTGAGGGGCAAAGTTGCAAGCAACTCTGCAAAAGCAACCAAGACAAGTCTCAACTGAGAACAAGCAAGGCTGCACAACAAGAGGCAAGTCCCCTTAGTTTCACTGTACCTTTGGTTAGAAGAAATGGTTCCAGCTGGCTTCTGTTCCTGTACAGCTCTGCAGATCCTGTTGTTCTTGGGCCTTAGTTGTGGGGACAAGAGGGAAGACGTCTGGGAACTCCTGCACTGTAATGGGAATGTCGGCAGCAGCAATGGACAAACAAACTTCAATTCAGAAGCACTTTGCGGTTTCAGCTCCTTGCGTCTGTAGCAAACAGCAACACTGCGGTTCTCGGATACCACTTCAGACTTTCCTAGCATCTGGGTTCCAGCACTCTGTTGTGTCTCAGGCTTGGTCATTCCTGCTTCCTGCGAGTCCAGAGGATCTTCCTGGAGCTCGGGTCCAACTTTAATGACATTGACTCGATTCTGGTGTTCCTCTCCCTGGCATTTTGGTTCCTGCAGGAGCAATGGAAGTACAGCCAACTCTGATAGGATTTCCAGATGAGCTCGTTGTGGGGTTGATTGGTCCCACCAACTCAAGGGGAGAAGTCGTCCTTTGCAGGGCTTCTCTATTCGAGGCACATTTGGAGCTTTAGCACAGCAGCAGGGCTTCACCAGTCAAACCAACGGTCCAGGAGTGGCAGCAAGCGTCTCTTCCAAGTTCTTCTTCGGATTCCTTCATCCAGTGGTCAACTCTGCCTTCCAAGCAAAAATCCTCTCCTTTTAAGCAGGTTTTTTCCATTAATTTGCATCCTAACTGTCACACACACAGCAGGGTGGCTGTCCTCCGAGGACAGCCATCCAGCTGTGTCACACACACAGCAGGGTGGCTGTCCTCCGAGGACAGCCATCCAGCCAATCACCCAGGGTGCATTCCTGTAACCAAGGGGATTAAGCACAGGGAGTTTCGGGCACCTCCCTCACTTCCTGCCCCTGCCAGGCACGCTGGAGCCAGAGGCAGGCTTCACTCGTGAATCCCGCCAAAGACAAAACGTACCAAGGGACCAAACAGTGTTTGCCGCACAGAGTAAGTCTCTAGAAGGACCTTTACAACAAGAAATGCCAAAAAAGACCGGGATAATTTTGACAAAATGAGCACCCATGGGTGTCTTACTGCAGTTGCAATTGCAGCCCACAGTAAAAACACAAAATGGTAGTAAAAAGTAAACCACTGCCACCAGCCATTAATTGTAAAAAGGGTTACATAAAAATGTTAAATGAGAAACTAGACAAAGGGGATACTAAGTAACCCCTCCAGCACCATATTGTATTAGTGTGTGCTGGGTTTAGAAAGTTACAAAATGTAATTTAGGTCAATTTCAGTTCGCTACCCTTGGAAACAGTAGTTTTACCAAGAAAAGGTATTTAAACCTTTGGGAAATCTAAGAGCCTTCCCTGTGTCACTGCACTGAAGGTGCTGTGTGACACAATGTAAAAGATGATGCCTATGGAGTTTATCAGACTCCAAAGTCAAAAGAAAACCATGTCCAAATCCGAGAAATACATGAGAGATTGGGGAAAAGGTCTCTCTCTCCTAGTTAGAAATGTAAAAGTCCAGCAAAAAGAGCTCGGGGTCTCTAAGGTAGAAGGGAATTAGCACATTTCTGCGAATTCTCCCTAACAAGCATTGCCTACTGAAATTGGTCGTCCTGGAAGATGGTAATATTTAGTTTCCGGTAATTTGCGGACTACATTTTATTACCGTTATTTCCTCAACGGAATTCACTGCTTTAACTATGGCTGGTCAAAATATACTCCAATGCAATATAATATTCACTTGTTTAATATTTATTGTTCGTCAAAGCTTTCTTCTTTTCTCTTTTCTTCTTTTTTCTCCATCTTTCTAGCGGCAGCGACTTAGAGAGCTCCTCATCCGCCAGCAGATTCAGAGGAATAACCTTCGTCAGGAGAAGGAAGCTGCAGCAGCAGCAGCCAATTCCTCCCAGTCTGTGTGGAACTTAGATGGCAGCAGTCAGTCCTTTGACCAGAATGCCCGGGGTTTGCCCCCTTACCAAGTTGTTCAGGTGTGTGAAGCCATGCCATTCCTCTAACTATGTCGACATGGTGCTGTAAGGTTTTGTGTTCATAGATAAGCTGGGTACTTTCCTAATACTGGTTTTCAGGTTGGAGACTTTTTTTCACCATATTAGACCTTATTTGTTATTACCAGCCCACACCAACAACATAGAATAGAAGTTAAAAGCTGGAGTCAAAATGTTAGTACTTACTTTTCTGTGTTTTTCAAGTAAATGTTTTGTCAACATACACAACTGCTTAACTCCTGCATAATACGCGCAATGTACACACATTCTTTCCCACACTGGTGGCCAACTCCTGCCAATCTTCTTTTCATATTCCCTATTGAAACGCAGCACACTGGTTTGAATCCCCTGTAGTCAAGATATTGTGAACGTTATTTAAATCCACGGATTGCAATATAAATTACAGAAATAGTGGAATAGTATTTTCTGTTAGACAGGGTTTTAGATGAAAGTTCTGACATTATTAAACCTATTAAATTAGTAACCTTTAGCCAGATGAGTTAGTTAATTTGTATTCCTTGTACAAGTCCTTGTTTATTCCATGACACTCTTGTTGTCTCAGAGTGGGCACTGGACTGGCTTACCATCTTCCTCACTGACCGCTCCTCCAATGTCATACTGGGCACCTTCTCCTCCCCCTACTACCTCCTCCACCTGTGGCGTCCCCCAGGGTTCCATTCTTTCGCCTTGGCTCTTGAACATCTACCTTAATCTGCTGGCACGCCTCATTTCCTCCTTCAAACTTCCTACAAATGCCCTTGTACTTTCCTTCATCCCTGACTGCCTCTCAGCCATCCCGTCCTGGTGTACTTCTAATGTTCTTTGCCTCAATGCCAGCAAAACAGAGATCCTCCCTGTTGGGTCCATGGCACCCTACTTCCTCCCTTCACTCTGGCCGTCTTCCCTGGGCTCACCCACTGCTCCCTCTTCGGAAGCCATAAACCTCAGAATCCTCTGACTCCTCTGTTTTCCTCCCTCATACTGAGGATATTTCCAAGAAGTCCCACTTTCAGCTTTTCCTTTTGAAAACAATTCTACCTTTCTCACCTTCCCCAAGGACTGTTACCTGGGCTCTGGTTCTCTCTAGGCTTGACTATTGCAGTATCCTCCTCCTTAAACTACCTTTGTCCAATCTGCGACCCCTCCAGCTAATCCAGAATAAGGTCGCAAGACTTATCCTTGCCCTCAAGCCCAGGGTCTGCATCGCTCCTGCCCTTCAAAGTCGTTCGCAGCAAGGATTAAATTCATCGACAAGGCTGTCTGGGGCCGAGGACCAATCTATCTGCAACCCTTTCTGACTAAATACTCGCCCTCTAGACACCTGCGTTCCTCTGGCACCAACTCCCTTGCGTGTGAAGCCTTTTGCTAAACAGTGAGCAGGTGGTCAATCACTTTCTTCAGCGGCCTTCTTCTTTGGAACAGCCTCCCCCTCGCTCCATCTTGAGAAGGACCTCCTTAAGTACCAGAAAAGCCTCGAGGCTTTCCTCTTTACCTCTTCCTTCCCTGCCTCTCTCCCCTGCTAATCGCACAGTAGCTTGACTGGTGTGCAGGGCCCTTATGCATCCTTGGGCCCCGACCTCCCACATCCATAATCCCAGCTGCTGTCTATTTCTCTACACTTGCCTTGGCTCACCCTCCACCACTGGAGGTTGCACTTTTCCAGCATGGGTCCTGGCATGGATTCACATGCTCATGAATATTCCCCATAGTCAGGCTGGGAATCCTCTGTAAAGAAACATTTCAGTTTAATTTCTGAACTGTCTTTCTCCTAGTAACCAATCACTGAACTCTGAGTCATACTTCCCCCAGCCAATGACTGCCCTCTACGTAAGCCCTTCCTCTGGAGCCATATTCAGATTTTTACTGCACGTTCAAGTGTTGGGAATCCTTGTGTTTAGCTCTCGAGCTTTTCTCGTTTTTTGGTTAGAGCATTACTCTATTTTTTGGTCAATCAGGCCTTGTGCTCCATCAATCAACTCACCCGATTAATGGGGACCCGTTGTCGGATTTCTTCAGTGCCCCTCTAGAGCAAATTTCGTCGAGTTTCTTCTTGGAGGCTTCAGAAGATTCTCAGGCCTACGCCGCGTGGACCATGTCGTCGGAGAAGGATTCAGCTCCCCAGTTCAAGATCTGCTCCAGCTAGCTGCGACTCGCGGAATGTCTTCTCGGACGACAAGCATTCCGAATGTCTTTACTGCCTGTTGGTGCATAAGGAGGATTGTTCGTTTTGCCAGGGGATGTCCTCGCACACAATGAAGGATCGGCATAAGCGACTGAACAAGTGGCTGCAGGCCAAGGCCCCTGCTCTGGCTGGCTCCCAGCAGCATGCCTCTCCCAGCTCCAAGAAAACTGAGCGGACGTCTGTTAGGCAAGGCTTGTATGCAGTACCTTTTGGGACCACTGCATACAACTAGTACTACAGGTGTAAGCAAAACCAACCTTTGGTATAAGTCTGTACTACAGTTTTGCGGTAGCGTTGCTGAGCAGCTGGACTTATCTCAAGCGGGATATGATATGGGGCACAAAAAAGCCAATAATGGAACCTTGCGCTTGCTGAAACTAAATAGTCGGGAGGCAGCAGGCAACAGGAAGATGTGAGAGCCTTGCCCAGGCACTACACGGTAAAGCAAAACTAAAGTAGGTTTTCCAGTTTCACTGCGCCAACACAATAAATAAATCCAATACTGCCTGAGTTGCAGATTTATTGCAAAGTAAAGTAGAACAGCCTGGCACGTGTTTCGAGCAGTCCTTGCTCTTCCTCTGAGGCTGATGAAAAACATTTGAATTAAATTCAAAGTAAATAAAATAATGGTTGCAATCCATGCATGAACACAAATTTATACACACACAAGGGTTTTTCAAAAATAATAAAAAAAAGTATATATAAGAAGGGAGTGATAGTGTAACACACGCGTTCCATGTGTACATTATCACATAGACCATAATTATAAAGTAAAACAGGTAAAAGGGGCAATCAGCGCGGTATTGTAACCCAAGATTGAAAGGAATGATTTCCAATATACATTAAAACAAAACAATTATGATTTGCCAATTAGGCATGTAGTAGTTAGGCAGTCATCAAAGTAGAAACATTGTTCATCAGAGTACAATTAAGCATTAGTAAATATTTGATCATCCATTGTATAAAAAGAATTTAGATACAAATACCGTGATTTAGCTGTGATAACGGATACGAAGCAATCATGGCGGTATTTGTGTTGTCCCAATTTGGTGAGGCAAAAATAAAGAGGTATAAAACAGTGAGAGGGAGGGAAGAGAAAAAACGGTAACGCTGTGATTAGTCTTCCATTGGGTATTTGTTTAAAGGCAAAATTGCAGTGCATACATTAAAAAGGTAAATTAAGAGTGGTGAGATACGTTATGATTGCGTGTTTGTTACCGTAATCATATCAGATGAATGTAGGAGTTACTGAAAGAAAACATAATGAAATTGCAGTATTACCATACATGGTACATAATTTAAAGTACTTGTGTCCATGAACAATGGACATGTTTTAGCATGGTCTGGTAGAGAGGAATGGATAAAATACCTGGATTCTATTTCCTCGCAGTTGCAGCAATTGCTGGTGAAGCGGTCCGAGCTGCGCGTGTAAATATAGGTATTGCGTGGTTTCAAAACAGACAGTTGCAAAAGATAACCGGGACCAGGTGTAACGCAAAGATGAGAAAAAGAGGGGAAACAATCAAAATCAATGACTTTGAGCACATCTGGAAATCTAACATGACTGATGTCACTACGGATGCTAGGTGAGCGCTCCTCAGTACGAGCGCAGTGGTCTAAGGAACTATGTAAAAAGTCATTAGCTCAGGGGTCTTTCGACCGGCGTAGCTTCGCTGGTTCCTACGCGACCAGCACTTTCACTATAATTAAGTACAATCACGTGTGTACAGCTTCAAGGCGGAAGTCAGCAAAGTTAGATTTTCACGGCGGCCATCTTAGAAGGAGTTCTGAATCATCAGAAAGCTTATGACTTAGCAAAATTGCGTGGAATCCTTTAGGTGTGTTTGTTGATATGATTTGGATCAACTATATCTAATTATACGAATATATCAATGGATGTTAATCCTGAATTTGAATATTAGGAATGAATGAACCATGTGGTTGGTGACTCTGATGCGCGCATCTGATTATATCACGCAGTATTAATGGGAGAAACCTACATGTTAGAAGGGGTTAGCAGTGGGTGCATGATTGTAACAGAATGATGGACATAATAAAGTATTGTCCTGCGTCCCGTGTGATTTCTAAAACCTTCCCTCTCAAATTGTACCCATATATAACTAAACAAGGCAATTGTATGTGGGAATTCCCAATATAAGGAATTGATTGTATTGAGGGGCACACATTGTAACTAAGGTGTGGACCACATCATATATATGAGAAGACCTAAATGAATACATAAAAGAAGATATGTTACAGTGAAATGATTCATAATTTTAAAAGAATACTCCAAGCTAATGGTCTGCGTTGAGACCACAGTACAAAGTCCTGTATTGCAGATGAGTCTAGCTTCAAGTGTCTGTTGCATTAGTGTGAGGTTACCCCCCCTTGGAGGCAACATAGCTTTTGCTAGTCCCACAAATCTTATGTCTTGTTTCTGGTCCAATTGGTGATATTTCTGCCAATGGTTGGCAAGTGGAAATTTAGAGTCCTGGCTGGAAATGGTGGACAAATGTTCTCTGATCTGTATTTTGAGAGGTCTAATAGTGCTACCAATCTGTTTTTTGTCGCATACACAGATAATACAGTATACAGTGAATTTGGTATTGAAGTTCATAAATGATTCAATATGGTGTGTTTGACCTGGATTAAACAAAACCTGTTTGGTTTCAAATGCATACGGACACATTGAACAGTTACTACATTTGTGAAAACCTATAAGGTGCTCTTGGCTGAGCCACGTGGATGGTCGTTCTGGTTGTTGCATGAACGACGGACTCAGCACATTTTTCAGGGTGGTTCCTTTGCTGTATGTAAAGTTAGGAAAGAGTCAATCCATTTGGTTATCTCCACATCCAAATGCAATATGTGCCAATGTCTTCATGTTATATAATACATGACTGTCTTTGTTATATCTAATGATTGGTCTAATCTTGTTGGGTCCTTCTTTGCTCATGCTAGTTCTGGGTTGAAGTAATACATCGCTCTTGTATTCGCTGACCTGTCTGATGGTATCTCCAACTTGTTTCCTGTTTTAACCTCTTTGAATAAACCTATTCGGAATGAGTTGGGACGCTGTCATATAGTCCGAAAGCAATGTGCAGTTAGGGCGTGCTCTGATAAGTTCCCCCTTAGGGATATTGGAGTTAACATGTTTTTTGTGGCAACTTCTTGAATGTAGAACCGAGTTGACTGAGGTACTTTTTCTGAAAGTCTTAGTGTTGAATCCTCCATCAGTGTTCATGATGGTAAGATCTAGAAAATCAATACTACTCGTACTGGATGAGCAGGTGAATTGAATGCCCCATGTGTTAGAATTAAGCACATCTATACATTGAAGAAGTTGTTCCTTGTTACCTGAACACAGCATAAAAACATCATCTATATACCTCTTCCATAAAAATAGAAATGGCTTGTACAGGTGTTGGGAAAATACATGTACTTCAAAAAAGTGCATAAAAATATTAGCTAGAGCTGGTGCAAAGCTAGCACCGATTGCTATCCCAATAAGTTGCTTGTAATATGTTCCATTTAATAGAAAGATGTTGTTTTGAAGGGTGAATAGCAATAGTTGTTTTAACATTTCAATATGCACATAAAAAGATGCTAAAGATTGTCCAAATATAAAGTCCACACTTTGGATTGCCATATCATGTTTAATAGACGTATATAGTGATTTCACGTCTAAAGTTACCATCAGAAGATTGGGTTTGAATGTTAAATCTTGAAGTATTTGAAGGACATGCATTGTGTCCCTAATATAGGCCGTTGTAGTGAGCATTGCAGGTAACAGGCATTCGTTGATAAAGATGGAGACTGATTCCAAAACACCTCCTCTTCCACTCACAGTTGGTCTGCCTTCTGGTATATCATTGAATTCCTTATGAGGTTTAGGCAAGAAATATATTGTAGGTGTAATGGGACCATCTGTCACCTTATAGGTTTTCACAAATGTAGTAACTCTTCAATATGTCCGTATGCATTTGAAACCAAACAGGTTTTGTTTAATCCAGGTCAAACACACCATATCGAATCACTTATGAACTGCAATACCAAATTCACTGTATACTGCAGTATCTGTGTATGCGGCAAAAAATACATTGGTAGCACTATTAGACCTCTCAAAATACAGATCAGAGAACATTTGTCCACCATTTCCAGCCAGGACTCTAAATTTCCACTTGCCAACCATTGGCAGAAATATCACCAATTGGACCAGAAACAAGACATAAGATTTGTGGGACTAGCAAAAGCTATGTTGCCTCCAAGGGGGGGGGGGTGTAACCTCACACTAATGCTACCGAGATTTGAAGCTAGACTCATCTGTCAATACAGGACTGTGTACTGTGGTCTCAACACAGACCGTGACCTTGGAGTAGTCCTTTAAAATTATGAATCATTTCACTGTAACACATCTTCTTTTATTTATTGATTTAGGTCTTCACATGATTTCATCCACACCTTAGTTACAATGTGTGCCCCTCAATACAATCAATTCCTTATATTGGGAATTCCCACATGCAATGGCCTCGTTTAGTTATATATATGGGTACAATTCGAGAGGGAAGGTTTTAGAAATCACACGGGACGCAGGACAATACTTTATTATGTCCATCATTCTGTTTAAATCATGCACCCACTGCTAACCCCTTCTAACGTGTAGGTTTCTCCCATTAATACTGCGTGATATAATCAGACGTGTGCATCAGAGTCACCAACCACATGGTTTATTCATTCCTAATATTAAAATTCAGGATTAATATCCATTGATATATTTGTATAATTAGATATAGTTGATCCAAATCATAACAAACACACCTATAGAATTCCACACAATTTTACTAATAAGTCATAAGCTTTCTGATGATTCAGAACCCCTTCTAAGATGGCCGCCGTGAAAATCTAACTTTGCTGACTTCCGCCTTGAAGCTGTACACACGTGATTGTACTTAATTATAGTGAAAGTGCTGGTCGCGTAGGAACCAGCGAAGCTACGGCGATCGAAAGATCCCCCCCCCCCTGAGATAATGACTTATTACATAGCCCTTTAGACCACCGCGCTCGCACTGAGGAGCGCTCACCTAGCATCCGTAGTGACATCAGTCATGTTAGATTTCCAGATGCGCTCAAAGTCATTGATTTTGATTGTTTCCTCTCTTTTTCTTATCTTTGCGTTACACCTGGTCCTGGTTCTTTTGAAACCACGCAATACCTATATTGACACGTGCAGCTCGGACCGCTTCACCAGCACTTGCTGCAACTGCGATGAAATAGAATCCAGGTATTTTATCCATTCCTCTCTACCAGACCATGCTAAGACACGTCCATTGTTCATGGACACAAGTACTTTAAATTATGTACCATATATGGTAATACTGCAATTTCATTATGTTTTCTTTCAGGAACTCCTATATTCATCTGATATGATTACGGTAACAAACACTCAATCATAAGGTATCTCACCACTCTTAATTTACCTTTTTAATGTATGCACTGCAGTTTTGCCTTTAAACAAATACCCAATGGAAGACTAATCACAGCGTTACCGTTTTTTCTCTTCCCTCCCTCTCGCTGTTGTATACCTCACTTTATTTTTGCCTCACCAAATTGGGACAACACAAATTCCGCCATGACTGCTTCATATCCGTTCTCACAGCTAAATCACGGTATTTGTATCTAAATTATTTTTATACAATGGATGATCAAATATTTACTAATGCTTAATTGTACCCTGATGAACAATGTTTCTACTTTGATGACTGCCTAACTACTACATGCCTAATTGGCAAATCATAATTGTTTTGTTTTAATCTATATTGGAAATCATTCCTTTCAATCTTGGGTTACAATACCGCGCTGATTGCCCCCTTTAACTGTTTTACTTTATAATTATGGTCTATGTGATAATGTACACATGGAACGCGTGTGTTACACTATATCACTCCCTTCTTATATATACTTTTTAAATTATTTTTGAAAAACCCTTTTGTGTGTGTATAAATTTGTGTTCATGCATGGATTGCAACCATTATTTTATTTACTTTGAATTTAATTCAAATGTTTTTCATCAGCCTCAGAGGAAGAGCAAGGACTGCTCGAAACACGTGTCAGGGTGTTCTACTTTACTTTGCAATAAATCTGCAACTCGAGCAATATTGGATTTATTTATTGTGTTGGCGCAGTGAAACTGGACAACCTACTTTAGTTTATCTTAAGAGGGAATGTGAGCTGTAAGGATGTTACACAGACGTCTATAATTACAAATTTTCAAATAGACTCTTATACTCAAGGTTTCTTGGTAAAACACTTATTAATTTATTTCAGTCATTTATAAAAACATTCACTAGGAGGAGGCAATCTATATAACACAAATATACTTCAGTACTTAACAATATTAGGCTCTGAG
Organism: Ambystoma mexicanum; assembly: GCF_040938575.1. NCBI lineage: Eukaryota > Metazoa > Chordata > Amphibia > Caudata > Ambystomatidae > Ambystoma > Ambystoma mexicanum. The sequence continues at coordinate 303,383,727 of NC_090926.1, forward strand.
GCATTTAAACTACTTTGAAGGAGGAGCAAAATGGCATAAGTTAATAAAACAAATATTACAGTTACTCTTAAACAGTGCAAATAGTTTGAGTTCCCCAGAGGAGTTCATTCAAAGCAATAGGTTAGGCCAAAGGCAATGGGCTAAAGTCTTGTATAGGATAAAGCAGTTCTGGAAGTTAAACGGAAAAGTCTTTACCAAAGTTCTCAGAAGTAGTTCATAAAAGAAAGGTTCATATGTTGGGTCACAAGCTGACTAGGCCTGCAAGTTGCCAAAGTTTCAAGCACTTTCGCAGTGAGAGTAAAGGTCTCTCGGTCGAGTTTTCACAGTACCTTACAATGAAGAAAAAGATGCAGCTGAAGATGTCTGTTCCTGCAGTTCCTGCAGATCTCGCTGTTCCTGAGCCTCAGTCGTGGGGACAAGAGGGAGGACCTCGGGGTGGGGGGGCGGTGGGGGACTCCTGCACTGGGACTGGTGAAAAAGCTGGCAAAGGCAAATCTTTAATTCCGGTTGCTGTAGTCAAGCACACACACTGGTGTCCCTCTCCCTGGTTATTTGGTTTCCTGCAGCACTCTGAGAAAATACAAGCAGCTCCGAGAAGGGTATCCAGGTGGCTTAAGAGTTGATTGGTCCCACCAACTCAAAGCAGCGTCCTTAAAGGGCTTCTCTGTCTAGATGAACTTGGTGATTCGGACCTGCAGCAGGGCTTCACCGGGCAAACCAATGGTCCAGGAGTTGCAGCAGCCGTCCTCTTCCAGCTCATCTTCGGTTCTTTCGTTCCAGTGGTCGACTCTGCCTTCCAAGCCAAGAGACTCGCCTTTTATCCAGTTTCCTCCCATTCATTCCAGCCTAGCTGCCATTCACCCATCAGGGTGGCTTTCCTTGCCGGACAGTCAGCCAGCTAATCACGCCAGAGTGCATTTGGGTCTCCTGGGAGATTAGGCACAGGGAGTTTCGGGCACCTCCCTCACTTCCTAACCACCCCAGACAGTTTACAAGGTTGCAGATATAACGTAAAATGACCACAAACATATACAAATAAAGGTTATTTACAATCAAAGATGGGTATAAGGTAGTGTGTAGAGTGTTAAGGTTATATGCAGTTATATTATGCACAGTTAAGTGAAAATTCAAGAAGTGAATGTCAATAATTACAATCAAGGAAGAATACTAGACAAGTGTAAAATGTACAGCTTATATACAACTATGGTACAGATTCAGAGATGATTATCAGCAGGATAGTATCTGCGAAGTAACATAGAATAGCAGAGAGGGACTCCCTAGCTAACAGTCGTGTTGAGATTTGTAATAAGTCGTTTTCTAAAGGGCAGGTAAGGTTGATCTCTTCTCAACTCAACTTAAGGTGATTGGTTTATAGGAGAAAGACAGTTTGGAAACGAAACTGATAGTTTTTCTGTTACTGAGGATTCCCCAGCCTGACGACAGGGATTTTTCATGAGCCTGTGAATCCATGTCAGACCCATGCTGGAGAACAACAGTTGGAGGTAAGTAACTTGTTCCTCACCTAATTCATAGCACTTCACCTGCTACTCTCATGAACACCAAAGCACCAATCACATACCTCTGTCCCCTCTGTACTTTCTGAACACTCTAGTCATAGCAGGTTTGTCTTCCCCTTTCCGTTCTCTTCTTATTTTGTTGTACTTAATAATTTAACATTGTTGTAATGACATTCTCCAGCATGGGGTCTGGCATGGATTCACATGCTCATGAATATTCCCCGTCGTCAGGCTGGGAATCCTCGGTAAAGAAAAAACCAGTATCAGTTTCGTTTCTGATCTGTCTTTCGTAGTAATAACCAATCACTGGTCTCTGCGTCATACTGACCACAGCCAATGACTGCCCTCTACCTAAGCACCGCCTCTGGCAGCCATCTTCAGATTTTTACCGCACGTTCATGTGTTGGGATCCTCGTGCTATTGCTCTCGAGCGTTAGTGCTAATTTTTCGCGCTTTTTCACAAAAACTTCGATTCTTTCGGTCAAAAGAGCCTCAAGCTCCACCGATCCTACATCCGATCAACGGGGACCCGTGTCGGATTCATCTGTGCCCCTCAAGGGTGAAGATTTCGTCGAGCTACACTTCGGAGGACTCCAGAAGCTTCTCAGGCCCGGTCTCGGAGATGGCCCAGGAGAAGGGAAGCTCGACGCCCGGAAAGCTGTTCAGGGCCTGCCCTGGATGCCAGCTGCAGAACGTCTTCAAGGAGGACGAACACTCTTTCTGCCTTTACTGCCTTCATGGGGACAAGACGCACGTGGAGAAGGACTGTGCGTTTTGCGGCAACATGTCGGAACGGACCATGAAGGACCGCCATCAACGTCTCGCCAGCTGGCTGGAGGGTAAGAGCCCGTCTGGCGAGAAGAAGAAGAAATCTGAGCGGTCTTCTAAGACCTTTGAGGGCGCCCCGGCGACGGGGGCCCAACATAAGGCCAAGCACCGCGAGTCCGCTGGCACCGGGAGCGCCGAACGGTCGGGCTCTACGGGCGCCAGGCAGGGCGCACCCTCCCCGGCACCATCAACCACGAGCCAACGCTCTGGGTCGGGTAAGAGGAAGGCCGAGCACCCGGCGAAGCTCCTGGAGAGACCCCGGTCGAGCTCTAAGGCAGAGGAGGAGCGTGGCAGTGCCCCCTCCCTCAAGGATAAGGCGGTGAGCGCACCTAAGGTGGTGAAGGCCTTGATCCATTCGACCAAGCCCTCTATCGAAACGGTCGCGGCGGCCCTGGCCCAGCCTGTGGAGGCTGCACCAGTGGTGGCGGCCTCGGGGCCCAGAATCTCCCTGCCTCCTCGGAGGGAGTCTTCTTTCGTGCCCATCGATAGGACCCCCGTGAAACCCTCCGTGGGGAAGAAGGGGGGGCAGGGCGTCGTCGGAGATTCGGCCTCAACCTCAGAAGAGGAACTGATCGAGGTCTTAAGCCACGGCCTAGGCGTGGAACAAGACCAGCCCGTCGGAATGGGCCCCGACGCAGGTGACGACGACGACATCGTCGAGGATACCGACGGGGCCCCTGCTCGCCCGTCGGATTCCCCTCTGCCAGCGCCGCAGGACAACTCAGCGGCCATTTTGTTGGCTATACAGTCCTTATGCTCCGAGATAAGGACGAGACTACCGTTACCGACGGAGGAACCTCTCCCGTCGGGGGATCCAGAACCGGGACCTTCTGGTGTTCCCCCTACCAAGAAAAGAAGGATCCATCCACCGCCTCCTTTTCAACCATCGCGCCCCATCCAGCCCTCCTCCCCGTCCACCCGAGGGGATGATACGGGGACTGACACGGCAGCGACGGGTACGGACGACGAGGCATACGACGAGGATTTTCCGTCGTCGCCTCCCCCCAGGGCTTCTCCGCCCGACGAGATTGGATCGTTCCACTCAATGATCGCCAGGGCATCCGAGCTTTTCCAACTCTGCCCTGAGGAGAAGAAAAAGGAAGGCTTCCTTTACCAACGGCGCGAGACCAAGAGGAAGACGGTCCTCGCAGTGCCTCTGTTGGACGACATTTGGGATGAGGGCCTTTCCCTCCTCAAGAACCCTTCCACGACGCCAGCGAAAAGAGACCGGTACGAGAAAAAGTACCGGGTCCCGGACTCGGCCCCCCTATGCCTCCGGGCACAGCCTACCCCGGACTCCGTCGTCTCCGCGGCAGCCAGGAAGAAAGCGGGGGGGGGGTGCGGCCTCCACGTCGACTTCCCCGCCGGACGGCGAGGGAAAGAAATTGGATGCCATGGGACGCAGAGTCATCTCGTCGGCGGCGACGACGATTAAAGCGGCCAACGCCTTGGCCATCGTGGCCCGCTACGACAGGGAACTCTGGTACAAGATAGCTCCCCTGCTGGATTTTCTGCCGGACGACAAGAGGGCGGAGGCCCTTGAGATCCTGCAGGAAGGTGAGGTGGCCTCGGACCACGCCATCACCGTGGCGACGGACATCGCCGACACTGGGTTCCGCCAGATGGGCAACGGCGTTTGCCTTCGACGGCGCGGATGGCTCAAGGCTACGGACTTTCGGCAGGACGTCCAGAACAGGGTCCTGGACATGCCCTTCGACGGGAACAACCTGTTTGGGAAGACAGTGGACGATTCCCTTCAGGCCATCAAGGCGGATACGGAGACGGCCCGGGCCCTTGGAGTGCTGCAGCAACGGCGGACGCCCTTTCGGAGCGGCGGAGGCAAGGGCGCCTCCAAAGGTTCCGGCGGCGGTTTCGCTTCCTACCGTCAAGCGGCCCGCTCGTCGTCGCAAGAGGCCTACAGAGGACGAGGCAAGTCTGGCGGCCCCCGCCGTCGTCGCCAAGGGGGCCAAGGCGGCAAGGCCGCGTCCAAGCAGGATTGAACCGGCCGTGGGGTCGGGCCCCCACCGAAGCACCCCGGTGGGAGGCCGGCTGGCGGGCTTCGTCAGCGTGTGGGAGTCCATCTCCACCGACCGTTGGGTGCTGGACGCCCTGGCCCGGGGCCACGCGCTCGAGTTTCAAAGAAGGTGCCCGCGCGTCCCCCCCGTGGCCAGGAAAGAACTTCACGTCCCTCAACTTCTCCTGGAGGTAAAGGCGATGCTCAGGAAGGGCGCCATCGAACTCGTCCCAAAGAGGCTTCGGGGCTCCGGAGTCTACTCGCGTTACTTCCTCGGAAATTTCCTCAGATTCGTGGTCCAAGGGCGTCATTACCAGTTCAAAGCCCTTCCCTTCGGACTGCGGTCGGCACCCAGGGTTTTCACCAAGTGCCTCGCACCGGTGGCGGCGCAGCTGCGCCGCGAGGGGATTCACGTCTACCCCTACCTGGACGACTGGCTCATCCGCGCCAAGACGAGGGAGCTCGCCGTGGTCCACACGGCAAGGACCGTCCAACTCCTCACGGACCTGGGATTCTCCGTGAACTACGCCAAATCCCACCTGGTGCCCGCGCAAGTCGCACTGTTTCTGGGAGCGAGGCTCGACACAGTGTCCCTTCTGGCCTCCCCGTCGGAGGAGAGGACCAGGACCATCTTGGGCAAGGTGCAACGGATGTTGGTGGCCGACGCGGCCAAGGTGAGGTCCATCAAGTCCCTCCTCGGGATGTCTTCCTGCATCTACCTCATTCCCATGTGCAGGCTCCGGATGCGCCCGTTGCAAGAGTTCCTGGATGCGCGCTGGATCCAGACGACGGGCAGCTTCGAGGAAAGGATCAAGCTCGACGAGAGTTTCCGACGAGCGATACGGTGGTGGGGCACCCGCGCGCATCTGACGGCGGGCATGGACTTCCAGACCCCAGCCCACCAGGTGACTGTGACCACGGATGCCTCCCTAGAAGGGTGGGGAGCGCACACCGAAAATCTGCACGCAAGGGGACTCTGGCTCCCGACGGAGAAGTCCCTGCATATCAACGTCCTGGAGCTCCGTGCAGTGTTTTGGGCCCTCAGGTCCTTCCTTCCGTCCCTCAAGGGCAGGGTGGTGAGGATCTTCACCGACAACACCACCACCATGTTTTACATCAGGAAACAGGGCGGAACCAGGTCCCCAGCGCTGTCCAAGGAGGCGCAGGACCTGTGGCATTGGGCCGTCGCCCAAGGGATTCTTCTGGTGCCGTTTCATCTGGCAGGGATAAAAAACACCATCGCCGACTCACTCAGCAGGGAGCTGCGCTCGTGCCACGAGTGGGAACTACGGCAGGATCTGGTGGATCGCCTCTTCCGACGGTGGGGCACACCCCAGATCGACCTGTTCGCGACGGCGACGAACACCAAGTGCCGGAGGTTCGCCAGCAGGTTTCCCCAGACGAGGAGCATGGGCGATGCTTTCTCGTTCCCCTGGGAGGGCCTGTTCCTCTACGCGTTCCCTCCCTTGCCTCTGCTAATCCGGCTCGTCAACCAGCTCAAGAGGTCACGGTGCAGGATGATCCTCGTCGCACCTGCGTGGCCGAGGCAGATATGGTTCCCGGACCTTCTGGACTTGTCGGCGTCCCCGCCAATCAAGCTGCCGGCGGACGCGGATCTACTCTCCAGGGAAGGAGGCGCCATCCTCCACCACGACCCGAAGTCGCTGAACTTGCAGGCCTGGCTCCTGCAGCGCTAGAGTTTGGAGGATACGACATACCGGCCGACTGCAGAGAGGTTCTTGCAAAGGCCAGGGCGTCCTCGACTCTTAAATGCTACGGACACAAATGGAAGAGGTTCTCTGTCTGGTGCCACGCACAGAAGATTAACCCTCTACGGATTACGGCTCCCCAAGTGCTGCCGTACCTGCTGACGCTGGCCAAAGCTGGTCTGGCACACGCGTCCATCAAGATTCATCTTGCTGCGATCTCCCGATACACCAGAACCACGGGCAGGACGTCCTTGTGGTCTCATCGTCTGGTGAAAGAGTTCATGAAGGGACTGTTCAGATCGTTCCCGCCGGTGAAGGCTCCGGCCCCGGCGTGGGAGCTCAACGTGGTACTGACCAAACTCATGGGACCTCTGTTCGAGCCTCTGCACTCGGCCCCGTTGAAGTTTCTATCGTGGAAAACAGCTTTTCTCGTGGCCATCACCTCCGCACGACGAGTGGGAGAGATCCAGGCCCTTTCCTGCAAGGCACCGTACTTGACTTTCCACGACACGAGGGTAGTGCTCAGGACGCACCCCTCCTTCATGCCCAAGGTACCGTCGGACTTTCATCTCAACGAACCCTTGGTGTTACCTGTGTTCTTCCCGTCGCCTTCGTCGCCGGCTGAGAGGACTTTGCACTCGCTGGATGTAGCTAGAGCGCTGAAGTTCTACGTGGACCGCACGAAAGGTTTTCGGAAGACGTCACAACTCTTTGTGAACTTTGGACCTGTCAATCAGGGGAAGGCTCTCTCGAAGGCTTCCATCTCCAGATGGCTCTCCGGCTGTATCATGTACTGTCACCGGTTGGCAAACCGACCGCTGCCTGGCCGTCCGAGAGCCCATTCCACCAGAGCGATCGCAGCTACCACGGCGTTCCTATCTGGTGTGCCCCTGCTGGACATATGCAGGGCTGCTACGTGGAGGTCGACGCACACCTTCACGAAATTCTACTGCGTCGACCGGGATTCCAGGGAGGAGTCCAGGGTCGGCCAAGCAGTGCTGCGCAACCTGTTCGCCTGAGGTGAGCCTGGTGAGGAGGTAAGATGCTTAATGTTGAGTTGATGTGATGCTTAATGTTGAGCCTTTGCCACCTCCCGTGGTTGTGCATGTGTGTACTGCTATGTATTCTTTATTCATGAGCATGTGAATCCATGCCAGACCCCATGCTGGAGAAGGAACAAGTTACTTACCTGTAACTGTTGTTCTCCAGCATGGGTCTGGCATGGATTCACATGCGAACCCTCCCGCCTACCCCTCTGCGGCTCTTCACTTGGTCATACTGCCACTTCACGTGCTTCCAAATCTGAAGATGGCTGCCAGAGGCGGTGCTTAGGTAGAGGGCAGTCATTGGCTGTGGTCAGTATGACGCAGAGACCAGTGATTGGTTATTACTACGAAAGACAGATCAGAAACGAAACTGATACTGGTTTTTTCTTTACCGAGGATTCCCAGCCTGACGACGGGGAATATTCATGAGCATGTGAATCCATGCCAGACCCATGCTGGAGAACAACAGTTACAGGTAAGTAACTTGTTCCTTACCTATGATCCCCTGTCCCCTCCGTGTTGCCCTGTGGGAGCTTTGATACCGTATTTGCTTCCCGTATAAGCGCCTAACAAGTGAAAAATAAATAAATTGTATATGCTTTGCAAGATAAAATTGTGTGAAGAAAGTTAATTGCTCTGTTGTACAGTAACCACTTCATTTTTGTAACTCTAGCATTTTGTTTTTGTAATTGTAAGTAGTACTCAGCCAATGTAACTCGCATATATTGCCCTTAGCCATAACATTCCTCACAGTCTGCCCCTCAAACCATAACCTGTTGACTTGGAGGCCCATGTGCACATAGTCATGCTAGTATCTGCCACCTCACGACTCCCAGAGAGGAGCAGGTCCTTTGTTTTTCCGGAACCTCCGATCTTTGTCTTACGGGTCACATGGCATGATTCTCTGGTTCCGGAACATTTTCCTTTCTGCCTCCCGTTGTCTCCTCTCAAGTTGTTTAAGAAAACCTTCAGCATTGTAATGTTCATGTTATTTCTCTAAAAGCTCAATCTAAACTTAATTCCTTCTCCTCAGGACAAAAGTGTGCTTGTTGCTCCCGCCTCTGCCCCTGGGAAGGTGGCGCCAGCCTCTGCTCATGTAGGATTTGCACATGAAGAGCGACTGTCCAGACCTCCTCCTTCAGCAACTCCTTCGAATGTGGATGTCGGCGGCAGGTGCACACATGCTCTTTGGATGCTTTGTGGGGGTTGTTTCAAAGCAGACGTTTCTGCTCTTTGAAATTAGGCATTGGTTTGTGTTCAGTGATTAAGGTTGGGGGGGGGGGGGCTTACAGTAAATGGTCCACTTCATGTACCAGAAAGAACACAATGTGTCCTCTCCCCATACCTTTTTGCTCTGATTTTATTAATTCCGTGCCTCGACAATATTTCTGGGCAACCCTGAACTTTTATCTGCACTAGTCCACCGCACAAGTTGACCAAACATTCTACTAGTAACTTTCAGATTGCACCATTTCTCCACAGGGATGGATAAAATACTTCCAATTGCTTTAATAAAATCTGTTTTTGTAAATACAATGAACACTTCTTGGTTGAAGGCATTTTCCTAGGCTGCTCCAACACATGCACGCATTATCCCATCGGAAATCTTGTGTTTTAAACTGGTTGGCTATAAAACCATTTGAAGTAGGGATGTGTCCTGCAAAAATTGAATTCACTGTCACAGAACTAAGTGTAGCCACCGGCAATATGTTATGTTATTTTGCATTTATATAGCGCCTTATATACCATTGGTATAGTCTGAAGGCGCTGGTAGGTTGAACGCCCTTGGGAACCGAAGTTCGGGTCAGTAGAGAGAGTCCAAAAAGTGCGTGTGCGCACCAGGTATGTGTGCAGCTGGTGCGGAATTCAAGTGGTAGCTGCTTCTTAGCGGTAGGTGTGGTGGTTGAGAGATCAGGAGTATGTGTTCGCTCTGGCCGGCTTTATCCAGAGCGAGTATGGTTGCGTTAGGCCTGAGGAGAACGCCTGGCTGGGGGGTGTGAGACCAGCAATGTTTACTTAGAGTGATGTGGAGTGAGCGGGAGATGTAGATATGAGAACAGTTATACCGAATGGTGTCATAGTATCTCTGTGTTCTAGTTGAGTGGTGGTGTAAAGGAGAGAGAGTAAGCGTGGGGTGTGGTATGATGTATGTTTTTTCAAACGTTCCCTGCATTCCAAAGCATATTATGTTTGTCACGTGGGAACAATTCTATATTCAACTTTCACAGAGAGGCTATTGGGCGCAGCTTCTAAATGCAATTGGGTACACTTCTAAATGCTTACATGATTGCATGATGGATGATGTGGGTGAAAGTGTATTATGCACAAGTCAAGCTTGTCTGTGCTTGCTTGCAGTTCTCACCATCCCTACGGTTTGCTGCCAGATGTACACTTAACTGTTTGACATAAAATTACATAGCCACTGTAGGAAGTTCATTTACTTTTACTTTGACATTTTTTAGTTGTTTTTTTAGCTTTTGAGCAAAGTAAATGGAAACTGATCAAAATAGGGATGTTTCACCACTAAACTCCAAATTCTTTTTCTGTTTAAGTATTTCTCACCTATCTCTAACTTCTCTTTTCTTGAAATAGTGATACAATGGTACTGACCAGGTATTATAGTCCCTGAAATCCACATGCAAGCAAATAAATTTGCATATGAAGGGCAAAGCATGTCATGTCGGACAGAACACTGGACAGAACTGATAAGCTTCTGAAGGTCCTGATTTGAATTGGAGGAACAATTACCCTCCTGAATACATTATTAGCTGTTAAACAAATCCTTATAAATTCATGACTCTGCTTGGAGTTGTTTCTTTCCAAGATGTTCAGTGTTTGTAAAGATTGTCTGTTGTATATCATTTATGATTTAGTTCTTGTCACTTCTATGTCCTTAATTTAAAAATGATAACCATTATATTGTCTAGGAGGACGTATGGCAGGGGATAAGATGGATTTCTAAAATCGACCATGGGGGCAGTGGGGGTAAGGTTTTAGGAGGCCACCCTAGTTATGGTGAACAGTCTTGAGTTTAGCCAAATCCCGGTCAAGGGTTAGTCTTGGTAATGAATGAGTGACCAGGGTCCTCGATATGTCCACGTAGAATAACAAACAATATGAAGGGTTATTTATAACGTGCTTAATACCCAGAGGTGTCTAAGCACGGCCCGAACATGTGTTGCTCAGCGTTGTCTTGCTTCCAAGGCAAGCACGTTACCCCTGAGCTATCCTCCCTAACTCGGGTTATGCAGTCCATGTATAACAATACAGTTATTTCTGGAGCTTGTGAATGTGCTTTGATTCAAGTTCTTTGCATAGTCTGCCCTCTTGTTGTTTTGGAGTATTACATTGTTTTTTTGAATTTGAAAAAAGGGTGTCGACAGGGGTGTACCTCTAACACTATCCCTACTCTACGTGTACCCCTGATCTTTCAGGTTGTGACGTCCTCAGATTTTTCTTTTCTGCCACAGAGGTTGAATACAAAACGTGGTGTTCCTGAGAGGAAGCACATGCCCATCTAATAAACCGGCCAACCTGCGGCGATAGACTGGTCCTGCGAAACTTCACTGGACGCTGAACCGATCCTGAAAGGTGCAACACTCTGTAGAGGTGATGACCTTAAGGCGGAGTGGAGTTGCGCAGATTTAACGCAACAAAACATTTGAAATTCTGCAAATGTGGGAATTCATGACCAGCTTTAACATTTGGCCCTATTACCGGGCCACTAACCATGGCCTTTGGCTGTGTCCACAGTACATGTTCCGCCCCAATGTTTCTTTTGGACCTACTACACTTTTTAGGGAACCTTTCTGCCATATTCTATGGACCCCCACACTTTTTGCCTTTTGTTTTACACCTTGTCCTGACTTTCTGCAGAGAAGTAAGCCTTCAGCTTCACTTCCGTGGCCTTCTACTTATTTGTTATGGGGAAACTGACTAGTCCTTCAGACTGTCAGTACTGGGAAACTATCTGTCTTTTTACTTGTTACCTGTTTGGGTAACTTTTTCATATTGCTCAAATCATCTTTCAATGCAGTGCAATGGGGAAACTATCACCCTAGACTCGCACCAATGGGAATTTTGCTTGCTTTTAAATGTGCCTGTGGTGGCAGCAGTTAAATTTTTACAATGTTTGCTATATTTTTAGTTGTCTCATTCGCGTTTGGCTACAAACTGTGGTTATTGTCCTAAGATAACCATACTATGAGATTTTTCACTTGATATTTGGCCATTTTTTTCTTTGGCCTTCTTCCTGCCTTCTCAGGTCAGGAATTCTTTATGGTGTAGCATTTGCCCGGGAAAGCAGTGTTTTCTGCGTGCAGGTGCAAGTCATGTTTATGGCCTCAGTATGTGGACTGGAACTGTCTGGTCCCAATCGGCATGCTGGTGCCAGTGTGCATGTGTCGGGCCCACAGTGGTCCCTGATTGGACCACTGAAGAGGTGCACGAGTGGTGCAGGTCCTCTCCATTGGATCATTGCGTTTAATCACTTGCCTCAATTTAGGACAAGTGTCCGGCAGCCCTACCAGCAGATCGGAAGAGGGGAGCCAAATATCCTCCGCAGCTTTGTAGACAGTGGAATATCCTGGAATCCTGAAGAGGCCTGGTGACAATTCTTGCTGCTGTCCCGCTGAAACCCTACTGCACTACCTGATCTCGAAAGACCCTTGCTGGTGTTTCGACGCTTTGGACTGGTGGGACCAACCAGTCTCGACGACTCGCAGTCCGGCAGCCTGGAGCCGTCGGAAGTCTCCCTGGATCACCTGGTGGATTGATCAGCTCCATTTTGGGCTACCGTGCTAGAAGTTGCGGCGTTCCGTGTTTTGGCCCGGAGTTTCGGAGGTCTCCAGTCGCCTTCCTGCCAACTTTGTTTCCCAGCATCGACGGTTCCTGTTCTGGAGAGATTCTTTTGTTTGATATGGCTGTCCAGTGTGCGGTGACTGTCACTGGAACTGGCCTTCCCCTGTCTGGTATAGTGTCCGGAAGAGTTCAGATTTAGTGCCTGCTGCATTTCCGCACTGGAGTGGGTTGCACTCAGCTCCTGGAACCAACCGGAAAATTGCTTGCACCTGCAGCTCATGGGCATCTTCTACTGGATCCAACAGTGGGAAAACCTACCTCCAGGGACCCTCATTTGACCTGCAAAGTCTTGGTAAAATCGGAGTAAGGGTGGTGAGTACTCACAATACTTACTGGTGCCACCATCTCCTCCATTATAAAGTTTGTGAAGATCTTTGATTTTATTTTTGCATTCCATTGGTTTTTAAATGTCTGTTGAAAAAGCCCTTCTAGCAGCTAGGAAAAGTAATTTGCGCACCTGTAAATCCCTTTCAATTGCTTCTGGAACAAACTTCACACCCACAGGAACATTTCCTAACTTTGTACTTTTGCACAGAAGGCCCCATTCAGTTTAGGTTTGGACTCCAGCATGGGGTCTGGCATGGATTCACATGCTCATGAATATTCCCTGTCGTCGGGTTGGGAATCCTCGGTAAAGAAAAAATCAGTTTGTTTCATTTCTGAACTGTCTTTCTCCTAACATCCAATCACTGAGCTCTGGGTCATACTGCCTCCAGCCAATGACTGCCCTCTACCTAAGCCCCTCCTCTGGCAGCCATCTTCAGATTTTTACTGCACGTTCAAGTGTTGGGAGTCCTCGTGCTTGGCTCTCGAGCTTTTACTGCTTTGTTCGCTTTTTAGAAGAGTTTTTACTCTATTTTTTGGTCAATTGAGCCTTGTGCTCGATCGATCAACCTTCCGATTAACGGGGACCCGTTTTTCAGAGCCTCTCAAGGGCGGATTTCGTTGAGTTTCTTCATGGAGGCTTCCAGAAGATTCTTCAGGCCTACGCCGCATGCACCATGTCGGAGAAGGATTCCAACCCCCTCCCCCCTCCTCCCCACCCCCCGTTCAAACTTTGCTCCGACTGCGTCCTACTGAATGTCTTCTCAGACGAGAAACATTCCCAGTGACTGTACTGCCTGTTAAGAGCAAGCAAAAGGAAAAGATTATTAGAGCAAACAAGATACCACAAATGTTTCTTAAGCGGGCAAATACTTTCAGATCCCCAATAAGTCATTCAGTTAAAACAGGCTAAGCCAAAGTCAATAGGCAAGAGTCTATAGTGGCTGAAGGTAAGTAGAAATGTCTTTGCACAATGCTTCAGAAGTCTTTGGAAAAAAAATGAATCAATTTAGGGCCACAAGCCATTAGACTTGTGAGTAGTAGAAGATGCAAGCAACTCTACAGCAAGAGGTAAGTTCTTTTAGACTTTGTACAATACCTTTAAAATGAAGAAAAGATGCAGCAGATGACTCCTGTTCCTGTGCAGCTCTGCAGATCTCTGTTCCTGGGTCTCAGTCGTGGGGACAAGAGAGAGGATGTCGGGACTCCTGCACTGCGCTGAAATGGTCAAAACTTGCAACCGGCAAACTTCACTTTCAGTGGCCGTTCAGTGATTCAGCTCCTCGCGTCTACTGCAAATGGCAACACCGCGGTTGCTGGCTGTCGAGATGGACTTTCCTTGCTTCTGGGGTCCCGCACTCTTTTGAGGGGGATCAGGCTCAGTCAGTCGTGCTTCCTGGGAGTCCGGAGGATCTTCCTGGAGCTCTTGGCCAGCTTAAAAGCAACGCACACAATCTGGTGTTCCTCTCCCTGGCTATACGGTTTCCAGCAGCAACTCTGTGGAAATTCAACCAGCTCCGAGATGGATGTCCACTCAAGGGGAGAAGTCGTCCTTGCAGGGCCTTCTCTGTCGATGCGAACTTGGCGTTTCGGCACTGCAGCAGAGCTTCACCGGGCAAACAAACAGTCCAGGAGTTTCAGCAGGCGTCCTCTTCAAGTTCTTCTTCGGTTCCTTCGTCCAGTGGTGTACTTTGCCTTCCAGGCCAAAAGCTTTGCCTTTTATTCAGTTCTCTACCATTCATTCCAGCCTAGCTGTCAGTCACCCAGCAGGGTGGCTGTCCTTGCCAGACGTCAGCCGGCCAATCACCATAGAATGCATTTGAGTCTCCTAGGAGACTAAGCGCAGGAAGTTTCTGGAACCTCCCCCACTTCCTGCCTACCCCAGACACCCTGGAGCCAGAGGCGGGCTTCACTCGTGAATCCCGCCAAAGACAAAGCAAACAATGGGACCAAACCTGGTTTGGCGCGCAGAGTAAATCTCAAGAAGGACCTTTCCACAAAGAAATAGGGGCATTTTTTGACAAATTACACCGTTGGGTGCTCTGGTGTTTGGTGGCCCACATTAGAGTTTTGCATAAACTGCTTCGAATGCACTGATCCTAGTTTGACCTGAAAGCAGGTTCTAGCACCCGCTGAGTTATTTGGTTCCATGATATCTGTTGCACTCACAAGCAGGCCAAGTGCGTAGTATCAGATTAGGGGTGTCACAATATGGTTTTTTTGACGGTATGATAACCTTGTTGCCAAATGACACTATACCATGTTTCTCGCATATAGCACACATTTTAATTACCTTACATAATAATAGTTCATGAAGAAAAGTCAAATTGTTACACACACAAACGACACCAAGGTGCCTTTTTTCATATAAATGTGTTTTAGTAAAAGTGGGCAGCTTGTCCCTCAGAAAATGTGCTTCTTCCTTTACAGAGTGAGCATTGACTACACGCTACCCTCGTCGGGAAAGGCCCCTAAGGACAAGGCCAAGGCGGCCAGGAAAGCCAAGCAGGACAAGGGTCTTGGTCTGACCATGAAGGCCCAGGCACACCAGACTAAGTCTGCTCCTTCCATCAAGGTGGTGGTGGTATCCTTTTCGAAGGGTGCGGAGGCGGACCCGCAGGGCGACCTTCCAAAGGCAAGAGTGTCCCTCCCTACTAGGACGGAGTCTTCATTCCAACCTATTGAGAAGACTCCAGAGAAGATGCCGGTCATCTCCCCGAGACTGTCCTTTCTGGACGTGAATAAAGGGGGTGGGGGGAAGACACCGAAGTCCTCCAGGGCACAGATATCTCCTCGGCTGAGGAGGAACAACTAGTCTACCTCCAGACCATCCAGGAGGTTGGTGGAGACGAGGGAAACATCGGGGTTATGCCCTATGATGAGGGCAACGACAGATACCGTCGAGGAAGGGTGACGGAGGGCCTCTGGACGAGACCCCTGTGCCTTTGCCCCAGCTGTCTGTCCCCATACTGCAGCTGCCACCTAGAGATCTGTCGGTGGACA
The DNA here is from genome assembly GCF_040938575.1 of Ambystoma mexicanum. Classification (NCBI taxonomy): domain Eukaryota; kingdom Metazoa; phylum Chordata; class Amphibia; order Caudata; family Ambystomatidae; genus Ambystoma; species Ambystoma mexicanum. The sequence goes on from NC_090926.1 coordinate 303,399,028, forward strand.
CCCTCCACACTCTTGTCTCGGAGATGCAGATGAGTATGATGGCCATACCGTTTCCCGGTCTCCCAGCGGCACCCGTGCCTGCCACCCCGCTGCTGACAGGGAAACCACCGGCTAAGAAGAGGCACCCAATGCCTCCTTGCTACCAGTCTTCTCCCTCTCCACCGCCCCCAACAAGTGAGATGGGCACGGATGACGATGGCGGACCTCCCGTCACCTCCGCCCAGATCCTCTCCTCGTGACAAGATAGATTTGTTTCATGCAATGATCTCCAGGGCATCGGAGCTCTTCCAGCTCACGCCAGAGGAGGAGGGCTTCCCATATCTGCGCCGTGAGGCAAAGCAAAAATCCATCCTTTCAGTCCTGCTCTTGGACGACATTTGGGACAAAGGACTGACGCTCATGAAGAACCCTTCTGTGGCCCCAGTGAAGAGGGATCGCCTAGAGAAGAAATACATTGTTGCCCCTTTCTTGCGCAAAGGTGATGCTGTGCGAGTTCTCCTTTTCAATGTCTCAGCTACACAGTGTTGTTGGCGTTCTGGGAAGATTCTTAAGAAATATGGTGATGTATGGTCTTCATTTATGGGCAGAATTGATGTGAGGGGTGGATACAGGCTTAAGTTTGGCCCCCGTAAATCTGCTATCCCTCCTAAGCCTGGTCCTGTGGTATCCATTTGTGGGGCTTGTGCTGCCTCTTCTCTCCCCCCCCCCCCTCTTCACCATCCATTTCTACCTAATCCGTTTCCCTGTCACTTTCTCCGCTTTCGTCATCCTCAAGTATGAGATCAAAACTTCACTCCCTTAACAGGCTCCCTTATATATATTCCACTCATTATCTCTGGTAACGCATCTCTGCCCCTGGTCTCTGGGGTTATTGTCCCACTCCCTTCTCCCCACATCTCTGGCATCATACCCCTGCTCATCCTTTTGCTCAGCTCCTTCCTCATTATTTCAATGTCTTCCTTTTCTTTTGTCATTGTCCTGTTCTTCTCATTTAGCCTCTTTAAATAGTTATCCCTTTCTCCTACCTCCCTCTTCCTTCATTCTTTGTCTTTCCTGTTCCCCCTCTGCATCTTCTCTCCATTCCCTCTTTCTCCCTTTGTGCATTTTGCTCAATCTCTTCCTGTGTCTCCCTCCGGACCTCCTCCCTGGCTGCTTCCTTCATTTCTTTATACTCTCCTCTCTTCACTTACCTCTTTTCAGTGCCTTTCCCATTGAAATTTAGCAGTATTTTTCCTACTATCCATTTCTCTGGTTCCATCATGGTCTCTCCACTATCCCCGTTACCTATGGGTACACTTCTTGCCCTGTGGCCATGTATCTGCATGCCTCTCACACTCTGGAGCGGTGGCTTGGCTGATTTTAGCTGCAATTTCTAAGCTACATAGCCCTCTAGGTTCTTTCTCCTCCCTTCACTGTCTCTCTGAGCTGTGCCATGCTTCATTCTCCATTTGCACTACTACCAGTGCTTTTACCACTTTCACCCTTCTCCTATTTTCATTACTTTCCTCATCAAGGTATTAATACCTCGGATTACTATACCCGGCAGCTGCTGCCTGCCCCGTATATATTCCTGGGATGATGGAGCCTGGTGTGCTCTCCTTATATTGAGGTGGTACTGTGAATTGTGTGTGGTTGCATTCCTCAGCTGGTGGCTGTGTGTAAGCGTAAGGGAGGTGGGGGTGTTGTGGACTGCCCCTGATACATTTTAAGCTTCCATTCATTCCTAGCCCCTCTGTTTCTTCCTCACAGGCCTTCCAGAGTTCCAATACCTTTAGCCTGTGCTTGAGCTTCCTACCCTTGTGTTTGGCATGTAATGTATGTGTACACGATTTGGAGTACCCTTTTACAGTGAGTATCCTCTTGTGGCCACGACAGGTACATATTTCCAGCAGTCCCTTTCACCCACTCGGCATGATATTTAGTAATTTTGGCACCAGGGAATGCTTTGCATAGGTGAATTATTGGGGTATCTGACATGGACAACTCTTAAGCAGCGCGCAGCTTGGCACTTGCACAGAATAAAAAATGCAAAATAGTGGTTAGCTTACTAACATTTTTAGAAGCAAAAATAGATTTTGGACAATTTTTGCATTTTTTTTCCACACTTTTCCCCTAGGTCCATGCCCCAAAATCTTACCTCTCGATCACAACAAACTCCGCTCACAATCTAAATGTTCATACTTCTCCAGCATGGGGTCTGGCATGGATTCACATGCTCATGAATATTCCCCGTCAAGAAAAAATCAGTTTAAGTTTCGCATCTGAACGGTCTTTCTCCTAACAACCAATCACTGGTCTCTGGGTCATACTGCCCCCAGCCAATGACTACCCTCTACCTAAGCCCCTCCTCTGGCAGCCATCTTCAGATTTTTACTGCACGTTCAAGTGTTGGGAGTTCTCGTGCTTAGCTATCAAGCTTTTACTGCGTTTTGAGATTTTTCTAAGAGTTCAACTCTATTTTTCTGGTCAATCGAGCCTCAAGCTCCATCAATTTGTCATCTGATTAACAAGAACCCGTTTTCCGGATTCTTCAGCGCTCCTCAAGGGTGATTATTTTATTTTTTCCCCGAGTTTCTTCTTGGAGGATTCCGGAACCTTCTTCAAGGTCTACCCCGTGTGGATATGGCAGAGAAGGAAGACTTGCCACCTCTGGTCAGGATTTGTCCAGGATGCGGCCTGCGGAACATCTACTTGGATGGGCACTCCGTGTGCCTCTACTGCCTGTATTCGGACCAATCGCATATGGAAGACTACGTTTTGCCAGGATATGGTCCCCCGCACCATGAAGGAACGGTGCAGGCTACTCACCCAGTGGCTCCAGGCCTAGGCCCCTGCTGTGGGTGGGTCCCGGCAGCATGCCTGCCCCAGCCACGTGAAGTCTGAGCGGTCTTCTAAGACCTTTGAGGGCACCCCGGTGACAGGGGCCCAACATAAATGCAAGCACTGCGAGTCCACGGGCACCGGGAGCGCCATTGCGACGGGCTCCCTGGCGGCCAGGGCGGGCACAGCGTCTTCGGCGCCTTCGACCACGAGCCACCGCTCCGGTTCCGCAAAGAAGAGGAAGTCGAACCACCCGGGTAAGCTTCTGGAGAAGCCCTGGAAGGACCCATCTGAGAAGGAAGAGGGGGAGCGGGGCGCTGACCCTCCCCCTAAGGTGAGGGGCCCTAGCTCGATCAAGGTCGTGCAGGCCCAGATTCACCAGACGAAGCGATCCCTTGAAGGCCTGGTAGCATCCCTAGCGAAGGCCCCGGTCGCGGGTTCGCAGGGTACGGCCCCCAAGACGAGTCTCCCTGCCTGCCAGGAGGGAATCTTTGTTTCAGCCTATTGAGCAGGTGCCGGTGAAGGTGATGCCAGTCATCTCCCCGAAACAGTCGCCCCTGGTTGAACAGAAGGGTGGTGGTTGGGGGGGCACGGTAGTCCCGCAAGGCACAGACTTCTCTGAGGAGCTTTCTACTCTCCAGACCATTTTGGAGAAGAAATTAATCGAGGCCAAGGCCTACGGGAGGTACCCCGACGAAGGAGACGTCAAGAGTGGCGACAAGACCGTCGAGGAGGAGCAGGTCATGGAGGAGTTGGAGGACCCCATACCACTGCCACCATCGCTACCACTTCTGCCACCTCAGCAACCACCTCAACCCCCTGCCGACATTTCGGTGGACATTCTTCAGGCACTCCACACCTTGTGTTCCGAGATCTGGACGAGGATGCCCCTTGCGCTGATGGAGGATCCCACAGCACCGGTAGGTCCTGCGGTGGCTGGACCATTGGGTGTGCCCGCCTACCAAGGAGAGGAGAGTGCAACTTCCATCGCCTTTTCACCCGGCGCCTCTCCCCCCCCCCTCCGCCACGGGAGGATATGGTCCCAGACATGGCGACGACGGGGATGGGCACGGGTGACTGGTTAGGAGACCTCCCGTCTCCGCTGCCCAGAGCCTCCCCACCCGACGAGATAGGCTTGTTCCATGCCATGATCTCTAGGGCCTTGGAATAGTTTCAGCTGAGCCCCGAGGAGAAAAAGGATGGGTTCCTGTACCATCGCCATGAGGCAAAGATGAAGACTGTGGTGTCGATGCCTCTGTTGGATGACATTTGGGACGAGGGACTGTCGCTTATGAAGAACCCGTCCTCGGCCCTCGCAAAGAGGGACCAGTACGAAAAGAAGTAAAGTGCCAGACTCTGCAGCCAAGTGTTTGAGGTCCCAGCCTTCACTGGAATCGGTGGTTTTGGCGGCGGCGAGGAAGAAATCCTGTGTCTCGGCGGCGTCAACAACCTCCTCTCCCCCAGACAGCGAGGGGAAGAAGTTGGACGCCATGGAATGACGAGTCATCACATCAGCAGCAGCGACCATCAAGGCGGCCAATGCCCTCGCCATTGTGGCACGCTACGACAGGGAGCTCTGGTTTAAGATTGATCCCCTCCTGGACTTCCTTCCTGAGGGCAAGAGAGCGGAAGCTTTGGAGATCCTACAGGAGGGCGAGGTGGCATCGGACTTTGCGTTAGTCGGCGGGGATGGTTGAAGGCCACCAACTTTCACCAGGAGGTGCAGTCGAAGGTATTGGAAATGCCTTTCGACGGGGATAATTTGTTCGGAAAGACCGTAGAAAAGTCCCTCCAGGCCATCGCGGCAGACACCGAGACGGCCTGAGCCTTGGGCACCCTGCAATAGCGACGGCCGTCCTTTCGGACCTCTGGAGTAAAGTCCCAAGGTTCTTTCAAGGGCTTCGGCGCAAGTTCGTCGTCTTGCTGTCAACCATCCCGCTCTTCAGCCCAGGAGGCCTACAGGGGCCACAGCATGTCCGGAGGAGGTCTTCGTCGTCACCAAGGTCCCCAAGGCGGCGCCTCCACAGCGAAACAGGACTGAACCGACTGCGACATGGGGCCCACACTTGCGCACCCCGGTGGGAGGCTGGCTGGTGTACTTGGTCATCGTGTGGGAGACCATCTCCACCTACGGTTGGGTGCTGGAGGCTCTGGCCCACGGACACTCTCTGGAATTCCAACGAAAGTGTCCTCGCATACCGCCCGTGGCCAGGCAGGAAAACCACATCCCTCAGCTTCTGGAGGTGCGGGCCATGCTGAAGAAGGGCGCGATGGAGCTCGTCCCAAAGAGGTTCGGCAGCTCCGAGTGTACTCTCGGGACGTCCTAGTCATGAAGAAGACTGGTGGTTGGAGGCCCATTCTTGACCTCTGCCGCTTGAACAAGTACATCAGATCCCAGAGGTTTCGGATGGTCACCCTTCAATGTTAGGCAGAATTGCAGGCGGTACCCTCTGGGAACACCACATAAAATTAGGACTACAGGTGTAAGCAAAAACCAGCCTTTGGCATACGTGTATACCACACACTTTTTGGTAGCTAGCTGAGCAGCCAGGCTTATCCCAAGAGGGAATGTGAGCAGTAGTTGAAGTTACACAGAAGTATCACAATCACAGTGGTTCAAGTAGACACTTACACTCTAGGTTTCTTGGTAAAAAATACTTATACGTTTATTTACACAATCATTTAGAAAACATTCACTAGTAGAAATCAATTTAATATGAAACACAGATACACTACAGTAACAAACTCGAAGTTGTAGGGCCAGTTTGGGCTCCCTTGAAATATGAGCCAAATGGGATGTCACTTAATTTCAATGGGAATATACAAGTTTGTACAATGGGTTAGAAAACACTTCCGTTGGGCAATGCAAAGGTCCAGTGTACCAGAAGGGTCAGTTCAATTCAATAGGCCAGGCCAAAGTCAATAGTCTAGTGTTCTTGGATAGGACAGATCAGTTCTGGTAACAAACAGAGAAGTCTTTGTAAAAGTTCTCAGAAGTAGTTTAGACTAAAAAGAATGATATGCTGGGTCACAAGCGGATTAGGCCAGCAAGTTGGGAAAGTTTTACAAACTTTCACCGCAAGAGTTAGGATCTCTCAACCGGATGGCACAGTACCATATGAAGCAAAAAGATGAAGCTGAAGACGTTAGTTCCTGGTAGTTCCTGCAGATCTCGCTGTTCCTGAGCCTCAGTCGTGGGGACAAGAGGGAGGATGTCGGGGGACTCCTGCACTGCACGGGATCGTTCTCGGAGCAAACAAGATGGAGTCACTTTGGTTTCGAGACACAAACTGGTTTCCCTCTCCCTGGCTAAACCTTAACCAGCATTGAGAATGGTATCCAGGTGTCTTCTGAGCTGATTGGTCCCACCAACTGAAAGGAAGAAGCCGTCCTTGAAGGAGCTTCTCTGTCGAATGGAGTTCTGGCAATTCGTATGTGCAGCTTGGCTTCACTGGGCAAACCAACGGTCCAGTGGTCTTCTGTTCGTTCGTTCCAGCGGTCGACTCTGCCTTCCAGTCCTGGAGACTCGCCTTTTAAACAGTTTTTCCCTTTTATTCCAGCCTAGCTGCCATGTGTGGCTGTCCTTGCTGGACAGTAAGCCAGCCAATCACGCCAGAATGCATTTGTGTCTCTTAGCAGACTGAGCACAGGGACTTTGGGGCACCTACCTCACTTCCTGCCCACCCCAAACACTCAAACGCTAAGGGCGGACTTCAGTTCTGAAGCCCGCCAAAGGCTCACGAACAAAGGGACCAAACTGGGTTTGGCGCACAGAGTAAAACACCAGAAGGACCTTTCCACAAAGAAAGGGCAAAAAAAGATGACTGGAGTCCGTTTTTACAGAGGGGTCTTGGGCACCATATTGAAAAACATGGCAGCCCCGATTTTTTTGCTACTGTTGTTCGCAGTCGGGAAAAATCATGGTAGTTTGTTATAAAACCACGGCCTCCAGCCATTTCAATAGGAAAGGGTAGCTTTTGACAGCTACAAGAGTGTTACGCTCACCTGGTCACTGCGGAGGCATTGGGGCACGGTTGCAGCCGTCCCTGAACTTGAATCACCCCTTTCAGGCCTCTCCCTCAGTAGAAAAGCTGTGAGCGGTGGTACGTGGTGATACTGCTCCTGCGTGGAGATAAGTGTGAGTGCGCCAATCTGTGATTGTTGTACCTCTCAAACCCTTCACCCCAAAGTACGGTTTCTATGAGCATACGCCGGCCCATAAAGCTCACCTGTGAATTATGGAAGATGAGCTCTCCGTCCTGCTACTTCTGGCAGGGGCGGGTCGGATGGGGTCTAGTTCCTTCACCTATCCCTGATGAGGATTAGTCAAGTCCAGCTGCGACTATGCTTCTCCTTATGATCGGGAAGTCTTTCTTGAGCTCTTGTGATGCTGTTCGTTCTGTTTAATGTCTTTATATGTTGCTCCTATTTATGCCCGGAATAATGTCTCTCTTCTGTTTTCTTCCCTTAGATGGAAATGCGGCCTCAATTTAGCTGTTAGACCCGAGATGCGGCCGTATGGAAGATGGATGCTACCACAATGTTCGACAGCAGGCAAGTAATGGTTTAAGGAACGCGCGAGGTATGGCGAAGCGCAACCTTAAACTGACTGTTTTTTCAAAGTCTAACCTGTTTTTCCTTGCAGGCGCTACTGTCGACGATGGAGCGTGTCGTGCTGTGGTGCCAAGATGAAGATATCGGCGTTCCAGAAAGTGTAAAGATGAATACTTGGTTCGCTGAAGAGATGTAGAGGTAAGAAACGCTTCCCCCAGTTGGTAAGTATGCTGGCAGGAAGCAGGATGTCAAGGAAGCAGGATCTTCAAAGGTAAGTCTGACCTCGGGCGACGGTGAGCGTTACACTGCTTGCAAGTGCAGAATAATGCAAAGCGTCTGTCTTGAGGATCGGGGCAGCTTATATAGCTGAGATCGTGGGCACGCCCATTAGGGCCGGCTTACCAGTCACACTCTGACACTCCTAGAAAGTGAGCACGTGCAAAGACAATTCATTAGCAGCCACACCCAAGAATACACTTGGGGCTGCTTATTGGATGGAATGTTCAAGGTTAATGCATCTGAAGTGCTATGTCCATAATAAAAGCTTTTAGGTGTTAAATGGATGTTCTTGTTTACTTTTGTTTATGATGAGCCTGGTGCCAAAGGTGCCAGGACAGTGTCCACCCAGGTCTCCTGTGCATGCGACCCCTGCATGCCTGTGCCCCTAACTTCATGACAAGTGTTTAGAACTAGGGGATACTAAGTAACCCCTCCAGCACTCTATAGGAAGATGGTGTGGGCTGGGTCTATGAATTTAAAAAGACTAGTAAATTAAATTTAACTTTACAGTCTCTGGGGAACAGTAGTTCACCTCAGAGAAGGTGTGTAAACCTTGGGAAGTCCAAAGGACATTCCTGTGCCACTGCACTAAAGGTGCTGTGTGACACAAAAAGGAAAAGATGATGCCTATGGAGTTATCTAAAACTCCATAATCAAAGAACACAAGTAAAACACATCAAAATACATGAGAGAGTGGGAAAAAGGGCTCTCACTCTCTCCCGGAAAAAATAAAGTCCTCAAAAAATCCAGCAAAGTTGCTGGGGGTCTCTAAGGTGAAGGGAATAAACCCATTTCTGAGAATTCAACCTAACATTCATCACATGCTAGGACAGCTGGAAGAAGGGGATTTCCTGTCGTCGCTCGACTTAGAGGATGCCTACTTTCACATCCCCATCCACAAGGGGCACCACAGTTTCCTGCGCTTCGTGATTCAAGGGCAACACTATCAGTTCAGGGCTCTTCCCTTCGGATTAAAGTCCGTGCCAAGGGTTTTCACCAAGTGCCTGGCGCCAGTGGCGGCACAACTGGGTCTGCGAGGGAACCACGTTTACCCCTGCCTGGACGACGGGCTCATCCGAGCAAAATCGAGGGAGATCGCCGTCGCTCACACGGCGGAAACCGTCCAGCTGCTGACGGAGCTGGGATTTTCTGTGAACTAAGCGAAGTCTCGTTTGGTGAAGTCGCAAGACGCACTGTTTCTGGGGTTGCGACTCAGCAGTGTCATGCCTGGCGTCTCCGTCGGAGGAGAGGATAGCGGCCATCCTGGGCAAGGTACTACGGCTGTTGACCCTGAAGATCGCGTGGGTGAGGTCCACCATGTCCCTTCTCAGCATGATGACGTCATGCATATACCTCGTTCGACTGTGCAGGCTGCGGATGCGGCCACAGCAAGAGTACCTCGATGCCCTTTGGATCCAGGTATCGGGAAGCTTTGAGGACAAGATCTCGCTCGACGAGAATTTCCGTTGAGCGATAGTGGTGGGGTGCCCGCGCGCATCTGTTGGTGGGCTCGGACTTCCAGACCCCACCTCATCAGGAGATGGACGCCTCCCTGGAAGGATGGGGCGCACACACCAGAGTTATCCACGCAAGAGGCCTGTGGCTACCAGAGGAGAAATCGTTGGATATCAATGTTCTGGAGCTACGGGCATTGTTTTGGGCCTTGAAGTATTTCCTTCCGTCCCTAAGGGCAAGGTGGTACGGGTCTTCACGGACAACACCACCACAATGTTCTACATCCGGAAGCAGGGTGCCACCAGATCCCCAGCACTCTCCAGAGAGGCGCAGGACATATGGCACTGGGCCGTTGCCCAGGGGATATTCCTCGTCCCGTTTCATTTGGCAGGAGTGAAGAATATCATCGCTGATTCCGTCAGCAGTGAGCTGTGCTCGTGCCACGAGTGGGAGCTTCTGCAGGATCAAGTGGATCTTCTGTTCTGACGATGGGGCAATCCCCACATCGACCTGTTTGCGACGGTGACAACACCAAGTGCTGGAGGTTCGCTAGCAGGGTTCCCCAGCCGGGGAGCATGGGGGTGACTCATTCTGATTCCCCTGAGACGGCTTATTTCTGTGTTCCCCCCCCAGTTGCCATTGCTTCTGTGACTCATCAATCAACTCAGACGGTCCCGTGCAGGATGATCCTCTTCGCACTGGCCTGGCTGAGACAGATATGGTATCCGGACCTTATGGACTTGTCAGCGTCTCCTCCAGTGAAGAGGGAGGTGAGATCCTGCATCACGACCCAGGGTCGCTGAACTTGCAGGCCTGGCTCCTAGTTTGGAGGATAAGAGATCCCAGCGGACTGCAAGGAGGTACTTGCCAAGGCCAGGGCTTCGTCTACACTGAAATGTTACGGACATAAGTGGAAGAGGTTCACCGTCTGGTGCTGTGCACAGAAGATGGACCCTCTACGGATTACGGCCCCTCAGGTACTACCGTATTTGTTGTTGCTGGCCAAAGTAGGACTGGTGCATGCTTCCCTCAAGATTCACCTGGTGGCTATATCCCGCTACACCAGAACTCTGGGGTGGTCGTCGCTGTGGTCACACCACTTGTTCAAGGAGTTCATCAAAGGACTTTTCTTTTCCTTCCCGCCGGTGAAGGCTCCGGCCCTGGCATGGGAGCTCAATGTGATATTGACTAGGCTCATGGGTCCTCCGTTGGAGCCTATGCATTTGGCGCCACTGAAATTCTTATCGTGGAAGACAGCGTTTTATTGCAGCCATCACCTCCGCGTGACGAGTGGGAGAGATCCAGGCCCTCTCTTGTAAATCTCTGTACTTGACATTTCACGAAACAAGGGTAGTGCTACGGACACACCCCTCCTTCATGCCCAAGGTGCTGTCGGACTTTCATCTTAACGAGCCCTTGGTGTTACCTGTTTTCTTCCCGTCGCCGACTGAGAGGACTTTGCACTCGCTGGATATGGCTAGAGCGCTGAAGTTACATGGACCCCACAAAGAGTTTTTGGAAGACGTAACAGCTGTTTGTGAACGTTGGCAAACCGACCGTTGCCTGGCCGTCCAAGAGCCCACTCGACCAGAGCGATCGCTGCAACTACAGCGTTCCTGTCTTGTGTGCCCCTGCTGGACATCTGCAGGGCTGCTACCTGGAGGTCGACACACCTTCACAAGATTCTACTGCGTCGACCGGGATTCCAGGGAGGAGTCCAGAGTCGGCCAAGCAGTGCTGTGCAACCTGTTCACTTGAAGGTGACCCTGGTGAGGAGGTAAGAAATGCTTAATGTTGAGCCTAGCCACCTCCCATAATTGTGCAGGTGTTTACTGCTATGTATTCTTTATTCATGAGCTTGTGAATACATGCCAGACCCCATGCCGGAGAAGGAACAAGTTACTTACCTGTAACTTGTTCTCCAGCATGGGTCTGACATGGATTCACATGCGAACCCTCCTGCCTACTCCTGTGGCTTTTCTCTTGGTCCTACTGCCACTATACGTGCTACCAAATCTGAAGAGGGCTGCCAGAGGAGGGGCTTAGGTAGAGGGCAGTCATTGGCTGGGGGCAAATGACCCAGAGGCCAGTGATAGTTTGTTAGGAGAAAGACAGTTCAGAAATGAAACTGATTTTTTCTTTACTGAGGATTCCCAGCCTGACGTGGACTATTCATGAACATGTGAATCCATGCCAGACCCCATGCTGGATAACAGTTACAGGTAAGTAACTTGTTCCTTACCCCATCAACCTCTACCAAACAATGCTATCTGCTACTCACACAACGTACAAGAAAAATCACCTCTAAAGGACCTGCCCCACAACACAATACAATGCAGGTAAACAGAAATTGAATCAACAAAACCACAATACAACACAATAAAATACAGCTGTCTTCCGGTTCCCCCATTTTATCCTTACCTCTCTGCCTCATTTACTTTACCCTCCAAAGAAGGCTGGGCCCTCAGTGGGCCTACTGCGCACTCTTCTAAGACCTTGTCTTCTTGAGCTATCCTTAATCAACTTCAGTTTCTTAAATATCATACAATACATTTACCAACCCCTGTTACCATGCACATAGCACAAGCCTTTCTCAGTGGATCTTTGAGGGTTGTGTGCTACCGGGGTACCCTCAATGGCCTGCTCCTCCTGTTGCATCCAGCGGGCGGTGGGAGACCAGGCAGAGTTCCACTCCAAAGCCAGCCCTGCTGTGCTTCCTGTTGAGTTGTGCACAAAAAAAAAACTGCTCCCCTGACCGATCTGCTGGTCAAAAGGAGTGTGGTAGGGCACCCCAAAAAATCCACAAGCTCAAACCGTCCTCTGCTGCTAAAAGATGAAAGGGTCAGGAAAGGCCCAATTGGCCTAATGCTGGCATTTGTCAAAAATGAAACGCACTGTTATACTGCATGCAGGGTAACCAGTTTATTGCAATAGACTGGGGGGAAATCAAGATAAAAGCCAAGCTCTCACTCCAGAATTCTCCAACATTTGAACGGACAACAGGAGTTTATATAGTACAGAAGGGTCCCTGTGATGTCAGTTATGAAAACCTATTACTCCTGCTCATTGGCTCCCTCAACTAAGCTACATTTGGAACCTATGTGTGCACCTAGGTATTGGACAAACGTTCTATAAGGCCCCACCCACGGACCTTCCCCTTAAAGTGCCACCTCATCATATATGGAAATTAACTGGTAGGCCCTAAATTACTTCTGCAGTGCTAATCTGGTACGAGGTCACACCATCCATGAACTGGCTGTATGATGACCTGTTTAGGTGAGACAGGCGTGTTGCTTTATTTTAATTAAATCAAATAGCCCATGTTACCTCCCAAGCCATGCTCAAGGACTTCGTATCGCAATCCTATTCTGACATATTTATGAATAATTATTTCTGTGACTCACCCTAGTCTTACTCTGTTAAGATTTCATCGTAGCATTTAATTGTTCTTTCATTAGCTGCTTCTTGCGTCTTCCCTTCACGCCTAGCCAGGCACTGGATATATAAATCTGTCACCTCCTTCTGATTTCCCGGGATGTTCTAAACTTGAAACTGTTTGCTGTGTCCTTGTAAATTGATTTATCTGACAACTGACCAAACACAATCTTTCTCCGCCATGTGCACTTCCTGCTGCTGCTCGGCATTGACGTTCCTTTGGTTCAGTCACCGTCAAGCCGGCTACAGCACGTTCCCTGATTTGTTAAAGCGTGTTCAACTTCGCTATTCCTTAAAGTGGCAAGGTTGAATTCTCTGCTGGTGCAATTTTTAAAATGGCATTCTGTTGCTTTTGTTTCTTCTGCAACACACATTAGCTCTGTATTTATTTGCTGCCTGGTGCATGTTTGGCACATGACATTTCTCCATATGGGTACGCTGCAACATGGCACTACCTATAGATATACTACCCTATTAATGTTGAGTCCCTATCTTGGTACACGCTTTCCTGTCACCTATTATATTCTATTTAAAAAGACACACTAATTGTGCAAGCTAATGCCCCCTCTGTCCCTACTTGTTTAGTGAAGCGAACTATTCTTTGTGCCAGCTGCATTTCCAGGAGAATTTAAAGTGCAGTTTCAAATGTCTTCTTCCTGATTCTGTAATTCCGTGTTTTCTGGGGGAATGCAGGGGTTCACCTGCTTTCTAGCCAACTACTGCCCCACTAAAATTTCAATGTACTATTCTTGGGAATAGTAGTTCACACAAGAAAAGATATTTAAACCTTATGAGAAATCTAAAAGGATTTCTCTGTGACACTGCACTGAAGGTGCTCTGTGTCACCATACAAAAAGTAGATGCCTGTGGAGTTTGTCAGACCCAAAAACAGTGGAAACGCATAATCCATCTCGGGTCAAAACACGTGAGTGAGAGGAAAAGGTCTCACTTACTTTGGGGTTAAAATTAAAAAGTCCTAAAGTCCAGCAAAAGAGCTGGGGGGTCTTTAAGGTTGAAGGGAATTGGCACAGAAATTAGAACTTTCCCTAACAGATCAGCTTGGCGGATGCTCTGAGCAGGCAGAGCATGGTCTAACACGAGTGCAAGGTGTGCCAGGAAGTCCTAGAGGAGGACTTCTTTCTCTCAGGTACCCCAGGATCATTTTGCTGTGGAGTTCAACTGAAAGTTCAGACAGTTTTGCTCGAGGGAATCCCCAGTGAACGGCGGGCTAGGGTACGCATTTCTAGTAGTTTGGACCCCTCCGCCCTTCCACTATGCCTTCCCTCTGATTCCCCTCATTCTCCAGCATGGGGTCTGGCATGGATTCACACGCTCATGAATATTTCCTGTTGTCAGGCTGGGAATCCTCTGTAAAAGAAAGTGTTTCAGTTTGGTTTATAGGAAGGTCGGGGCACGTTAGTCTGTATGCCTCGATCTCCAGCCACCGCTCCAGATCTTTGTCCAAGAGAGTCAGCTACCGCGAGGAAGCTGCGGGAGACACCAGAGAAGTCCAAGCAGGGCAAGGTGTCAGAGCTGCCCGTGAATAAGGCCAAGGACCTGCCCGTGAAGGCCCAGGTGATCCTGGCCAAGTCGTCCTTGATGGAATTGGTGGTGGCCTCCCTTGCGAAGGCAAAAGGGGCAGGCCCAGTCCAGGGTGCACCAGTGGTGGCCAGAGTGGCGCTTCCTCCAAGCCGCTAGAAAAGATTGCGGAGAAGAGAATGCCAGACCTTATCCCATGACCGACCCCTCAGGACCCGAAGAAAGGGAGATGGGGTGAAGAAGAGCTCCAAAGAACTGACATTTCTTCGTCCAAAGAGGAGATACTTTCTGTCCAAACCGTCAAGGGTGGTAATGACGACAATGGGAATGTCGGGAGAAGCCCACTAGAGGCGACAATGACACCGTTGACGGGAATGACGACATGGGCGCTGAGCCCTGCAACCCTGTCTGCTAGGTGCCTCCTTGCTGGTGTCCGATTCAGAGGAGGTCTCCGACGGCGCCACCAGCGGCACCATCAGTGACTCGGTTGACACCAGGGCAACAACCGGCGAAGAAGAGACATCCTACACCTCCATTCAAACCATTGCGCCGCCGCCAAGAGGAAAGGGATGGACACGGCAACAACGGATACAGACGACGGCGCAGGAATGGGAGATCCTGCATCACCAGCGCCGAGAGCTCCTCCACCTGACAAAGTGGGATCCTTGATCGCCCGGGCGTCTGAGCTTTTCCAGCTCACCCCAGAGGAGAAGGGCTTCCTTTACCAATGCCGGTAGGCCAAGAGGAAGACTATCCCGTCAGTCCCGCTCCTGGTCGATGTCTGGGATGAGGGGCTGGCGCTGCTGAGGAACGCCTCCTCAGCCCCAGTGTTAGGACAGTTCTTATGAAGTTCTACTCAACTTCATCAAAACCATTCAACTGAAGCAGTACAAGACTCCACTCTTAGTATAAGGCTGTACCAGCTGAGTACATGGTAGCGTAGACAGAGCAGCCAGGCTTATCTTAGGAGGGAGAGAGGGCTGTAGAATAAGTACAAATTAAATTGTAATACAAATGGTCCAAAGAAACACAAACACCATGTATGCGAAAATAAAGGATTTATTTAAATACAAGTAGGCCCAGATAAATCTAGCGGTAAATAAGCACTAACACATTATATGAAATCACAATTCTAAAAAACACAACACTATGATTGAAGCTACGCAGACCCAAGTATAAACCTTATTTGAAATACCGAACAGTAGTTCTAGGGAAGTCAAAACCTTTTCATACATGTTCAGTATAGGCCACACATATTCCTGGGGAGTAAAACCCATTGGGTACTTTCACAATGACATTTAATAATGCAAGGGCTGTAGATCCTACCATTTGTACAGTGACGCTCAGTACAAATCCCATAATCCGTCAACTGGACAATATACTTTTTGTGAATAGTGGAACACTTATTCCGGGTACAGTAAAAACATATAACTACTTTTGTGATGACACACAGTAATACTAGGTGAGTAACACCTAAGGATGTAATATTCGATTACAGGTGCTTTTGAGATCAGTGAAACACAGATTGAGATGAGCAGTAACTCTGGTAACTTCTTTTTGGATGGCCCACATCTAACTCAAGGTAAGTAAAAGCCATATACTTTTTTTAATCTCACAAGGAGTCCAGGTTAGATCTTTCCCAACTATACAAGTGACTGATGTAGGACTTATAAGGGACATTTGGAACCACAGACTCTGTGTTAGATAGCCCGGGGAAAGTAGACCCTAATGTTACTTTACTGAATGACTGTTATTCTAGGTAGGCAACAACCTAATACAGACTTATTCTGATCAGGCTACCAGCAAGTCAGGGGAAGAACGGGAATAATCTGGTGATAACAAATTACTTTTGGGAAGAGGCACAACCTAATCACAACCTAATCACAGGTGAGTAATCTACCTACCATATCTACTTTCTATTAGAATGGCAAAACAGTTTGTAAGGAAGGAAAGATGTTAACCATACCTTTAAGAATAGTGCATCACACATCCAAGGTAAGTATGATTGTAACTGTTCACTCTTGGAGTTAGTTACCAACCAACTCTTTTACAAGTAACTTTTAAACACTTATTTTCTTTTCTAGGCAAAAGGCCAAATCTCTTAAGACCTTCCCTTATTCTTGGAGCATGAGGGTTTTCAGTGGCAGAGGGGGGGTCACTAGGATCTAGTGTCCAACAGGCAGTGTCAGGGTAGGTTCTTAAGTAGCAAAAGTCAGAGTTCCTTAGGAAGACTGGGCAAACAGGTGAGTATTTCACTTTATAGTTAGAAGAGGGTCCAGGGGCTTCGCAGAATACACCCTAGCAGGATTCTAGCAGTGGGACTGGGTGCACTGGATGAGAGGCCTCCATCACAGAAAGCATCCCACAGCTACACAGAAATCCTAACAGACTTAAGGTAAGTACATAACCAAGCCAACACAGTACCTCAGCATTGAAGATTTTGCAGCCGGAGGACTTCAGGGTCTGCAGCCGAATACCCAGTCAATGTATTCCTTGTTGTGGTGACTGAAAACAAGACCTCAGAAGGAACTTTGCAGCAGGTATGGATGAAGGGTCTAGGCAAGGTTTTCCTCCTGGCTGAATGTAGTTCTGCGGTCCTCAGGAGGTAAGCCTAACTAGTCTTGGAAGGTTTTCGGTGGGGGCTCATCCTCTTACCGCCAACTCTCCCATTCTTCGACCCAGGAAGCCAACAGGGGTCGTTCAAAGGCCTTAAGAGGTGGCCGTCGTCGTCCAGGACCCCAAGGCGGCACGCTGACCTCCAAGCAGGATTGAACCAGCCAGGACATCGGCCCCCACCCATGCACCCCTGCCTAGGTAGATGGCGGCCAGAGGAGGGGCCCTGGGTAGATGGTGGCCAGAGGAGGGGCCCTGGGTAGATGGCGGCCAGAGGAGGGGCCTGGGTAGATGGCGGCCAGAGGAGGGGCCCTGGATAGATGGCGGTCAGAGGGGCCCTGGATAGATGGCGGCCAGAGGAGGGGCCCTGGGTAGATGGCGGCCAGAGGAGGGGCCCTGGGTAGATGGCGGCCAGAGGAGGGGCCCTGGGTAGATGGCGGCCAGAGGAGGGGCCCTGGGTAGATGGCGGCCAGAGGAGGGGCCCTGGGTAGATGGCGGCCAGAGGAGGGGCCCTGGGTAGTGGCAGTCATTGGATGGGGGCAGTATGACCTAGAGCTCAGGGGTCGGTTTATAGGAGGAAGGCAGTTTAGAAACGAAACTGAAACTGTTTTTTTCCTGAGGATTCCCAGCCTGATGTGTAATATTCATGAGCATGTGAATCGATGCCAGACCCATGCTGGATAACAGTTACAGGTAAGTAACTTGTTCCTTCTGTGGGTTCTGAGGAGGTTGAGGATCTTTCAAGCAACCCTGATCGCCCTGGATTGGGCGGGGAGGATTTGGTACCCAGACCTTCTGGATTTGACCATCTGCCCACCTCTTCGGTTGCCTTGTCGCCCAGATCTCCTATTCCAGTCGGAAGGTCGGGTGCTCCACCCGAACCCTGCATCCCTCAACCTACATGAGTGGCTCTTGAGAGGATGAGATATGTTGACCGGGACCTCTCTGAGGAGGTACTCTAGGTGCTGCTGGCTGCACACACTGTCAACAAGATCACTGTGTGCGTGCAGGTGAAGATTTGAGATGTGGTGCAGGGAACGCAAGATTGACCCGATCTCTTGCCTCACCACTACAGTGATGGAGTTCCTTCTGTTACTGGCCTCTTCAGGCCTTCAGGTCACCATAGTCAAAGGATTTTTGGTGGCTTTGTGTTCAAAAGGTCTCAGGAGTAAGGGTCGTCCTTCACTATCCCGGTTATGGCCCAATTCCTGTATACGTTTCTGCATACTCCCTTTGTGGTTCCTAACTGGGACCTTAATTTGGTTCACATTTCTGATGGCGCCTCCGTTTGAGCCTTTACATTCTTGTTCCTTGCAGTTATTTTAAAAACGGCTTTACTTGTGGCCGTCATTTTCAGCCAGGCGAGGTCAGAGAACTGCAGGCCCTATCTTGTAAGACACCATTCCTTTTTTTTCTTTTGGGAAAAGGTGTCTCTTAAGGCGAGGCTTTGATTTATGACCAAAGTGGTGTCCCAATTCCATTTCTCCTGGCAATTGACCTTCCCATGTTCTATCCACCCCTGCACCCCTCTGAGGAGGAGCGCTTTCACAGACTAGAACCTAAGAGGGCATTGAGTTATGTAGCTAGTACAGCAGGGTATAGAAAATTGACCAGTTGTTTGTGGCCTGCTCTGTGGCCAGGAAAGATTTAGCAGTCTCTAAACATGCAATGTCATCATTTGGATCATGCTATGCATCTGAGTGCTATTGCATCATGGGGAAATAATTACCTCTGGCATTGTGGCCCATTCCACCGGAGGGTCTCTACTTCTATGGTGCTGCAGAGAGGTGTACCGGTTAAAGACTTCTGCCGGGCTGTGACTTGGTCTTCACTTCATATGATTGCAAAGTATTAGAGCCTGTACATCGCCTGTGTGGCTGACGCTCCGTGTAGAAGGCTGTTTTGCAGAATTTTCATCCCGCCTCCAACACAGGTACTGCTTTGGAAACTATCCGTTGAGGAATCTGTGGTAGAAATGCAGTCCTTCGAAGGAGAAATTACCGTAATGTTCTTTCTGTGGATTCTTCCCCCGTAGATTCTTCATTACTCTTCCCTTCCATCCCTGCTATGAAAGCGTCTGCAGTTGGAGGTTGTCTTCCTCTTGAGAGGAAAGAGATGAATATGGTTCTGGGGTCTTCAGTCCATTTTCTGGTTTAGTGCTTCAGGCTTTGGCGGTTTCTATTTAAATAATAATAATAATAATCCCAGTGGGATTACAATTTCTATGGTATTTCAGCTGTTTGGCCGTTTCTTTGTGCTAGTTTTACTCTGCAGTTGCTGAGCTCCGGGGGTGGGGGAGCGAGGGAAGGTGGGAACCCAGGTACAGGGGCGTAGTGATGCAGTATATGTAAGACGACCAGCGTAATGTCCGGAGCAGATGACAGCATAGGATCAAGGCGGATCGACGGGCGAGTTGAGGCGCACTATGCCCCTGTCAAAGCTTTCCAAGCAGCTGACCCTCCAATGGATATTTATCTGATGAGGAATCTGCAGCAGAAGAATCCATAGAAAAACATTACGATCAGTAATTTCTCAATCTTTCCTAACAGTGGCCACCGAAAGCCTTCCCTGGGCTGATTTTATAAATCTATCTTAAAAATTAACAAGATTTTAAAGTTCCCCACAAATGTACATGAAAGGTCAATGATGTGTCGTGCTAAAGCACAGGAGCTCATATCTTTCGCAAAGGTATCGCAATATATCATGATGTTTGACTAAAACGAGTTACTCCAAAACATCTTTGTGTGGCGTGATTGAAATATCAATCTCCAATGGCGAAACCTACTAGAGTTCTGTCCTACTTTGCTTGCAGCTTCGCAGAACGACTAATTAGGTTTGCTCAAAATCAAAATCCGAATAGTAGATTGCCTTGCAATAATTCCCAATCCTTGCACTTAAGCACTTAAACAGCAACAGTATATTTTGGAAAAAATCTAAAAGCATTCTACGTGCAGTGCTCCCACTTAATGGCAGGGTCTTTGGCAAACGTGATTGATTATTCCGCAAAATGATTGTTATTGGAAGTGTATATTGCTTATTGCAATTATTTTCTTTCAGCTTTTGTGCCTGTCTGAGATGTATGTACTATGTTTAAAATTACTTCAATGAGTGATGGTAATGCACAGCGAATTTTGGTGGAATTTGAAATGGCTTCTTTTTGTAAATCCATTTGGGAATACTGCTGCATAATAAAGTAAATATAAATGCTTAAGGGGGAAAGTGTGTCTATTGAAAGGGGTTTGAAGAGCGTTTCCCAATTGGTGTGTTAAGGGAATATGTTCATGAAGCTGAAAAGGTTTTACAATAACTGGTCTAATCCATCGATTTTCTTTTTTTTTTTTCCTGCATGTTATCCCTATTCCAGACAATCTGTTGGAGGCCTCCAAGCTTATTACCCTCGAGCAGCCTTTCCTGGACCACCGCACCAGCCTCAAATGCAGCACATATGGCAGTCACAGCAGCCGCCTGTCATGAATCGCTACCAGCATCCATCAGTCCCTGACATAAACAAACCAGTATCTGCTTCCTCCACTGGCATTCTAATGCCCAACTCCAGTGAACAGACCCCAGTCTCCCCAGGCTCCATGCATGCCCCATATATTGAGCTGCGCCATAATCCACAGAAGGTGACTTCTGGTGCTAGTGGCCCGCCTTTTATTCAGAGTCCTCCCCCACGACCTCGCTTCTTCCTTGCCAGTGAGGAAATTGGCCGTCGGCATCATCACCATCCTGAGAGCACCAGGGCTGCTGTACAGGAGTCTCTTATTCAGCCCCAGAAGACTTCCGGTCCCAGGTTGTCGTCCGTACAGCTTGCTGAAATTGGGCACCTCCAGCGAATAAGCAGCAAGGATGTGACACCTTTAAAGAATGTCGAAATGCAATCACCGCATTCTTCACATTTACTCTCCTCTTCTGCCTGCACTGTTGAGCCGGATAACTTAAAGGAAGATTCAGGCTCTTCTCCCAGTGCTTCTGAATCGACAACAGGGCCTAGTAAAGCTCAAGTTAGGATGGAGTCTGAGAGGCTGCCATGTGAGGAAACTGTTGAGCCAGACCTGGATGATGATTTTGATACTCATAAAGACCTAGAGGAGGATGATGATGATTTAACAAATCTTGGACTTGACCCAGATGTAGCAAAAGGTGACGATGACCTGGGTAATCTAGACAACCTCGAGACAAATGACCCTCATCTTGACGATCTTTTAAATGGGGATGAGTTTGACCTTTTAGCGTACACTGACCCTGAACTTGACACTGGTGACAAAAAGGATATCTTTAATGAACACCTTCGACTGGTGGAATCAGCTAACGAGAAAGCTGAGAAGGAAGCACTCTTGAAAAAAGAGCCTGCGAATGGTAGTGACTCGAGTTCTACCATTGTCATTGAGCAACAAAAGGAGACCCTTGCATCTGATGACAAAGACCAGAAGTCCAGTGGGATGGAGAACATGACACTTCCTGCAGAATCTCAGCTTGCTTTGAATAATCAAATTTTTGAAAAGAGGCTGAATGTCTCCAGTGTCGTTATGGAAAACAAGATGGCAACCTACTCTGCCAACATAAAACCAAAACTGGAGGAGAACTGCTTGAAGATGGCCACATGCCAGTTTACTTCCAGCCACGGTGAAAGCATGTCTGCCAATATAAAGGCAGAGGTAATACTGAATGAAGATAAAACTGCAAACTCTCTTAGGGATCATCCCCTGAAACCGGAGCAAAGTGCCGATAGTTCAGCAAGCCCTAATGGAACAGAAAATACTTTGGACAGTGCGTGCATTAGTCAGACAATTTTTTCAAACTCGGGACATACATTGTCCACCTCTGACATGGGTCCATTGAAGTCGAAAAGTCCACTTAAGCCCCACGACTCCATTTCAGGTCAGCGCAGCTCTATTCTTGATAAGTTTGACTTGCCTTCTGTGTCTTTGGCCTTGTCTGATGCCAACAACTCCTCAGCTGATGACTTGGACAAGATGGAGAGCTCTTTGGTAGCCAGTGAGCTTCCCCTTCTGATAGAAGATCTCTTGGAACATGAGAAGAAAGAACTGCAGAAGAAACAGCTGATGTCTTCCCATCATTCTGCTGGTAAACAACAAATCCAGGCAGTTCAGCACTCGGTCATGAGTCACCCTTCAGTTCCCACCCAGCAGATGCCCCAGATGTCACACGATGGCCTGCACTCAAGTCTTGCCGGACCCCCGCAACAGCTTAATGTGGGGACCATGAGTCGGCAACACAGCACCTTGACTAATCCACAGTTACTGAACCATCAGCACCAGCTACAACAAAGACTTGTTGGCTCCCAGGCCAGTCAGGCTTTAGCACCACACATTACAGTGGCACAAACGCAAGGGAATATTCTAGCTGGGCAGCAAATGGTACAATCAGATCTTCCAGCTCAGCTGAGCCAACAGCAGGTGCTCCCTCAGAAGCTAATGGGCGGAATCCAACCACAGCAGATTGGAATGAAAACGCAACAAGTGGCGACGCAGCAGCAGCTGACAAATCACTTCTTCTCTGACGCAGGTAATTCCATGTAGACATGGATGTGTGTTTATACATCTGCCTGCTTTTGGTTGCAGTCATGTATTGCTGTAATGCCACAGTACATGCTTTCTTAGTAGCAAGGCTAGCACATTTGATATTTATTGGGTTGGTCTAATGGCAGCATTGGCAATCCTATAGTACTTTAGAGGTTTTATTCTGAATTGATGGAATCTGCAAGATATGCCACCACCTGTTTATCTACATTTTATAAGTAGTTTCTTTGGTGTCCTTTCCTGTTCCATTGCACACCCCATGGACACATGAAGCAATATGCTACATGAGTTTTTCTTCTCAGGCCCTGGTTTTCCTTCAGGAACTTACAGCATTAATCTCTGTAACTGGCACCTGAATGTTTTCAGTTTCAAAACTTTCATAATTGGATAGTAACAGTTCTGAAATAAGTTTCTACTTAATTGGAGAATTATTTTTATATTGTTTAATATGAAATGCATATTGTCTCTGTGATGTTAAAACCCTGACCCTTTAAGACTGCCAGCCAATGTTCACCATACTCTGCTGAAGCTCAGCCCTCAATTCTATTTTCTGCTCAATCCAACTGTCGTCCAACGTATTCCAAATCTTTGACATGTAATGTCCACAGCTGTGTACTTCGGAAACTTTTTCGGCAGAGGGCGTCTGGTGTCGGGTCGATGTCCCTCAAAGGCCTCCTTCGAGGGCTATGTCACCAGATGTTATAAATGGGACACACGGCGCCTGTAGCCTCAATTTCATTTTTTCCACAAACGTGTTTGCTTCGGTGACTCAGCGCCCCTCATGTAGTCCTGTGAATAGGTCGTCGTCTTCGACCCCTCCGACTCTGTGGTCTGGCTTCAAGACTGCAACTCTAAGATGTCGATTACCGACCCTCATCGCATTTGTTTGTGGTGCTTGGGCAAAAGTCACGACACAGAAGACTGTTACAAATGCCAGTCGCTGACTGTTAAGGCCTTGTGGGAGTGCAAGGGAAAGCTTCAGGTAGATGGGGGTTCTAAAACCCAGTAAGTCATGTACATCGAAGTCCAAGGGTATGTCCACTGACGACAAAGCTTTGCCTTCGTACCCGCCCTCGGCGCCATCGGCACTGTTTTTGACGCCAAAGCTTTTGGGGCTTTTTGGCCGGGATTTGCCGTCGGAGGTCCCTGGTACGGTTGATCCTCCACGGAAGGCTTCTTCCAAGTCTGTAAGGCCTGTTAAGGACTCCAGACCCTCGGCTGTCCCAAGACAGGACTTTTACCTCCCTCTGGAGACATCTATGAGGAGGAGGAGAGGTCAGATTTAGATTTTGACCCTGTTGAGCCTGCTGTGGCTCCTGTCTTTTCGGGGGATAGTCATTTGGAAGAGTTAAGGCAATCTCTTCATGATGCTTGTTTCCTAGACACTTCTCCTGAGGTAGAATCTGGCAGGCCTGAGCCTGGGGTTCATGCTGAATCGTCCTACAGCAGACTGATGGCTAGAGTCACGGAATATCTTGGTTGGTCAACTCCTGCTGAGGCTTTTATTCAGGATGACTTGATGGATATTCTAGATCAAGGTCTGCCCTCTGACATGGTGTTAGCTTTTCCTTTGACCTTTCAGAAAAGGGTGGCGGCTGCTTGGCGGACCCCGGAATCTCTTCCGGCAGTTAACAAATAGTTAACTAAAATATACCACCCTTCCGGTAGCCACCCCAGTTACCTTTTCTTCTCACCCCACTCCCGAGAGATTGGTGGTTCAGGCAGCTCCGGCCACCTCGAGACAGGCCGCGTACCCTACCATCCCTCCGGATATGGACGACAAACGCTTCAACAGTTGGGCACGAAAGGTGTTTTCTGCAGGGAGTATGGCACTGAAATCGACCAACTCCACTTGTGCCTTGGCAAGATTTTCACACTCTGTGGAATTGTTTCTCTTGTGGCTCAGCATATTCCCGAAGGGGAAGAAAGGGATGGGTTCCTTGCTCTTCTGCAAGATAGCAAGGATGCCATGTGTGAATTCCCTTCTGTCTGTTTTGGACACGGCCGAAAGTGTTAGCCGGTCCATGGCTGTGAGCACTCGTTATATGCAAATTTGCGTGGTTGCGGAAGTCTGGTTTTGCTCTGGATATGCAAGCCTGTCTTTTTAACATACCCTATGATGGTGCGCATTTGTTTGGCAGCAAGGCTGACGAGAGCCTTGAGAGGTTGCAGACCTCAAAAGCTGCGGGGAAATCTTTAAGCGCAGCTGTGCGTCAACCTCTGCCTTTTCGTCTTAGGGGACAACAGTGGAGGGGAGTTTCTTTTCGTTACTACTCCTCCTTTGGTAGAACGAGAGGAGCCGCCAGTGAAAGGGGTCCGCCTAAAAGTACTCGTGGTGGTCCGGAAATAGAGGTGCCAAAGCCGCTCAGGCAGCTGCCTCTTTGCCTTCAGGCGCTGCCGCAGCTGCTCCAAAACAGTCATGAGGCCATGTCCCATGGTTCGCCGGTTGGGGGCAGACTGTCTCAGAATCTCGAAGAATGGTGAGCCATTACTTCGGATGCATGGGTTCTGGATGCCATAGCCCACGGCTACTGCCTTCCCTTCCTACAGCAGCCTCACGACAATCCACCAGGGAATCTCTCTTTGAAGCTTCCAGATCCGCTCCTTGTGCATGAAATCTTGACCCTGCTAGAGAAAGGCGGTATAGAACTGGTGCCTGTAGCAGAGCGGAACAAGGGATGGTATTCCCCATTTTATTTATCCCAAAGAAAGATGGGGGATTGAGACCCATCTTGGACATGCTTTGGTTGAACAAACTTCTCACAAAGGAATATTCAAGATGGTCATGCTTTCTCAAGTCCTCCAGGCCCTTCACCTTCAGGATTGGTTGGTGTCTCTGGGCCTACAGGACGCTTACTTTCATGTGCCGATTCATTCCAAGCACAGAAAGTACCTGAGGTTTGCGGCTGGCGACTCGCACTTTGTTTCGTGTCCTGCCATTCGGACTGACCTCCGCCCAGCGGGTCTTGACCAAGCTCATGGTAGTGGTGGCAGCGTCTCTCAGGCGAAGGGGGGAAATTCACGCCTACCCCTACATGTACTGTTAAGGATTTCAATCAGGCGACACACACCTTGATCTCAGCATAGTATGTAGCGCAGACCTGAGATGCTTTTCTCCTTATTTTATGCCGATTAAATTTGAGATGGTACACAACTCGTATCGCACCCCCTTTTCAAATACCCTGAGTCACAATGGACCATGAACCTGGCTGGTTGGCGAAATACAATATTTATTTATTTTAAAATTCAAAAGAAATCATACAATTTTTAATATAGGGCAGCAATCACCAATGAGGTGATAATTACAATGAGAATGTAAGCAATGGACTTGGTTTAACCTTCTAGTCGAATATTTACAAAACACCAGGGAATAGGAGCACTTTTTGATTTAGGAAAAATAGCACCCAAGTTAGGATTTCCCCCCTGCAATGTTCCCTCAACCCACAAATAATAAATTCTGAATGGATAGAAAGAAGCATCAGGTAATCAGAAATAAGAGGCAGGAAACCTTTCCTCCCCAAATGAGAGGGGAAAAACAGATTTTAAACCCCTTGCAATGTTATGAAATGACACTTGGTAATGGACAAATTAATTATGTGTGTTAACCTTAAAACAAATACAAATCCTCACTAAAGCAACAATGCAAAGATTCTAACGATCACACAGTGGATTACTAAGAGCATACAATTCAGAAAAAAGAGTGGAAAGTTCAAAACGGATTGCAGCCAAATGACATGTGTACAAGTTGCATTTCCTTTCAATTTCCGTGTAAATTTGCTCAAACGGTTTCTTTAAAAAGCTGGTGAAATATTGCAAATCGTGATGCAGTTTTTAATCTGGGGAACAGAGGTACATCACAGGGATATTACAGAAGTGAAAGAATGGGTGTAGCTGCAGTTTTTAATAAGATTTTCAGGTTGAAATGGGGTTCAGTTTTCGGAAAACTAAGCGGTCAAGCGGTCATAATGAAGACTTCAGTTTTGAAAGAAAGGCAATTACTTGAAATTATCTAGACTATATTATTGAAGAGGAACACAGTAAGCACCAAGGTTGATTCGCAAGGTCAACCTTACCACCCCAGTGCTCAACCCCAACAATAAAATATTTGAAAATTAGTTGGTTTACTCGAAATATAACGAAAGGCTTACACTTTACACCAGACAAAAATGAAAAGAGATGGCGCTAGCACTAGAATCAAGGGCAGGGTTGCACGGATCATTCTGACAGTTTTAACAAGTTATCATGATAAGGATAGGATGGCTTAGAGTGTGGGATAAGGACAAATGCAAGACAAGATAGACTATGGATTTCTATGGGGTAGGAATTATACTTACAGTCCACTTTTAGTTTGGGATTTTTGGACCGTCAATAGGTTCTGGTTGCCGCACGGCAGCGTGCCTGGCAAAGGACCGCTGGGCAAGGTCGGGTCACCAGATGGTAATTCTGGTCGCTGGATGGCACAGGTACTGCTGGATGCAGCTAGTGGGCAGCAATTAGTGGTATCAGGATACTTCCCAAAGAATACCTCAGCTTTCTCCCTTTGATTACTTGAGATTTTATGATTTAAGGCCTTGCTGGAACAGTCAGCAATGCTTAGGCCTTGTAGTTGGAATCTGGACTCAGCAGGATGAATGGAATAGGAACGCCAGCGCAGGAAAATAAGGAATAGTGTCTGTCTAGTGTCTTGTCAGGGACTCTTATGTATAATGCATACTGACCTCATTAAAGTATATGGCTGGGCATGCTTATCTAAGCACACCTCTAACCGACTGGATTGGTCTGGGGTGCTAGTCCCCGCCTCGCTCTCAACTGGTTGGTTTTCAAGGCAGAATGTCAGATTTATGATGTGAGTTTTACAATGTTCAAAACCCCCTCCCACAGTTACTTTAGCTAAAACCCGATTTAGCCATAAATGGTACATTTATACAGTTGAAGTCTCTTTGCAACTTACATAAACAGGTTACATATTTTATGCAGAACATTCCACTCCAACTCTGAAATCTGTGAGACATTGTTTCGCCCTTCTAATACTTTTTGTTAATTTTGAGTATGAAATATTCGGCCCAAAATTCTGTAACTTTGTACATGTGTGTGGATTATCATAAGGGAGGTAAGTATGAACATTCTCATTGGGATCATGGATACTTTTCTTATAATCCCCTATTCTTTGCCATTTCTGTACCCAAGGTGTCAGTGAATTCTACAGTGTTTCAAATTATACCCCACAAAATCACTTTTAAACTGTGAAATGTTTACATTTTTACAAAGTCTTGCTACATAGATAAGTCTTTACATTTTTATTAATCAATAGTCTTTGGAAACCAAAGGCAGTCCTTTGTCCGTCACTTGCCCATTTTCTTTTCTCTTCAGCTCCCACCAACTGTCATTTCCTCCAGAGCTAGGTGGGGGTTTCCCAGCTTGATTGAAGGTGTATTGCCCCTTCCCCACTTGACACTTCGTTGTCCTGGGAGTTCCATTGTAAGGGGGTTCAGCCAAGACCAGGTTCAGTTCAACCTAGTAATTATCACTGGGGTGTTAGTATCTGCTGAGAGTTTATGGTGGTTCCCTTTCTTTGGGGGACCCCTTGGCTCTGCCAACTGAAATAACCTGTTTTTGAGAGTTTGAGAGTTTGCAAAACCCAGCCCAGGCGGTTTAAAACCTTTATTTTCTTATATTTGGTCCTGAATTAAAACAAGCCTGTGGAATAAAATAGCCCATGTGTGTATTTTCACCAGCAACCCTTCACATGGCTGGGTAATGGCAGACTTTCATTCAACAGTTGTACTTTTTAAAACTTTTTCTCCTCGTATTCAAAGCCCATTCGTTTACACTTGTGGTGCAAGCTGGCATTTCTTTTTAAATTCAGTTTTGCATCTCCATCAGATTCTTGCACCGTTTTGCAGCCATAATTAATTTCTTGTATGCCAGAGTTTGGTTTGAAGCACAGATGCATTGAAATTGACATGGCCCAAATAGTTGGAGTTCCTTTACTAATCTTTGATACTTTGTGAAGAAAATGAACGCGTTTCCCCGTGCAGTAAAAAGTGAAGTTCCTTGGTTGATTTTTCAGAGTTGGTTTGACGGGGCCTGTCAATTAGAAATCATGCTTGGGTTTTGCTGAAGCACAATGGGATATACTGGGCATGGCAGGGCCTTATTAATAACAGTAGTTTAAGGAAGAGCAGATGGGGATTTCGGGCTGGCAGCAAAGCAACGCTGCTTTTTCACTTTGTTCCATTTGTATATGTCAGAACACACTGGCACGCTCCCTCAATGTGTCCCCTTGTTCCATCCTGCCCAATGTGTGCTTGGCAAGACGGTGCAGCCATCTTTTTGTTGCTGCAATGTTTTGAGGCCATGGAGTTCACAGAACCCAGCGCAGCTATTTTGCTGTTCATGCTGAAATGCAGCTTTGTGATGTGAGGAAGCACAGCTGAGTTGGGTCAATATATCCCACAGGACGACTGGCTGATACGTTCGCGTTCTCCCGAGCAAGCTTTGGATCACCTCGGTCTCGCCTGCCGCTCCCTCTACAAGATGGGCTTCTACCTAAATTTCAGGAAGTCGCATCTGACACCTTCCCAACAGCTCCAGTACATCGGGACTGTGTTGGACACATCCTTGGGGGAAGTGCTCGCCTCCCAAGGCGAGGGCTCATCACATTGTGCAGATGGTGGACATGTTTCAACATGCCCAGAGTCTCCCGGCATTCGAATTCCTAAGGTTGCTCAGCCTCATGGCATCCTGCATTTCTCTGGTGCCAGAGACCAGGCTGAGGATGAGATCCCTGCAATGGGTCCTCAAGATGCAGTGGTCGCAGTTCTCAGGCCACATGTGGGATCCCGTTCAGTTCCCAATCTCGGTCTCCCAGGATCTTGTGCTGGGCCAACGAGGGGAATCTGATGAAGGGGGAGCCGTTTTGGCAACCGTGGCCGGAGGTGACTGTAGTGACGGACGCTTCCCTCACAGGATGGGGAGCTCATGCCGAGGACATGACCGCCAGCGGTCGGTGGTCTCCGTCGGAGTCCAAACTCCACATCGACCTGTTAGAGTGGAGGGCCATCCGGCTGGCCCTGAACGATTTTCTGCCGTCTGTATGGGGGAAGAGGCTTCTGATCATGACGGACAACACAGTGGCCATGCATTGCCTCAACAAAAAAGGGGTGGGGGCAGGGTCACCGCCATTGTGCAGAGAGGCAATGCAGCTCTGGGCAATCCAGCAAGGAATTTCACTCTCGGCAGTTCATCTGGCCGGAGAGCACAGTATGGCGATGGACGCTCTGAGCAGGCAGAGCACGATCACTCACGAGTAGGAGTTGGCTCAGGAAGTTCTTCTGGAGATCTTCGCCCTTTGGGGGACCCTACAAGTGGATCCCTTCGCCACCAGTGCCAACCGGAAGTGCAAGAGATTCTGCTCAAGGGAATTTCCTCAGAGAGGAGCCTTAGGAGACGCATTCGTAGTGGATTGGTCATTCCCACTCCTGTACGAGTTTCCTCCAGTCCCCGTCATTCCTCAAGTGTTAAGGAGGTTACAGAGGTTCGGATCCCAAATGATCCTCATTGCTCCAGAGTAGGCCAGAAGAGCGTGGTACCCGGACCTTCTAGAAATGTCCATCTGTCCTCCAAGCAGTCTTCCCTACCGAGAGGATCTGAACTCATGCAAGGGGGGTCAGTTTCTCCATCCAGAGGTCAGGACTCTCAACCTTCACACTTGGTATCTGAAAGGTTGGGGTATAAGGATTGGGACCTCCCAGATGACGTGATGGAGGTGTTGCTTTCGGCCAGGAGGCCAGCAACAAAATCCCTGCACCATTGCCGTAAGTTTTGCAGCTGGTGCAGAGAACAAAATGCGGATCCTCTTCAGTGTTCCATTGCTGTGGTTTTGTCTTTCATACTTTCTTTGGGCCACGGGGCCCTTCAAGTGGGTACCATTAAAGGTTACTTGGCAGTGCTGTCAATCTTCAAGCGCTCGTCTGAAGAATGTTCTTACTTTAAGAAATTGGGAAATCAAAGGAATCTTAAAGGGCTCACTAATGTGTTCCCACCGTCCCCTTTCCAGGTGCCGGTTTGGGATCGGAATTTGGTTTTGAAATTCCTGATGGGTGCTCCGTTTGAACCTTTGCACTCTTGCCCTCTGAGATTGTTGTCTTTTAAGATGGTGTTCCTGGATGCGGTTACTTCCGCTCGCAGAGTGAGTGATTTGCAGGCACTTTCATCTAAGCCACCCTTTACTGTGTTTCACAAGGTTAGGGTTGTACTGAGGGTACGTCCTTCCTTTCTACCTAAGGTAGTGTCTGAATTTCATTTAAGCCAGTAAGTGGTTCTTGCGTCTTTCTATCCTCCTTCTCATCCTGGTAAGGAAGAAGAGCAACTCCATAGGTTGGACCCTAGGAGAGCTCTGAGCTTTTATATTTCTAGGATGTCAAGGGTCTGAGTGGACGATCAACTCTTTGTGGGGTATGCTGGACACCGATTGGTACAGGCTGTTACCCAACGGACCTTGTCCAGGTGGATTAGCCTCACCATTGCTGAATGTTACCGATTGGCGGTTAAGGACCCTCCTGAAGGGTTGCGAGTTCATTCCACTAAGGGTGTGGCTACTTCCACAGCCCTACAACTGGGAGGTCCTATTAGGAATATTTGTGATGCAGCCACATGGGCTTCTATCCACACCTTTGTTAAACATTATACCCTGGATATGATCCATGGTCAAGATATGGCCTTTGGTAAGGTGGTTCTTTATTCAGCCATCTGATTGGGTACTCTAAATTCTTTTCCCTCCATTTTCTGGTACTGCTTTGGGAGTCTGTCAAAGATGTGGAATACGTTGGAGGACACAATCCATTCGAAGAACAAGTTACTTACCAACTGGTAACGTTATATGTTCCTCCAACGTATTCCACATCGCCCTGCCAGCCTGCCCCTCTGGAGAATTTCCTATGCGATTGCAGCTTACGTTTCCGCAAGGCTATGTGCAGTCATTGGATAGGTGCCACATGTTATGGAGGAAAAAACAAACTGAGGCTACGGGCGCCGTGCGTCCTATTTATAACATCCAGTGACATCGCCCTCGACGGAGGCCTTCGTGGGACATCGACCCGACGCCATCGACACAGGGCGCCCTCTCGAAAAAGTTTCCGATGTACACAGCTGTGGACATTACATGTCAAAGATGTGGAATGCGTTGGAGGAACATCCAATCGAAGAAACGTTACCGGTTGGTAAGTTAATTGTTCTATTGGTGTATTTTCAGTCCGCTTCCATTTTCTTCAGCTTGAACATTTATTTTATGTCTCGTCAGTTTCAGTTTTATTTTATAATTGCGTTTATATGAAACTTACCCTAGAGTTATCTTGGCCTTATTGTATTTAAATAAACCATTTATGTTTTACAATGCATAGTGTTTCAGTGTTTCTAAGGAACATTTCTTTGTACCAAGCTACAGCCCATTCTCCCTCCTAAAAGAAGCCTACCTGCTCTGTCTACGCTACCAAATGTTCTCAGGTAGTTGAGCCTTATAATAAGAGTGGAACTTTGTACTTCTTCAGATATGGTTTTATGAAGCCATTAGTTGGACTTTAGAAAAACTGTCCCTAACACTACCTAGAGGCCTTAAGCTTCTCAAGGATATGGCTTCAGTGAACTATTTTAGAGGTGCACAGAAGCTTAACCCAAAAGGAGAGTAATTTACCATGTACTCTTCCAACCACACACCGGGTGACTTCAGTCAGGCAAAGAAGAGTACATATTTGAATTAACTCAACAATATTACAGTTTAAGAGCACAGCTATTCAATGTAATGAAGTAACCTATTAAATGAGGGGTTACACGCAACTCAATGACAAGTATCAACTCTAAGACTGTTTTAGAAATACCCTAAAGCGGATCAGGGAAAGCAACCCCCAATAACACATTTTTGAAATACACAAGGTAGTTCAAGGTGGGTAAATCCTATTTGTCTTATTTTTTCTTTTTTTTTGTGTGCAATTCGTTACATCCATTTAAAACTTTAAGCACATTTTTTTAACGTACAAAATTCATAATTTCATTACAATTTAATTACCTAAAATCGTTGACTTATTAAAATTCAGAAAGTATACAATCTACATCAATACATCTCAATGTTTCTTTTTTTCTTACATAATTTTCATAAAAAGAAACAATACTTCCACTTGCCAGTCATAGTTCCATTTTGCCAAAACTTGGGTCCCCTTCTTTAGAATCTCTTTCCAAATATCAAATGCAGCTGTACATACCACTACAGATGTTGCCCCGTGGATATATGACCAAAATTGGTCTCCTGAACAATCCTTCGAAAAATGTTCATATCCCCTAGTATATAAATGCTTCAAGGAGTTACAGCCTGTCAGAACATGCCAACAGGTTTCGATCTCTTTATTGCAAATCCTACATAATCTATCTAAATTGGGGGTATTTAACCACGATCCTCTAAATTCCATTGTGGGTAACACATTCATACGTAGGTACAGGACAAACCTCTTAAACTCCATACTACTTAATTTCGACAAGTATGGATTGACCAACTCTGACGTGTCAGTTCTTGATATCTCGACTTCTTATGGAATTTATCTACATTATTGGCCATATGCCAGTACCTGGCTTTCTTGATTTTCCCCTCATCATTGGGATCTTGTACTGGTATGTCAGGTTTAAGGTTCAATTGTTCTATAAATAAGGCCGCAGATTTTCTAAGTGCTAACAAAAAAGGTTGTCCGGGATTCTCGGGTGGTAGCCTTGGTAGCAAAGGATCTACATAGGCCATTGGCTCTTTTTGTGGGATGTACACGTAAGTGTCCTGTGTTACTGGATCACAGATTGCGGTTTGGCTCATACCAGGAGAATTGATTCTTTAGGTATTCAGGTGCCTTTCCGTACAGACAGCGGTGAACTAGTGTTAAGGCGTTGAATAATATTCGGTCCTCTATGGCCAGCCAATGAAGGTCGCTCCTCTCGCCTGAAACGTGTTCTCTTTCGGCTTTGCCTGTTATTGTTCGTATGGCATTGTTTTGGATTGTCTGGCATTGTTTTATGTTCTTAGTGCTGGCTCAGAGAAGGAGGGCGTTATCGTAGTCGAGTCTCGAAAGGATAGTAGCCCTGGCAATTGTGCTATTTTGTTGGTTGAGCAATGGTCTGATGTTTCGGAGTAATCTTTGATGGTACTGACAGTTTCTTTTGAGATAGGCAACTTGGGCCTCTGCCCCCAATGATGCCTGTAGGTAGATGCCCAGCGTCCTTACTTTTTCGGAAACTTTAATTGCTGGCTCTTTGATTTTAAATGAGGAATAGGAGGTATCGAACTTTTCTCTGGTGCTGCTGGACCCGAAAATCATGAGCTCTGTCTTGGAGCCGTTTAGGCACATCCAATTCGCCTTCATCCATGTTTCTATGAAGTTATATAGGGTGGATAGTTTTTCACTGTCTTGGCAATAGTTCCCACTAAATTTCAGTATCAATTGCGTTTTGTCGGCGAAGTCGGTGAAGAATACGCAAAGTTGTGTTAACAGTGTGCATAGGCATCGCAAGTATAAGTTGAAGAGTAGCTGGGAGAAGCTTGCCCCCTGTCCCTCCCCCTGACTGGTTGTTGGGTGGAGGTTCCATGTATGGTGGTGTTGTGAAGTCCAGGCCAGACTGGCTGGAGCCTTCCCAGTGACTGTTGTGGGTACACCCTGTGGGTGGGACCTGGGTGAATGGAGTGTGTGACCAATATGCACTTCTTGTTGTGGATGTCTGGTTTCTGGTGTTTGACACAATGACTGAGACAGCCGTGCCCGAAACTGGTATGAATGCAGTGTGTATTGTTGAATGGCTGGATACTTGTCCCAATACACATTCCTTGATGTGATTGTCTGAGAGGGAGGAGAATGGCCTAAATGCACTGTATGCCTGATTGGCTGACTGACTGCTGAATTTTCTTCTGAGTGATTGGTTGCCTGAGTGTGACTCAGCAGAATGAATGGGAGATCAACTAGTTTCTGATGTTTGTTAATCTGCTTAGAATCACATGCTGTGCATAGTCCGACATACAGTGGTCACTGCAGAGTATTGCATCTTGTTGTTCGAAAGTCGTGTCTGTAATACTATCCCTGTAGTGACATGTAGTGTACCCAAAATCCCTCCCGTGTCGCGGTCCCTCAGATTTTTTTGATTCCGCCCAGAATACTGGTCACCTTATGCGGAGCTCGTAAGAGACATTGCCATTTACCATTTATTCGACCCTTGGTCGATTTGTCAGTTATTATTAACTTAAACAACCTCCAGCCCACTTTCGACGCCCATTCAACTTCCCCGCCGAGTCAAGATCTTCGGCTGTGGTTTTGACGGAGGTGATCCTATTGGCGCTGCCTAACGCGTGGCCGGCTTACACAGTAGGGAGAGTGGGGGTTGGTGTGGACATTTCTGTTACTTCTAGAATGCCTTTTCATTTTCTCCCCCCTTTCCTTTCGGGTCGTTATCACTGGTTACGTCCTCAGCTATGGAGAGGACTCCTTTTAGATTTTGCCCATGTTGTAATGGCAAATTTCCATGGAAGGACAAGCATAAGCGGTGTAACAGCTGCTTACCCCTCGACCACAACGAGGCCCGGTGTGCGGCCTGTAAACTCCTTCGTCCAAAAACTTTGAAGGAACACAGAGTCAAAAGGTGGGCAGCTTAAGTCATGTCGAAGGCTGATTCCTCACCCGCGGCCGCCGCTTCCGAGTGTGACGAGGGAGATGGTGATGACGCTACTTCCGGAACGGAGGTGGTTGACCTCTAATTGGAGCGCACCCGCTCCATCGTGTCTGTCCCCGGCCCCGAAAAGCTCTGCTCCGGCCCTACTTATGGGGATGTACACCCCGGCGACGCTGGCACACACGAAAAAGTCACTAAGCACACAACCCACGGCCATTCGTCGAGTAAATCGAAGAAGGCCTCAGCGCCAACGGAGACGCCGAATCAACCGGTGGCCTCCGCCAACCATAAAGGCTGGCAGCCTTCCCCGCAGCCGCGCCTAGTGACTGGGCCGTCTTCAACTAAGGGCACTACCACCAAAACATCCTTCGAAACGCCTCGAAAGAGGACGTCCGACGGCAAGGTTCCGGCACCGCCGAAAACTATTCACGACCAGCCCTCGACAGAAGCTAGTCGAAAGCATAGCTAGAATAGTCTCCAAAGACTCGCAGAAACGGGTGGTGAAGGAGTCACCGAAGCCCGCTCAGTCGGAGAGATGCCAAAATCTACAAAGAATACGCCGGAACCTTCCCCCACTTCGAAGGGAAAACCCAGAGATACCTCCCCATCGCCGGGCCCAAGAGAAGGTTTCTCAGAAGGCGACAAGAGTATATCCTCCACGCTATGGGAGAGATCTCGACGCCTAGAGGCGGAGGAGCAACCCTTTCCGCCACTAGACCGTTCAGGGTTATCCCAGTGGACTAGGGAAAGATTTGAATCATGTATGGACAGGCTAGATAGATAGGTTTGTGTCCCCTTCTGAACACATTTCACCTAAAAGGCCAAGGGAGGTGTACCTTGAAGACCCTAGGGCCACATTCCCAAGACTTTTGACCCACTTGAGGAACAAATAGATACATATGACCTCACTGAAGAGGATCCACACTTTCAGGAAGAGGAAGAATTCCTTAATACTGAAGATCTACAAGACCCTGTAGGGTACTTTGAGGAAGAACCAGACATATGTGAACCACAGCCCTGGCGGTCACCAGGGATGTTAACAGACCCTGATGTTTTAGACCTGCCCTCTCCTCAGACCACCCCGGTCAGAGAACCTTCGCCTGTGGACCATCAACCCACATTCAATGCAATGCTACGCAAGGTGGCAGCACATTTTCAAATTGATACGGGGGGGGGGGGGGGCTACCCCAGAAGTAGATTTTGTTGAAAGAATAATTAAGGAGAAGCTGCTTGCTAGCCAAACCATACCCCTTCTCTGCTCAATCAAGAGACACCTTGTTCCCTCTTTATCTACACCTGCATTAGTTAGAGGAGTCAATCCAAGAATCGAGAAGCTTTTTAGCCCCTCACCTTCTGATCCCTTATACATCAGGGGTCGTTCCATGCCAGATTCGCTGGTAGTAACCACCACGAGGAAAAGGGTGGGGATTCCGCTATCTACTAGCGAAGCACCTCCGGACAAAGAGGGGAAGAAGCTTTATGCCTTAGGGAAGAGGATTACATTCTTGGCAGCTTTTGCCACGCGTATTGCCAACAATACAACTTTGTTGGCAAGCCATGCCAATGCCCAATGGGGACTGTTGCGCGAAGGCCTACAAGAAGTCCCTGAACCCTTGCAAACACGCTTATTAACCACTGTGACAGAAGGTACTCGGGTAAACCAAAGCATCATCAAGAACACCTTAGATGCTGCGGAAACTGCTGGCCGTTCCCTAGTCCAGGGCGTACTTCTTAAGCGACATGCTTGGCTCAGAAACTCAGGTTTCAAGCCAGAAACACGGGCGTCCCTCATCAACAAACCCCTTGAAGACTCAAACTTGTTTGGTAAGGCGGTTGTTGACGCACTGGAGACAGCTAAGAAGGAACACGAAACATTAAAAACCCTGGACCAAATCACATGACCTCCTAATAAGCGAGGTTATGGCAACAGGCGCTTTTTTTCGTGGCCAACGACAGAATCAACAACAATACACCTCAACCACCAACTGGTCCTCCCCTCAGGGACCCAGTGGACAGTATGCTCAAAGAGGACAACGTCGTGGCAATGGAAGAGGTCGGGCCCCACTCTGAGGCTCCTCGGCTACCACCACCACCAAGTGACCCGAAAGTTCGGGTCCCCTCCCATGCATCTCCGGTCGGGGGCCGGTTAACATAATTTCTGCAAGCATGGGAGGGAATCACCACAGACCGTTGGGTACTGTCAATAATAGCCCACGGTTACTGCATCAAATTCAGACCCCCAAGGGGAGGACGTCTATCATCAGAACACCTATCCATATTTCTTCAGGAAGTGTAACTGCTGCTGGAAAAAGAAGCTATAGAGGCCATGCCTCTATCACAGGTAAAGGATGGTATTTATTCAGTGTACTTCCTTGTACCCAAAAAGGATTTAACCATGCGCCCTGTATTAAATCTGCGCCCAGCGAATAAATTTGTAAAACCTCAAAAAATGTGCTCACACAGGGGGATTACATGGCAACACTGGACATGAAAGATGCATACTTTCATATTTCAAATGTTGCCAGCGCACAGGAAATACCTCAGGTTCATGATAGAAGGCAAACACTATCAGTTCAAAGTGCTACCCTTCGGCATAGCCTCAGCGCCAAGGGTATTCACAAAGGTACTGGCAGTGGCAGCGGCATACCTGCGCAGGTTGTCTATTCCGGTCTATCCTTACCTCGACGACTGGCTCATAACATGGGATTCTTACGAAACATGCCTCTCAAAGACCTCGTTCCCTCTGGGCTTCTCCATCAAC
Organism: Ambystoma mexicanum; assembly: GCF_040938575.1. Classification (NCBI taxonomy): domain Eukaryota; kingdom Metazoa; phylum Chordata; class Amphibia; order Caudata; family Ambystomatidae; genus Ambystoma; species Ambystoma mexicanum. Next base: position 303,436,717 of record NC_090926.1, read on the forward strand.
GATAAGAAGTCCAGTCTAGACCCCAGCCAAGTCGAGCAATTCCTAGGGGCTCTAATTCAAACAAAGGACTGCCTCCAGCGAGAGGGTCCAAAACATGCTGTTTCAGATCACTCAGTATGTAGCCGGTCGAGGGGTGACGGTACGCAAAGCCATGCAATTGCTAGGAATGATGGCGTCATGTATTTATTTGGTCCCTCACGCGTGCCCAATGCAAGAGTGGCTCATCAGCCAGCGGTGTCAGGCCAGCGGACAATGAGACGATCTGGTGGTTGTCTTGCAAGCCTTGGTTCTCTCGCTGCGAGAGGGAAAACATTGTGTTGGGGAAATCCTTTGCCACCCCAGCAGTGGATGCCACTCTAACCACAGACGCATCCCTCACAGGATGGGGGACTCGCCTATCCCATCACACTGCACACAGAGTTTGGACTCAAAGTGTGGCGTCCAAACACATAAACCTGCTGGAATTGTTGGCAGTCTTCAAAGCACCGCTTGGCCTTCCAGACACACCTACAAGGAAAAACAGTGCTGATCCTCACAGACAGCGCCACGGCCATGTACTACCTGAACAAGCAAGGGGGCACTCACTCCCCAATGCTGTCCAAGCTGTCCCAGAACATCGGGAAGTGGGCATTCAAACGCATGTTCCTGTTATCTCAACATGTACTAGGGGAACTCAATCTTCTGGCAGACGGACTCAGCAGAGACTTCCCTCTGCCCGCAGAGTACGAATGGCGATTGCACAAAGACATCGTCGCCAACGTTTTCGCAGGATGGGGCTTCCCAGAGATCGACCTGTTCACAACTCTGGAGAACACCCAATGCCAGGATTACGCCTCCAGGTACCCCAGAACCACTCCAAGGGGAACGGTCACTGGATAACATGGTCAGGGAAATGTCTAAACTCCCCCCAATCCTCCGCACCCCCCCACACCAACTCCCCTTCTCAAAAAGATAGTGCACAAGATGCACCAGGAACCAGTTACAATGATACTGGTGGCCCTGCCAACCCTGGTTCGCTCATCTGATGGAGATGTCGCTGTCTCCTCCAGTGGAACTACCCTGCCCATACAACATGTTGTCACAGGACAGGGGCCAAACGCTGCATCCATGCCCACAGACCCTAAACTTGGCAGCCTGGCTCCTTAGGTCATAGAATTTGGATGTTTGCAGCTCCCTCAGAGATGCGTGGACATTCTCAGAGAGGCAAGGAAACCGAACACTCGTTACTGCTACTCTAGTAAGTGGAAACGGTTCGTCATCTGGTGTAACTCAAAGAGCATCAACCCCGTTGACTGCTCTCCCACACATATTGTTCTATACCTCACTCACTTGCTGGACTCTGGGTTAGTCTTTAATTCTATTAAAGTTCACCTTGCTGTACTCTCCGCCTACACTACTTCTCAACATAGTGTCATGGTGGAAAGTTCCAGTTATTAAAGCCTTCATGGAGGGAGTGAAAAGAATGTACCCTCCTATATCTAACCCAGCTCCCAGATGGGACCTGAATGTTGTTTTAACCAGGCTAATGGGCCCCCCTTTGAGCCCATGCATAAAGCGACCCTTAAGGATCTCACTCTTAAGACTGCTTTCTTGATAGCTATCACCTCCATTAGGAGAGTGAGTGAACTACAAGCGCTCTCTATCTTAGATCCCTTTGTAACAGTTCACAAAGATAAGGTGGTTCTACTCACACACCCTAGGTTTGCGCCGAAATTCATTTCAAAGTTTCATGTCAACCAGTCTATAGAACTACCAACGTTCTTTCAAAACCCATCAAATGTGGGAGAAAGGAGCCTGCACACACTGGATGTGCGCAGAACGGTCATGTTTTATATGGAAAGAACTCGACCACTAAGAAAGACTAATCAGTTCTTTGCCTCAGTGGCGGCTGGAAGAGGAGGAGATGCAGTTTCCAGATCCACTACATCTAGATGGACTGTCCAGTGCATCACTCTGTTACACTCTTGCCAAGACAGAACTGCCCTTCAAGCCTAGAGCACATTCTACCCGAGGCACTGGGGCATCCATAGCATTCATTGCAAATGTTCCCCTCAAGTCCATTTGCAAGGCTGCAACCTGGAGTTCTGCACACACCTTTACAAAACACTATTGGCTATATGCCCATTCTAGTTCTCATTCCCAGGTGGGACAAGAGGTACTAAGACATCTTTTCTCTACTGTTCCTTCTCACAACCCACCTCCAACTCCGGGTACTGCTCGGTAGTCTATGCACAGCATGTGATTCTAAGCAGATTAATAAACATCAGAAGACATGCATTACTTACCGTAAAAGCATTTCTGATGGTTGTATCTGCTTAGATTCACATGCACCCGCCCTTCCTCCCTGCTCGGATGGAAGGAACATAGACGTCTTATTACTTTCTCTCTTTTCTTTACTCACTCACGTTAGTCATAAGGCTCCCTCATGGCAGAAAAATACAGAGGGACCGCGACGCGTGAGGGATTTTGGGTACACTACACGTCACTATAGGGATAGTATTACAGACACGCCTATGTCGACGTCCCCTTTTCGACTTTCAAAAAAAAAGATGCAATCCTCTGCAGTGACCACTGGATGTCGGACTATGCACAGCATGTGAATCTAAGCAGATACAACCATCAGAAATGCTTTTACAGTAAGTAATACATGTCATATCTGGGGGGCCTCTCACTGCTAGAAATCGTTCAGAAGCTGGAGCTGAAACTAACATTGAAACTGAATCTTGAAGCTGAGCCTGAAGAAGGTGGTTGACTGCTGTCTCCCTTCGCCGAAATCAGTTGAGACTGATCCAAGAGAGGATCTGGTTAGGTGCCCTCTTCCCGTGCTCCGAGGGACCATCGAGCACTGCTAACCTTCGCCCGAAGCACCCTGGAAGTCAGACCCTCGACAGGCTGCTGACCGGAGACGGGGACCGGCGAGGAGAACAAAGGTACGTATCGGACATTCCGTCCTCCATTGTCGACCAGGGTTTGCAGGTTTGCATAACCGCTGGAGGCCCGTCGAAGCCGTGTTGCCCAGAAGAGGGGACCGCTGGACGCCGTGCCACCGACGACCGGAGAGGCAACGCTCCTTTGCCTAAGACTTGGTTCATGGACGTGCATGTCCGCACCGCCACCCGCCTTATCCTGCCGGAGAAGGCCAGGCCGTCGACACGCCGAGGAGCTTCTGTCGGTGGGTTTTTTCCGCCACCCAAAGACCATAGACATGCCGGATGACTCAATGCCCTTGCTGGGCCACAGTTTTTCACAATATTTGTGGTCCTGAACTATCGACATCGAGGTGCCACGCACGCTTCTTCCTTGTAGTACGTCTTCGCTCTGTCGTCGATGAGCACCGCTGGGACTGAAGCCGCCGCCTCGACGCTGAGTTCACTTTCTTCGAGGGATCTAAACGATCCGTGGCTCCTGCTTTAAAGGGAGCCGCTCAAGAAGAATATGTAGACGACTCGTCGAACTCTATTCCAGGTACATTGGGGTGGTAGAAACATTATAGAAGGAAATAAGACTTATTGAACAATGTATGGCATGGGCTTTTGATATATCTTTATTTTACAGGTTGCCCAGGTTTTCTCCACACATAACTGTGTCTAGTGGTAGGGGGCAATATTCTGCCAATTGTTCTAACCAACTGCTTTCTATCTGTCTATTGTTGGTTACCTTTATTATGTGATTTGTGTAACATTTAACCAGTTGATGTACTTTAATGAAATCTGATAATTATGGTACCCCTTGGAACTGTATATATTTGCCATTGTAGATTTATTGAGCACAGTGTGAGTTATTGTGTACATAACCTTGAACCTTAATTATATAAAGACTGTGTTTTAACTAATAGAGTGTGTGGACATTCATTTGTGGGGGCTTGGGCTACACTGTACTTAAGAACCAGCCTGCATCACCTCCTGAGAAGCTAGATCTTGATTGCTTGACTAAGTTACCAATAATGGAGAATCTTGGCTGGGGTCCTCTGTGCCTCTCCGCTGCCATATAGAGAGCAGGAGTACAGACACCCCCTTCCAGTCTTTACACTTACCTCAAGAGGGAATGTGAGCTTGTAAGGGTGTTACACAGAGGTCTATAATTACAAGTATTCAGATAGACACGTATACTCGAGGTTTCTTGGTAAAACGCTTATTAATTTATTACACAGTCAGTTAGAAAACATTCACTAAAAGGAGGCAATCAATATCACACAGAAATATTCTACAGTACTTCACACTAACCGCTACTGAAACATTTAAACTTCTTTGAAGTAGGAGCAAAATGGCATTCGGAGCATTTGAAGTACGAGCAAAAAAGCATAAGTTAATAAAAAGAATAATAGAGTTACTCTTAAACAGTGCAATTAGTTTGAGTTCACCAGAGGAGTTGCTTCAATGCAATAGGTAGGCCAAAGTCAATGGACTAATGTCTTGTATAGGTAAAAACAGTTCTGGTATTTAAACCAAAAATAATTTTCCACGGTTTTCGGAAGTAGTTCACAGAGGAAAGGTTTGTATGCCGGGTCACAAGCTGACTAGGCCTGCAAGTTGCCAAAGTTGTATGCAATTTCGCAGTCAGAGGTAAGTTCTCTCGATCGGGTTTTCACAGTATCTTGTATTGAGGAAAAAGATGCAGCTGAAGTCTTCTGTTCCTGGCAGTTCCTGCAGATCTCGCTGTTCCTGAGCCTCAGTCGTGGGGACAAGTGGGAGGACTTCTGGTGACTCCTGCACAGGGATTTGTGACAAAGCTGGCAAACTGGCAAATCTTCGATTCCGGTAGCTGTCTTCAAGCACACAAACTGGTGTCCTTCTCCCTGGCTATTCGGTTTCCTCCAGCACTCTGAGGAATGTACATCCAGCTCTGGGAATGGTGTCCAGGTGGCATACTAGTTGATTGGTCCCACCAACTCAAAGGGAGTAGTAGTCCTTGAAGGGCTTCTCTGTCGAGATGAACTTGGCGATTCGGGCCTGCAGCAGGGCTTCACCGGTCAAACGAACAGTCCAGGAATTGCAGCAGCCATCCTCTTCCAGCTCGTCGTCTGTTCTTTCGTTCCAGGGGTCGACTCTGCCTTCCAAGCCAAGAGACTCCTTTTAAACCATTTTCCCTATTAATTCCAGTCTAGCTGCCACTCACCCAGCAGGGTGACTGTCCTTGCTGGACAGTCAGCCAGCCAATCACGCCAGAGTGCATTTGGGTCTCCTTGGAGACTAAGCACAGGGAGTTTCGGGCACCCCCCTCACTTCCTGCCCACCCCAGACACTTAGACGCCAGAGGCGGTGTTCAGTCCTGAAGCCTGCCAAAGGCATAGAAACAAAGGGACCAAACCTAGTTTGGCGCGCAGAGACAAACTCTACAAGGACCTTTCCAAAAAGAAATGGCGAAAAAAGACCGGGACCTGTTTAAACAAAGGGGGCTCAGACGCCATCTTGAAACATGGCTCCCGCTATTTTTAGCTACCGGTGTTCGCGGTCGGGAAAAATCATGGTAGTTTGTTGTAAAACCACTGCCACCATACATTCTGAGAGGAAAGGGTAGCATTTGACTGCTGCATGAGTTTCTAGACAGAGGATACTAAGTAACTTTTCCAGCACTCTATTGGAAGATAGTGTGTGCTGGGTCTAGGAATTTAAAAAGACTAGTAAAGCCAATTTAACTTTACATTCTCTGGGAAACAGAGGTTCATCCCAGAGAAGGTGTTTAAACCTTGGGAAAGCCTAAAAGGCTTCCCTGTGTCACTGCACTCCGGGTGCAGTGTAACACACATGAAAAGATGATGCATAATCCAAGAACAAAAGAGTAAAACGCACATCAAAATACATGAGTGGGGAAAAAGGCTCTGACTCTTCAAGGAAAAGAAATCAAGTCCTCAAAATCCAGCAAAGTTGCTGGGGGGTTGGGGTCTCCAAAGTGAAGGGAATTAGCACATTTATGAGAATTCTCCCTGACACGTTCATATTTTGAAATTCTGTACATTGTGCAGCAACATTCAAACGGATTGCAATTGTTGTTTGTATATAGCAATAGAATATAATACAACACATTTTTTTCAATGCCCCAAATTAACATCTTATCTCGTGGAACCAAGTAAAATGCCTTGGGAAAGTCTACACAACAATTATAAAGGTGTTTGATGTTTTTATTCTGACTCAGCCCTCAAATATTGCACCACTCAAATGTATGTTAGTGTGCTTCCTAAAGCCTGTCTGATATGGGCTTAAAATGTCTTTATCTTCCGCCCATTTCGTTAGTTGTTTGAGTAAGACACTTGCAAAGATTTTTTGGCTAGTATCCATTAATGATATGAATCTATAGTTTTGGGGATCTTTCCTATTTTCCTTTTTGAAAATTGGTACCAAAATGGCTTTATGCCAGCTTTCAGGAATATTACCACTTTTTTCAGTGTATTTATTCAATGATGCCAATATTCACACCCATAATTGGGGATTAGATTTCAATACTATATTAGGAATCCCATTGGGTCCTGGCGCCTGAAAACTCTTTAGTCTTGATATCTGTTGGGGAGAATTCTCATAAATGTGCAGTGTGAGAGCCTTTTTTTTCCCCACTCATGTATTTTGATGTGTGTTTTACTCTTGTGTTCTTTGATTATGGGGTTTTAGAAAACTCCATAGGCATCATCTTTTCATGTGTGTCACAGAACACCTTCCCAAAGGTTTAAATACCTTCTCTGTGATAAACCACTGTTTCCCAGAGAATGTAAAGTTAAATTGACTTTACTAGTCTTTTTAAATTCCTAGAACCAGCAGACACTATCTTCCTATAGAGTGCTGGAGGGGTTACCTAGTATCCCCTGAGTCTAGAAACTCACGTAGCAGTCAAATGCTACCCTTTTCTACCGAAATGGCTGGTAGCAGTGGTTTTACAACAAACTACCTTGATTTTTCCCGACCACGAACACCGGTAGCTAAACATCTCGGAGCCATTTTTTTCAAGATGGTGCCTTAAGCCCCTTTGTTGAAAAGGGTCCCGGTCTTCTTTTTTCGCCATTTCTTTTTGGAAAGGTCCTTCTAGTGTTTGTCTCTGCGCGCCAAACTAGGTTTGGTCCCTTTGTTTCTATGCCTTTGGCGGGCTTCAGGACTGAAGACCGCCTCTGGCGTCTGAGTGTCTGGGATAGGCAGGAAGGCGTGATTAGCTGGCTGACTGTCCGGCAAGGGCAGCCACCCTGCTGGGTGAGTGGCATCTAGGCTGGAATGAGAGGGAGAAAACTGTTTAACCCCTCGTCCTTGGCACATAAGGGGTTAATGAAACAGAAAACGTTGGCATGCATTGAATGGCGAAATACCAAAATCACCAAAAAAGGCCTTGGCACTGGGGTGGGGGGAGGAGCCCATGGCAGTTAAAAGGCCAGTCTCCTGGACTGGAAAGCAGTCGACCACTGGAACTAAAGAACCGAAGACGAGCTGGAAGAAGACAGCTGCTGCAACTCCTGGACATTTGGTTTGCCTGCTGAAGCCCTGCTGCAGGTTTGAATTGCCAAGTTCATCTCGGCAGAGAAGCCCCATCAAGGACGACTTCTACCTTTTGAGTTGGTGGGACCAATCAACTCAGAAGCCACCTGGATACCATTATCGAAGCTTGTTAGGATTAACCAGGGGGAAGGACACCAAGTGTGCTTGACGACAGCTACTCGAATCAAAGATCTTCCATTTTGACAGCTTGTTTGACCAGTCCCCGTGCAGTGCAGGAGTCCCCCGACGTCCTCCCTTTTGTCCCCACGACTGAGGCTCAGGAACAGCGAGGTCTGCAGGAACTGCCAGGAACCAACCTCTTCAGCTGCATCTTTTCTTCATATTAAGGTACTGTGCCAACCCGATTGAGAGAACTTACCTCTCACGGTGAAAGTTTTTGGAACTTTCCCAACTTGCAGGCCTAATCAGTTTGTGAACCAACATATGATTCTTTTTCGTACAAACTACTTCTGAGAACTCTGGCAAAGACTTTACCGGTTACTACAAGAACTGCTCTTTCCTATCCAAGACACTAGTCCATTGACTTTGGCCTAGGCCTATTGAACTGAATCGAGTCCTCTAGTGAACTGAAACTATTTGCACTGCCTAAGAAAGTATTTGTAATCTATTCTATTAACTTGTGCCTTTGCCCTCCTATTTAAAGTGACTGAAATGCTATTTTGCTCCTATTTCAGAGGAGCCTAATTTAATGAAACGTATTGGTTTGGTGTTGAAGTGTATTTGTGTATATTAAGTTGCCTCCTTCTAGTGAATGTTTTCTAAATGACTCTGTAATAAATTAATAAGTGTTTTACCAAGAAACCTTGAGTGTAAGTGCGTACTTGAACCACTGTTATTGTAAGACCTCAGTGTAACCTCTTGTACTGATCACATTCCCTCTTGAAATAAGCCTGGCTACTCAGCTCTCTACCATAAACTGTGTAGTACAGACTTATACCAAAGGTTGGTTTTTGCCTACACCTGTAGCTTACACCTGTAGCTTACACCTGTAGTCCTAATTGTATGTGGTGGTCCCAGAGGGTACTGCATGCAATTCTGCCTAACATTATCATATTGCACACGTTTTCTTCATCTATGTCAAAGGATGCCATGTTAAATGAAGTTTTATACTCCAAACTTTGATTGTGATTTACATCAACATCATAATACAATTTTGCAATACACTCTAACCATTTTACTTTCGAAATTGGGTTTAGTTCCATTGGAGAAGTATCTTTCTTATAGGCATTAACTTAGACCAAAAGGATTTACTGTCGTGGGACCTTTACCAACGAAACGGTAATAACCAGTTTGAGTTATGTTTACCCAATTTATGTTGGTTGTTCCAATTTTGTATAACCTGTAGCCAATTTTTTAACTAATTACTTTTCACTTAAGTACATTAGTGCATTTTTTTTAAATTAGGTTCCCTCCAATCCGATATTCTTTCCTTCCATCAGCTATAATTGCATCTTAAGGTTGCCTAATTCTATTTCTGTTTTTACTGTTGTAGGCCCTTACTCTACTGATTTGTATTCCATGAGAATGTACATAATTCTCTAACAATACTACTATATCTCCATACACAACACTTAAATCCTGTTCGATGTCACTTTTTTTCACGTTAGCAATATGTCAATGTTTTAAATTATTTTGACAGACCAATTTAATCTCAATCCCCTTGAGTCTACACATGCACCTACAATGTTTTGGTTATTAAATTTAATTCCTTTTGACAATCCTACCATTTTCCAGTTCAAGACAGCATGGTCACTCAACGAATTTGGGTAGAGCTCTACTTCACAGCAATACATCTGTGTGTCACTATCAGTAATTATATTATCAATGTGCGACTGCACTTTACCGTTTGACCATTTAAATATATAATTGGAACCTTTCATATTTTTACATTTTAGTAATGTCAAATCAAGAAGTGCCAGAAATGTAATCCAATCATTATTTGGTTTGTGAGTTCTCCTTGTTATGGTCATGAAAATCATTCACATTCAGATTGTCTGCTATTATTACAGGGCATTTTTTGTTTTCAATAGACCAACCCAATATTACATCCTCTATTCCCTGAAGAATCTTCTAGTGAAGGTTCCATCCGGGGTATAATATAAATCAAAATGGGATTTCTTGACTCACCTGCTAATCTAAGAATTGTAGGTAGCACTTATTTTATAGAAGGGTCCATTCTAACAGTTTCCAAATGATGTTCCACCTGTGTACTAATGGATAGCCCCCCCCCCCCCCTCCATCTACCATGACTGGACTTTGCCAAATTATGAACTATTTGAAAACCCTTCAAATAAAAAGGCTCAGTGCACCAGGTTTCCTGTAATAAGAACTCATCTCCGGATCTAATGAGCTCAATACCTTCCAACTGAGGAAAGCGTTAGAACCTCGGGTATTCCCTGATATCCAATATGATAACTCATGTTCTAAGACACATCAATTGGCTCCATTACATAGGAGTAGGCTGCCAAAGAACCACTTCACAAGTGTTTGCTATTGCTAAATCTTTCTTTCTGGAGCACTCTCAGACTCCCTTTCTGTTGTAAATTCATGAGACATCTTATTTCTTGGTATGGGCTTAAAGCTTCTATCACTAAATTACATCAACCTTTTCTCTTTGATATAAAAACAATGATAGAACCACCTGGGTCAAAATATGAGCATGTGACCCAAGTAGTGCAGTCATAACCATTGTTAAAAACTCAGAGCCCAGTTCGAGCTACTACCAACCCTTGGTAGTTCAAGCCTTTTCATATTTGGAGAGGTGATTAAACATAGCTAGGGGATTTCTCGAAATACTGACAGCATTTGTGTAGGATTTTTAAAAAGGACTGTCATTGGTTGGATTAATTTTTTCAAACAAAGTCCATAAACCTAGGTCCTTGCCCAAAGTGTGTTCTCCATGATTGTTCGTCGATGTTTCCAATTCTTTGTATCCTACTTGGTTAAAGAACCACACTTGACTTTTGATGAAGGCCAGAATTCTGTCTGAGACTTTTCTTTTTCTTTTCTTTTACAGGAGAAGATGGCTTAAGGGGTGTTTTTATTCCATTCGGGCCTTATAGCATCATACTCCTCACTGAGCCATCAGATAATGTACTTATTACTCTTGTCAAACCAGAGCAGATGGTCACTTTTTTTGTTTTAGTACGCACTTTTGGTTTTTCACTTTCGCAGATCTTTTCAACAGGGGGCACTGCTGGTCTATTTCTCTGCTTCTCAATGTTTATTTGAAGTGGATTAGTATGGACCACTTCTATTGATTTTGCAGGAGATATAGAAATGTCCTCATAATACCAGCGGGACTCTGCCACTCTACCTGGATCCCGATGGATAAAAGGACAAGGAGCTAGATTTGGAGAAGCTTTATCATCCTGTGTCAAAGTTGATGCAGATCTTCTAGGTTTAACCAGTTCTTTACTCGTCTTTTGTTTAGCCACTAGCCGAGTGATTACATCCAGTTTCTTTAATGTTAATGCTGAGGATTTCTTCATATCGGCCTGATCCTTAAGTAGCATAGATGTCAATCGAGACAGTACTTCTAACATTGTCAAAATATCCCCTAATGAAGTAAGGATCATCATTTCACGATTTTTGTTTCATTGTTTATGCCATATACAGATTAATCCTTGTGTACGAGTAATGAGATTCATCAGCTTCTGGTGAGACCAAAGCTTCAACGTCGGGTGACTTCGAAAGATTTATATCAATGATATCCTCAGGTTCTGAGACTTGGCCCCCTGTGTCCCACCCAGTGATGCGCGTCTCAAGCCATCAACCAGTTTAAGGAGCGAGTTATTGTCAATAGATCAAAATTTCCCTGATTCAATTGACTCCCTAAGCGTGGTTGCTTGATCTTTCGTTTCTTTAGATGTATTTTTATGTGCCACCGGATAGAACTCCGCAATTGTAGATTGATGTTTTATACTGTGGTTATTTTGTACCGTTTACTTTTCCTACGCTTATTGCTCATGTTTGGTAGATTCTCACGCAAACCCGGTTTCACGCTTACCACAGCACTACGTAGAGTTGCTCTATTTATTTGGAGTTTGGATTTAGAGGAAGCTCTCACCATTGTTCCCACTGTCAATATTTATATACTGACCCTCTGATCTTAATCAACAAGTGCTCCTGGTGCAGAGCACTCCTGCAGTCTGGGAGACAACACAATTTAGTCAGTTTGGTCAACTATTGCTCCTTTACTGGCATGAAACAAGAGTGTACCAGCACGGGTCAAAGGCGCTAGGCCGTAAATCTCTGCCCAATTAAAATGGCCAGCGATTTACTTAATTGCTGACTGACATAGTGTTGTAATTCCTAGTAGCTTTACTACCAGTAACTCTGCACTGAGTTTTTAAAGTCGGGGTACATATGTGTACTTAATGGTGTCCGGTCAAAGGGTCGAATGCATTGTTTTGAAATACAATAGTTTCGAAACCAAAGGACCGGAAAAAAAAGTCGAATGCCTATTTTTAAATGTAATTATTTTTTGCTTTAGTATAGAAAAAAAAATGTTTTTTACACTTAAAAAAACATATGTTCGACTTTTTTTTCTGATCCTTTTGGTTCGAAACTGTTGCATTCGAAACAATTGCATTCGACCCTTTCACCTACAACCGTACTTAATCGCAATTAAGTTTTAGATTTGCAAGCATAGATGCACAGAAAAAAGTAACCAACATGGTCCGCCTCCCTTCAGTGTCAATCCCCGATATAATGCTGTGAAGCTTGCTTTCCAAACCTCCGCTTCCCAGGTGCAATCTTGCATAGGTGCGAATATTTTCACAGCTCAACGTACGTACAAGTCCGAAACTTTAGTTTACCTGCGATGAGCTGCGTTAAGATCCAGCGCGATTACTCTCTGCCACCACTGTTTTCAGCCCGCTCTGCAGTGCAAGTGAGGTTTCCAAGACTTTTGTTTTTCTACTACTACAAAGTTCCTAGGTTTCCAGAGCCCCAGGGTTCTCCCTTTCCAGACAACGTGGCAACCGTAGTTGAAAGTTACAATTTTAAGCAAAGTTACAACACTGCACTTTACCGCAACCCTGAGAAGGTCGGTCTTTCAATTGCGAGAGTCAAAAAAGGGAGGAGAGTTCCCCACCCTCGCTAATTACGAGTCTTCCAACCACAGCACCTGTGCAGGAATACGAGAAAACTAGACTACTAGCATACTTTGGAAACCCAATTCGTAGCAATGTGACAATGAATCCTGCTCACCGTAGTCGCAGTATTCACGATTTTCTTGAAAGCGTCCAGGCGGCAGGCAACAGCAGCAGGCATTCACGGACTGCAGACTGCTTTGCCTTCAACTCTTTCAACTCTGCTTCGCTCTGCCGGACCTCTGATGTTTTGAGTAGGCAGCTGCTCCCACAATTGAAAAAACTGAGAAAGCAACTGAAAACATACTGGCAGACTGCACAGACTGTTTTGCCTTCAACTCGTTCATCTTTTACACTCTTTCACTTTTGAGATAAAACTCTACTAGCAATGTTAGGTTTTAAAATGTGAAACACAATTGAAAATTACTAAGTTAATTTCTATACTTTTTAAAGGAGCAACTTAAAGGTTACTATCAACGTTTAGACACTTTCTAACTTATATTATTACAGAACCAAAGTTACTCAACTCATTTACAAGTAGGTAATTTTAACACTTGTTATATATTTCAAGACAGAACCCTTCTCGTCAGAGTCCTTCCCTAATTCTTGAGCATGGGTTTTTCTGAATGGCAGAAGAGGGGGACCCTAGTGGTCTAGGAGCCAGCTGTAGGCAGGTCAGAATAGGGTTCAGTTGCAGGAAAGTCAGAGTTCCAAGTTAGTATCTCTTTAAAGTTCATTGAAAAGTGTTTCGGGACTTCACAGAAGACTGCCTATATGTGTTCCAGCATTAGGCCTCGGCAAATGATATGGGCAAACTCCCAACCACACGAATCACCCACTCAGCCTTACAGGATGCACACTGGACTTAAGGGTTAGTATTACCCCAGCCAACACAGTACCTTAGGAGAAAAGAGCTTCTTGGTGGGTGCCTTCTGGACGCAGCAGCACAGGATATCCAGTCCTTGGGTTTCGGGTCTGGAAACTGAAGAAATGGCCACTGAAGGAAAACTGGTGGCAGTTATCGACGGGGCAGGCTTCCAACAAAGGATTATCAGCTTCTTGCTGCTCTGTGGATTTCGCGCCTTTTTACAGGAGCCTCTTTTTTGTCGCACACACACACACGCCCCGCCCCACCCCCCCACAATCCCCTCTACCTCGGAGGTGACTTCAATTGCTAGGACACTGTGGACATTGATATATCACATTTGGCTCTTAAAAGCAATACTGGGGTTATGAAAAAGGTTAGGGAAGGAAACCAAGGTTAACAAGTTCTCTGAACAGGTAAGTACTTTGCAATCCCCCAATGAAGTATAGGTTTCCCAGCAATACAAGTAACTTATGTACCACCTATGAGGGGCAGTTAAACACAAGGTCAATGGGTCAGAAGAGTCTGCAGAGAGCCAGGACAGCCAATGTCACTTGTACAAACTCTAGGGGAGCTGAGGCACTTCTTGTAGCACAAAAGTCTTGCACAATGTTATATAAAGAGTTTGTAAACAAAATAATCTCTGTTGGGCCACAAGCTGTAAGACTTGTGAAAGCAAAGCTGCAAGCAACTCTGCAGAAAAAGCAGCTACTGTAAGTCTCCAGTGAGACGGACAAGCTACAGACCAAAAAAAGGTAACTACCCCTTTAGTCAAGACCGTGCCCTATGTTGGAACAAGAGGGTCCAGCTGGCTTCTGTTCCTGTTGCAGTCCTGCAGTTCCTGTAATTCTGGCCCTCAGTTGTGGAGATAAGAGGGAGAATGTCTGGAGAACTCCTGCACTGCAGTTTGAGGGTCAGCGGCGGCAATGGGCTCTTTCCAAATCAGCCGCACTTTGCGGGTTCACCTACCAGTCAATAGCACCACTGCGGTTCTTGGACACCTTATGGGCTCCCCTTGCTTCTGGGGTCCAGCACTCTGTTGAGGTAGCTCAGGCTTGGGTCATCCTGCTTCAAGAGGGTCCTTAGGATCTTCCTGGAGCTCGGGTCTGACTTAAAGACGATGCACTTGTTCCTGGTGTTCCTGGCCCCTGGCACCCGGTTCCAGCATCAGCAAAGAACTACAGCCAGCAGGGAGAGGGGTTCCAGTCAAGTTAGTCTTGGGGGTCAGTTGGTCCCACCAACTCAAGGGAAGAAGTTGTCAGTTCCAGGCTTCTCTAGTCGATATGAAATTTGGAGGTTCAGCACTGCACAGGGCTTCACCTGGCAAACCAATGGTCCACAAGGGTGCAGCAAGCTTCTCTTCCAGTTTCTTTCATTAGATTCTTCATCCAGTGGTCGACTTCTGTCTGAGAGACCTCGCCTTTTTATGCAACTCTCTCTCCCATTCATTCACAGCCTAGCTCTCACGCACACAGCAGGGTGGCTGTCCTCCAAGGACAGACAGCCAATTACCTTTGGGTGCATTCAGGTAACCAAGGGGACTAAGCCCAAGGGAGTTTCGGGCACCTCCCTCGCTTCCTGCCCGGCCAGACACTTTGGAGCCAGAGGCAGGTTGAAGCCTGCCATAGACAAAATGGACCAAATCTGGTTTGGCACACAGAGTAAAACCCAAGAAAGACCTCGCAAGTAAGAAATTGTGAAAAAAGACTGGGCCAATTTGACAAATGGGCACCCCTGTGTGCAATACTGCAGCTGAGGATTCAGTCTGCAGTAAAAACGCACAATGGTAGGAAAATTAAACCACTGCCACGAACCATTAAAAGTTGTGAGGGTAACATAAAAAATGTTACATGAGTAAGTAGGAAAAGGGGCTACTAAGTAACCATTCCCACCCCCTTCGCTCCCCCCAGTACGTCTACATAAGATCGGCTGTACTGGACCTACCTAGAAAAAACGGGTAAGTAAAGTCAATTTCACTTTACTACTCTTGGGAGGAGTAGTTTACCCAAGAGAAAGTATTTAAACATTAAGAGATGTCTAGTGGACTTCTGACACAGCACTGAGGGTGCTGTGTGTTAGAATACAAAAGGTGATGCCTATGGAGTTTATCAGGCTCCAAAACCAAAAGAAACGGAGTCCAAATCATATCAAAAATACATGAATGAGAAAAAGGTCTCTCACAGTCCAAGATAGAAAATCAAAAGTCCCAAAGTCCAGCAAAAGAGCTGGGGGTTTCTAAGTTGGAAGGGAATTGGCACAGAAATGAGACCCCCTGCTCTTTTTGCTGGAATTTAGGACTTTTATCTCTCATGTAATTTTAATGTGATTTATTCTCTGTTTCTTTAATCTTTGGAGTCTGACATACTCCATAGGCATCATCTGTACATTGTGTCACACTGCACCTTTACTGCAGTAGCACAAGGAAATCTCTTAGATTTCCCAAAAGTTTAAATACCTTCTATTGGTGAAACTACTCTTTCCAAGATCAGTAAAGTGAAATTGACTTTACTTAAGTTTTTATAATTCTCTAGACCCAGCACACACTATCTTACCATAGGGTGCTGGAGGAGTTACTTAGTATTCCCTTTTGTCTAGTTTCTCATGTAACATTTTAATGTTACCCTTTCTACAATTAATGGCTGGTAGCAGTGATATACTTTTTACTACCATTGTGTGTTTTTACCACAGGCTGCGTTCAAAGCCATGGTAAGGCACCCATGGGTGCCCATTCCGTAAAAATGGCCCTGGTCCTCTTTTTTGCCATTTCTTGTCAGGAAGGTCCTCCTTGAGATTTACTGTGCACTCCAAACCAGGTTTGGTCCCTTTGTTTGTTTGGTCTTTGGTGGGCTTCACGTATGTCTGGCAGGAAGCGAGGGAGGTGCCTGAAACTCCCTGTGCTTAATCCCCTTGTTTACAGGAATGCACCCAAAGGTGATTGCCTGTCTGGCTGTCCGGCAAGAGCTGTGTGATTGACAACTAGGCTGGATTGAATGGGAGACACCTGCATAAAAGGTGAGGCTTTTTGGCTTGGAAGGCAGTCGACCACTGGACGAAGGAATCCGAACAAGAACTTGGAAGAGACGCCTGCTGCAACTCCTGGACTGTTGGTTTGCCCAGTGAAGCCCTGCTGCTGTGCTGAAGCTCCGAATTCCCCTAGACTAGAGAAGCCCTGCAAGACATCCTCTCGAAGCTGTTTGCATTTCCATTGCTGCTGCTGCTAGAACCGAAGAGCCAGGGAGAGGAACACCAGATTGTGTGTGTTGCTTTTAAGTCAGATCCGAGCGCCAGTTAGATCCCTCGGACTTCCTTGATGCAGGACTGACCAAGCCTGAGCCACCTCAACAGAAAGCTGGACCCCAGAAGCAAGGAAAGTCTGAAGTGGTATCCGAGAACCGCAGTGTTGCTAATTGCTGTCAGACGCACAGAGCTGAAACACTGTAGAACCGCTGAATCTAAATTGGCCCGTTGCTGCTGCTGACCTTCCCATTGCAGACCATCCCACGAATGAGGCTCGGGAACAGAATCTGCAGAGCTGCACAGGAACAGAAGCCAGCTGGAACCATTTCTTCTAACCAGAGGTACTGTAAAGTCTGAGAACTTAACTCTTGCTGTGTAGCCTTACTTGCTCTATGGCAATACCTGTCTTGGTTACCTTGCAGAGTTGCTAAAGCTTTGCCCCTCACAAGCCTCCCAGCTGGTGGCCCTTCCAGTGTTCTTCTTTTCTACAAACATTGTGCAAGACTTTTTTACCTACCTGCAAAAGAGATCTTCAGCTCCCCTTGACATGTAATTAACATTGGCTGTCCTGGCTCCCTGAGAGACTCCTTTACCTCGGACTTTGTGCTTTGGCCTTTCCCCCAGGAAAGGGTTAATTTACTTTGCTTTGGAAGGTTTCTAAAAGTACTTAACTGTTTATGAATCATTTTATAACCTTTGTTTTATTCCTCTATTCCATTTTTAGCACCAAACTCAGTATTGCTCTAACCGTACCAGTTATAAATCAATGTCCAGTGTCCTAGTTATTTAAATCTCCTGAGGGTGTAGGAAGTGTCTGTGTGCCATCACCAATGGGTATTATCTGATTTAGAGAAACTAAGAGTGTATTTTGAAGTGTATTATAATTGTTAGATGTTTTTCTCCCTTTCTGAAGAAGGCTTATATAACTGACTGTGAAATAAATTACTAATTGTTTTATCAATAAATCTTGAGTATAAGTGTTTATTTGGATAACTGCATTGTGAAACTCTGTCAATATCTTACTTCTCACATTGACCCCTCTTGAGATAAGCCTGTCTGCTTGACCCCCCCGACCCCCACCACCAACCTGTGTAGTTCAGACTTATTCCAAAGGTTGGGTGCCTATTTCCAGGAGGTTAAGGTTATTGTAGTGCACCCAAAGGGTACTGCATACAATGTTGTCTAATAGAAAGCATATATAGCGCACGCAGCGTCCATTGGCTTCAGTTGTTTTTCTGCGCTAACGCTTCAGATATAGTGCACTTCATTCCTTTGTGAAAGAAAATCTCCGAGAGAAATCTTTGAAAATGTCTTTGTCATCAGCGTCTTCTTCTCCGAAGTCAGGTTTAAAAAAATGGCATGACTGCTGTTCGAAGAGGTCTGTTATGGACCCCCACAGAATATGCTTGTTCCTGGGATCTGCTCATCCGCCATCGGAGTGTGAGGACTGCCTGTCCATGACGTTGTCATGTCCAAACTTCGGAACATCGCAGGAGCTGCTGAGCCCCATAGACCCTCCAAGGTGTAGCGCACTCAACTAACTTTTATACCATCTGAACTCGTGACACCCCCGGGGGGAAAGGGGAAGTAGATAACATAATAAACTCAGACACTGGATTTACAAACTCGTCCTGGTATCTGCATGGATGAGAAATTATATTCAATGTTTTCCAGCATGGGGGTCTGGCATGGATTCACATGCTCATGAATATTCCCCATCAGGCTGGGAATGCTTGGTAAAAGAAAACATTGGTTTCATTTCTGAACCGTCTTTCCCTAACAACCAATCACTGAGCTCTGGGTCATACTGCCCCCAGCCAATGACTGCCCTCTACCT
Organism: Ambystoma mexicanum; assembly: GCF_040938575.1. Taxonomy (NCBI): domain Eukaryota; kingdom Metazoa; phylum Chordata; class Amphibia; order Caudata; family Ambystomatidae; genus Ambystoma; species Ambystoma mexicanum. Next base: position 303,455,224 of record NC_090926.1, read on the forward strand.
AAGCCCCTCCTCAGGCAGCCATCTTCAGAATTATACAGCACATTCAAGTGTTTGGCGTCCTCGTGCTATAGCTCTTGATCTTTTACTGTGTGTTGCGATTTTTCTAAGAGTTTTGCTCTATTTTTCATTCAATCAAGCCTCAAGCTCCATCGATCCGTCAACCGACTAACAGGGACCTGTTTTTTTTATTTTTCTACACCTCTCAAGGGTGATTTTACGTCGAGTTGACTTCTTGGAGTATTCCAGAAGATTCTTGGAAACCTACACCGCGTGACCATGGCCAAAGATAAAGGAGACTCGACATCTTTGTTCAGGATCTGGCCAGGATGCGGGCTGCGGAAAATCTTCCTGGACGATGGGCACTCCCTGTGCATTTATTGCCTACATTCGGACAGCTTGCACGTGGAGGCCTGTGCGTTCTGCAAGGACATGGTGCTGGCCACCATGAAGGACTGTCACAAGCGGCTTGTCAGGTAGCTGCAGACTAAGATCCCGGCAGCAGGGGAGCCCCGGCAGCTTACTTCTCCCAAGTGAAAATCTGAGCGGTCTTCTAAGACCTTTGAGGGCGCTCCGCCAACAGGGGCCCAACATAAGGCAAAGCACCAAGAGTCTGCCGGCACTGGGAGCACCGTTGGTACGGGCTCTGCGGCGGCCAGGCCGGGCGCAGCATCGCCAACGCCATCAACCACGAGCCACTGCTCCGGCTCAGCGAAGAAAAGGAAGTCAGACCACCCGGGTAAACTTCTGGAGAAGGCCCAATCGACTCTGATGAAGAAAGCCAAGGGGGAGTGAGGCGTCGACTCTTCCCCCCACGGTGAAGGCCTCAGGCGCACCCAAGGACATGAAGGCCCAGGTTCACCAGGCTGAGGCATATATTGAGGAAGTGGTGACGTCCCTGGCGAAGGCCACAGATGCTGTCCCATTGGAGACAACCCCCAAGACCAGAGTTTCCCTTCCCACTCGGAGGGAATCCTCTTTCCTGCCCATTGAGAAGACTCCTGTGAAGACTATGGCAATAATCTCCCCGAGGCCGTCGCCCCTGGCCAAGAAGAAAGGGGGGGGCACAGTAGTCCTACTGGACTCGGATATCTCCTCAGAGGAGGAGCTCTCAGGCCTGAAGTCAGTTCCTGACAAGAAGCTTGTTGAGGCCAGGTCCTATGGGGAAAGACCCAGGCGAGGCAGACATGGAAAGCGACGAGGGAACCGAAGAGAAGCGGCAGGGCGGCAAGGACTGGAGGACACCACACCACTGCCGACGCTCCTTCGCAACCGCTGCCACCATCAACTGACATGTAGGCGGACATCCTACAAGCTCTGCACACCCTGACGGGCGATCCAGCGGCGCCTGTACCATCAGGGGACCCGCCACCCAAGCGGAGAAGAGTCCATCCGCCTCCACTCTGCCATCCTTCTCCATCCCCTCCGCTGAGCGATGAGACTGAGTTGGCGACAATGGAATGGACCTCTCATCGCCGGCACCCAGGGCTTCGCCAACCGACGAGATCGGCTAATTCCACACAATGATCTCTAGGGCCTTGGCGCTATTTCAACTGAACTCCCAAGGAACAGAAGGAGGGATTCCTTTATCAGCGCTGAGAGGCCAAGAGGAAGGCCGTGCTCTCTATCCCGCTGTTGGATGATAGCTGGGATGAAGGACTGTCCCTCCTGAAGAACCCATCCTCGGCTCCGGCAAAGAGACCGGTACGAGAAGAAATACAGGGTGCCAGACTCTGCACCGAAGTGTCACAGATCTCAGCCATCCCCGGACTCTGTGGTCTCGGCAGCGGCCAGAAAGAAATCTGCAGGGTCGGCAGCATCGACTTCCACTTCCCCATCGGACAGCGAGGGAAAGAAGCTAGACGCCATGGCACTGCAGCAACGGCCATTAAGACAGCCAGCGTGCTCGCCATCGTGGCCCGCTACGACAGGGAGTTTTGGTTTAAAATCTCCCCTCTCCTGGACTGACTTCCGGACGACAAGAGGGCAGAGGCCCTTTAAATACTACGAGAAGGCTAAGTAGCATGGGACCATGCCATCACGGTGGCCACGGACATCGCCAACACCAGTTTCCGCCTGATGGGCAACAGCATTTGCCTTCATCGGCGTGGTTGGCTGAAAGCCACCAACTTTTGTCAGGACGTCCAGACAAGGGTACTGGACATGCCCTTCGACTGGGACAACTTGTTTGGCAAGACGGTGGATGAATCGCTGCAAGCTATCAAGGCAGACACTGAGACGGCTCGTGCCTTGGGCGCACTCCAACAGCGACGGCCGTCCTTTTCGGACTGCCCGGAGGCAAGTCCCATGGTGCCTCCAAAGGATTCGGTGGCAACTTCTCTTCGTACCGTCAACCATCCCGTTCCTCGGCCCAGGAAGCCTAAAGGGGCCGCAGCAAAGCCAGAGGAAATAGTAGTCGCCGCCAAGGCCACCAAAGTGGGTCGTCCATGATGAAGCAGGACTGAACCGGCCATCATGACGGGCCCCCACACGAGCACCCCAGTGGGAGGCCGGCTGGCTAACTTCATCGCCGTGTGGAAATCCATCTCCACAGACCGTTGGGCGCTGGACGCCCTGGCCCATTGACACACCCTGCAGTTCCAAAGGAAGTGTCCCCGTGTTCCACCAGTGGGCAGGCAAGAAAACCACGTCCCACAACTTCTTCTAGAGGTACAAGCGATGCTGAGAAAGGGCATGATAGAACTCGTCCTGTAGATGCTCCGGAGTGTACTTGCGGTACTTCCTCATCAGGAAAAGACTGGTGGTTGGTGGCCCATCCCGGATCTCTGCCGCCTCAACAAATACATCAAGTCCCAGAGGTTTCAGATGATCACCTTCCAGCACGTGCTGGGACAGCTGGAGGAAGGGGACTTCCTGTCCTCACTGGACCTGGAGGATGCTTATTTTCACATCCCCATCCACAAGGGGCATTGAAAGTTTCTACGCTTTGTGGTCCAGGGCCAACACTATCAATTCAAGGCCCTTCCCTTCGGGTTGAAGTCAGCACCTAGGGTCTCCAAGTGCCTGGCACCGGTGGCGGCACGGGGTCCACGTCTACCCCTACCTAGACGATTGGCTCATCCGAGCAAAGTCAAGGGAACTCGCCGTCGAGCACACAGCGAGGACCATCTGCCTGATCACGGGACTGGGGTTCTCGATAAACTATGCAAAGTCCTGCTTAGTGCCATCGCAGGATGCTCGGTTTCTGGGGTCCAGGCTCAACAAAGTGTTGCGCATGGCTTCGCCATCAGAGGACAGGATAAAGGCCATCCTGGGCAAGGTAAAACGGCTGTTGACCATGGAAGTTGCCAGGGTGAGGTCCATCAAGTCCCTGCTCGGCATGATGTTGTCATGCATCTAGCTAGTTCGGCTGTGCAGGCTGCGGATGCAGCCGCTGCAAGAGTTCCTTGACGGCCGTTGGATCCAGATATCAGGAAGCTTCGAGGACAAGATCACCCTCAACGAGACATTCCGCCTAGCGATTCGGTGGTGGGGCGTCTGCACGCATCTAGTGGCAGGCAAGGACTTCAGACCACGGCACATCAGGAGACGGTGAAGACGGGCGCCTCCTCTCAACGCAAGAGGCCTTTGGCTCCCGGAGTAGAAGTCGTTGCACATCAACGTCCTGGAGCTCCGGGCCGTGTTTTTGGGCCCTCAAATCATTCCTTCCGTCCCTCAAGGGCAAGGTGGTGCGGGTCTTCACTGACAACACCACCACAATGTTCTACATTTGGTAGCAGGGGGGCACCAGATCCCCGACTCTCTCCAAGGAAGCGCAGGATCTATGGCACTCGGCCGTCGGCCAGAAGATGTTCCTGGTACCCTTTCATCTGGCAAGAGTGAAGAACACAGTCGTCGACTCACTCAGCAGGTAGCTGAGCTCCTGCCACGAGTGGGAGCTTCGGCAGGATCAGGTGGACCTATTCTTTAGACGATGGGGCAATCCCCAGATCGATCTGTTTGTGACGGCGACGAACACCAAATGCCGGAGTTTCGCCAGCAGGTTTCCCCAGCCGGGTAGCATGGGAGATGCATTCTCCTTCCCCTGGCACGGCCTGTTCCTTTGTTTCCCCAGTTGCCGTTGCTTCTGCAACTCATCAGTCAACTCAGACGGTCCCGATGCAGGATGATCCTCGTCGCACCGGCGTGGCAGGGGCAGATATGGTGCCCGGACCTTCTGGACATGTCGGCATCCCGTCCAATCAACAAAACAAGGTGGACCAGTGGAAGAGAGGGATTATTCATTTCGATATAAGTTGTCTTTTTACAAATACTGACAACTAATTTTCTGAATGGCAAATCAATTTAATTTAATAGAAAAACAAACATATAAAATATAGATTTTTAATTTTTTTTAAAATAAATTCCAGTACTATATATAGAGGATAAACCACAGCTCTGTTCACTATTTCTCTATCATTCATGCACTTTCATACTGGTTCGCATACATACTAAATAGCTACTTTTCTTCTAACTGTCTTGGGTTAGATATTGCTGTTACACAAATTTTTTATTTAGATCTATTGTCTCTCCAGAACATATCTGGAAGATTTGACCACACAGGTTTAACATGTCTACATATGTTTCAGCTGTCTCGGGACATTAATGTCTGTCTTTCAATACAGCAACCTTCTTCAGGCCGAAAAACATACAGGAAACTCTGTGGCCTGCCTCATAGGTATGGGGAGATGTGATATCTATAAAAACAAATAAAAATTTCTATATGAACCATCTCAATAATTTTGGATTACAATACATGTATTATACACTGATTTTTCACTAGTCATAGTCTCTCACCTTCACTTTATATTTGGCGAAGGTAGATCAGATATATGGATTTAATCCGTGGTCTTGTACAAGTCTTAGATACTTTGACATGGGCCAACCTGGAGATTTAAAATAAAATACAATGGGTACCAGGTGCTATCTTGATCGAAGACAATTCAATTTTACAACCAAGATGTATTTATGTGCCTAAAATTACTTAAAAGAGCAAGTCGGAAGAAACGCCCAAAAAAATGTTTTGTTTAGTCTTGTGATTGCCTGAGTATGTCTTTTTTCAGAAAATGTTCCTTCTCTGCAATGGATATTGGGCCTGTAGGATAATATTTCAATGTCAATTTACTCCTATACTGTAGTGTTCATCAATACTCATTTGATCTTTTATACTCGCAAAGTATGCTTTTCAAGGTCCAGAAAGGAAAATGGACCCACTTCATTCAAGTGAGTCAAACAACGAATGTTTGGAACTTGCAAAACTGGTCCCAGCTTTCTTGAGTCAAGGGAAACCCTATAAAGACATCACAAGATGTAGGGTTAGACCATGTTGTGATTGAAGAGTGCACCTACTAAATTACATCTCTTTATAACCAAATTCTTTTGATTCGCGTACTTTTTATACGCGCTTCATCGTATCTCTTTTTTACTGTCAGAGCGAGTGGGCTGACATGTATGCTTTTCACAGTTCAGCATATCTTTTATGTATAATGTAAGGGCAAGCGAGGTAACTTGTATGCTAGATACTTTTCACAGGTGTTATCTTGCATTACTTTCTACTCCGTTATAACCTAGTTCTTGAAAATCACTTCGTTTTTATGCGCGCTTCATCATATCTTTTGGAAATGCTGTCAAAACGAGTGGGTTAACATATATGCTAGCATGGTTCAGCATATCTTTTATAAATGTGATTGAATCTCACAGGTGTTTAGTAGAATTGTATATCTTGCATTGTTTTTTATTCACAGTGACAGTCATCAAACATCGCAGCATCATTTGTTTGATATTTCATAAAGGCTCGAATCGATGTGCGCTGGCACCCGCGATCGCTAGCTCAGAAGTGGGATCGCCAGGATGTTCAAAGGAAGGACTTCACTCGCGTTCTGCTCCTTACAGAGACACCTGCTGTGACACGAGCGGATGTATACACCGCCAGTGCACTGCAGTTCGATGCATAGTCATCGAAAAAGGACTAGAGATGGCCTGATTGGAGCGGCCATCTTTGAAATGGTTTTTCAAAGACATTCAGAACTACGTGCATGGTATTGAATGATGTTATGGCCTTCCACAGTCATACTACATAGTCTATTTTTTAGATTGCATGTTGCTTAGGCAATAATAAAAGATGATTATGAACACATTTCTGTTCTGACGGTTACATTTGTAAAAAGTGTACATTTATACAAATGGACAAGTGTCATGACTTAACCCATCATATCGTTACTTCAAGGGAAATTGTCAGCTCATTTCTTGGTGATCAAATTATTCCACTCAACGACAACCTTCAGTCCATGTTTCACCGTATCTAGGCTATAAATCAATTTTTGTTCGATCCTATGGAGTATGGAAGCCATATCTCCTCCACGTGCCTGAGGTCCGTATCTTTCATGTCCCATTCTTCAAAAATGGTCAACCAAGGGTTTATCAGTAACTTTGCTCCTCGCGCAAGATCTGTGTTTGCCGATTCTTTGGCGTATTTGTCTTGTGGTTTGCCCACATTTAATGGACCACACGGGCATTCAATAATAAAAACCACATTTTTCGTTTTACAATTCGTGTGGGTTAGCTATTTCCATTTTATCCTCCCATGGTTGAATTCTGTTCGACTCTCAGTGAGTGGACAGGCCACATAACCGCCACATTTGTGATGTCCCACTATTGGTGGGAGACACCATTGGTTCAATACATTCTGTTCTTTCCATTTTTCTTCGTATTTATGAACCAATCTCTGTTGGTTTTTGATTCTTTTTGAAGGCGAATAAGGGTTTTTGTGCCAGAGTTCCTGGCTGCTTAATAAGGTCCCAATTTCCTGTAATAATTTTCTTTAAATCATTGCTTTATTGGGTTGAAGGTAGTGACGCAAACTATCCTTTCTTGTTTTTTCTTCTGTCGTGGTTTGACATTCTTCCCTACTGGTATTAACAGCCCTCTTTAGATTGTTGTTGACTAGTTTCCACGGGTATCCTCTCTGAATGAGTCTTGTTTTGAGCTGTCCTCCATGTTCAATAAAGTCATCTTTATTGGTACAATTCCTTCGAATAAACAAAACACTGAAATATACTTGCACACCAATTTTTAAGTTATAATTCCATGTGGGGTGAGTATTATTCAATAGAATGTTTTGACAGAATTTAAGGTGCAGGGGAGAAAGACTCAGCCTTGTATCTAGGCTGGAATATAATAGAGAAGGAGAAATCCAAGTTATGGAAAGCTACGTCCCCTGCACACTTTTCATAGGGCAATAAGCCCAAGAGATATTTTGACAAGTAGGTTTTGTTCCAATAACTTTTTGACATTAGTTATTACATAATCAAATGAGTAAAAGTGCTTTGTAGAAAAGTTCATTCAGAAAATTCATTCAATGACTCCTTTTGGTTAGAGAAAGAAAGGTCTTCTCCCTTTTTAATATTTTCGAGTTGGCCCAACGTGTTTTGAGATTCATATTCTCCATCAGGGGCATAGATTCCAATAAAAATTTCACATAGATCTATAGAGACAGAAATTAATCAAACATTTACTAACGTTACCAATAATTGAAAAATAAGATAACAGAGTTAGGTGACTTTTTTCAAAAAATAAATTAAAAAAAACTTGTTTAAATGGCCATCCTGTCACAAGTGTCAATCGGACCCTGATTTTGCTAATGTACATTTTTTTTCAAAAGAATACACATTACTTGTGAGTGACTTGCATCTATTCAATACTCCACAGTTGTTTTAAAGTAACAAAATAGAAAAATAAAAGGACGTCTGGACCTTAAGTCCGGGTAGTTAGAGGGATATAATGTGTTGAAGCATAACAATGCCTATGTTAGGTTTTTTTTATAATGAAAAAAAGAATTTAGTGAAAAACCTAATCAGAATCAGACTCGCCCTACTTCTAAACAGATTGTAGAAGAGTATTTTCCAAAGAGGATGCTCAAAGATTCACAACTTGGTGTTGAGGCAACATGATTAGGTCTGGTAGTGTTGTCATGGAGAGTTGAAAGGTAACTGGCTTCATACTCCTAAAAGGAGAATAAGTGCATCAATGTACTGAAGTATCTATGGGCACAGAGATTGCCCAATAATTAAAGCCAAACTTAGTTGAAAATAATGTAGATGCAGCAGTCCACGGTGGGGATATGGTCAGGAAGCGCGGCTCTCCGACCGCATCCGCCGCTGACTGTTTATATATAGTAATTAGTAAAGTGGTGACGTCATTCGCGCATGCGCGAGCAGCGTCATAAGTAATGTTGCACGCGCGAGCGGTTTAGTGTGAGGAAATGGTTTTTGTGATGTATGGGAATATAAGGACACATGCGCGGGTAGCGTCATGGGCAATGACGTCACTCGCGTACGCATGTGAGATGTAAATAACCGGTCTTTGAATAGGAATAGTGTACCCAGCTAATAGTGATACCCTAAAACACTAACTGAAGACTGTGTGTGTTCAGATGTGTGTACGTGTGAGTGGCGTGACGTCACTCCACCGCATGTACACATGGAGATAATGAGCCATACTGGGACCAGATGACAGAAGTTCAAGTAAATGATGCCGTGCCTTTTGGAAAGATCGGCTGGGGTGTCATACATAATAGCATGTAGGGGAATATTAAATGGTCAACGGGTAGTGCTAATCTGCTTCGGATAGGGTACTCATGACCTAGTATCAGTCATAGATAATGTCGTGCTGGTAATGACATGTGGCTAAAATTCATCGGTTGTGCATTGGAACTGCCAAGCTGATGCACTGGCTTAAAGCCTACAAGGTTAAGTATGAAGCAAGAGATGTTGAATGTTAATACATATGGCTAAAAAAAACATGTTGGCGACAAGTGGCGCTTGTTGCTTCGGAAGTGACATGTTAACATGGATGGGACTAGGGCCGACTAGCCCTGTTTTGTACATGTACTAGATATGTCTCTGAGCCAGTTATGATCGGAGTATAGGCAAATTGGCATTGCTATGTCCTGAAATCATTCATCCTACTATAAGGCCAGTATTTTGTATGTCAAAGAGAGCGTATATACAATGAAATGGACAACTTTACAATTTGTCTACCCCAAAACGGATGGGTGTAAATATCTCTTAGGCTTACTGCCCTATGGAAAGTGTGCAGGGGACGTAACAACCATAAGGTAAATTCTCCCATAGGCCAACAGGATAACTGGTAAAGTGCAGTAGTGCGTTCTTCGCTGTGGGTTTTCTATACAAAGTAGTTATTAATTTGTTCCCAGATATCTTTACTTTCAAGTCAAGGAAGTTTACTTCCTTCATATTCCATTTTGAAGTGAATCTGATGTTTGGATCACGTCCATTCACCCAATCTACAAAGATGTTTAAATAGTCTGTGCCTCCTCTCCATATGAGAAAAATATAATCTATGTATCTATACCAAGTGATAAGACGCTGGTATAGATCCTGTAGCTGTTTTTATTTGCTGTTCACCCCTAATATGTATTTTTCTTCAAAATCTGGCATAAAGAAGTTTGCCACGTCAGGGGCGAAAGTTGCCCCCATGCTCACACCTCGTTGTTTATAAAGTTGATTGCCAAATAGAAATGTTTTCTGTCATGGACAGACGTGCACACTAGAGGATGAAGCCTGTAGGTGGATTGTGTGGTAAAAGCCTGGTGTCTAAAAAACAAATCCCTAAACCTTCTAGGCATGGCATCTGTGGAATCGAGGTGTATAACGATTCTACATCCATAGTTACAAGGATGTCCCCTGGTCTTATTGGGAAGCTCTCTGTGATCTTAATCATCTCTGTTTAGTCTTTAATATATGAAGGCATAGCTTCAACAAAGGGTTTAAGGAAAAATTCTACGTAGATAGTGGCTCTAATAGGGAGTCTATAGCGGAAACTATAGGTCTCCCTGGGGGTTTAGTGAGATGTTTATCCATTTCCGGTGAGATGTAGAAGGCTGCACATTTGGGATTCATCTGATTAAGAAAACGCTGTTCATCTTCACAAATCCAGTTCTCATTTTCTGCATGGTTCATGAAATCTTTGATTTCTTCCTTTAATCTTTCCATTGGGTCCTGTCTCAGTTTGATATAGGAGTCAATATCGCTCAGCAGACTTAGACATTATGTTACATATTCGGGGGTTTGCATAATAACTATGCCTCCCCTTTTATCTGCCGGTTTAATCGTGATCCCTGGGGTATCACATAATGTTTTGAGACTTTCCCTTTCTTGTGCTGTTATCACGTGTATAATTGTTTTTGATTTTCTCCATGATCTACCTAGTGACCCTATTTTCGAAGGTAACAATCTCAGGAGAGACTGCATGCGGTGGTGGAATAAAGGTAGATTTAGGCTTAAGTCCTTGGTTCAATGTCAGTCACGTTTTCTGTCCTATTTTTGGGCAAAAAAGTCTCAATAATATTTGAGCTGGATATTCCTGTAAACCCTATGAAGTTCTAATTCAGTGTTGAAACAGTCTGCTTATGCCACAGGTACAAAGGATGGACCTTTTGACAGTAGGTCCAATTCTGCATTGTTCTGTCAAGCTTCCGATGGACGCAGATCTTCTCGCCAGGGAAGGAGGCGCGATTTTGCACCAGGACCCAGGGTCGCTGAAATTGCAGGTCTGGCTCCTGCAGCCCTACAGTTTGGTGGATACAATCTCCCGGCAGACTGCATGTGCTTGTCAAGGCCAGGCCTTTGTCTATGCTGAAATGCTACAGCCATAAGTGGAATAGGTTCACCGTCTGGTCCCGTGCACAGAAACTCAAACCTCTACGGATTACGGCCCTGCAGGGGTGCTGCCGTATTTATTGGCCCATGCTGCCATCAAGGTTCATTTGGCGGCTATCTCCCGCTACACCAGAACTCCAGGGAGGTCGCTGTTGTGGTCACACCGCCTGGTCAAGGAATTCATTAAAAGACTTTTCCGTTCGTCCCCGCCGGTGAAGACTCTGGCCCGGGCGTGGAAGCTCGAAGGGGTGTTGTCTAGGCTCATGGGTCCACTGTTCAAGCCTATGCATTCAGAAGACAGCGTTCCTTGTGGCCATCGCCTCCACATGACGAGTCGGAGAGATCCAGGCCCTTTCTTGTAAACCACCTTACTTGACATTCCACGAGAAGAGGGTGGTGCTGCGCACGCACCCCTCTTTCATGCCCATGGTACAGCCGGACTTCCATCTCAACAAGCCCTTGGTGTTACCCGTTTTCTTACTGTCGCCTTTGTCGGCGGCTGAGAGGACTTTGCACTCGCTGGATGTGGCTAGAGCGCTGAAGTTCTACGTGGACCGCACAAAGTGTTTTCGGAAGACAACACAGCGGTTTGTGAACTTTGGACCTGTGAACCATGGGAAGGCCCTCTCCAAGGCTTCCATTTCCAGGTGGCTCTCCGGTTGCATCACCCATTGTCCCCAGTTTGCAAACCGACAGTTGCCTGGCCGTCCGAGAGCCCATTCGACCAAAGCGATCGCTTCAACTACGGCGTTCCTGTCTGGTTTGCCCTTGCTGGACATCTGCAGGGCTGCTATGTGGAGGTCGACGCACACCTGCACGAAATTTTACTGCGTCGACCAGGATTCCAGGGAGGAGTCCAGAGTCGGCCAAGCAGTGCAGCGCAACCTGTTTGCTTGAAGATGAACCTTGTGAGGAGGTAAGAGATTGCTTCTGTTGAGCCTTGCCACCTCCCGTGGTTGTGCATGTGTGTACTGCAATGTATTTATGAGCATGTGAATCCATGGCAGACCCCATGCTGGAGAAGGAACAAGTTACTTACCTGTAACTATTGTTCTCCAGCATGAGTCTGGCATGGGTTCACATGCAAACCCTCCCGCCTACCCCTCTGCGGCTCTTCTCTTGGTCCTATTGCCACTTTACTTGCTTTCAAATCCGAAGATGGCTCCCAGCGGAGGGGCTTAGGTAGAGGGCAGTTATTGGCTGGGGGCAGTATGACCCAGAGCTCAGTTATTGGTTGTTGGGAGAGAGACAGTTTATATAACGTCTTTCGAATGGATTGTGTCCTCCCATCTATTCCTCATTTGGAAAAAAAATTCTCGGCAGAGGGCGCTGTGCACGAGGTCATGGCATTGATGTCCCTCGACAGGCTCTGTACCGTGTCGACGTCACCATCAGTATAAGTAGCTTGTGCTGCGCCCGTTGGCTTCAGTTCCGTTTTTCTGATTGCTTCGCTCTCGAGTTAACGGTGCACTTTGAATTTTCTTTGAGAAAATGTCATCTTCTACCCCTTCTACTCCCAAGACGGGGTTCAAAGAATGTGTCGACTGTGGATCTAAAATGTCCATCCCTCACCGCGTTTGTCTTTGGTGCCTGGGTTCAGACCATCGGACCGGCGACTGTGGCTCCTGTCAGTCGATTACAGAGAAATCTCTTTGTGGGAGAAAAGGTAAACTGGCGGTGGGGCGCAAAGCTTCGAAGGCCTCATCAAAAAAACATAGCAAGTCGGGCGAATCGAAGGATTCGGATCGGTGTAAACATTCAAAGAGGTCTCAATCACGTAGTAGATCGAGACGTTCTTCATCTTCAAAGAAGATGAAGAGGAGACACAGATCTCCCGCCTCTTCTTCGAACACATCTACCGAATTGGTAAGATGTCCGACTATGTCGGATTCCCCAAGGAAATGGGATGAATTTAGAAAGGCTATGATGAAGGTCTTTGAGAATGGGGCCTGACCCCCTCAAAGAAACCTCGAAAGAGCCAGACCCCGGTCGCCCCCTTTATACAACGCAGGGGAGTCAAACTACTGTGGGCGTAACCAGTAGTAAGGGTGAAACTCAAATCTCGACCTCAAGTCAAATCGTTGAAGGTTCCTCGAGATTCGAGTGATTCCCTGATACAGATGAAGAAACGGAAGTCATCGAAGCACTCGACGACTTAGCCGATGGCTTTGACACCAAAGCTGAAGGAGGTTTTGACACCTTCTTCGAAGACTTCAACGCCTTTGAAGACTCCTTCGATTCCCTCGAGGCAAACTCAAACACAGGAAAGGAGGTTTACTCTCTTACCTAAATCAGACTTTAAGTCCATGTCCTCTATCTTTGAAGAGGAGAGTGCCTCAGAGGAATACGTTTCTCCTTTTGGAGTATAGTTTGGTACCAGAGGGGTGCCAGATGAATTAATCGATCCAGAATCGAAAATGAGACCTGTGACACCCTTCACTCTGCTAGTGGCATTGATACGTCACCAGAGCTAGAATTTACAAAACCTGACACTGCAGAACATGCAGATTCAGGGTACAGGAGTTTAATGAATAGGGTCATTGAATACATGGGATGGGGTAGACCCTCACCCACATTTGATCAGGACGATATGACTGATATCCTGTACCAGGGCTCCCAGAAGGACCCAGTTCTCCCTTTCCATAGGGCGCTTCATAGAACAGTGGAAAAAAACTGTGAGTCTCCTGAGACTGCTTCTCCAGTTAACAGTAACTTTCCTAAGAAATACAGAGATTCTAGTTGTGACCCCGAGTACTAAAAGAGACATTCCACGCCTGAGAGTCTGGTGATTCAGGCAGCAACTTCTTCAAAACAAACAGCCTATCCATCGATTTCCCCCCTCCTCCCCCGATAGAGAGGATAAGAAAGTGGATGCTTGAGCCAGTAAGGTCTTTACATCGGGTAGCATAGCTCTCAAGTCAGCAAGTGTCGCCTGTACCCTGGCCAGGTTCATCCATACCCTGTGGGACTGCATCACAGCCGCGGCTGATCATATTCAGAGGAAAGGGAAGGCTTCCTGAATATTGTGAAATATGGCAAGGAGGCATTGGGGCAATGTCTCCACTCTGGACTGGATACTGCTGATAGCATCAGCAGATCCATGGCTGCAATCACAGTACTACGCAGATTTGCGTGGTTGAGGAAGTCGAGGTTTGCACCTGATGTGCAGGCCAGGCTACTCAACATGCTTGATGGCTTGAGGCTGTTTGGCAGTAAAGCTGATGAAAGCTTAGAAAAAAATGCAGACTTCCAAAGCGGCAGCTAAATCTCTTAGCGACTTTATGCGACAGCCTCAGAAACCTTATTCTGGCTCATCTTCCTGGAGAGGTCGTTCTTTTCAATACTACTCCTCTTTCGTGTGAGGAAGAGGACAGGCCATACAAAGAGGTAAAAGAAATGTCCCTCGTGGTGGACGAGGAAGAGGTGCGAAACCAGCCTCAGGAACAGCATCTTTGCCCTCAGCCGCTCCTGCAGCCGCCTCCAAGTCACACTGAGGCCTTATCACACAAGACCCCGGTGGGAGGCAGAATCTCACAGCATCTGAAAGAATGGTGGGTCATTACTTCAGATGCTTGGGCACTGGAGACAGTAGCTCAAGGTTACTTCCTTCCCTTCCTAAAAAGACCTCCAGACCATCCACCGGAGCCAACTCTCAAAATTCCAGATACGCTCCTTGTGCAGGAGATTTTAACCCTGCTAGAGAAAGGTGCAATAGAACATGTACCTATTAGCGGAGAGGAACAAGGGTTGGTACTCCCCTTTCTTTCTTATCCCAAAGGAGGACGGAGGATTGTGACCCATCTTGGACTTAAGAAACTTGAACAAGTTCCTCAGGAAGGACAAGTTCAAGATGGTAACCCTTTCTCGGATCCTTCAGGCTCTCCAACTCAAAGACTGGTTGGTATCATTTGACCTTCAGGATGCTTAATTTCATGTGCCAATCCATCTCAAACACAGGAAGGGCCTGAGGTTCGTGGTAGGCGGCTCTCATTTTCAGTTTCGAGTTCTGACATTCGGGCTGACCTCCGCCCGAGGGTTTTCACCAAGCTGATGGCGGTTGTGGCAGCGATTCTAAGAAGAGGGGGGGGGATTCACGTCTACCCCTATCTGGACGATTGGTTGATAAGAGTTTGTTCCCCCAAACAAGCTCAGGAACATCTTGCAATCACCTGACACTCACTTCACAAGCTAGGCTTCTCCCTCAATTTCAAGAAGGCCCATATGATACCATTCCAAAGACACTAAGTCATCGGAGCAGTCCTGGCTACTTCCTCGGGCAAAGCTTCAACTGCCGAGGTGAGAGCTCTCCACATTCTGCAGATGGTAACAAAGTTCCAAAATGCCCAACATCTTCCGGCCTTCGATTTTCTGAGGTTGCTATGTCTCATGGCATCCTGCATCTTTCTGGTGCCAGAGGCCCGATTGAGGATGAAATCCCTTCAATGGGCTCTCAGGACTCAGTGGTCCCAATTCTCTGGCAATATGTCAAGCACAGTTGCTCAAGACTTTCTTTGGTGGGCTTGCAACAACAACATTCTGAAGGGGGAATCTTTTTGGCAACCATGGCCAGAGATAACTGTAGTGACGGACGCCTCACTCACGGGGTGGGGAGCCCACACCAACGATCTGACAAGCGGTCGCTGGTCTCCATTGGAGTCCGAACTACACATTAACCTGTTGGAGCTGAGGGCAATCAGACTAGCGCTGAAGTCCTTCCTGCCCTCTGTACGGGGAAAGAATGTCCTGATAATGACGGACAACGCTGTGGCCATGTACTACCTCAACAAGAGAGGAGTAGGGTTATTACCACTGTGCATAGAGGCAATGCAGCTCTGGTTCTGGGCAATCAGCGAAGGAATCTCTGTCAGCATTTCACCTAGCCGGAGAGCAGAAAACAACTGCAGATGCTCTGAGCAGGCAGAGCACAGTATCCCACGAGTGGGAACTAGCTCAGACGTCCTTCGAGATCTTCACCCTTTGGGGAACCCCTCAAGTGGATCAGGATCAAACGGAAGTGCGAACAGTACTGCTCAAGGGAATTTCCTCAGAGGAGCTCTAGGAGACACGTTCGTGGTGGACTGGGAGTTTCCACTTCTGTACGCGTTTCCGCCAGTTCCTGTGATTCCTCATGTTATCAGGAGGTTGAGAAAGTTCAGGAGAACCATGATCCTAATTGCCCCGGATTGGGCCAGGAGAACGTGGTACCCGGACCTTCTGGACATGTCCATCTTCCCGCCAATAGGTCTTCCACAAACAGAGTATCTTCTCTCGTAAGAGGAAGGTCTGGTTCTCCAGCCAGAGGTCAAGAAACTCAACCTTCACGCATGGTTTCTGAGAGTTTGAGATACAAGGATTGGGATCTTCTGGATGACGTAATGGAGATGCTGCTTTCGGCCGGAAGGCCAGAAACGAAATCCCTGTATCGATGTTGTTGGAATAAATTCAGTAACTGGTGCAGGGATAAGGATGTGGACCCTTTTCAATGTGGCACCCCAATGGTGCTTTCTTTTACATTACATCTAGCCAATCTGGGTCTCCAGATCGGAACAATTAAAGGATATCTGGCTGCGCTGACCATTTTCAAGCACTCCTCTGTCAAAATTCCATTAATCATTCAATTCCTGAAAGGGCTCACGAATGTGTACCCTCCAGTCCCTTTTCATCTCCCCACTTGGGATCTAAATCTTGCACTTAAATTTCTAACTTGTATACCTTTTTGAGCCTCTGCATTTCTGTCCCTTGAGACTTTTAACATTAAAAACTGTCATTCTTGTGGTCTTAATATCAGCCCGCAGGGTTAGTGAATTGCAGGCTCTCATGCAAACCTCCGTACACTACCTTTCACAAAGACAAAGTGGTACTTAAGGTTAAACCTTCTTTCTTACCAAAAGTAGTTTCTGGCTTTCACTTGTCACAAAAAATCATATTACCAACATTCTACCTTCCTCCTCATTTGGGCAAAGAAGAGGAGAGGTTTCATAGACTGGACCCAAAAAGGCTGTCAGTTTTTATATATCGAGAATGTCAAAATTGCGTCAGGATGACAAACTTTTTGTGGGTTATACTGGCCATAAATTGGGATTAGCAGTGACAAAACCCACCATATCTCGCTGGATCATTTTGGCTATAACGGAGTGCTACAGATTGGTGGGAAAGGACCTGCTGGATGGGTTTCAAGCCCATTCCACTAGGGGCATGGCTACTTCCGCGGCTCTGAAGAGGGGAGTCCCTGTAGCAGATTTTTGTTCAGCCGCAACATGGGCATCAATGCATACCTTCATCAAGCATTACTGCTGAGATGCTTCTTCCAATGAAGGATTATTTGCTAAGGCGGTACTGCATTCCGTCCATGAGAAAAATAATTGGTACTCCCACCTCAAAAATTACGACTGCTATAGCAGTCTATCATAAGATGAGGAATACGTGGGAGGACACAATCCATTCGAAGAACAAGTTACCTACCAACTCTAACGTTCTTTCGACTGGATGTTCCTCCCACGTATTCCTCATCGCCCCTCCCATCCTACCCCGCAGTACAGTTTGTTAGTTACACGTCTCTCTTTCAGTCATGAGGCACGCCTGGGTGTTCCTCGAATATTTCCACAAAAACAGAACTGAAGCCAACGGGCGCGGCCCAAGCTACTTGTACTGATGGTGACATCGACACAGTACGGAGCCTGTCAAGGGACATCGACGCCACAACATCGTGCACAGCGCCCTCTGCCGTGAATGTTTTCTGAAGCACCGAAGCTGGCGAGATACAAATATCATAAGATGAGGAATACGTGGGAGGAACATCCAGTTGAAAGAATGTTACAGTTGGTAAGTAACTTGTTCTTCTCCTATAAACCAATCACTGAGCTCAGGGTCATAATGTCCCCAGCCAATGACGGCCTGCTCCCTAAGCCCCTCCACTGGCAGCCATCTTCAAATTTTGACCGCACGTTCAAGTGTTGGAAGTCCTCGTGTTTTGCTCCAAGAGCTTTTCTACGTTTTCACACTTTTTTGATAGTTTATAGTTTTGTCAAATAGAGCCTGTGTGCTCTGTCATTCCTATGACTGGCAAGTGGGCATCCGTTTGTCAGCGTCCTTCATCACCCCTCAAGCGCAAGAATCGTTGAGACTTCATCTAAGATTCCAGAAGGCAATCTGGCCTACACCGCACGCAGAACTATGTCTGGAGAGAAGGACTGAGGTTCTCTCTTCAAGCTCTGCTCCACCTGCCGATTGAGGAACATGTTTGTGGAAGACAAACACTCCCAGTGGTCTCCATCCGGGCCACAAGGAGGCGGATTGTGAGATTTTCCTTGGATTCACCAAACGCACCATCAAGGATCGGCACAGTAGACTGGCTGTGTGGCTCAATGCCAAGGCCTCTTCCTGTGTGGCAAGCAGGGGCATGCCTCACCCAGGACCGGCCGGTCCAAGATGCGGGCTTGTAAGTCCTTTGAGGGTGCCCCATCTGTGGGGGTCCATAGCAAGGCCAAGCACCGCAAGTCTGTTTCCGTCGAGGTCGCCGCACAATCGTGTCCCACGACAAGCAGGACACGCCCCTCTTCACCATCGGCTTCCAACTCAAGCCATCGCTTCAACTCCACCTCGAAGAGGAAATCGACTAACCCGGGGAAGCTGCGGAAGACTAAGGCGCAGGGTAAGGTTGCCGACCTACCCCTGAAGGGCCAGGTAGTCCAGACTGTTGTCCTCGATCCAGCTGGTGGCGGCCACCCTCTCGAAGGCTAAAGGGGCTGACCCGGTCCAGGGGGCCCCGACGGCCCCCAGAGTGGGCTTTCCTCCCGGGCGGGGAGGCTTCTGCCAAGCCAGTGGAGAAAACACTGGAGAAAAGGATGCCATCCCTGAGCCCAGCACTGACCCCTCAAGATGCACAAAAAGGGTGGGCGGGTAGTGTAGGCCTCTACCGTGCTCCAGGGCACAGGCATTTCTTCTTAGGACATGGTGTCCGTTCACACGGTCCAGGAGAATGTGGGGAAACGATGGGATCATCGAGGGGGGCGGCGGATCTGACGACGTGGGTGCTGGGCACAGCAAGCCTAAACCCCAGACACCTCCCAGGGATGTGTCGCTGGACTTCCTGTCAGCTCTCCACACGCTGGTGTCTGAGATCCAGAAGAGTATGCTGAAGGCACCCCCAGCACTGACCCCGGTGGCACTGGGCCCCCTGCCGGCGAAGAGGAAATGGCACCCCATGCTGCCTCAACCCCCGCACAAGCCCCCCCCCACCCCCAAAGGTATACATGGATGGACACCGTGATGACTGACGGACAACAGCGGCAGCGCTTCCCCACCACCGAGCGCGTCTCCCCCAACGAAGTGGGATTGTTCCACTCCATGGTCGCCTGTGCATCTGAGCTCTTCCATCTGACACCAGAACAGATCAAAAAGAAAGGGTTCCTTTACCTGTGCTGAGAGGCTAAGAGGAAGACCATTCTGGCAGGGCCCCTCCGGACGACTTTTGGGATGAGGACCTTGCGTTGATGAAAAATCCCGCCTCAGCCCCAGCAAAAAGAGACAGGCTTGAAAAGAAGTACCCGGTGTTGGAGTCCGCACCAAAGTGCCTGCGGTCACAGCCTTCCCCAGACTGTCATCTTGGCAGCTACAAGGAAGAAGTCCTCAAATGCACAGTCTTCAGCCTCTGTTCCCCCTGGGCAGCGAGGGGAAGAAGTTGGACGCCATGGCTAGAAAGGTGATGTACTTGGCGGCAACTGGCCAGATACGACAGGGAGCTGTGGTATAAGATGTCCCCATTGCTGGAATTTCTCCCAGATGACAAGCGGCAGGAAGTTGACGAGGGTCCTGCACATGCCGTTCAACAGGGACAATCTCTGTGGGAAGGCTGGCGATGAATCATTGCAAGCCATCAAGACCGACATGGCGACGTCCCAGGCCTTAGGTTCGCTTCAGCAACACCGCTCTTCCTTTCGTTCGTCAGGGAGGAAATCCGGAAGATTTGCGAAGAGTTTCGGCAGGGGATCGTCCTTGTACCGCCAGCCCTCCTGTTCCACGAACCAGGAAGCCTACAGGGGTCATTCCAAGGCTTCCACAGGAGGCCGCTGCAATCTCCCCCAAGGCGGCACACAGGCCCGAAGCAGGATTGAACCAGCCAGAACATGTGGCCCCACCCATGCACCCCAGTGGGAGGCCAGCGAGTTGGAGAAGATTTCCACTGACTGAGTGCTGAATGCTCTCGTCCACGGACAAACTCTAGAATTCCATCAGAAGTTTCCGCAGATACCACCGGTGGCCCACCAGGAGCAGCACATCCCTCAACTCCTGCAAGAAGTAAGGGCCATGCTAAGAAAAGGGGCGATGGAGCTGGTTCCAAAGCAACTCTAGAGTGCTGCAGTCTACTCCAGATACCTCCTTAGCAAAGAAGACCAATGCGGGCTGGAGGCCCATTCTCAACCTGCAGCATCTAAACAAGTTCCTAAAGTCCCAACAATTCAGGATGATCACGTTGCAGCACGTGCTCGGCTAACTGGAGGAAGCTTACTTCAATGTCCCCATTCACAAAGCATTGGAAATTCCTGTTCGTCGTACAGGGAAAACACTACCAATTCAAGGCCCTTCCCTTCGGACTGAAGTCGGCGCCCAGTGTTTATGAAGTGCCTGGCACCAGTGGCAGCCCATCTACGTCTGCAGGGGATACATGTGTACCCGTACCTCGACTGGCTCATCCCTGCCAAGTCAAGGGAGATCGCTGCCGAACACATGGACCGGACAGTCCGGCTGCTGATGGATCTGGGGCTCTCCGTGAACCATCCAAAGTCCTGCTTGGTTCAATCGTGGGAACTCGCTGTTCCTGTGGTCCAGCCTCAACATGGTCTCCTGCCTGACGGCCCCCTCAGAAGAGAGGATCATGGCCATTTTGGGCAAAGTGCAACAGCTGTTGACACTGATGATCACCACGGTGCGGACCATAAAGTCGCTGCTCGGCATGATGTGTATTTTCCTAATCAGACTCTGCAGGTTGCGGATGCGGCCCCTTCAGGAATTCCTGGCCGTGCGGTGGGTCCAGGTGTCGGGGAGCTTCGCAGGCAGGATTTTTCTTGACAAGGAGTTCCATCGAGCGATGAGGTGGTGGGGTGTGTGCGCAAAATCGCCGGGGGCACTGATGTCCAGAGCCCTCGTACAAGGAGACGGTCACCACAGAGGCTTCCATGAAAGGCTGGGTAGCCCACAACGGACGTCTCCACGCCAGAGGCCTGTCCTGGATGTCCATCAATGTCCTGGAACTGCGAGCAGTGTTCTGGGCCCTCAAGTCGTTCCTTCATCCCTCAAGGGCAAGGTGTTGAGGGTCTTCACAGACAATGCCACCAAAATGTTTTACATCAGGAATCAGGGGGTGTGAACCAGATCCCCAGCGCTCTTTAGAGAGGCGCAGGACTTGTGGCACTGGGCCCTTGCCCAAGGAATGTTCCTCATCGCTTTTCCGTCTGAGAACACCATCGCTGACTGCCTCAGCAGTGAACTGCGCTCTTGCCACAAATGGGAGCTTTGCAGGATCAAGTGGACATGCTCCTCCTCAAATGGGGCAGACCCTAGATCGATCTGTTTGCAACGGCGGTGAATTCCAAATGCCAGAAATTTGCCAGCAGGTTCCACCAGCTGAGGAGCATGGGGGACAAGTTTTCCTTCTCATGGGAAGGCTTCTTCCTGTAAGTGTTCCCTCTATTGCCGCTCCTCCTGCGAGTCATCAATCATCTCAAACGGAGCCGATGCAGGATGATCCTCATCGCCCCGGTGTGGCCGAGGCAGATTTGGTACTCTGATCTTATCAGCATGTCGGCGTCGACCCCGGTTAAGCAGCCGGTGATTGCGGATCTGCTCGCAAGAGGAGCAGCAGCAATCCTGCACCATGACCCAGGAACGCTGAACCTGAAGGCTTGGCTCCTGCAGCCTTCAAATTCTTTTTTTTGTTAAAGTTTTATTCAAAACTTTTCATTTATCCACAAGGTCGTACAGTATCAAAATTCACAAGGTCGTTTCCTTTCTCCATTCAAGGCTACTGACAGTCTTCCCTTTCAGATAGTTATGTCCTCCTCATCGTAATTATGTGATTCCAAAATTGAATTATGACAGTAGTAAGACTCCTATTATTCCCTGACAATATTAGATTCCATCTGTCCTGGCAATTAAGTTAATGCCCAGGTGTTATCATTTCTCAAAACCAGTTTCTTTTTTCAGCTAACGGAGGGCACGTCATGATGATATGATGAATGGTTTAGAGAATCTGTTTGTTCTTACAGAATCGACAAAATGCTTCCTCTTTCAAGATTTGCCTGTTATTTGCCATAAGTTCCCGTGTTGGTAATTGATTTAGTTGTAGTCTAATAAATTGATCCCTTATATACCTATCAGGGAATTGCTTTAGATAGGCAGGCAAATCATTTATTGCCCAGTTGTCCAATTCACATTGCAGATTCATCTGATATTGTGTTTTCTCTGTTAAAGTAGATATCCAGTCATTTCGCAGTATTCTTCGTTTAGCACATTGCGGGTGATTCACAAGCATCTCCATTGTTATGCTGTTTGTTGCCATCACACTTTTCATTGCGTTTTTCCAAAGTGCTAATGCCATGTTGGCCACAGTGGTGTTTCTTTGTTTGAATAATTTATATGCAGGGATTTCATCCTCATTAATCATTTTTCTATACAAATCGATTTTTTTCCACTCGACTATTGATCTTAATGAATGTGTCGCGATCTCATGTCTGATTCTTTTGATCGGGAAATAATTTGATAACCCAAGGAATTTCCTCCAAAAGAGGCCTTCCAAGATATCCCAGATAGACTGGTCAAGATTAATCATGGTCTCACTCCCGTAACTCAGTATTGCTGTCACTTTTTGTCAGTAAAATGAGGATTGGTTGTAACAAGTATTTTCCAAATGTTCTATGTATGCATAGCCCTTGTCTCGCCAATTAAGTTGTTTTAATTCTCAGGTGCTTCATCCAAGGTGTTTCTACTTCCGATTGATTCACTAGAACTCCTAGGTATTTGATTTCGGTTACCGTGGTTATTTTTTTTGTTCATATAGAACTGGAAGGAATGTTGTTCTATTCAGTCCTTTCTTTGCCGACAGTGGCATGATGCTTGTTTTGGCGGCATTGATCTCTAAGCCATTTTCCAACATATAAGTTTCCAGTTCTCGGAGACTTCTTTGTAGACCTAGCTCTGTTTTGTCTAGGATGACTCATCTGCATACATCAAATGCTGAATCTGCTGGTTGTTTAATTTAGGTGGATTTGCCTTCTGAAAGCGAGGAGTCTCAGGGGGATCCATGGTGTACAACTTAACCAACGTAGCGGCAAGTGGACACCCCTGTTTGAGACTGTTTTCTGCTTCAATGGGTGCCGACAATTGACCTTGTTGTGATAATCTAATTTGTAAAGTGGTATTGGTATATAGTTGTTGAATAGGTTTCAATAGTGTCAATGGGCACTTCCACTTCTTTAATTTCCCCCACAATGTTGTCCTGTTAACCATATCGAAGGCCATATGCAGGTCTATAAATGCTGCATATGTGGTGTGATTATTGACCAATGCCTCCTGTTTCAAAAGATTCAGGATCATAAGATTTACAGGAGTACCAGTACCCTTTGTAAATCCTGTCTGCCTGATATCAAATTGCTCGGTTTCTTTGATCCAAATGTTGAGTTTGTAAAGGAGAAGCATTGCAAAAATCTTCCCAATCGGATCCAAAAGTGTGATTGGTCTATAATTTATAGGCTGTTCTTCCCAATTGGATCCAAAAGTGCGATTGGTCTATAATTTATAGGCTGTTGTCGATCACCTGCCTTATATATTGGTATCAGAATAGCTTTTGTCCAAGTCATCGGGATTTGTTTCACTTTCTCAATTGTGGCGAATAGATGAACGCAGAATTTGGCCCAATCCTCTGGATGCTTCTTTATGAGCATATTGCTTAGTCCATCTGGACCTTCGAGGATTCAGAGGATACGAGCTCCCGGCGGACTGCAGGGAGGTCCTTGCCAGGGCCAGAGCACATTGACTCTGAAGTGCTACTGTCACAAGTTGGAACGTTTTGCGACGTGGTGCCAGACGCAGAATATCAACCCTCGGAGGGTCACTGCCCCGCAGATTCTTCCGTCGTCCTTGTTGTTGGCCAAGGCGGGGCTTGTGCACACCTCCATCAAGGTGCATCTGGCGGCTATCTCCCGCTACACCGGGTCTCCCGGACGGTCTTCTTTGGTCCCACTATCTCATCAAGGACTTCCTCAAAGGACTGTTTCGGTCATTCCCGCCAGTGAAGACGCCTGCCCCGGCATTGTGGTACTGACGCGGCTCATGGGGGTGCCCCTTCGAGCCTATGCATCTGTCCCTTCTCGTTCCTATCGTGGAAAACCGCTTTCCTGCTGGCCAACACCTCTGCCAGGAGGGTAGGTGAGATCCAGGACCTATCCTGCAAACAGCTGTATCTGACTTTTCACGACACAAGGGTGGTGCTTTCGGACTCACTCCTCTTTATGCCAAAGGTTCCGTCGGACTTCCACCTCAACAAGCTTTTGGTGTTGCCTGTGTTCTTTCCGAAACCTTTGTTGCCGGCTGAAAGGACTTTGCAGTCGCTGGATATGGCTCGTGCTCTGAAGTTCTATATGGCATGCACGAAGAATTTCCGGAAGACGGCTCTACTTTTTGTGAACTTTGGTCCCATGAACCATGTGAAGGCCTTGTCGAAGGCTTCCATCTTCAGATGGCTCTCCGGCTATATCACGCACTGGTTAGCAACCGACTGCTGCCTGGCCATCCGAGAGACCATTTCACCAGAGCAATCGCTGCGACAACAGCATTCCTGTCTGGTGTGCCCCTGCTGAACATCTCCAGGGCTGCTATGTGGAAATTCACGCATACCTTCACGACATTCTACTGCGTTGACAGGGATTCCAGGGAGGAGTCAAGGGTCGGCCAAGCAGTGCTACGCAACTTGATGGCTTGAAGGTGAGACTCGTCCGGAGGGAAGAGTAATTGTTTCTGTTAAGCCTTACCACCTCCTGTGGTTGTGTATGGATGCACTGCTATGTATTCTTTATTCATGAGCATGTGAATCCATGCTGGAGAAGGAACAAGTTATTTACCTGTAATTGTTGTTCTCTGGCATGGGTCTGGCATGAATCGTCATGCCTCCTCCTGCCCCTCTGCGGCTTTTCTTGGTCATACTGCCACTTTACGTGCTACCAGAGGGGCTTAGGGACAGGGCAGTCATTGGCTGGGGTCAGTGATTGGTTTATTGGAGAAGAGCAAGTTACTTACCAACTGTAACGTTATTTCAACTGGATGTTCCTCAACTGTTTTTTCTTTTACTGAGGATTTCCGGCCTGACTGTGAATATTCATGCGCATGTGAATCCATGCCAGACCAATGCTGGAGAACCACAGTTACAGGTAAGTAACTTGTTCCTTATTGTATGCATTCCTACGACCCTAAACATGATTGTATCTGTTTTATAATTGAGTGTTGAGTGATGACGCTACCTGCTTTTTCATTTCGTGGGGTTTTTGGGCCTATAGCATAGTTATTTTTTTACTTATCTGTCCAAATTGAATTGTTGTGTGCGTCACTGTGGGCTCGTTCTGGACCACTGACCTGCCAGTTTTCATGTCTCTCAAGGACACATACTGAATAACGTTGCCATGGAGTTCCTTGATGGGTTGGAAAAGCTCTGTAAACCATGTGGACAAAATCAAAATGGCATGGACTCAGTGGGTCCCCATTTAATACTTTCACCCCCCACTTGCCCCAAATGTCTATCGAATGTGAGTTCCAATTATTAGAAATAAAATCTTTAGGCGTTTGACATTATGAGAAAAAAGATGTTCACACTAGAGCGCTTGTAGGCAAGTCTCTCCAGGATATTGAATACTCTTTCTCGGGTAGAAGACAAATTAACCACTTTCTGCTTCAATTCGTCCAGATCTGGATACATTTGCAACAGAGGACATCATTGATCCCATTGCCAAGGCCAAGATGGTTGCACTTAAAGGGATAAAGAAGGTGATGGCCCAGGGAAGCATTGGTGTGGCACCAGTGATGAACAGGTATGTGGAAACGAAATAAACTGCTTATTACATTAATTTCTTCAATCTACTCTGAGAACATAGAAAACATGGCAAACTTCAATACGCCAAGCTTAATCTAGTACTTCTATCTGCTTTCCCTCCATGTTCTATGGACCCCAAACCTTTTGTTTCTGAACCTGCCCTAACTTTTTACAGGGAATTGAAGCCTTCTGCCTCACCCCCCTGGCATTTTGCTCATTTTGTTATGGGGAAACTGATCAGTCTTTCCTTACTGGTACACTGTTTCCCTTTATGTTTTTACCTTGTTGGTAACTTTTTAACAGTGCATACAGCATCTTATATACTTTTGAATCGCCCTCTGCTAGGGAGATTTATCAGTTTGTCGGCTTAATCCCCTCTCCTAGTGAGAGACCCTCAGCACTTTTTGCTGGACATCAGGACCTTTTTCTTCTCCTGAATGAGGGGGAGCCTTTTTGTTACCCTTTCTACAATTAATGGCTGGTGGCAGTGGTGAAGCATCCATGGGTGCCCATTTTGTCAAAATGTCCCCGGTCTTCTTGTTTTGCCATTTCTTGTTGGGAAGGTCCTTGAGATGTACTCTGCGTGCCAAACCAAGTTTGGTCCCTTTGTTCAATGTGTCTTTGGCGGGATTCACGAGTGAAGCCCGCCTCTGGCTCCAGTATATCTGGCAGGGGCAGGAAGTGAGGCAGGTGCCCAAAACTCCCTGTGCTTAATCCCCTTGGTTACAGGAAGGTACCCAAAGGTGATTGGCCGGCTGTCCGGCAAGGACAGCCACGCTGCTGTGATGGACAGCTAGGCTGGAATGAATGAGAGAAACCTGCATAAAAGGCAAGGTTTCTGGCTTGCAAGGCAGAGTCGACCACTGGACGAAGGAATCCGAAGAAGAACTTGGAAGGGACTCCTGCAGCAACTCCTGGACCGTTGATTTGCTGTGCTGAAGCTCCGAATTTGCCTCGACTAGAGAGCCCTGCAAGGACGACCTCTCCCCTTGAGTTGGTCGGGACCAATCAACTCCAAAGTAAGCCCGTCTGGACATCCTCTCTGAGCTGGCTGTACTTCTGCTGCTGCTGGAACCTAAGTGCCAGGTAGAGGAACACCAGACTGTGTGCATTGCTTTTAAGTCTGACCTGTGCACCAGGAAGATCCTCTGGACTTAGCAGGACTGACCAAGCCTGAGACACCTCAACAGAGTGCTGGACCCCAGATGCAAGGAAAGTCCAAAGTGTTATCCGAGAACCACGGTGTTGCTATTTGCTGTCAAACACGAGGAGCTGAAACACAGAACCACCGCTGAATCGGTTTTCCCATTGCTGCTGCTGACCTTCCCATTGCAGAGCAGGAGTCCCCTGATTTCCTCCCTCTTGTCCTCACTGCTGAGGCTCTGGAACAACAGGATCTGCAGAGCTGTACAGGAACAGAAGCCAGCTGGAACTATTTCTTCTAACCAGAGGTACTGTAAAGTCTGAGAACTTACCTCTTGTTGTGTAGCCTTGAGACCTGTCTTGGTTACCTTGAGACCTATCTTGGTTACCTTGCAGTGTTACTATAGCTTTGCCCCTCCCAAGCCTCCCAACTTGTGGCCCTTCAAGTGTTCTGTTTTCTACTAACTGTTCAAAAAACATTGTGCAAGACTTTTTACCTACCTGCTAAGATTTTTAGCTCCCCTAGACATTGTGCAATTACCATTGGCTGTCCTGTCTCCCTGATAGACTCGTCTTTATCTCTTACTTTGTGCTTTGGCCTTTTCCCCATGAAAGGGCTACTTTACTCTACATTGGAGGGTTCCAAAAGTACTTACCAGCTTGTGAATTATTGGTTAACCTTTGTTTTATTCCTCTTTTCTATCTTTTACACAAAACTCAGTATTACTCCAAATGTGCCAGTGATAAATCAATGTCCAGTGTCCTAGTTATTTAAGTCACCTGAGGGTGTAGGAAGTCTCTCTGTGCCATCCCCAATGGGCATCATCTGATTTAGAGTGTTTTGAAGTGTATTATAACTGTTACAGATATTGCTCCCTTCTGAAGAAGGCTTATACAACAAACTGAAATAAATTAATAATCGTTTTATCAAGAAACCCTGAGTGTGAGTTTATTTGAATAACTGTTACTATGAAACTGTGCCACAACATTTCTGCTCACATTGACCCCTCTTGAGATGAGCCTGACTGCTCAGCCACACTACCAACCTGTGTAGTTCAGACTTATACCAAAGTTTGGGTCCCTATTGCCAGGTGGTCAGAGTTATTGTAGTGCACCCAAAGGGTACTGCATACAATATTGCCTAACAAACTTGCCTATGATGTTTTGGCCAGATTCGATCTCAAAGACAATGCACTCGATAATGGTCAGGGGTCTCCAGTCATTGGGATTCTGCAGCCTAGGAAACTCACAGCAAGTCGGGGGTGTTAGGCAAAGTTTGAATGCAGTACCCTCCGGGAAGCTACAAACAACTATTGACTACAGGTATAGGTGTTGGGGAGAATTCTCAATGTGCCAGTTCCTCCCACCTTAGAGCCCTCCAGCTCTTTTGCTAGACTTTGGGACTTTGAGCTTTTCAATTCAATGTGTTTTCTGTGTTTGTTTTTGAATGATGGAGTCTGGCCAACTCCATAGGCATCATCTTTTCATTTGGGTCACACAGCACGCTCAGTGCAGTGGCACAGGGAAGCCTTTCAGGCTTTCCCAAGGTTTAACTACCTTCTCTGGGATAAACTACTGTTCAGTATCAGTTTCGTTTCTGATCTGTCTTTCTTAGTAGTAACCAATCACTGGTGTCTGGGTCATACTGCCCCCAGCCAATGACTGCCCTCTCCCTAAGCCCAGCCCCTGGCAGCCATCCTCAGATGTTTACCGCATGTTCAAGTGTTGGGAGTCCTCGTGCTATAGCTCTCGAGCTTTTACTGCGTTTAGCGATTTTTTTTTTCAAAGAGTTTAATCTCATTTTTTCGGTCAATCGAGCCTCAAGCTCCACCGTTTCTACTTCCGATCAATGGGGACCTGTTTTGGGATTTTCTACGCCCCTCAAAGGTGAAGTTTTCATCGAGTTACGCTTCTTGGAGGATTCCAGAAGTTTCTGAGGCCTACCCCGCGGACATGGCCCAGGAGAAAGGAAGCTCGACACCCAGATCCAAGCTGTTAGGGACTGTCCTGGATGCGGATTACAGAATGTGTTCAAGGAGGACGAGCACTCGAGGTGCCTCTACTGTCTTCACGAGGACGAAACGCACGTGGAGAAGGACTCTGTGTTGGATCGGACTATGAGGGATCGTCTGACCCGTCTCGCCAACTGGCTGGAAGGCAAGAGCCCAGCAGGTGAGAAGAAGTCAGAGCAGTCTTCTAAATCCTGTGAGGGCGCCCCGATGACGGGGGCCCAACAGAAGGCAAAGCACTGCGAGTCCGCGGGCACTGGGAGTGCCGAACGGTCATGCTCCTCAGCTGCCAGGCAGGGCGCACCTTCACCGACGCCATCAACCACGAGCCAATGCTCTGGCTCGGGAAAGAGAAAATCTGAGAACCCGGCTAAGCTTCTGGAGAGGCCCCGGTCGATCTCGAAGGAACTGGCCGAAGGGGAACGAGGCAGTGACCCTCCCCCCTAAGGTGAAGGCCTCAAGCGTGCCCAAGGCGTTGAAGGCCTTGATTTAACCCGGCCAAGGCCTCTGAGGGAGTTGCTGCGGCCCTGGCGAAGCCTGTGGCGGCTAGCCCAGTGGAGGCGACCTCGGGGCCCAGAGTTTCACTGCCTCCGCGGAGGGAATCCTCTTTAAGCCCATCGAGAAGACCCCTGTGAAGACCCCGGTGGAAAAAGGGGGGGGGGCGGTGGCCGTTACGGAGACACACAGAGCCTCCGAGGAGGAGCTGATCGAAGTCGAAGAGGGACTCGACAAGAATTTGGAAGAGGCCCGGTCCCACGGGAGGGATCCCGACGAGGGGGACGACGAGAGCGGCGACTTAGAGGCTCCTGTGGAGGAGGAGCAACTGTCGCGCCCGTCGCAGCCCGAGCCACAGGACAACTCGGCGGCTATTTTGACGGCAATCCAAGCCTTGTGCACGGAGATAAGGACGAGATTGACCCTACCCCCGATGGACGACCCAACTGAACTGGGTCCGTCGGGGAGCCCTCCAAACAAGAAGAGGATTCATCCAGCCCCGCCCTTTCAGCCCTCACGGCCTTCTCAGCCTTTGTCTCCTTCCCCGGTCCCAAGGGATGACACAGGAACCGATACGGCCACGACGGGGACGGATGACTACGGTGGTGATGATGATGGGACTGAACTCCCCTCGCTGATTCCTCTGGCATCCCCGCCCGACAAGATTGGCTCCTTCCACGCCATGATTGCCAGGACGTCTGAGCTTTTCCGGCTCTGCCCGAAGAAAAGAAGGAAGGCTTCCTCTACCAACGGCACGAGGCCAAGGGGGAAGACTGTCCTCGCGCTGCCTTTGCTGGATGACATCTGGGACAAGGAACTTGCTCTCCTGAGAACCCGTCCACAACGCCTGCCAAGAGGGACCGGTACGAGAAGAAGTACCGGGTCCCCGACGGCGCCCCTTTGTGCCTTAGAGCACAACCGACCCCGGATTTGGTCGTCTCGGCAGCGGCCAAGAAGAAAGCGAGGGGGGCATCGGCTTCAACTTCCCCGCCTGACGGCGAGGGAAAGAAACTAGATGCCATGGGACAACGAGTCATCTCGTCTGCGGCGACGACGATTAAGGCGGCCAACGCCCTAGCGATTGTGGCCCGTTATGACGGGGAGTTGTGGTACAAGATTGCCCCCCCTGTTGGACTTCTTCCCGGACGACAAGAGGGCAGAGGCCCTGGCGATCCTACAGGAGGGTGAGGTGGCGTCGGACCATGCCATAACGGTGGCCACGGACATTGCCGACACCGGTTTCCGCCAGTTGGGCAACAGCGTTTGCCTTCGACGGCGGGGGTGGCTCAAGGCGACGGATTTCCGCCAAGACATACAAGCCAAAGTTTTGGACATGCCCTTCGACGGGAACAATCTGTTTGGGAAGACAGTGGATGAGTCCCTTCAGGCCATCAAGGCCGACACGGAGACGGCTCGGGCCTTGGGAGTTCTACAGCAATGACGGCCGCCCTTTTGGAACTCCGGAGGCAAGCAAGGTGCCTCCAAAGGGTTCGGCGGCGGCTCCTCGACATACCATCAGACGACCCGTTCCTCGTCGCAAGAAGCCTACAGGGGACGAGGCAAGTCGGGGGGATCTCGCCATCGTTTCGCCAGGGAAGACCGCCGCCAAGCAAAACTGAACCGGCCGTTGCGTCGGGCCCTCACTGGAGCACCCCGGTGGGAGGCCGGCTGACTAAGTTAGTCAGCGTGTGGGAGTCCATCTCCACCGACAGTTGGGTGCTGGATGCCCTGGCCCACTCTGGAATTTCTAAAGAAGTACCCCCGCATTCCTCCTGTGGCCAGGAAGGAAAATCATGTCCCTCAACTGCTGTTGGAGATGAGGGCGATGCTCATGAAGGGAGCCATCAAGCTCGTCCCAAAGAGGCTCCGGAGTGTACTCCAGAAACTTCCTCGTCAGAAAGAAGACAGGAGGATGGCGTCCCATCCTGGACCTGCGTCGGCTAAACAAATGCATCAAGGCACAGAAGTTCCGGATGGTCACCCTCCAGCACGTGCTGGGCCAGCTAGAGGAAGGAGACTTCCTATCGTTGTTGGATTTGGAGGATGCGTACTTTCACATCCCCATCCTAAAAAGACACCGAAAGTTTCTCAGGTTCGTAGTTTAAGGGCGGCACTACCAGTTCAGGGCCCCTTCAGATTGAAGTCGCCGCCCAGGGTATTCACCAAGTGCCTAGCTCCAGTGGAGGCGCGGCTGCGCCTGCAGGGGATCCACGTCTACCACTACCTGGACGATTGGCTCATCCGAGCAGGAAAAAGGGAACTCGCCGTCGAACAGACAACGAAGACTGTCCGGCTGCTCACGGACCTGGGATTCTCCATCAACTTCCTCAAATCCCACCTGGTTCCGTCGCAGGTCGCACTGTTTCTAGGAGCCAAGCTCGATACAGTAGCGCGACTGGCCTCGCCGTCGGAGGAAAGGACGAAGGCCATCCTGGGCAAGGTGCAGCGTCTTCTGGCCACGGACGTGGCCAGGGTGAGGGCCATCAAGACCCTTCTCGGGATGATGTCCTCGTGCATCTATCTGGTGTGCCTGTGTAGGCTTCGGATGCGTCCTCTACAGGAGTTCCTCGACGCCCGTTGGATACAAACGGCAGGCAGTTTCGAGGACAAGATCTCTCTCAACGATGGCTTCTGCCAAGCAATTCGGTGGTGGGGCACCCGCGTGCATATCGCAGCGGGCACGGACTTTCAGTCCCCAGTACACCAGGTGACGGTGATGACGGATGCCTCACTGGAGGGGTGGGGAGCGCACACCGGAGATCTTAAAGCGAGAGGCCTTTGGCTCCCGGAGGAGAGGCCGCTCCACATCAACATACTGGAGCTACGGGTGGTGTTCTGGGCCATCAGGTCGTTCCTCCCGTCCCTCAAGGGCAAGGTGGTGAGGATCTTCACCGACAACACCACCACAATGTTCTACATCCGGAAGCAGGGGGGAACCAGATCCCCAGCCCTATCCAAGGAGGCCCAGGATCTGTGGCACTGGGCCGTCGCCCAGGGGATGTTTCTGGTACCCTTCCACCTGGCAGGAATAAAAAACACCATCGCCGACTCACTCAGCAGGGAGCTGCGCTCGTGCCACGAGTGGGAACTACGCCAGGATGAAGTGGATAGACTCTTCCAGCGATGGGGCAAACACCAGATCGACCTGTTCGCGACGGCGACCAATTCCAAGTGCCAGAGGTTTACCAGCAGGTTTCCCCAGCCGAGGAGCATGGGCGATGCTTTCTCGTTCCCCTGGGACGGCCTGTTCCTGTATGCGTTCCCTCCGTTGCCGTTGCAGCTCCGACTCCTCAATCAACTCAAGAGGTCCCGCTGCAGGATGATCCTCGTTGCACCGGCGTGGCCGAGACAGATCTGGTTCCCGGACCTTCTGGACTTGTCAGCGTCCCCACCAGTCAAACTGTCGACAGACGCAGATCTTCTCTCCAGAGAAGGAGGCGCCATCCTTCATCACGACCCGGGGTCGCTGAACTTGCAGGCCTGGCTCCTGCAGCACTAGAGTTTGGAGGGTACGATATCCTGGCGGATTGCAAAGAGGTCCTTGCAAAGGCCAGGGCGTCCTCAACTCTCAAGTGCTACGGACACAAGTGGAAGAGGTTCTCTGTCTGGTGCCGTGCACAGAAGATTAACCCTCTACGGATTACAGCCCCTCAAGTGCTACCGTACCTACTGTCGCTGGCCAAGGTGGGGCTGGCACATGCTTCCATCAAGATACACCTGGCAGCGATTTCCCGATAAACCAGAACTATGGGACGTCCATCCCTGTGGTCTCATCGCCTGGTGAAGGAATTTATGAAAGGACTGTTCCGATCGTTCCCGCCGGTGAAGGAGCACACCGTGGTGCTGACCAGGCTCATGGGGGCACAATTTGAGTCTCTGCATTCGGCACCGTTGAAGTTCCTGTCATGGAAGACAGCATTTCTTGTGGTCATCACCTCCACACGATGGGTTGGAGAGATCCAGGCCCTATCCTGCAAGCTTCCATACTTGACTTTTCACGAAACGAGAGTGGTGCTGAGGACGCACCACTCCTTCATGCCCAAGGTGCCGTCGGACTTTCACCTCAACGAGCCCTTGGTGTTACCAGTTTTCTTCCCGTCGCCTTCGTCGCGGGCTGAGAGGACTTTGCACTCGCTGGATATAGTTAGAGCGCTGAAGTTTTACGTGGACCGCACAAAGAGTTTTCGGAAGACTTCACAGCTGTTTGTGAATTTTGGACCTGTAAATCAAGGGAAGGCTCTCTCGAAGGCTTCCATTTCCAGATGGCTCTCCGGCTGCATCATGCACTGTCACCGGTTGGCAAACCGACCGTTGCCCGGCCGTCCGAGAGCCCACTCGACCAGAGCGATCGCTGCTACCACGGCGTTCTTGTCTGGTGTGCCCCTGCTGGACATCTGCAGGGCTGCTTCGTGGAGGTCGACGCACACCTTCACGAGATTCTACTGCGTCGACCGGGATTCCAGGGAGGAGTCCAGGGTCGGCCAAGCAGTGCTGCGCAACCTGTTCACTTAAGGTGAGCCTGGTGAGGAGGTAAGAGTTGCTTAATGTTGAGTTTTGAGCCTTGCCACCTCCCGTGGTTGTGCATGTGTGTACTGCTATGTATTCTTAAATTCATGAGCATGTGAATCCATGCCAGACCCCATGCTGGAGAAGGAACAAGTTACTTACCTGTAACTGTTGTTCTCCAGCATGGGTCTGGCATGGATTCGCATGCGAACCCTCCCCCCTACCCGTCTGCGGCTCTTCACTTGGTAATACTGCCACTTTACGTGCTACCAAATCTGAGGATGGCTACCAGGGGCGGGGCTTAGGGAGAGGGCAGTCATTGGCTGGGGGCAGTATGACCCAGAGACCAGTGATTGGTTACTACTAAGAAAGACAGATCAGAAACGAAACTGATTCTGATTTTTTTCTTTACCGAGGATTCCCAGCCTGAAGACGGGGAATATTCATGAGCATGTGAATCCATGCCAGACCCATGCTTGAGAACAACAGTTATAGGTAAGTAACTTGTTCCTTTCCCAGAGTATGTAAAGTGAAATTAACTTTACTAGTCTTTTAAAATCCTAGACCCAGCATAGAGTGCTGGAGGGGTTACTTAGTATCCCCTATGTCTAGATACTCATGTAGCAGTCAAATGTTAACCTTTCCTCTCAGAATGGCTGGTGGCAGTGGTTTTACAACGAACTACCATGATTTTTCCCGACCGCGAACTATTCGTAGCTCCGGTAACGTTAAATCACGGGAACCATGTTGTTCAAGATGGCGTCTGAAAAACAGGTCCCCGCCTTTTTTTTTTTTTGTCATTTCTTTGTGGAATGGTCCTTCTAGAGTTTGTCTTTGCGCACCAAACCAGGTTTGGTCTCTTTGTTCATTCGCCTTTGGCGGGCTTCAGGAGTGAAGACCGCCTCTGGTGCCAGAGTGTCCGGGGTGGGCAGGAAGTAAGGGAGGTGCCCGAAACTCCATGTGCTTTGTCTCCTAGGAGACCCAAATGCACTCTGTGGTGATTGGCTGGCTAACTGTTCGGCAAGCAGCAGGACTTCACCGGGCAGTTCAACGGTCCAGCAGGATACAGAATGCTTTATTCACGGTTTCTTCGTTGGGATGTCCTTCCCAGTGGTCGACTGTCTTCAGTCCCAAAACCCTCGCCTTTTAAGCAGGTTTATCCCATTCATGCACAGCCTAGCTGTCACTCGCACAGCAGGTGGATGTCCATCAAAGACAGCACGCCAGTCCGGACTGGGTGCATTCAGGTTTCCCTAGGGACCCAGGACCGGGGTGTTTCGGGCACCTCCCTCACTTCCTGCCCTTGCAGACACACTGGGGCCAGAGGCGGGTTTCAGTACTAACCCTGCGAAAGGCAAAATGAACAAAGGGGTCAAACCTGGCTTGACCTGCAGAGTAAAACCCAAGAAAGACCTCACATAAAGAAAATGGTGAAAAAAGACGACCAAGGCCATTTTGACAAAATGGTCACCCATGGGTGCTATACTGCAGCTGAGAAGTCAGCCTGCGGTAGAATAGCACAATGGTAGGAAAATTAAACCACTGCCACCAGCCATTAAAAGTAGTGAGGGTAACATACAAAATGTTACATGAGTAAGTAGGAAAAGGGGCTAATAATGAACCCTCCAGCACTGCCCATAAGATGGAGTGTGATGGACTTACAAAGAGAAAAGTTAAGTAAAGTCAATTTCACTGTACTATTCTTGGGAACTGTAGTTCATCCAAGAAAAGGTATTTACACCTTAAGAGAAATCTAAAGGATTTCTGTGACACTGCACTGAAGGTGCTGTGTCACCATACAGAAGTAGACGCCTATAGAGTTTTTCAAACTCCAAAAACAAAGGAAATATAAAAATCCAAATCAGATCAAAACACGAGAGTGAGAAAAAGGGCTCACTCACACCAGGGTTAAAAATAAAAGGTCCTAAAGTCCAGCAAAAGAGCTGGGGGTCTATAAGGTTGAAGGGAGTTAGCACAGAAATGAGAATTCTCCCTCACACTAACCCATAATACCATACAGAGGCACCAGGGAGACTTACTGTAATGGTTCCCCTTTCTTGTATCCACCACTCAATGCTTAGGCATGTAACAATAAGGAAACCGTAGTAGTTGAAGTGCTATATGCCGATAGCCGTGAAAACAGGCGCGTCCCTCCTGCGCGTAGTGTGCAGTCAGGGCTAGACAAACACTTCGGCTACCTCACTCACAGGCGGGCAGTGCGGGAGCCAGGCAGGGTGCTGTTTGCACTCACTACCTCTTCACCACAATCTTGTCAGGGCTCGCCCCTAGAGTCTTAAGCACACGCTGCTTACCTGTTTTCCCACACTGCACGATGCTGGTGCAGGCTCCTACCACTGTTCAAGCGCTGTCCTCTGGTACGGAAGAGTCTGATCCCGGCGACAGGAGGGGATAAACCGTGCCGAGGAAGTAAACGCACAACTGAGGCATTATAAGATTGGAGCAAAGGAGCCACTGGAACGTACCAGGACTTGTCAAGCCGCACTACTAACAAGAGTAAGAAAAGAGTAAACGATCAGTCGCATCCATCATGATTCCAGCCTCAATCACTACACAATGATTTATTTAAATTCAAGTAGGCCCCGATAAATGTTGGGGGAAATGAGTACTATCACTGATCATATAAACACATTATGGAAAAACCCAACACTATGCTTGAAGGAACACATACCCAAGCATATAACCTTATTTGGAACACCTAACGGGAGTTCTAGGGAAGTCAAACCAATAGTTACTTTTAGATTACTTTCAGTAATACCAGGGTAGTAGACCCTATCAGTTGTACCGTGATGCTCAGCAAGAAATCGCATAGTAATATCCATTGGATTCTAAGTACAATATAAACTTAAAACTGATTCAGCATAATCGTTATTCTTGGAGTTGAACCATGGGGTGTAATATTCAGTTAGTTGCTTTTTAGTTCAGACTAAGGGAAGCAATAACTAACTTATTCTAGGATAACACAGTTATACTTAAGGCACAGCAGCAGAGCTTCACCGGGCATTTCAAAGGACCAGGAGGATGCAACAAGCTTTGTTCACGGTTTCTTCGGGTGTTTCTCCCAGTGGTCGACTCTGCCTCTAGTTCCAAAACCCTCCCCTTTTAAGCAGGTTGCTCCTGTACATGCACAGCATAGGCTATCAATCACACAGCAGGGTGGCTGTCCTGAAATGCCAGCCAGCCAGCCAGTCAGGACTGGTTGCATTCGGGCATTCCTAGAGACAAAGGACAGGGAAGTTTCAGGAACCTCCCTCACATCCTGCCCTTCTAGACACAATAGAGCCAGAGGCGGGCTTCAGGGCTGAAGCCTGCCAAAAGGCTCTAATCTGTCTCAACGCACAGAGTAAAACCCAAGAAAGACCTCACAAACAGAAAATGGCAAAAAAAGAAGACGGGCCATTTTCACGAAATGGACCCCCATGGGTGCTGTACTACAGCGGAGGGTTCAGCCTGCGGTGGTAAAGCACAATGGTAGGAAAAATGAAACCACTGCCACCAGCCGTTTAAAGTAGTGAGGGTAACATAATAATGTTACATGAGAATGTAGAGTAAGGGGCTACTAGGTAAACCACCAGCACTCCACATAAGATGGTGTGTGCTGGACCTACAAAGAGAAAAGGTAAGTAAAGTCAATTTCACTTTACTGTTCTTGGGAATAGTTCATCCAGAAAAAAGGTATTTAAACCTTATGGGACATCTAAAGGATTTCTCTGGTATACTGCACTGAAGGTGCTGTGTGTCATCATACAAAAAGTAGATTTCTATGGAGTTTGTCAGACTCCAAAAAAGTCCAAACACACAATCCAAATCAGGTCCAAACACATGAGTGAGAAAAAGGTCTCACTCACTCCAGGGTTAAAATGAAAAAGTCCTAAAGTCCAGCAAAAGGACTGGGGGTCTCTAAGGTTGAAGTGAATTAGCACATAAATGAGAATTCTCCCTAACAGTTCCAAGTGTAAAATATGGAAGATCAAGGTAAATAAGCAATGATTGTTCGCTGTTTGTTTCTTTGCCTTTCCCCATTACTGCATGTTCCCTCTCGTAGGCTGAGCGCTTGAGGAATACAGTGGGGAAATGAGGTAGGTGGGTGGCCCCAGTGCATCCTTTTATGAGGCGCCTGACGTCACGCCCGTTGTCGAGGAATGGCGTGCGTGTATACGAGTGTGGAGTAGTTGACTGTATAGAGCGGCACTACACCCCCTGTCGAAAGATTCCGAGCAGCATATTCTGGATAGCGATCTATCAAGATAAGTAATCTGTGGGAGGAGAATCCATCGAAAAAACATTACTGGTAAATAATTTCTCCTTTTTTAATTGGAAATGTGAGTATTTACTTGTAGTGAATGCCAGCATCTGTTTCTTTGCTAATCCTCTTAATTTCTGTTTAAAGACAACAGGTTTCCCTGCTAGCACAACGGTTATCTGGGGTTCCTGGAGCAGGTGAAACTCAAAACCACCTCCCTGCTGGCAGCACCCAGGTGAGAGCCAAGGAGATGACCGAGTATTTGTGAGGCACTTGTGAGTGCAATTGAAGTGAAGGTGCACTTGACTGCTTTTAAGATGAATTGTCAGAATCCGCCCATATTCTGAAAGGCCACCCTATTTTGGTGAACCTGGAAAGAAGCTAATGTCTATCCAAACTTTATCAAGGTAATGTGACTGATCAGAAAGGCTTAGACTTTGGAGAAGCTTTCAGTTAAGCACAAACTAAGCACTCCTAATACAAGTTAGGCAGAATGTACACAATTTTATGTTAAGATGATTACCAAAATCAACCCTGGTGAGAGTATTTTGGGAGGCCACCCTATTATGGTGAACAGGGAAGATGCAGAGTGATTAGCCAAACCTAATTAAGGTGAGGTAGTAGAGCCGTCAACTTAGTCTCAGGAAGAGTGTGCAGGTGGTCTAGGGCTAGGTGTCCACACAGAGCAGTTACAGGTAAGTATATAAACCTATAATTAGGCATTTAGTTCACTGCAAGCAGATACAAAATACTGTCACACAAAACCCTTATAAAACAGATTTCTGAGGCTTGTTGATCTGCTTAGAATCACATGCTTTGCATAGACAGACAACTAGTGGAAGCTGCAGGGTATAGCACATGACGCTTTCGAAAGTTCGAAGAGGCACGTTGACTGGGCGTGCCTGTAATACGTCCACTGTACCCATGTTCCCTCAAGCGTTGAGGTCCCTCAGATTATTTTTTACTGCCATAGTGGATAGTTATCACGGAGTCCCATATCAAAAGCTACTTTAGAGTTAATACTTCATCATTTAAATTACTGGTTGCCAATCGATGGATCTTCTCAACGGCTGACCTTCAGAATCATCACATCGCCTGATTTTCATGGGCTTCGGCCTACACCCGACTTCGGCCAATCAGCAGAGGGAGAGAATGCCTTCCCCCATTGCCAGTCTCTACTGTTCTAGTCTTGCTGCCTTTTCATCTACATTTCGCCATGAAGCATACTCCATTTAAATTTTGCCCTAAATACAATCGAAAGTTCTCATTCAAAGACGCACATAGTGTGTAACCACTGCTTTCCCCACGATCACCTAGATTCCCGCTGCACATCTTGCAAGCTTTTTAGTCCGAAAACCCTCAAGGAGCACCAAACAAACCCGTGGGCAGCACATGGTTTGATGGTGGAGTCCGAGACCACTGTGGTACTCTTGGAGTCAGATGCCACAGGCCACGGCAGCAGAGACTGATTCAGAGCCTGAAGACATAACTAGGGAATCCTTCCGGCTTATGCGCTCCTGTTCCCAGCCTCGAAATGCACTAGAAGCCCCTGCTATGGGGAACGCCTCTGGTGACGACGGCGCACACAAGCCTACGCCCAAGCACATACCCCAGGGCCGTTCCTCCAAAGGAAGGCCGCACACCACTGGTAGGCGCATTTTGTCCTACCGGTCTGCCGCCGACTAGGCCCGCTGTGGTTACGCAACCGCGCTTACCATGAGGCGTTCCTGATGGTACTCCAGCAATGGTCGTGCATAAACACTTTTGACGGATCAAGCAGAGCCGCCGAAACAGCCATTGAAAAAACATAGCACATCTCATCGGAAAAACACCACAAAAAACATAATGTTAATAAAAAAGACCAAGTGCCTCCAAAGACTATGAAGAAGCTTAGTCACTGCTTCATTCATCCCTACAGAAAAAAATACATCCAAGGGATAGCCCCATAGATACCCCTAGAGCTACCCCAGAAATAGTAGTGTTCCCATTGGCAGGAACACCACCAATTTCTGGAACATGGTGAGATTTGAGGAGACCATGGATAAGGTGTCATCCTTTGTCGATTTCATGCACCAGTTCCCTTTCAAACAAAAGACTGGAACAGTTTTGCAAACCCAGGGTACCTCCTCCGCCCCAGCGCCCTTCACCGCCCACTCCTAACCCTACCATAAGGCCATTGATGCCTCTCGGGGTTCTGAAAACGGTGACCAATCTCTGCATGGAGACATCCAATCAAGCAGATCAGTACATTTGCTATGTGGATCAAGATGATTCTGATCAGGATCCTGATAATGATTACCTACATAACCAAGATGACCCGGATGTCCCTATTATAGATCCAACTGATACCACAGCAGTAGAGCGTTGTCATCCCTCACCCATTGTTGACCAACTACTATATTAATGACTTGCTGAAATAAGCAGCTTACCATTTCGGCATATCGACCGAGGAAACAACCCCTGAGGGGACTGATTTTGTAGAAGACCTTCTCAATGAGAAAAAACGATTAGTCAGGCTATTCCTTTACTTCAATCGATCAAGAAGAGTCTCTCCATATGTTGACTTCCTCACTCACCAGGACAGTGAACCCAAGGTTGGAAAAGATCTTTAAACCATCGCCATCCGATCCTTTCTATATTCGAGGACATGTGAAGCCAGATTCACTGGCAGTCACTAACTGCAGGAAGAGAGCTGGTGTTCCACTTTCCACCTCAGAGGCCCCCCTAGTAAAGAATGGAAACGGCTTTACAGATGGGGAAAGCATTTCACTACCTCTGGCACATTAATGACCAGAATAGCAAACATTATGTAGCTCGCCAGCTACAATAGCACCCAGTGAGATGAGGTCATGTGCGGGAACCTACATGGTCACACTTGCTTAAAGTTGCCCTAGAGGGTAAGCAGGTGTCACAAAATCTTCTCAAGAATGTTCTGGACTCTGCTGACACCTCGGGAAGGGTTATCGCAGAAGCAACACGCCTCAAAAGACTCATGGCTCAGAGACCCAGGCTTTTTAAGCCAGAAACGCAGACAGCACTCATTAATATGCCTATTGAAGAGGCAGTCCTTTTTGAGAAGGCTGTGGATAATAAGCTAGAAACTATTAAAAAGAAACACAAAACCATCAAGACACTGGGTCAAATTTCAAACAAGCCCTTTGTACAAAGAGGAGTATTCAATACTTGCCTAACCTTTTTGTGCTCAAGGTTTCAACAGATCAAACTAATCTGGTTCTGGAACATCTGAGGGGATTCATTCCAGCAATGGGAGGCAATTACTTCGGACCACTGGGTACTCAAGACTGGCCAAAGGATACTGCATAGAGTTCCTGGAAACACTGCACCACCACATAAGAGGAAAATGTCCTCAGAACATTTTCATATACTACAAGAAGAAATCTAAATACTACTTAGAAAAGGAGCGATGGAGCCGGTGCCATTTCTAGATGGAAAGTCAAGGTATTTATTCAATGTACTAACTTGTTCCAAAGAAAGATCTACAAATGCGCCCAGCGCTGGACCTGCGCCCAGTACTGTACCTGCGCCCTGCAAACACATGTGAAGCCTAAAAAATTCTGGATTACAATGATGCAGGAAATCATCCCACTACTAAAATGGGGGATTACATGCCAGCATTGGACATGAAAGGTGCATACTTATTTCAATATTGCCACCGCATCAGCACCCAGGGTGTTTACAAAGGTCCTAGAAGTGGTGGTCGCCCTCTTGCGGCAGTCTATTCCAGTCTACCCTTATTTGGATGATTGGTTAATTACTGGAAACATCTCAAAGTTGTCTACACAACAGACAATCAACCTGTTGTTCCAATTAGGCTTCTCCATAAACTAAAAGAAGAGCAGTCTAGAGCCAAGCCAATTAAGTTTATAGGGGCACTAATCAGGACAAACAACGGTTTAGTCTTCCCCTTTGCAGAGAGAGTCCAAAACATGCTTTTCCAAACAACTCAGTATGTAGGCAGTCCTGCCTCTCCTCAAGTGACTGTACGAAAGGCCATGCGCCTGCTAGGAATGATGGCTTCCTGCATCTAGCTAGTGCCATACGCCAGACTGCATATGCATCCAATTTGGTTAGCGAAACAATGGTCGCAAGCAAGCGGGTTGTGGGACGATCTAGTTGTGGTTTCACAACCTCTGTTTCTAGACCACCACTGTAGTGATTGAATCAATCTGTTAAAGGGAAGGCCTTTCAACACCCCAGCAATTGCAGCCACTTTTACAACAGACGCATCAACGACAGGTTGGGGAGCTCGCTTCCTCCATCACACTGCTCACGGAGTGTGGACACAAGAACTAGCCAGGTAACACATCAACCTTCTGGAACTGCTAGTAGTACTCAAAGTACTTCAAGCCTTCAGACCAGCTATGTTTTATATAAACAAACAGGGCGGGGGGACTCTCCAGGCTGCCCAAACTAGCCCAGAACATTTGACTGTGACCCCTAAAGCACATGTTTCTAGTGGCACAACATGTTCCAGGGGAACTCGGTTCTCTGGCAGACGTGCTAAGCAGAAGTACAATGCTACCCTCAGGACACGAGTGGCATCTAAACAGACATGCTAGACAATGTTTTCTTAAGCTGAGGGTTCCCAGAAATAGAACTGTTCGACACAGGAGACCACACAATGGGGGTCATTATGATTCCGGCGGTAGCCGTACCAGTAAATACCGGCACGGCTGCCGTCAAAGTCAGTATTTTTTTACAGAGCCTGGGAATGGGGAACTACCGGGGCATAAAGAGAATCCCATTCCCATTTAGTCCCATTTAGTCCCATTGGACTCCATGGGAATGGGGAGGACGGATGCACCGGCACTGTTTGTAACAGTGCCGGTGCATCCGTCGAGGTCTGCGAGCGGGTGCCGTTCCGCCTGCCAGGTCAGGGTACCCGCTCGCAGAACTCGTAGTTTGCCGGTCTGGAAACAACGGTACCGGAAAGCTTACCGGTACTGTTGTCTGTACTGGCAAACTCATAATGAGGCCCATTGCCTAGGTTACGTGTCCAGGTTTCCCCAGAATGGTTCCAAAAGGAATGCACTACTATTGAATTGGTCAGGGAGATTTGAATACACTTCCCCAAACACCTCTTCTCAACAAAATAGTCCACACGCTACACCGGGAACAAGTAACACTGATCCCAATATCTCCTATATGGGCACAACAAACCTGGTTCTCCAGCATGGGGTCTGGCATGGATTCACATGCTCGTGAATATTCCCTGTCGTCAGGCTGGGAATCCTCGGTAAAGAAAAATCTGTTGGTTTAATTTCTGAACTGTCTTTCTCCTAACAACCAATCACTGGTCTCTGGGTCATACTGCCCCCAGCAAATGACTGGCCTCTTCCTAAGCCCCTCCTCTGGCACCCATCTTCAGATTTTTACCGCATGTTAGTGTTGGGAGTCCTCATGATTA
Organism: Ambystoma mexicanum; assembly: GCF_040938575.1. Lineage (NCBI taxonomy): Eukaryota > Metazoa > Chordata > Amphibia > Caudata > Ambystomatidae > Ambystoma > Ambystoma mexicanum. The sequence continues at coordinate 303,498,818 of NC_090926.1, forward strand.
GCTCTCGGCATTTTACTGCGGTTTGCTCTTTTTATTCAAGTTTATTCTATTTTTCCGGTCAATCGAGCCTCAAGCTCCATCGATCCATCATCCGACTAACGGGGGTCCCTTTTTTTCAGAACGTTCTACGCCCCTCAAGGGTGATTTTATCGTCAAGCTCCCTTCTTGGAGGATTCCGGAAGATTCATTTGAGGCCTACTCCTCATGGACATGGCTGAAGATAAAGGAGACTTGCCACCTCTGTTCAGGATCTGCCCTGGATGTGGACTACAGAAACTTTTCCCGGACGATGGGCAATCCCTGTGTCGTTACTGCCTACATTCCGACCAAACGCACGTGGAGGAGACCTCTGCGTTCTACAAGGATATGGTACCTCGCACCATGAAGGACCGTCGCAAGCTGCTCTCCGAGTGGCTCCAGACGAACATCCTGGGGCAGCAAGCCTCACCCAGCAAGAGGAAATCTGAGCGGTCTTCTAAGACCTTTGAGGGCGCTCGGTGACGGGGGCCCAGCATAAGGCAAAGCACCGCAAGCCTGCCGGCACCAGGAGCGCCATTGGTACGGGCTCCTCGGCGGCCAGGTCGGAAACTGCATCTCTGGCACCCTCAACCACGAGCCAACGCTCTGGGTCAGCGAAGAGGAGGAAGTCGGACCATCCGGGTAAACTTCTGGAGAAGTCCTAGCCAACTCTGACGGAGAAAGCCAAGGGGGAGCAGGGTGCTGACCCTGCCCCCACGGTGAAGGCCTCCAGTGTGCGTGCAAGGTCATGAAGGTCCAGGTTCAGCAGGCGAAATCTTCCTTGAAGGAGTGGCGGCGTCCATAGCGAAGGCCGCGGATGCAGATTCGCAGGAGGAGGCCCCTAAGACGCGAGTTTCCCTGCCTGCTCGAAGGGAATAGTCTTTTCTATCCATTGAGAAGACATCGGTGAAGACTATGCCAATCATCTCCCCTAGACCGTCCCCGCTGGTCGAGCAGAAGGGAGGGAGGGGGTAGTACTGCAGGGCTCAGACATCTCCGAGGAGGAACTTTCAGGTCTGAAGGCCGTACTGGATAAGAAGTTTGTCGAGGCTAGGACCTATGGGAAGGACCCCGGCGAGGCGGAGTTCGAGAGCAGCGAGGAAACCGACGAGGACTAGCAGGGCGGTGAGGAGCCAGAGGACATCAAGCCACTGTCGCCGCTCCCGTTGCAGCCACCACAGCAACCGCCAGCACCTTAAGCGGACGTGTCGGACATCCTACAGGCACTGTCACCAGTGTGAGATCCCGCGGCACCTGTGCTTTCGAGGGGGGGGGGGGGTAACTCTGTCAAGAGGAGAGTCCATCTTCCCCCTCCTTGCCAACCTTAGCTGCCATTTCACCCCCCCCTCTGTGGGACGATACGGAACCGGATACGACCACAACGGGCACGGATGACAACAACTGAGTGGACCTCCCAGTGCCCAGGGCCTCACTGCCCGAGGAGATTGGCTCTTTCCATGCCATGATCGCTAGGGCCTCGGAAATGTTTCAACTGGCCCCTGAGGAGAAGGAAGGCTTCCTGTACCAGCCCCGGGAGGCCAAGAGAAAGACTGCGCTTTCGATCCCTCTATTGGACGACATTTGGGACGAGAGGCTGTCCCTTATGAAGAACCAATCCTCGTCCCTGGCGAAGAGGGACTGGTACGAGAAGTACAGAGTGCCGGACTCTGCACCCAAGTGTCTTAGATCCCAAACGTCCCCAGACCCTGTGGTCTCGGCGGCAGGGAAGAAGTCTTCCGGATCTTCGTTATCTCACCCCCGGACTGCGAGGGGAAAGAAGCTGAACTCCATGGGGCGACGGGTCATCTCGTCGGCTACGACGACGATCAAGGCGGCCAATGCCTTGGCCATCGTGGCCCATTATGACAGGGAGCTGTGGTTCAAGATCACTCTTCTCCTGGACTTTGCTTCCCGACGACAAGAGAGGAAGCGCTGGAGATCCTGCAAGAAGGCGAGGTAGCATCGGACCATGCCATCACGGTGGCCACGGACATCGCCGACACGGGATTCCGTCAGATGGGCAACAGCGTTTACCTTCGGCGGGGTTGGTTGAGGGCCACTAGCTTCCGCCAGGATGTACATTTGAGGGTGTTGGACATGCCCTTCGACAGGGACAAATTATTCAGCAAGACTGTGGACAAGTCTCTTCAGGCCATCAAGGCGGTTACTGAGACGGCTCAGGCGTTGGGCATGCTCCAGCAGCGACGGCCGACCTTTCGAACCTCTGGAGGAAAGTCCCAGGGGTACTCGAAAGGTTTCGGTGGTGGTTCATCGTATCGTCAACCGTCTTGCTCTTCAGCTCAGGAAGCCTACAGGGGTCGCAGCAAGCCCAGAGGAGGTTACTGTCGTCACCAAGATCCCCAAGGTGGTGCCCCCACAGCGAAGCAGGATTGAACCGGCGAGGATGTCAGGCCCCCACCCGCGCATCCCGGTAGAAGGCCGGCTGGCCGACTTCATCAGCAGGTGCAAGTCCATCACCACCGACTGTTGGGTACTGGATGCTCAGGCCCGCGGGCACATCCTGGAATTTCAAATAAAGTGTCTGCGCATTCCACCGGTGGCCAGGAAGGAAAACCACATCCCTCAACTTCTTCTGGAGGTACGGGCTATGCTGAAAAAGGGCGCGATAGAACTCCTCCCAAAAAGTCTCTGGGGCTCTGGAGTCTACTCCCGGTACTTCCTCGTCAGAAAGAAGACGGTGGTGGAGGCCCATACTGGACCTCCGCCGCCTCAACAAGTACATAAGGTCCCAGAAGTTTCGGATGGTCACCCTTCAGCATGTGCTGGGACAACTGGAAGATTTCCTATCCTCGCTGGGCCTGGAGGATGCCCATTTCCACATCCCCAGTCACAAGGGACACCACAGGCTTCTGCACTTCGTGGTCCAAGGGCAGCATTACCAATTCAAGGCCCTCCCCTTCGGATTGAAGTCACCACCAAGGGTTTTCACCAAGTGTCTGGCGCCAGGGGCGGTGTGGTTGCACCTGCAGAGGATTCACGTCTACCCCTGCCTGGACGATTGGCTCATCCGAGAGAGACTGCCGTAAAGCACACGGCAGCGACCGTCTGGCTACTCACGGATCTGGGGTTCTCAATAAACTTTGCGAAGTCCTGCTTGGTGCCATCGCAGGACGTGCTGTTTCTGGGGTCCCGGCTCGACAGTGTTGTGCGTGGCGTCCCCGTTGGAGGAGAGAATAGCGGCCATCCTGAGCAAGGTACAACGGCTGTTGACCCTGAAGAGGTGAGGTCCATCAAGTCCCTCCTCGGCATGATGTCTTCGTGCATATGCCTTGTGCGCCTGTGCAGGCTCCGGATGCGACCGCTGCAGGAGTTCCTCAGCGCCTGTTGGATCCAGGTATCGGGAAGCTTTGAGGACAAGATCGCCCTCAATGAGTTTCCGTTGAGCGATTCGGTGGTGGGGTGTCTACGCACATCTGTCAGCGGGTGCGAATTTCCAGACCCCCCTCCTCCCAATCAGGAGACGGTCATGATGGAGGCATCCCTGGAGGGATGGGGTGCGCACACCGTTCGTCTCCACGCAAGAGGCGTGTGGCTACCGGAGGAGAAGTTGTTGCACATCAACGTTCTGGAGCTATGGGCCATGTTTTTGGCCCTCAAGTCTTTCTTTCCATCCCTCAAGGGCACGGTGGTGCGGATCTTCAGACAACACCACCACAATGTTTTACATCCGGAAGCAGGGGTCACCAGATCCCCGGCGCTCTCCAAAGAGGTGCTGGACCTATGGCGATGGCCGTTGCCCAGGAGATGTTCCTCGTCCCATTTCACTTGGCAGGAGTGAAGAACACTGTTGCCGACTCTCTCAGCAGGACCAAGTGGATCTTCTATTGTGACAAAGGGGCAATCCCCAGATCGATCTGTTGGCAACGAACACCAAGTGCCGGAGGTTTGCCAGTAGAATTCCCCAGCCGGGGAGCATTCTCCTTCCCCTGGGACGGCCTGTTCGTCTATGTGTTTCCCCCGTTGCTTCTGCGGCTCATCAATCAACTCAGATGGTCCGGGTGCAGGATGATCCTCGTCGCACTGGCGTGGCAGAGGCAGATAAAGTACACGGACCTTCTGGACATGTCGGCGCCCTTCCCCCCCCCCCGTACCCTCAGTCAAGCTTCAGGCGGATGCAGATCTTCACGCCTGGGAAGGGGGCACGATTCTGCATCACGACCCAGGGTCGCTGAACTTGCAGGCCTGGCTCCTGCAGCGCAAGAGTTTGGTGGATACGATCTCCCGGCGGACTGCATGGAAGTGCTTGCCAAGGCCAGGGCTTGTCTACACTGAAATGCTATGGCCCTAAGTGGAAGAGGTTCGCCGTCTGGTGCCGCGCGCAGAAACTCTACCCTCTACGGATTACGGCTCCGCAGGTGCTGCCGCACTTACTGTCGCTGGCCAAGGCAGGGTTGGCCCATGCTTCCATCAAGGTTCATCTGGAGGCTACCTGGAGGCTATCTCCCGCTACACCCGAACTCCAGGGCAATTGTCCTTATGGTCACAAGGCCTGGTCAAGGAATTCATAAAAGGACTTTTCTGTTTGTTCTCGCCAGTGAAGGCTCCAGCCCCGGCGTGGGAGCTCATTGTGGTGCTAACTAGGCTCATGGGTCCCCTGTTCGAGCCTATGCATTCGGCACCGCAAATGTTTTGATCGTGGAAAAAAGTGTTTCTTGTGGCCATCACCTCTGCACGTTGAATAAGAGAGATCCAGGCCCTCTCTTGTAAACCACCTTACATTCCACGAGATGAGGGTGGTGCTACGGACGCACCCCTCCTTCATGCCCATGGTGCTGTCGGACTGCCATCTCAACGAGCCCTTGGTGTTACCTGTTTTCTTCCCATCGCCTTCGTCACCGGCTGAGAGGACTTTGAACTAGCTGGATGTGGCTAGAGTGCCGAAGTTCTACGTGGATAGCACTAAGTGTTTTCGGAAGACATCACAGCTGTTTGTGAACTTTGGCCCTTTGAACCAACGGAAGGCCCTCTCCAAGGCTTCCATTTCCAGGTGGCTCTCCGGCTGCATCACCCATTGTCACTGGTTGGTGAACCAACTGATGCCTGGCTGTCAGAGCGATCACTGCAACTACGGCGTTCCTGTATGGTGTGCCCCTGCTGGACATCTGCAGGGCTACTACATGAAGGTCGACGCACACCTTTACGAAATTCTACTACGTCGACCGGTATTCCAGTTCCAGGGAGGAGTCCAGAGTCAGCCAAGTAGTGCTGTGCAACCTGTTCGGCTGGAAGGTGAGCCTGGTGAGGAGGTAATAAATGCTTGTTAATCCTTGCCACCTCCCATGGTTGTGCATATGTCTACTGCTATTTATTTTTTATTCATGAGCATGTGAATCCATGCCAGATCCCATTCTGGAGAAGGAACAAGTTACTTACCTGTAACTGTTGTTCTCCAGCATCGGTCTGGCATCAATTCACGTGCAAACCCTTCTGCGGCTCTTCTCTTGGTCCTACTGCCACTTTACGTGCTACCAAATCTGAAGATGACTGCCAGAGGAGGGGCTTAGGTAGAGGGCAGTCATTGGCTGTGAGCAGTATGACCCAGAGACCAGTGATGGGTTGTTAAGAGAAAGACAGTTCAGAAATTAAACTGAATTTTTCTTTACCGAGGATTGCCAGCCTGACAGGGAATATTCATGAGCATGTGAATCCATGTCAGACCCATGCTGGAGAACAACAGTTACAGGTAAGTAACTTCACCCTTCTGCCACCTTCAAATAATGTGTGTCCACTCATGAAACTACCTTGTCCAGACAATCTTTTAACTCTGATCAAGGGACAACACTACATCCGTTCCCTCAGACATTGAACTTAGCAGCTTGGCTCCCGAGGTCATAGAATTTGGTCACCTGAACCTAGACCAAAGGTGCATCGAAATCATTAGAGGCGCGTAAACCTAACACACAACACTGCTACTTAACAAATGCAAGCGATTTGTGTTATGGTGCACAACAGTCTCTCAATCCAACTGACTGTCAAGTTTAGCATAGTTAACTACCTTCTGTATCTATTAGACTCAGGATTAGTCTTTAACGAACTCAAAGTAAAACTAGCAGCTCTCAGCTTACACCACATCTCAAAGCAAATTTGCGTGGTGGAAGGTGCCAGTAGTTTAAGCATTCATGGAGGATTTTAAATATATACCATCCAGTTTCTAATCCTACTCCTGGCTGGGACCTCAATATCTTACTCGCAAGGCTCATGGAAGCCCACTTTGAGCCTATGCACAAAGCAAGCCTTATACATCTGACATATAAAGCAACTTTTCTTATAGCCATTACCGCTATCAGAAGGGTCAGTGAACTACAAGCTCTGTCAGTACAAGACCCCTTTTGTGATTATACACAAAGACAAAGTAGTGCTACGCGCTCACCCTTGATTCTCACCGAAATATATATCTAAATTTAATGTAAACCAGACTATAGAACTTCCTGCGTTTTTCCAAAACCCAACAAACGCAGCAGAAAAAAGCCTTCATACCCTAGATGTACGTAGAGCTGTCATGTTCTACTTTCGAAAGACTAAACCATCAGAAAAACAGATTTCTTTTTGTTTAATCTGTAGCCACTAGAAGAGAAAGGAACCCTATCTCGAAGGCAGCCATTTCTAAATGGATTGTCAACTACCTCCAACGTTGCTATTCTCTTGCTAAGAGAACGTTGCCATTTAATCCTTGAGCACCCTCAACTCGAGGCACACAGGCAACTCTAGCCTTCATAGCAAATGTGCTCCTAGATGCCATTTGCAAGGCTGCCACTTGGAGTTCAGTACACACTTTCACCCAACACTACTGTCTAGACACACTCTAGGGGTGATACACAGGTGAGCCAACCGGTGCTGAAACATCTCTTCAAATGGATTGTGTCCTCACACGTATTCCTCATCTTAGATATTTGTATCATCAGCTTTGCTGTTTCGAAAAAAATGTTTCCACACCAAAGGACGCTGTGCTTGATGTCATGGTGTTGATGTCTCTCAAGGGCTGCCGGAGAGTGTCGACGTCATCCCCAGTATAAATGGCTCGAGCTGCGCCCGTTGGCTTCAGTTCCTTTTTTCCAAAAGCTTTCGCTTCGTGTGTATGAAAACAGCGCTTCAGTCTTTCAGGATGTCTTCCTCATCTAACCCTTCTACCTCTAAATCTGGCTTTAAAAAGTGCCAGAAGTTCAGGAAGACAATGTGTAACGGATCCCCATCGAGTTTGCCTCTGGTTTTTGGGTCCGGATCATCAAGTTGACGAATGCGGTTCCTGTCAGGCTATGACGAATAAAGCTCTCAAGGAACGACAAGGTAAATTGGCAGGGGTGGGGGGTGCGAAATGTTCGAAGGCCTCTTCGAAGAAAGATAAAGACTCTGCAGAGTCTAGCGAAAAGTCCTGACGTAAATCGAAGAAATCTAGGTCGAGGAGTCGGTCAAGAAAATCTTAGTCTTTGTTCGAAGAAGAGGCGTCACCGATCTCCTTAGTCATCTTCTGTGTGATGCTGGAAATGCATGGGAGGGAAAGGGCCTCCCTGTCCTTGTCGTGTAGTCCTTTTTCATTTGTGTTCTGTATTGTTTTCTGCCCAGGAGTCCATGTGGGACTCGGGATACCCTTATGGCACCCAAGGGTGGGGGTACAACCCTGTGCCCCATATGTATGTACCTGTGTGTTGCCCACAGAGCAGGGTATGGGCTGGTGGCAGTTCCATGCTGAATTTGACAGGTGCTCTGAGTATCCTCCATTTTGGGATGCCCAGGCCCTGCCATTTGAATCAGTTGATTCCTGATGGGAAACAAGATGGCCTCTGCGGCCTCTTGCTTTCTATTGCCTGTCACCTTGTTTTCCCAAAGTCCTGGGAAGCCCTGACTCTGTCCCTTCCCCTTGACTGGCTGTTGGGTGGAAGTTCCATATATGGTGGTGGTGTGAAGTCCAGGCCAGACTGGCTGGAGCCTTCCCAGTGACTGCATGTTGTGGGTACACCTTGTGGGTGGGACCTGGGTGAATGGAGTGTGTGGCCAATATGCACTTCTTGTTGTGGATGTCTGGTTTCTAGTATGCAATACAATGACTGAGACAGCCATGCCCGAAACTGGTATGAATGCAGTGTGTGGTGTTGAATGGCTGGGTACTTGTCCCAATACACATTCCTTGTTGTGAGTGTCTGAGAGAGACGAGAATGGCCTGAATGCACTGTATGCCTGATTGGCTGGCTGACTGCTGAATGCCCTTATGAGTGATTGGTTTCCTGAGTGTGACTCAGCAGAATGAATGAGATCAACTAGTATATTCGGGGGCCTCTCATTGCTAGAATTTGTTCAGAAGTTGGAGTTGAAACTAACATTGAAACTGAAGATGAATCTTGAAGCCCAGCCTGAAGAAGGTTGACTGCTGTCTACCTTTGCCTGAATCCGAAATCCGCCGAGCCGTCGAGACTGATCCAAGAGAGGACCTTGTTGGGCGCCCTCTTCCCGTGCTCCGAGGGACCATCGAGCACCGCTAATCTTCACCTAAGCCCCGCTGGAAGTCAGACCTTCGATAGGCTGGAGACGGGGACCACCGAGGGGAACGGAGATAAGCACCAGACATTCAGTCCACCGCCGTCGACCAGGGTTTGCAAGTTTGCATTGCCGCTGGAGGCCCATTGAAGCAGTGTTGCCCAGAAGAGGGGACCGATTGACGCTGTGTCATCGACCAGAGCCGCAACGCTCCTTTGCCTAAGACTTTTGATTCACGGGCGCGCTCGTCCGCACCACCGCCCGCCTTATACGGCCGGAGAAGGCGAGGCCGTCGACGTACTGAGGAGCATCCGCCGGTGGGTTTCCTGCCACCCAAAGACCATAGAGATGCCGGACGACTCGACGCCCTTGCTGGGCCACAGTTCTTCACAATCTCTTTGCGGTCCTGAACTATCGACATCTAGGTGCCCCGCACACCTTCCTTGCAGGACGTCTTTGAATCGTCGTCGACGAGCACCGCTGGGACCAAAGCTGCCGCCTCAACTCAAGTTCACTTTCTTCCAGGGCTTTAAAGAGCAGCTCAAGAAGGATCCGTGGATGACTCGTCGAACTCTGCTATTCCAGGTACATTGGAGTGGTAGAAACATTATAGAAAGAAAGAAGACTTGTAGAACAATATATGGACTGGGCTTTTGATATATCTTTATTTTACAGGTTGCCCAGGTTGGGGGGGAAGGCGGGGGGGGGTTCTCCACACAGAACTGTGTCTAGGTAACGGGACCAGTATTCTGACAATTGTTCTAACCAACTGCTTTCCTCCTATGTCTATTGTTGGTTACCTTTATTAAGTGATTTGTGTGACATTTAACCAGAGTACAGTTGATGCACTTTAATGAAATCTGATGAAAATTGTGGTACCACTTAGAACTGTATATATTTGCCCTTGTAGATTAACTGAGCACAAAGTGAGTTATTATGATTGTGTATATAACCTTGAACCTTATATAACCTAAATATATAAAGACTGGGTTTTAACTAATAGTGTGTGGACATTCCTGTTTCGGTGCTTGGGGACTACACTGTACTTAAGATCCAGCCTCCATCACCTTCTGAGAAGCTAGGCACTGATTGCTCATCCATTGCTACCAACAATAGAGAATCATGGCTGGGGTCCTCTGTGCCAGAACTACAGACCTCCTCCCCCCCCTTCCAGTCTTTATATTCTGATACAAGGGTTATCACTTGTCCTTCAAAGCATGATTCCCCTAGACAATGGCAGGCTTTTAGAGCCTCAATGATGCGAATCTTCAAGAACATGGCCCGACACCCTCGAAGAAATTGCGTGAAGACCATGCACCAGCTCATTCTAATGATGACAGAGGAAGGTCGGAGACTAGACGCTCTAAATCGGCGAAAAATCGTCAAGGGTGTTGTTCAGGGAAACCTCTCCGATACCTCATAAAAAGAGCAAGACAGGCCTATCAGTGCATAAACTGAAGGCGACACCAGACAAAATGGCATCAGGTTCCAAACCGTCATCGAAATCTGTGTCGAAGGTCTCCTCAACGCCTTTGTCGAAGACTTACTCAACACCAGTGCCGATGGTGGCTTCGACACCTTCCTTGACGGCGCTTCATCTAAAGCTCCTTCGACATTATCAAAGCCAGCGTTGACAATATCGACGCCTTTGTCGAGGGCAACATTGATTCCGGCACCCCTATCGACGCCTTTGGCAAAACTATGGTCAATGCCCTCACAAACCATGGGTAAAAATGTTCACCCTGTGCCAAGGAAAGACTTTTTCAAGTCTATGGCCTCTATTTATGAGGTGGAACAATCCTCTGATATTTCCCTTTTTAGGGTAAAATATGGTACAAGGGATGTTCCTGAAGAACTAATTGACCCTCAGTCCAAAATGTCTCACATCTGACAGTCTCCAAAAACCTGACCCGGCTGATCATGCAGACTCTGCATATAGAAATATTATGAAAGGGTGGTGGAGTTCATGGGGTGGAAAAGAAATTCACCCACCTACGAACAGGATGACATGACGGACATTCTCAGTCAAGGTCCTCAAAAGGATCCCGTTCTTCCTTTTCACACAGCACTTCAGGGGAAGTTTATGGCCGCATGGGAAACCCCAGAATCTGGACCAGCGGTGAAGAAAGATTTTGCTGGGAAATGTAGACCACCTTCCTCTGACCCTGGCCATTTAACTAAGCATCCTGCACCTGAAAGCTTGGTTGTCCAGGCAGCTACATCCACTAGACAATCGGCATATCCTTCTATTCCCCCAGATAGGGACGATAAGAGAATTGATGCTTGGTCTTGCAAGATTTTTTCTCTTCGAGCGGTGTGGCTTTAAAGTCAACAAATGTGACTTGTACCCTTGCAAGATTCACAAACACCCTGTGGGATTGTATTAGTGCGGCGGCTGAACACATTCCTAAGGGTGAGGAACGAGACAGCTTCCTTGTGATTGTGAAAGATGGAAAGGAGGTATGGGGGAATGCCTTAAATCAGGACTGGACACTGCTGTCTGCATCAGCGAGGTCCATGGCGTCTAGCACAGTGTTACGCATGTTTGCGTGGCTGAGAAAGTCGGGCTTTGCACCGGATGTGCTGGCTAGACTTCTCAATATGCCATTTGACAGCTTGAGGTTGTTCGGCAGCAAGACGGATGAAAGTTTGGAGAAGCTGCAGACCTCTAAGGCGGCAGCTAGGTCACTTAGTGCCTCCATACGTCAACCTCACCAACACTCCTACTCGGGCTCATCTTCCTGGAGGGGTCATCCTTTTCGTTTTTGTTCCTCATTTGGAAGAGGACAGGCTAGTCCAAGAGGACAATGAAAATGTCCTCTGGGTGGACGAGGAAAAGCTGCTAGATCAGCCCCAGCAGTGGCATCTGTCCCCTCAACCGCTGCTGCAGCCACTGCAAAGCCATTCTGGGGCTTTGACCCACAAGACCCCGGTGGGAGGCAGGATCTCTCAGCATCTGAACAAATGGCGTTAAATCGCAGGAGCCATGTTTTTCAAGATGGCGTCTGAGCCTCCTTTGTTTAAACGGGTCTTGGTCTTCTTTTTTCGCCATTTCTTTTTGGAAAGGTCCTTCTAGAGTTTGTCTCCCTCCGTGTGCCAGACCAGGTTTGGTCCCTTTGTTCCTACACCTTTGGCGGCCTTCAGGACTGAAGACCGCCTCTGGCGCCCTAGTGTCTGGGGTGGGCAGGAAGCGAGGGAGGTGCTGAAACTCCCTATGCTGAGTCTCCTAGGAGACACAAATGCACTCTGGCGTGATTGGCTGACTGGCAAGAACAGCCACCCTGCTGGGTGAGTGGCAGCTAGGCTGGAATGAATGGGAGGAAACAGGATAAAAGGCATGTCTCTTGGCTTGGAAGGCAGAGTCGACCACTGGAACGAAAGAACCGAAGACTAGCTGAAAGAGGGCAGCAGCTGCAACTCCTGGACCGTTGGTTTGCCCAGTGAAGCCCTGCTGCAGGTCCGAATTGCCAAGTTCATCGCGACAGAGAAGCCTTAAAGGACGACTTCTCCCTTTGTGTTGGTGGGACCAATCAACTCGTAAGCCACCTGGATACCATTCTCAGAGCTGGTTGTATTTTCCTCAGAGTGCTGCAGGAAACCGACTAGCCATGGAGGAGGACACCAGTTTGTGTGCTTGACGACAGCTACCGGAATCGAAGTTTTGCCAGTTTCCCAGCTTTCTGATCAGTCCCCGTGCAATGCAGGAGTCCCCTGACGTCCTCCCTCTTGTCCCCACGACTGAGGCTCAGGAACAGCCAGATCTGCAGGAACTGCCAGGAACAGAAGTCTTCGGCTGCATCTTTTTCTTCAACATAAGGTACTGTGAAAACCTGACCGAGAGAATTTACCTCTCACTACGAAAGTTTGTGAAACTTTGGCAACTTGCAGGCCTAGTCAGCTTGTGACCCGACATATAAAACTTTCATCTATGAACTACTTCTCAGAACCGTGGGAAAGACTTTTCAGTTTAACTACCAGAACCGTTTTCACTGATACAAGACTCTAGCCCATTGACTTTGGCCTACCTATTGCATTGGACCAACTCCTCTGGTGAACTCAAACTATTTGCGCTGTTTAAGAGTAACTCTACTATTCGTTTTATTAACATATTTCCTTTTTGCTCCTACTTCAAATGCTCTGAATGCCATTTTGCTCCTCCTTCAAAGTAGTGTAAATGACTTAGACCCGGGTAGTGTGAAGTACTGTAGAATATTTTTGTGTGATATTGATTGCCTCCTTTTAGTGAATGTTTTCTGACTGGCTGTGTAATAAATTAATAAGTGTTTTACCAAGAAACCTTGAGTATAAGAGTCTATTTGAATACTTGTGATTGTAGACCGCTGTGTAACATCATTACAGCTCACATTTCCTCTTGACATAAGTCTGGCTGCTCAGCTCGATACCAAAAACTGTGTAGTACAGACTTATACCAAAGGTTGGTTTTGCTTACACCTGTAGTCCTAGTTGTGTTTAGTGGTCCCAGTGTGTACTGCATGCAAACTTTGCCTAACAGTATTCCCCATACTTCCTCTTCCCAACGAAGGACAGAGGATTGAGACCCATCCTGAACTTCAGAAACGTGAACAAATTCCTCAGGAAGGACAAGTTCAAGGCTCTCCAACTCAAGAACTGGTTGTTATCATTGCCCCTTCGGGATGCTTACTTTCATGTGCCAATCCATCTCAAGCACAGGAAGTACCTGAGGTTCGCGATTGGCAGCTCTCACTATTAGTTTCGAGTTGTGCCATTCGGGTTGACCTCCGCCCGAGCCTTTTCACAAAGCTGATGACGGTAGTGGCAGCAAGTCTCAGGAGAGGGGGGGAATTCATGTCTACTCTTACCTGGACGATAGGTTAATCAGTGCACATTCACCCGAACAGGCCGAGGAACATCTGGGCATGACCTGCCACTTCTTACACAAACTGGGCTTCTCCCTCAATTACAAGAAGTCAAATATGATACCATTCCAAAGACTCCAATTCATCGGAGCAGTCCTGGATACTTCCTCGGGCAAAGCCTCGCCTCCCGAGGTGAGAGCTCATCCCATTCTGCAGATGGTAACAAAGTTCTAGAATGCTCAGCATCTGCCGGCCTTTGATTTTCTGAGGTTGCTCGGTCTCATGGCATCCTGCATTTTTCTGGTGCCAGACGCCAGATTGAGAATGAGATCCCTTCAGTGGGCCCTCAGGACTCAATGGTCCAGATTTTTGGGGAATATGTCACATCTTTTACAAGTTCCAGCCAGGGTGGCTCAAGATCTTCTGTGGTGGGCTTGCAAGGACAAAATTCTCAAGGGAGACTTTTTGGCAACCATGGCCGGGGATAACCGTAGTGACGGACGCATCACTTACAGGGTGGGGAGCCCACACCAACGATCTGACAATCAGCGGTCGTTGGTCTCTATCGGAGTCCAAACTACACATCAACCTTTTTGGAGCTGAGGGCAATCAGACTAGCGCTGAAGGACTTTCTGCCCTCTGTACGGGGAAAGAATGTCCTGATAATGACAGACAACACAGTAGCCATGTACTACCTCAACAAGAGAGGAGGAGTAGGGTCTCTACCACTGTGCAGAGAGGCAATGTAGCTCTGGTTCTGGGCAATACAAGAAGGAATCTGTCAGCCCTTCACCTAGCCAGAGAGCAGAACACGGCGGGGGACGCTCTGAGCAGGCAGAGCAGTGTCCCACGAGTGGGAACTAGCTCAGGAAGTCCTTCAAGAGATCTTCACCTTTTGGGGAACCCCACAAGTTGATCTGTTCACGACCAGTGTCAACAGGAAGTGTGAACTGTACTGCTCAAGGGAATTCCCTCCAAGAGGAGCTCTAGGGGATGCATTCGTAGTGGACTTGGAATTTCCATTCCTCTACGCATTTCCTCCAGTCCCTGTGATTCCTCGCGTAATCAGGAGGTTGAGAAAGTTCAGGAAAACCATGGTCCTAATTGCCCCGGATTGGGCCAGGGGGACATGGTACCCGGACCTCCTGGACATGTCCATCTGCCCTCCAATACGTCTTCCACTAAGAGAGGATCTTCTTTCGCAAGAGGAAGGTCTGGTTCTCCATCCAGAAGTCAAGACACTCAGCCTTCAGACATGGTTTCTGAGAGGCTGAGATATAAGGATTGGGATTTCCCAGACAACGTAATGGAGATTTTGCTTTCGACCAGAAGGCCAGCAACAAAATCGTTGTACCGGTGTTGTTGGAACAAGTTCAGTAACTGGTGCAAAGATAAGAATGTGGATCCATTCCTATGTGGTACACCTAAAGTACTTTCTTTCCTATTACGTTTGGATACTTAGCTGCACTTTCTATTTTTAAGCGCTCCTCGGAAGAGATATCTTACTTTAAAATTCCATTAATTGTACAATTCTTAAAAGGTCTCACTAACGTGTACCCTCCAGTCCCATTTCCAGTCCCTATTTGGGATCTAAATTTAGTATTAAAATTCCTTGCATGCATTCCTTTTGAGCCTTTGCATTCTTGTCCGCTAGGCTTCTCACTTTGAAGACAATCCTACTAGCGGCTATTACATCAGCCCGCAGGGTGAGTGAGTAACAGGCTCTCTTGTAAGCCTCCTCACACCATTTTCCATAAAGACAAGACTATACTTTAAGTCAAACCTTCATTTTTACCAAAAATAGTCTGACTTTCACTTGTCTCAAAGATCACATTGCCATCTTTCTATCCTTCCCCTCACGCAAGTAAGGAGGAAGAAAGACTCCACGGGCTGGACCCAAAAAGAGCTCTCAGCTTTTATATTTCGAGACTGGCAAAATTTTGGCAAAGTGACCAACTTTTCGTTGCATACATCGGCCACAAATTGGGCCTGGCAGTAACGAAACAGACCATATCCAGATGGATAATTTTAGCAATTGGAGAGTGTTACAAGCTGGCAGGTCCTCCCTAAGGACTCTTTCCACTAGGGGAATGGCAACTTCGACTCTTCAGAGGAGTGACCTTGTGCAAGATATTTGTGCAGCGGCCACCTGGTCGTCAATGCACACTTTGTGAAACACTATTGTTTAGATTCCACCACAGCCCAAGGGGGTCTTTTTACTAAGGCCGTTCTACTTACGATCCATGAGTAAAATTAATTGGTACTCCCTCCTCCAAATATTCACTGCTTTGGGAGTCTATCTAAGATGAGGAATACGCGGGAGGACACAATCCATTCAAAGAACAAGTTACTTCGCAACTGTAACGTTCTTTCGATTGGATGTTCCCCCCACATATTCCTCATCGACCCTGCCAAACTACCCCGCCGTACAATTTACGTATTTTATACTCCATGTTCCTTGAAAGCTTATGGTCTAAGGGTATGCCTTATCAACTCACCAATTGAGATCGAAAAAACAGAACCTGAAGCCAACAGGCGTGGCTCGAGCCATTTATACTGGGGATGACGTTGACATTCTACAGCAGCTCTCGTGGGACATCGATGCCACAACATAGAGCACAGCCCCCTCTAGTGTGGAAGTTATTTTCCGAAGCAGCAAAGCTGATGATACAAATATCTAAGATGAGGAATACATGGGAGGAACATCCAATTTAAAGAACGTTGCGGTTGGTAAGTAACTTGTTCTTTGGAGCGCTACCTTCAAACAACCCACCTCCTTCTACAAGTATTGCTCGCAAATCTATGCAAAGCATGTGATTCTAAGCAGATCTACAAACATCAGAAGGGGTACATTACTCGCTGAAATTGTATTTCTGATGCTTGTATTTGCTTAGATTCATATACGCCCACCCTTCTTCCCCTTTTGGAGTTGAAGTTTCTTGGGAAAAACAAATCTTTCACACCATGACCAGTGCAATACAGATACGTAGTCAGATGAATAGGAATAGACTGTACTCTTCAGAATAATCACAGAACAGTTCCCCCAACACCTATAATGTCCAACCCTAAATGGTTTGAGGCCTTGTGCCCAAAAGTCACAAGTTCATAGGTATTCACTTCAGGTAGGTTTACACAGAGTTGTAGTGGCAGTGGTTGTGATTTAATAGTCTCACAAAGGTAGATCATAGTTCAAATAAAGTTTAGATTAGGACAACATGCAATCCAACACACTAGTATAGTTCTAGGGGAAGGAATCCTAAACCAAAAGGTCAGGTAAGAGTGAGTTATGGTCAGGAGTAAATTCACTTCTTACGCTATGGAAGATAGACCCACTTTGGTGTAGCTGAGGTCTTTCTTGGATGGATCATGTTACTCTACAAAGACCCCAAGGCCAGAGTTAAGACAGGGAGGCATATCTCGGTAGCGTGGAGGATATACAGGGGCATAAAACAGGGCTGCCGTTATCCCAAATGCTCTATATATTGGCTTTGGGACCCTACACGGTCTTCCTGCGAGCAGCATATGCAGACACAGGGATACGCATAGACAATGTCACGCACCTTGTGTCACTATATGCGGACGATATGCTCTTGTTCATGACAAACCCTCGCGAAAACCTTCCCGACCTGCTAGAGGCAATAGGCGCCTATGCCAAACTATCAGGCATCCCCATAAACAAAGCTAAATCCATAATGTATCCTCTTGCAGAACTCAGACCGGTTCCCATAGAGCAGTTACCACACCTGGGTCTCACATGGGCACCACGCACCTTTCGCTATCTGGGTATAGACCTACATCACGACAGAGTTCTGGAGGACACTGCCATTGGGGATGATGGGGAGAGCAGCCCTGTTAAAAATGACAGTCTTTCCCCGTCTGACACCAGCATCCCCTTAACTAACTCAATTGGCATCAGTCAATGGGAGCAATTCTTGAAAACCCGGAACGGCACGGACCAGGTAAAGATACAGGAGAGGATGCCCCAGGATCCACCTTTGTTCCCTTTCAAAGTGTCAGTTGAATCTCTGATTACTAGGATAAAAAAGCTCAAATCTTCAAGAGCTCCGGGACCTAACGGCTTAGCAAATGTAGTATTAAAGAGCAACCCGGAATATTGGGCAGAGGTACTCAAGATCCTCTTTGAAAAGATCCTGAAGGAAGGTAAAATCCCAGAATCCTGGCAGACGGCAATCTTGATCCCTGTATACAAGAGAGGTGACCGCTCAGATCCTGGAAATTACCGTCTACTTTCAATGTTGGACTGCACGGGCAAGCTATTTGCAGCATATCTTCTTCAGGAACTCCAAACATGGGCAGACAGAGAAAAGATCCTTGATTGTTTCCAATGTGGATTTAGAAGCGGATATTCCACTACACATAACTTGGTAGTAATGGACATTCTCTGCAACAAGGCTAGAACATCAGGTAACCCACCTCTATATGCCTTGTTCATAGATTTTAAGTCCGCCTTTGATTTAGTCCCCAGGGAACTACTTTGGGCTAAACTTGAAAAACTGGGATGCCCTAAAGCAATACTATATTATCTCAAGTTATTGCATTACAATACCACAGTTTCCCTGAAGTTGGACGCAAAAGGGAATATGACCAGCAAGATCAACCAAAACTGTGGCGTGAAACAAGGATGTGTTACGGCACCCATATTGTATAACCTGTTTTTCCATGATATACCTAAAGCGCTATCACTGGAAAACAATTGCCCCCCTAAGATTGGATCCACCCACTGTGTAGTGCTAGCATACGCTGACGATTTAGTCATCTTGGACCACACTATCAGCGGCATTCGTAGATCAGCTGAGGCACTATGGACCTATACTCAAGCCAACGGGCTGGCTATTAATCTAAATAAAACACAGATGGTAATGTTCAGCTCCAAGAAGATAGCAAGAACAGGTCTAAACATATATGGGACGGCAATCAAATATACCCCATATTATAGATACCTGGGTGTCGAGATTGAGCACAAGGGGCATTATACCATCTGTAAACATATTAGAACTTCAAGAGCTGCCCAAGTAACAGCACTTATTCATCGCTTTTCTACAACTTACTGTGGCTATACCATCTGGGCAGCACGCCAACTATACCTACAGGTCTTAACACCAATGATAATCTATGGCCTGGAGGCATTGCAATTGATAGAACTAGACTGGCTTCAAATCCTCGAAGGAAAATTTTGGAAAAAAATACTCGGTCTTCCGGGCTGCATCCCAATGGCCATCCTTAGATTAGAGCTCGGCCTCACTTCCTGGAAGTCTCTTGTACTCAGGAAGAGAGCCGAATTATACCTAAAAGCAACACCGGATACAGCTAATTTACTGTTAGCGGCGATTCATTGTGAAATTAACAAAGCAGCCTCATATCTTTTTATGAAAAAGAACATCGTTAAATATCTTGAAGAGATCGGTTGGACCCAAAAACAACAAGAGGTCTCCATTCCTGTACTGAGAGCGTTAACTAAGAAATCTGAATTGCACAATTGGATTAGCAACTTTGCACATTTGGAAAATCTAAAGCGCTATAAATTTGTGCAATTCATGAATTACACTCTCAAGAAGCCGTTGCCTTATCTGAATCTATGCCCTTCGCCACGGCTACGTCGTTTTATTCTTATGTTAAGGATCGATCAGTTGCCTGTACTAGCCATAAGTGGGATTAAGAATAATCTCCCCTCACCCGAACGTTTCTGCAGGCTATGTAAGGACAAAACGAAATCAGAAACGGGCAAACATGTTCTTACCAGATGTGTCGCTATGATAAAGGTCTACACATCATTTTACATAGATTTTGTCCATAATATGGAACATGTTGGTAGTAATGAATTCTGGCAAAGAGCCGTTAATGCAAAGGGAAACGGAATGAAATTATACATTGCCGTGTATAATGTTTGGACGATTATTGAGAAATCATTGGGCATAACCATATAGCGAACTGTCAACTCATGGATGGTCACCTCCTTTTATCATGGGAAAGTTTCTCTTAGGATAAAACTCTCTATAACTTTCCCATCAGCAATATGTATTTGGACTTGTAGTCTTCAATATGTAAAGGCATTAACATTCATCTACTGGTGGATTATGAACACATCTGTATATTCTTTTAATTTTGAACTCTGAATGTAGCTCATTTCACTTTTTACTCTTAATTGTTTTTATTTTCTTTTTTCTTTTTTCTCTTGTTTATTTTTTCTAAATTTGCTTTTTATGTTACTATTTTTCGTTTTTCTTTTTATTCATTTAATATGTCAGTATTTACTTTTATGACCATTGTCTTATTTTTGTTGAATGTAATTTCTTATGTTATGTGAAAAGCTTATAATAAGCTGTAACACATTAATAATAAATTAAATATATTATTTTGCAAACATACCGTACAACATACCCGGTACATTTTTATAAGAAATTGAACACAATAGTACGGGAATTCCTCTGGGGGTGGAGGGGGGAGGGGTGGGAACAGACTGGCTCTACACGCTGTACAAAGGGACTACCTGCATGTGGGAACCAATGTGCCAGACTATGAGAGATACTATCTAGCAGGGCAAATGCAATTTGTGGTCCGATGGTTAGGGGATGAAGAAGCCATAGACCCACTATTACAGCCAGCACTGCAGAATTGCTACTTAAGTGAAATTATATGGATGGAAAAATCATGTGCCAAGGGCCTGCATGCCCTGCTCACATTGGGACTAGCGCTATGGAAAAGGCATGGAAGATTTAAGGAACTCTAGACACATGCTCCTTGCAGATCCCTTTGGTGGGACTTGCGAGTACCAGACCAGAAGCTCTGGCTGCATACAGGACACACTGGGAAGCTAAAGGAGTGACACAAATCGGAGACCTGCAGAAGGAGAGAAAATGGGTGGAGTTCAACACCCTTACTGAAGAAAACAAAATTCACAAAGGACAGTTCATGCTGCACAATAGCATGGTCCAAACTATCAAAAAGAGGTGGCCGGACATCACTGAGGAGGAGGAACTACAACTCAACCTATATAAGTGGTATGACATCTCTGAAGGTGGACACACAACATCAAGACTGTATTAACAGCTCATGAAAAGTAACGCCACCAAGGAACTACAGGTGCGAGACCAATGGGAGTCGGAACTCCAGAAGCCCTTTACGGTTTGAGAATGGTCGAGGGTCCTAAGATATATAAAAGTCTCTTGAAATGCAAGATTCATGCAGACGCAGCTCTGTCACTCATAGAGCGTACCTCACCCCAAAAAGATTATCCAAAATAAGGAACAAAGTCACTCCAACTTGCCCCAGATGTCCCGCAAAAATGCAGACATGCTCCACATGTTCTGTGGGTGCCCAGTGTTGGGGAGAATTCTCAAAAATGTGCTAATTCCCTTCACCTTGGAGACCCCCAGCAACTTTGCGGATTTTGTGGACTTGATTTTTTTTTACCCGGAGAGAGTGACCCCCTTTTTCCCACTCTCTCGTATTTTGATATGTGTTTTACCTCTGTTTTTTCTTTGATTATGGAGTCTAAACAACTCCATAGGCATCGTCTTTTCGTTTGTCACACAGCACCTTCAGTGCAGTAGCACAGCAAAGCCTTTCAGGCTTTCCCAAGGTTTAAACGCCTTGTCTGGGATAAACTACTGTTTCCACGAGTAAGTAAAGTGAAATTGACTTTACTAGTCTTTTAAATTCCTAGACCCAGCACACCCTATCTTACAATAGAGTGCTGGAGGGTTTATTTTGTATCCCCTGTGTCTAGATACTCATGTAGCAGTCAAATGCAACCCTTTCCTCTCAGAATGGTTGGTGGCGTGGTTTTACAACGAACTAACATGATTTATCCCGACCGCGAACTATTTGTAGCTCCGGTAACGTTAAATCGCAGGAGCCATGTTTTTCAAGATGGCGTCTGAGCCCCCTCTGTAAAAACAGGTCTCGGTCTTCTTTTTTCGCCACTTTTTTTTGGAAAGGTCCTTCTAGAGTTTCTCTGTGCGACAAACCAGGTTTGGTCTCTTTGTTCATTCGCCTTTGGCGTACTTCAGGATTGAAGACGGCCTCCGGTGTCCGAGTGTCTGGGGTGGGCCGGAAGTGAGGGAGGTGCTGAAACTCCCTGTGCTTAGTCTCCTAGGAGACCCAAATGCCCTCTATGGTGATTGGCTGGCTGACTGTTCGGCAAGGACAGCCATCCTTCTGTGTGAGTGACAGCTAGGCTGGAATGAATGGGAGAGAACTGAATAAAAGGCGAGTCTCTTGGCTTGGAAAGTATAGTCGAGCACTGGAACGAAAGAACCAAAGATGAGCTTGAAGAGGACGGCTGCTGCAACTCCTGGACCGTTGGTTTGCCCAGTGAAGCCCTGCTGCAGGACCGAATCGCCAAGTTCACCTCGACAGAGAAACCCTGCAAGGACGACTACTCCCTTTTTGAGTTGGTGGGACCAATCAACTCAACAGTAAGTAACCTGGATACCTAGCTCGGAGCTGGATTGCATCTTCTCCGAGTGCTACAGGAAACCGCATAATCAGGTAGAGGGACACCAGCTTGTGTGCGTTACTTACAGACACCGAAATTGAAGTTTGCCAGTTGCAAGCTTTTTGACCAGTCCCAGTGTAGTGCAGGAGTCCCCTGACGTCCTCCCTCTTGTCCCCACGACTGAAGCACAGGAACAACGAGATCTGCAGGAACTGCTAGGAACAGAAGTCTTCAGCTGCATCTTTTTCTTCATTGAAAGGTACTGTGAAACGAGACAGAGTACTTCCCTCTCGCAGTGAAAGTCCTTGAAACGTTTGCAACTCGCAGGCCTAATCGGCTTGTGACCCAACATATGATTCTTCTTTTTACAAACTACTTCTGAGAACCTGTGCAGAGACTTTACTGTTTACTTACCAGAACCGCTTCATCCTGTCCAAGACTTTAGCCCATTGACTTTGGCTTGGCCAATTGAATTGACTCTTCTGGTGAACTCAAAATATCTACACTGTCTAAGAATAATTGTAACCTTTCATGTTCTAATCATCTTTGCCTTTTACTCCTCTTGAAAGTATTCTGAAATAGTATTGAAGTATATGTGTGTTATATAATTGCCTCCTTCTTATGAATGTTTTATAACTGACATAAATAAATGAATAAGTATTTATCAAGGAAACCTTGAGTGTAAGAGTTTATTTGAACACTTGTGATTGTAGACCTCTGTAACCTCATTACTGCTCACATTCCCCTCTTGAGATAAGTCTGGCTGCTCAGCTCTGCTACCAAAACTGTGTAGTACAGACTTATACCAAAGGTTGGTTTGCTTACACCTGTAATCATAGTTGTGTAGTGGTCCCAGAGGGTACTGCATACAAACTCTGCCTAACACCCAGTAATGCAAACATTTTGGGACGACATCAAAGCAAGGGCGGCTACGGGCGGGGTGCAAATGCAGCAATGGACACCAGAAAGATACTTGTTGGGCCTATTCCCAAGTGGTGGCAAACAAAGGATACATATAGCCAAGATGAAGAACTTGATGTGCATTTTAGCAAAACGCTGGATCGCCATGGCATGGAAGATCGACACAGGGCCTAGAATAGAAGCATGGTTGTCCGACTTGCATCGTTGGGCGTTGGCAGAGACAGTAGTGTGGACCAGTGCAGTACAGAGAGGCTCCAGAGAAAGTAGCGACAAGCTATCGTCTTGGAACACACTCCTACAAGATATGCTGTGATCAACAAAAAAAACAGGATCATTGAGGACTCGGTGGGTCAAACAGCGTGGTTACAAACCCAAATGACCAAGAGAAAAGCCCCGACCCAGACGTCCAACCAGCCATGGGTACCATCCGAAAATTAGTTCACGGGATTGGGCGTATGGACATGCAGCCAGAATGAATACCTGAGAACGGTCCATAGAGAAACATGCGAGCGCCGCAATTATCGTAATTGTGAGAGACTCCCCGCAAGCAGTGCCATTTGTATGTTTGTTACAGTGTTTGGGTTGTTGTGGTGTTCATGTTCAATGAATAAAAAAAGAAACGTTCTGTGAGACTACACCAGCCTTGTCCTCTTGGCAATAGGTAACCCAATCTTTTGGTATAGGACTGTACTAAAGTTGTGATTTAGCAGCCAGGCTTATCTCGAGAGTGGTCAATGTGAGCTGTAGGGTTGTAACATAGAGATTCACAGTGACAGGTATTCAAATAACACTCATACTCAAGGTTTTGTGGTAAAATAATTATTTATTAAACAGTCAGTTTTAAAATAAGCCTTCGCCAGCATGGTGTCTGGCATGGAGTCACATGCTCATGAGTATTTCCCATCGCCAGGCTGGGAATCCTCGGTAAAAGAAAAAAAGGTTTGTTTTGTTTCTAAACTCTATCCCCTATAAACCAATCACTGAACTCTGGGCCGTACTGCCCCCAGCCAATGACTACCATCTACCTAAGCCCCTCCTCCTGCAGCCATCTTCAGATTTTTATCGCACGTTCAAGTGTTGGGAGTCCTCGTGTTTTGCTCTTCAAGTTTTTCTGCGTGTGTTTGCGATTTTTGGTAGTGTAACTGTTTTTGGTTCAATTGAGCCTGTGTGCTCCATCACTTATCCTTCCGATTAACGTGGACCCATTTTTCGGCACCATTCATCGCCCCACAAGGGCAGAAATTGTCAAGTGGTGTTCTTGGAAGCTTCCAGAAGTCTTGCGCCGGATCATGTCTGAGGAGAAGGACGAAGTTTCCCTCTTCAAGCTGTGCACCAGCTATAGTTTGTGGAATGTTTTTTCGGATGACGAGCATTTCCAGTACCTAAATTGTCTACACCCAGCGCATAAAGAAGATTGTGAGATCTGCCGTGGCTTCACCAAGCGTATGATGAAGGATCTACATGTCCGGTTGGCGCCGTAGCCCAAGACCAGGGCCTGTACGCCAGGTGAGTCTCATTGCCATGCCTCTTCCGGATCCAGCCAACCTGAGCGGGCTTCTATGTTCTTTGAGGGAGATCCATCTATGGAGGCCCAACACAAGGCCAAGCACCGCAAGCCTGCTTCCATCAGGGTCACCGCGCAAGCAGGTTCTGCAATGGTCAGGGCACGTTCATAGTCTCCGTTGGCCTCGGTCTCCAGCCACCACTACAGCTCTTTATCCAAGAGGAAGTCAGCTACCCCGGGGAAGCTCCAGGACACACTGGAGAAGGCCAAGCAGGACGAGGTGTCCAAGCTGCCCATAAAGGCCCAGGTAATCCAGGCCAAATCATCATCCTCCTCGATGGAGATGGTGGTGGCATCCATTTCGAAGGCAAAAGGGGCTGACCCCGTCCAGGCGAGAGTCTTCTTTCAAGACGATAGATAAGACTCTAGACAAGAGGATGCCGGAGCTTAGCCTGAGACCGAGCCCTTAGGACCCGAAAAGGGGTGTGTGTGGAGAAGAACATCAGGGCACGGACATTTCTTTGTCCGACGAGGAGATACTTTCCGTCCACATCGTTCAAGGTGGAGAGGACGACGATTGGAACATCGAGATGCTCGCTGGAGGCAACAACGACATTGATACCATCTACGGGGACGGCATCGGTGCTGGGCCTAGCGACCCTGTCCCCCATGTTCCCCCTAGACACTTATCGCAGGATTTCCTCAACACGCCACACACTGGTGTCGGAGATTCAGAGGAGGTTGCGGAAGGCTCCGCCAGCACCAGCGGCACCACCAGTGACCCCATTGACACCAGGGCAGCCACCGGCGAAGAGGAGGAGATGGCACCCTATGCCTCCACTCAAACCGTTGCTGCCCTCCCCCTCTAGTGGGACGTGGACGGGGAACGAACACTGAGACGACTGATACGGATGATGACGCAGGACTGGGAGACCCTGCATCACCAGAGCCGAGAGCTTCTCCACCGGATGAAGTGGGATCTTTTCATTCCATGATTGCCCGGGCGTCTGAGCTTTGCCAGCTCACCCCGGAGGAGGAGGAGGGCTTCCTGTACCAAAGCTGGTAGAGGAAGAGGACTACTATCCTGTCGGTACCTGTCCTGGACAACTTCTGGGATGAGGTGCTGGCGCTGCTGAAGAAGGCTGCTTCAGCCCCAGGGAAGAGAGACCGGTGTGAGAAAAAGTACCGGGTGCCAGAGTGTACGCCCAAGTGTCTGTGGTCTCAACCGTTGCCGGACTCGATGGTTTCGGCGGCCGCTAGGAAAATGTCGCGTTCATAGACTTCATCTGTACCCTTGGACAACGAGGGGAATAAATTGGATTCTATGGGTAGAAAGGTAATCTACTCGGCGGCGGCAACAATGGTAAAAGCAGCCCACGCTTTAGCGATAGTGTCCAGAGTTTTGGTACAAGATGTCTTCGCTCCTGGATTTCCACCCTGATGACAAACAGGTTGAGGCTTTGGAGATCCTCCAGGAAGGCAAGTTGGTGTAAGACCACAACATCAAGGTGGCACTGGACATTGCGGACACTGGATTACGCCAGATGTGCAATTGGGTTTGCCTTTTCCGTCGTGGCTGGCTCAAGGCCACCAACTTCAGTCAGACTGTCCAGGCGAGGGTCCTGGACATGCCGTTCGACGAATCCCTCCAGGCCGTCAAGACCGACATGGAGATGGCATGTTCCTTGGGCACACTGCAACAACACCAGCCGTCCTTTCGTTCCTCAGGACGGAAGTCTAGCACATCGGTTTTGGCGGGGGCTCATCCTCTTACTGCCAACCCGTTTCTCAACCGAGGAAGCAAAGTGATTGCTCCAACGCCTTCGGAGGTGGCTGCCGTCATCGCCAAGGCTCCCAAGGCTGCGCGCCGACTGCCAAGCAGGAATGATCCGCCCAGGACGTCTGGCCCCCAACCCTGCACCCCGGTGGGAGGCCGGGTGGCGAACTTCCTCAGCGAATGGGGAAACCATTTCCACCGATCGATGGGTGCTGGACACTCGGGCACACTTTGGAGTATCAAAGGAATTGTCCGCGAATATAACTGGTGGCCTGACAGCAACAACACAACTCAACTCAGCTGGAAGTTCGGCCCATGTTTAAACAAATCGGGCGATAAGAGCTGGTTCCGAAGCGACTCAGGCTCTGGAGTTTACTCAAATTACTTTCTCGTAAAAAAGACTGGGGACTGGAGGTCCGTCCTCGACCTATGACGGCTCAAGTACATAAAGTCCCAGAAATTCAGGATGGTCACGCTGCAGCATGTGCTCGGCCAGCTGGAGGAGGGGGACTTTCTGTTGTTGTTGGATCTAGAGGACATGTATTTCCACGTCCCCATAAACAAAGGACACTGCAAGTGTCTGTGCTTTGTTGTTCAAGGGAAGCATTACCAGTTAAAGGCTCTTTCCTTCGGACTGAAGTCTGTGCCCAGAGTCTTCACCAAGTGCCTAGCTCCGGTGGCAGCCCATCTTCGACTGCACAGGATCCACGTGTACCCTTACCTGGCCGACTGGCTCATCCGGGCCAGGTCACAGGACATCGCTGTTGACCACACAACGAAGACTGCCCGACTGCTGACGAACTGGGGTTCTCTGTGAATTATGCAATGTCCTGCTTGACTCCATCGCAGGAGGCTCTTTTCCTGGGATCCAGGCTCGACACGGGGTCCTGCCTGGCATCACCGTCGGAGGAGAGGATATTGGCCATCCTAGGCAAGGTGCAACATCTGTTGGCTCTGAAGATTGCCATGGTGAGGGCAATCAAGTCTCTGCTCTGCATGATGTCGTCCTGCATTTACCTCATCCAGCTCTGAAGGTTACCAATGCTCCTGCTGCAGGATTTCATAGACTCCGTTGGATGCAGATGTCCGGAAGCTTCCTAGACAGGATCACGCTAGATGAGGGGTTTTGTCGGGCGATAAGGTGGTGGGGCGTGCCTGGAAGGATGGGGAGCCCACACCGGAAGTCTTCACGCCAGAGGCCTGTGGCTGCTGGAGGAGAAGACGTTGCACATCAACGTTCTGGAACTACGGGCAGTGTTTTGGGCCCTCATCGTTCTTGCCGTCCCTGAAGGGCAAGGTGGTACTGGTCTTCACAGACAATACCACCACAATATTTTACATCAGGAAACAGGGGGGCACCTGATCCCCAGCACTCTCCAAAGAGGTGCAGGACTTATGGCACTGGAGTGTCGCCCAGGGGATGTTCCTCATTCCGTTTAATCTGGCAAGAGTAAAGAACACGGTCGCCGAATCTCTGAGCAGGGAGCTTCGCTCTTGTTACGAGTGGGAACTTTAGCAGGACCTAGTGGAAAACCTTTTTGTCAAATGGGGCAATCCCCAGATCGACAGCGACAAACACCAAGTGCCAGAGGTTTGCCAGCAGGTTTCCCCAGCACGGGAGCAAGGGGGACGCATTCTCCTTCCCTTGGGAAGGCCTCTTTCTGTATGCATTCCCTCCGTTGCCGTTTTTACTTCGAGTCCGTCAACTCAGACTGTGCCCGATGATCCTCGTCGCACCGGCATGGCCGAGGCAGATCTGGTAGCCGGACCTTCTCAGCATGTTAGCGTCCCCACCACTCAAGCTGCCAGTAGTCGCAGATCTTCTCGCCAGAGAAGGGGACACCATTCTTCACCACGATCAGTCTCTGAACCTGAAGGCCTGGCTCCTGCAGCGCTAGAATTTGGTGGCTACAATCTCTCGGCGGACTGCAAGGAAGTTCTCGCCGAGGCTAGAGCATAGTCTACTTTGAAATGCTATGGACTAAAGTGGAACAGATTAGCTATTTGGTGCCATTCCCAGAAGATCGACCCTCTGAGGCTCACGGCCCCTCGGGTACTTCCATATTTGCTGTCGTTGGCCAAATCTGGGCTGGCTCACTCCTCCATCAAGGTTCATCTGGCGGCTATCTCCCGCTACACCAGATCCCCAGAACAACCCTCCTTGTGGTCGTACTGGTTGGTCAAGGAATTAAGGAAGGGACTATTCTGCTTGTTTCCGCCGGTGAAGGCGCCCGCCCCAGCGTGGGAGCTCAGTGTGGTACTTACAAGGGTCATGGAATCCGTGTTCGATCTTAAGAATTCTGTTTCACTCAAGTTTATGTTGTGGAAAACATCTTTTCTCGTGGCCATCACCTCTGCACGACGAGTGCGTGAGATCCAAGCCCTCTTCTGTACACCACCTTACTTGACTTTCCATGAGACGAGGGTGGTATTGCGGACACACCCCTCCTTCATGCCCAAGGTGCAGTTGGACTTTCATCTAAACGAGCCATTGTTACCTGTATTTTTTCCAGCTGAAAGGAATTTGCACTCGCTGGATGTGGTTAGAGGTCTGAAGTTTTATGTGGCTTGCACAAAGAGTTTCTGGAAAACCTCAACTTTTTGTGAACTTGGGTCCTGTGAACCATTGGAAGGCCCTGTCCAAGGCTTCCGTTTCCAGGTGGCTCTCCGGCCGTATCACTCACTGTCACTGGTTGGCCAACCGAACGCTGCCTGGCAGTCCGAGAGCCCATTCCACCAGGGCGATCGCTGCTACAACGGCGTTCCTGTCTGGTGTGCCCCTGCTCGACATTTTCAGAGCTGCTACGTGGAGGTCGACGCACACCTTCACGAAATTCTACTGCGTCAACAGGGATAACAGGGAGGAGTCCATTGTCGGCCAAGCAGTGCTGCGCAACCTGTTCACTTGAAGGTGAGCCTGGTGAGGAGATGAGGGATGCTTATGTTGAGCTTTGCCACTTCCCGTGATTGTGCATGTGTGTACTGCTATGTATTCTTTATTCATGAGCATGTGAATCCATGCCAGACCCCATGCTGGAGAAGGAACAAGTTACTTACCAGTAACTGTTCGAATGGATTGTGTCCTCCCACGTATTTTTCATCTTGTGCTAATTAGTTTCACCAGCTTCGCTGCATCGGAAAAATAAATTCATCAGAGGGCGCTGTGCTCGAGGTCGTGGCGTTGAATGTCCCTCGACGGGCTCCGTACCGTGTCGACGTCACTGATGGTATAAATGGCTCGAGCAGCGCCCGTTGGCTTCAGTTCCGTTTTTCCAATTGCTTCGCTCTCATGAACGGCGCGCTTTGAGATTTTCTGTCAAGAAAATGTCTTCTTCATCGACCGCTTCGACTCCCAAGACTGGGTTGAAGAAGTGTAATGACTGTGGATCGAAGATGTCCATCAACGATCCTCACCGTATCTGTTTGTGGTGTCTGGGCGCAGACCATCGAACTGGCGACTGTGGCTCCTGTCTGTCTATGACGGAGAAGGCCCTCCGTGAGAGGAAAAGTAAGTTAGCGGTGGGGCGGGAGGTGTCGAAGGGCTCTTCGAAAGCCTAATCTAAAAAACATAAAAAATCATCTGACTCGAAGGAATCGGAACGCCATAAAAAGCACTCTAAGAAATCCCGATCTCGTAGCAGGTCGAGACGATCTTCTTCGTCTTCCTCTAAAAAGCTCAAAAGGAGACATAGATCATCGTCCGATTCGTCGACAGAATTGGTTCGATGTCCGACTAGATCGGATTCCCCTTCAAAGTGGGAGAGCTTTAGAAAAAGAATGTTACAGGTCTTTGAGAACGCGACCTTGACCCCCTCGAAGAAACCTCAGAAAAGCCAGACCCCGGTTGCTCCTTTGGACGACGCAGGGAAGTCGGGAACTACAACGGTTAAGACTAGTAGTACCCATAGATCTCGAGTCGACAAGTCGTCGAGAGAGCCTCGAGGATAGAGTGCCTCTCCGATCCCTCATAAGAAACAAACATTGTCGAAGTCTGGTGCAACTTCATCGGCGCCGACTGCTCCGATGACGAAGCCTAGTTTATCTTAACGCCTTTGTCGAAGGCTTTGTCGAGTGTGTCGAAGGTTCCTTGGACTTCCTCGAAGAAAACACTAATTCCTTCGACAAATTATGAGGAAGAAGAGAGAAGGTTTACACCTTTACCAAGATCTGACTTCTTTAAGTGCATGTCTTACATTTTTGAGGAATCTGGTTCAGATGATGAGGAGGTCACTCCTCTTGGAGTAAAATATGGAACTAGACAAGTTCCAGAGGAACTGATCAATCCTGAGACAAAAATGGGAGATCTATCTGAAACTCTGCATTCTGCTAGTGGTGTGGACACATCACCCGAATTGGAGTTTGCTGCACCTGATCCTGCAGAACAGGCAGACTCGGGGTATAGGAATTTGATGAGTAGGGTGATTGAGTCTATGGGTTGGGGAAGAGCCTCCCCTACGTTTGAACAAGACAATATGACGGATATTATATTCCAAGGACCCCAGAAAAATCAAGTTCTCCCCTTTCATAGGGCATTACAAAGAACAGTTGAGAAAAACTGGGAAAAACCTGATAGCATTGCTGCAGTAGACAGCAATCTCCCAAAAAAGTACAGAACTTCTACTTCTGACCCAGAATACCTGAGCAGACACCCTACTCCAGGAAGCTTGGTTATTCAGGCAGCTACTACATCCAGGCTGGCAGTATAGCCAACCATACCTCCGAAAGGGAGGATAAAAAGGTTGATGCCTGGGCTCGTAAAGTTTTTACGTCGGGTAGCATGGCCTTGAAATCTACCAATGTCACCTGTACCCTGGCCAGGTTCACACATACCCTGTGGGAATGCATTTTGGCGGCAGCTGAGCATATTCCGGAAGGCGAGGAAAGGGAAGGCTTCCTGAATATAGTCAATGACGGTAAGGAGGCAATGGTGGGGGGGGGGGGGTTCGAGTGCCTCCAGTCTGGACTGGATACGGCTGATAGTATTAGCTGGTCCATGGCATCAAGCACAGTGCTTCGCAGATTTGCGTGGTTGAGAAAGTCGGGGTTTGCACCAGATGTACGGACCAGGCTTCTCAACATGCCCTTTGATGGCTCGAGGCTGTTTGGTAGTAAGGCTGATGAGAGCCTGGAAAAACTACAGACCTCGAAAGCGGCAGCAAAGTCCCTTAGTGCCTCCATGCAACAGCCTCAGAAACCCTATTCGGGCTCATCTTCCTGGAGGGGTGGTCCTTTTCGATACTACTCCTCTGTTGGTAGAGGAAGAGGACAGGCTTTTCAAAGGGGCAGAAGAAATGTCACTTGCAAAGACTACAACGCCATCTTCAGGAACGGCATCTATGCCCTCAGCCGCTCCTGCAGCCTCCTCCAAATCTCTCTGAGGTCTTATCATACAAAACACCTGTGGGAGGCAGAATCTCTCAGCATCTGGAAGAATGGCGGGGCATTACTTCAGATGCATGGGCACTGGAGACAGTAGCTCAAGGTTACTGCCTACTCTTCATAAAAAGACCTCAAGATCATCCACCAGGAGCCAGCTCTACCAAAATTCCAGATCCGCTCCTTTGGCAGGAAATTATAACCCTGCTAGAGAAAGGTGCAATAGAACATGTACCTGTAGCGGAGAGGAACAAAGGCTGGTACTCCCCCTGTTTTCTCATACCCAAAAAGGACGGAGGATTGAGACCCATCTTGGACTTGAGAAAATTAAACAAATTCCTCTGGAAGGACAAGTTCAAGATGGTAACCCTTTCTCAGATCCTTCAGGCTCTCCAACTCCAGGACTAGTTGGTATCATTGGACCTTCAGGGTGCTTATTTTCATGTGCCAATCCATCCCAAGCACAGAAAATACCTGAGGTTTGCAGTTCTCACTATCTGTTTCGAGTTCTGCCATTCGGGCTGACCTCCGCCCCAAAGGTTTTCACCGAACTGATGGCGGTAGTAGCAGCGAGTCTCAGGAGAGGGGGGATTCACGTATAACCTGGACGACTGGCTAATCAGAGCACGTTCTCCAGAACAAGCTCAGGAACACCTGTCGATCACCTGCCACTTCCTCCACAACCTGGGCTTCTCCCTCAATTTCAAGAAGTCCCACATGGTACCATCCCAACAACTCCAATTTATCGGAGCAGTCTTGGGCACTTCCTCGGGGAAAGCCTCGCCGCCCGAGGTGAGAGCTCTCCGCATCCAGCAGATGGTAACAAAATTCCAAAAAGCCCAGCATATACCGGCCTTCGATTTCCTGAGGTTGCTTGGCCTCATGGCATCCTGCATTTTTCTGGGGCCAGAGGCCAGATTGAGAATGAGATCCCTCCAAGGGGCCCTCAGAACTCAGTGGTCCCAATTCTCTGGGAATGTCAGATCTTCTGCAAGTCCCGAGCACAGTGGCTCAGGATCTATCATGGTGGGCTTGCAACGACAACATCCTCAAGGGAGAATCTTTTTGGCAACCATGGCCGGAGATAACAGTAGTGACGGACGCCTCACTCACGGGGTGGGGAGCACACACCAACAATCTGACAATCAGCGGATGTTGGTCTCCATCGGCGTCCAGACTACACATCAACCTTTTGGAGCTGAGGGCAATCAGATTAGCTCTGAAGGCCTTCCTGCCCTCTGTACAGAGAAAGAATGTCCTGGTAATGACGGACAACACAGTGGCCATGTACTACCCCACCAAAAGAGGAGGCTTAGGATCTCTACCTCTGTACAGAGAGGCGATGCAGATCTGGTTCTGGGCAATACAAGAGGGAATCTCTCTATCGGCAGTTCACCTAGCCGGACAGCAGAACACGGCAGCAGACGCTCTGAGCAGGCAGAGCAGTCTCCTACGAGTGGGAGTTAGCTCAGGAAGTCCTTCTGGAGATCTTCGCCCTTTGGGGAACCCCTCAAGTGGATCTGTTTGCAACCTCGGTAAACCGGAAGTGCGATCAGTATTGCTCAAGGGAATTTCCTCCGAGAGGAGCTCTAGGAGACGCGTTTGTAGTGGATTGGGATTTTCCCCTGCTGTACGCGTTTCCTCCAGTCCCCGTGATTCCTCAAGTAATAAGGAGGTTGAGAAAGTTCAGAAAAACCACGATCCTAATTGCCCTGGATTGGGCCAGGAGGATGTGGTACCCGGACCTTCTGGACATGTCTATCTGCCCTCCAATACGTCTTCCACAAAGAGAGGATCTTCTCTTGCAAGAGGAAGGTCGGGTTCTCCATCCAGAGGTCAACACGCTCAACCTTCATGCATGGTTTCTGAGAGGTTGAGATAAAAGGATTGGGATCTTCCGGATGACATAATGGAGATTTTGCTTTCGGCCAGGAGGCCAGCAACAAAATCTTTGTACCGGTGGCGTTGGAATAAATTCACTAACTGGTGCAAGGATAGAGATCTGGACCCTTTTCAATGTGGCACACCAATGGTGCGTTCTTTCCTGTTACATCTAGCCAATCTGGGGCTCCAGATCGGAACAATCAAAGGATACCTTGCTGCGCTGTCCATTTTTAAGCGCTCCTCGGAAGAGGGTTCTTACTTTAAAATACCATTAATAATACAGTTCTTAAAAGGACTTACACATGTATATCCACCAATACCATTTCATGTTCCAACCTGGGATTTGAATTCAGTTCTTAAATTCCTAACATGTATACCATTTGAGCCTCTGCACCCATGTCCATTGAGGCTTTTAACGCTAAAAACTGTCCTCCTTGTGGCATTAACATAAGCCCGCAGGGTTAGTGAACTACAGGCTCTCTCATGTAAACCTCCATACATCACTTTTTATAAAGACAAAGTGATTCTGAAAGTAAAATCATGTTTCTTATCGAAAGTAGTTTCCGACTTCCATTTGTCGCAGAAAATTGTTTTACCAACATTCTATCCTCCTCATTTGGGAAAAGAAGAGGAGAGGTTACATAGGCTGGACCCCAAGAGGGCTCTCAGTTTTTACATTGCAAGAATGTCAAAATTATGTCAAGACGACCAACTTTTTGTGGGATACACAGGTCGTAAATTGGGGTTAGCGGTGACAAAACAAACCATATACCGCTGGATTATTCTAGCTATATTGGAATGCTACAGATTAGCAGGAAAAGACCCACCGGATGGGTTACGTGCTCACTCCACAAGGGGAATGGCTACTTCTGCAGCTTTGAAGAGGGGAGTCCCTGCAAAAGATATTTGCTCAGCTGCAACATGGGCATCAATGCATACCTTCATCAAATATTACTGCTTAGATGCCTCATCCTCAAATGAGGAAATTTTTTCCAGAGCAGTACTTCACTTTGTACATGAAAACAAAAACTAGCACTCCCACCTCCAAATTGGTCACTGCTGTGGGAATCGATCACAAGATGAGGAATAAGTGGGAGGACACAATCCATTCAAAGAACAAGTTACTTACCAACTGTAACGTTCTTTCGACTGGATGTTCCTCCCACGTATTCCTCATCGACCCTCCCAGCCTACCCCGCAGTATACTTTATATTTTCTTACAATTTCCTCTCACGATGGGCCTATCAGTCACAGCATACGCCTAGATGTTCCACAAGTATTTCCTCAAAAAAAACAAAACTGAAGCCAACGGGTGCGGCTCGAGCCATTTATACCATTGGTGACGTCGACACGGTACGGAGCACGTCGAGGGACATTCGATGCCATGACCTCGAGCACAGCGCCCTCTGCCGAAAACATTTTTCTGATGCAGCGAAGCTGGCGAAACAAATGATCACAAGATGAGGAATACGTGGGAGGAACATCCAGTTGAAAGAACGTTACAGTTGGTAAGTAACTTGTTCTTCGAAGGGATTGTGTCCTCCGACGTATTCCTTATCTTAGATAGAAATCCTTCAGCTTTGCTGGCCTCGGAAAATTTTTTCGCCAGAGGGCGCTGCGCGTCGATGATCGCCGAGTCGATGACCCTCGACGGCCTCCGTGCCGACGTCGACGTCATCCTGCCTATAAAGGCCGCGCGCAGCGTCCGTTGCTCAGTTCCGTTTTTCCGCGCTTCGTTGTGCCTCGGAACACCGTTGCTCAGTTCTCGTCAGATAACGTATATAATATTTAACCTCGATATCGATGGCATCCTCCTCCGACCCGACGACCCCTCGGTCCGGTTTCAAGAAGTGCCGAGACTGCGGGAAGAAAATGTCGTTGACGGACCCTCACAGGGTCTGTTTGTGGTGTCTGGGAATCACGCACCAGAGTTCGGAGTGTGAGGAATGCCTTTCCATGACGGCGAAAGCCTTGAAGGAGCGTAGGGGGAAGCTCGAGAGAGGTAGGTCAACTTTAACTTCCTCGAAAGCTTCTTCGGTAGAGTCGAGACGTTCGTCTCCTCACCATAAAAAACACTCTCGATCTAGATCACGAAGTGGCTCCCACCACTCGTCGACATCGAGACACTCGAAGAAGAGACGTAGGAGATCCCCTTCGTCATCTTCGTCGAGTTCTCCTGAGAGAGTTCATTGCCCCACAAAACGCAGCTCGCAAGCTGAGTGGGAGGAATTCAGGAAAAAGATGCTAAGCGTCTTCGAGAAAGCGGCCTCGTCCCCCTCGAAGACAGCTGAGGGTGATACCCCGGGTAAAAAACCCAAAAAATCTAAACGCCGCGAGTCGCAGTACCCGGCGGAAAAGTCAACCCGAAAGCGCCTCGAGCCATCGGGAGATAAAGCATCATCGACGCCATCGTCGAAAACTCCTTCGAAACAGAGGTCGGCGCCATCGACGCCGTTGTCGAAGGATTCATCGGCGCATCAGTCGATCGAGTCGACGCCGACGTCGACGCCGGTGAAGGAAAGAACCACGGCTACTCCACAGCCAACGGTTAGACAAAAGACCTCCGACTCGACGCCGAGAACGTCGACGTCGTTCTCGAGCAGGACTCCGATCCTTTCGAGTTCCTCGAGGCCTAGTACACATTTCTCGACGCTTTTCACGGCGCCTTCGAGTACTTTCACGTCGGTGTCGACGACATCGACGCTTTCAAGGCCTGTGATGATGGCTCCTTCTGCATTGGAAATGGGGTTTATACCATTCCAAAAACCAAAGTATCCCCCTTTAACCTCGATTTTTGAGGAAAGGGAGGATTCAGACCAAGATATTGATTTACAGAGGACCACATCACCAGAGCCAGAGACTTTCGCCTCTGAGGAAAGAAGATTAAAAAATCTTCAGGATGCACTTCAGGAAGCTAGTGGCTTGGACACTTCTCCTGAAGCAGAATTTATCAAACCAGACCCAGGAGAACATGCGGAGACTCCATATAGAGCTCTGATGTCTAGAATCATAGAATTTATGGGTTGGTCTGCACCTTCTCCTGCCTTTCAGCAGGATGACCTCACTGACATACTGGACAAGGGCCCACAGGAGGATCCTGTGGTTCCATTTCACTCTGCTCTACAGAGAAGGATTTTGACAAACTGGGAAACGCCGGAAATTATCCCGGCAGTAAATAAAAAACTGTCAACAAAATACAGGGTGGCTAGTTCTGACCCTGAATATTTGTCAAAACACCCTACTCCTGAGAGCTTAGTTGTACAGGCTGCAACCTCATCAGGCAGCACATCTGCATACCCCACTGCTCCGCAGGATAGGGATGACAAAAAGTATGATGCCATGGCTAAGAAGGTTTTTTCTGCCTGTAGCATGGCGTTAAAGTCTATTAACGCGACCTGTACGCTCGCTAGGTTCAGCCACACCCTTTGGGAGTGCGCTTCATCAGCGGCTGACTGCCTCCAAGAAGGAGAGGAAAGGGACGCATTTTTAAACATCATCAGGGATGGTAAAGATGCGATGTGCGAGACCCTACAAACTGGCCTAGATTCTGCTGACAGTATCAGCAGGGCCATGGCGGCAAGTACCACAATCCGCAGGCATGCGTGGTTGAGGAAGTCTGGTTTTGCCTCTGACGTGCAGACCAGGCTTTTGAATATGCCCTTTGACGGTTCTACCCTCTTTGGAAAGAAGGCGGATGACAGTTTGGAGAAACTGCAAACGTCCAAGGCAGCAGCCAAGTCATTGGGAGCTGCTATCCGTCAGAATACCTTTCGTCCTTCGGGATCATCGTGGAGAGGACGGTCCTTTCGTTACTATTCCTCATATGGAAAGGGCAGAGGACGACCGGCTCAAAGAGGCCAAGGAAGATTTACCCGTGGTGGACGGGGTAGGGGAAAGAAAGCCGCACCCGCAGGAGCAGGAGCCACTTTACCTTCGGCAACTGCATCAGCCGCTTCAAAACCACTCTGAGGTCTCCCCTCACAGAACACCAGTAGGGGGCAGGTTAACTCACCATCTGACGGAATGGCAGGCTATTACGTCAGATGCTTGGGCTCTGGAGACAGTGGCCCAAGGTTACTGCCTGCCCTTCCTACATATCCCTCAGAGTCATCCACCGGGGAACAACCCTTTGAAGCTTCCAGATCCGCTCCTCTTGCAGGAGGTTTTAGACCTGCTAGAGAAAGGTGCCATAGAACTGGTACCTGTAGCGGAAAGGAACAAGGGTTGGTACTCCCCCTACTTCATAATACCGAAGAAGGACGGAGGACTGAGACCCATCTTAGACTTACGGGAATTGAACAAATTCCTCCGAAAGGACAAGTTCAAGATGGTGACTCTCTCTCAGATCCTTCAGGCCCTCCAGCTTCAGGACTGGTTGGTATCTCTAGACCTCCAGGACGCTTATTTCCATGTGCCGATCCATCCCAGGCACAGGAGATACCTGAGGTTCGCAATTGGCAGCTCTCATTATCAATTTCGAGTTCTGCCATTTGGGCTAACCTCCGCCCCGAGGGTCTTTACCAAGCTAATGTCGGTTGTGGCTGCAAGTCTAAGGAGGGAAGGGATTCATGTCTACCCTTACCTAGACGATTGGTTGATCAGAGCTGTATCTTCGGAACAGGCTCAGAGACAACTAGATTATGTTTGCCACTTCCTTCACAAGCTGGGCTTCTCCCTCAATTTAAAGAAGTCACAGATGATACCATCACAGAGACTCCAATTCATTGGAGCAGTCCTGGACACTTCCCTGGGAAGAGCCTTGCCACCAGAGGTGAGGGCTCGAGATATTCTGCAGATGGTCATCAGATTTCAGAATGCCCAATATCTCCCAGCCTACGACTTTCTGAGGTTGCTAGGCCTCATGGCATCCTGCATATTCCTCGTGCCGGAGGCTCGCCTGAGAATGAGATCCCTCCAGTGGGCACTGAGAACTCAGTGGTCACAGTTCTCAGGAAGGATGACAGATCTCCTTCGGATCCCGGTCAAAGTAG
Organism: Ambystoma mexicanum; assembly: GCF_040938575.1. Lineage (NCBI taxonomy): Eukaryota > Metazoa > Chordata > Amphibia > Caudata > Ambystomatidae > Ambystoma > Ambystoma mexicanum. Next base: position 303,537,075 of record NC_090926.1, read on the forward strand.
CCCGAGACCTTCAGTGGTGGGCCTGTCGGGAGAACATCCTGAAAGGAGAAATGTTTTGGCAACCATGGCCGGAGATAACAGTAGTCACGGATGCCTCACTCACGGGGTGGGGAGCTCACGCCAACGACTTGACCATCAGCGGTCGTTGGTCTCCATCGGAGTCCAGACTACATATCAACCTGTTGGAACTGAGAGCCATCAGACTAGCGCTGAAGGCTTTTCTGCCGTCTGTACGGGGAAGAAACGTCCTAATAATGACGGACAATACAGTGGCCATGCACTACCTCAACAAAAGAGGAGGCGTAGGCTCACTACCACTGTGCAGAGAGGCGATGCAGCTCTGGTTTTGGGCAATTCAGGAAGGAATCTCTCTATCGGCAATTCACCTAGCCGGAGAGAAGAACTTGACAGCGGACGCTCTGAGCAGGCAGAGCACAGTCTCTCACGAGTGGGAGATAGCTCAGGAAGTCCTTCAAGAGATCTTCGCCCTTTGGGGAACCCCTCAAGTGGATCTGTTCGCCACCAGTATCAACAGGAAGTGCGACAGATTTTGCTCAAGGGAATTTCCCCCGAGAGGAGCTCTAGGAGATGCGTTCGTAGTGGACTGGGAGTTCCCACTTCTGTACGCGTTCCCTCCGGTCCCTGTCATTCCTCAAATGATCAGGAGGTTGAGAAGGTTTCGGAAGACCATGATCCTAATTGCCCCGGATTGGGCCAGGAGAACGTGGTACCCGGACCTTCTAGACATGTCCATCTGCCCTCCAATTCGACTGCCATACAGAGAGGATCTTCTCTCGCAGAAGGAAGGTCAGGTTCTCCATCCAGCCATCAAGACCCTCAACCTTCACGCTTGGTGTCTGAAAGGTTGAGGTACAAGGATTGGGACCTTCCGGATGATGTTATGGAGGTGTTGCTTTCGGCCAGAAGGCCGGCAACTAAAACTCTATACCGCTGCCGTTGGAACAAATTTTGCAGCTGGTGCAGAGAAAAGAATATTGAACCCTTTTCTTGTGGTACACCTATGGTGTTGTCATTCTTACTTTACCTGGCTAATTCAGGCCTACAGGTTGGCACAATTAAGGGCTATCTCGCAGCGCTATCAATCTTTAAGCGCACTGCAGAGGAGCCTTCATACTTCAAAATTCCATTGGTAATACAATACCTAAAAGGATTAACTAATGTTTATCCCCCGAAACCTTTTCAAGTTCCCTTATGGGATTTAAACCTAATTTTAAACTTCCTAAAGGGTGCCCCTTTTGAACCACTACACTCTTGTTCATTGAAGCTTCTCACCCTCAAAACTGTTTTGCTAATAGCATTGACATCTGCTAGAAGGGTTAGCGAGTTGCAAGCCTTATCGTGTAAACCTCCACATACAATCTTTTACAAGGACAAAGTTGTTCTTCAGGTGAAGCCTAACTTCCTCCCGAAGGTAGTCTCGGAGTTTCACATCACTCAGAAGATTATATTACCTTCTTTCTACCCTCCTCCTCATCCGGGGAAGGAGGAAGAGAGACTGCACAGGCTGGACCCTAAGCGAGCCTTGAGCTTTTATATCAGCAGATTGGCTAAGATCAGACAAGCAGACCAACTCTTTGTAGGTTATGCAGGACATAAGTTGGGCCTTCCAATAACAAAACAAACCATCTCCAGATGGATTATTTTAGCCATTCTGGAGTGCTACAAATTGGCAGGAAAGGAGCCTCCTCAAAATCTAAGGGCTCATTCTACCAGGGGTATCGCAACATCCTCAGCCCTTCAAAGAGGGGTGCCAATTCGAGATATATGTGCGGCTGCCACATGGTCGTCCGCACATACATTTACCAAATTCTATAGCCTGGATTCCTCCTCTAGTCAAGAAACTAGATTCGGCAAGGCTGTGTTACACTCTGTCCATTCTGGAAGGGTAACATAACTTTTATTACTCCCGCCTCCAGTCACAATACCACTGCTATGGGAGTCTATCTAAGATAAGGAATACGTCGGAGGACACAATCCCTTCGAAGAACTAGTTACTCTTACCTTGTAACGTTCTTTCGATGGGATGTTCCTCCGACGTATTCCTTATCGACCCTCCCATCCATCCCCGCAGTATGACTTCCTGTGGGTTTGCAGCCTATGCTCCTTCAAGGTGATTAGTCTAATCCAAAAACATTACTGGGGACTACAAAACGGAACTGAGCAACGGACGCTGCGCGCGGCCTTTATAGGCAGGATGACGTCGACGTCGGCACGGAGGCCGTCGAGGGTCATCGACTCGGCGATCATCGACGCGCAGCGCCCTCTGGCGAAAAAATTTTCCGAGGCCAGCAAAGCTGAAGGATTTCTATCTAAGATAAGGAATACGTCGGAGGAACATCCCATCGAAAGAACGTTACAAGGTAAGAGTAACTAGTTCTTCTCCAGCATGGGTCTGGCATGGATTCACATGCGAACCCTCCTGCCTACCCCTCTGCGGCTCTTCTCTTGGTCCTACTGCCACTTTAAATGCTACCAAATATGAAGATGGCTGCCAGAGGAGGCGCTTAGGTAGAGCAGTCATTGGCTGGGGGCAGTGTGACCCAGAGCTCAGTGATTGGTTATTGGGAGGAAGACCGTTCAGAAATTAAAGCGATTTTTTCTTTTACCGAGGATTCCCATCCTGACGGGGAATATTCATGAGCATGTGAATCCATGCCAGACCCATGCTGGAGGACAACAGTTACACGTAAGTAACTTGTTCCTTGAGCCACAAGCTGGGAGGCTGCTTAAGGGCAAAGCTACAAGCAAGTCTGCAAAGGCAGTGAGAGCAAGCAAGCTATACAAAACAAGAGGTAAGTACCCCTAGTTACACAGTACCTGGAGTCTGAAGAAAGGTTGCAGCTGGCTTCTGTTCCTGTTGTAGTTCCTGCAGATCATGTTGTTCCTGGGCCTCAGTCGTGGGGATAAGAGGGAGAACGATTGGGGACTCCTGCACTACGGTTTAAAGGTCGGCGGCAGCAATGGGCACACTTCGGATAAGTGACACTTCGTGGTTTCAGCTACTTGCAAATAGCACTGCCATGGTTCTTGGACATCTTATGGACTTTCCTTTCTTCTTGGGTCCAACACTTTGAGGTGGCCCAGGCTTGGTTTGTCCTGCTGTGAAGGAGTGCGATGCACTCTATTCTGGTGTTCCTGTCCCCTGGCACTTGGTTCCTGCAGCAGCGAAGAAGTACAGCCAGCAGAGAGGTGGGTTCCAGTCGAGTTCATCTTGGGGCTGATTGGTCGCACCAACCAAAGGGGAGGGGGTTGTCCTTTCAGGGTTTCTCTAGTCGATTTTGAAATTTGGAGCTTCAGCAATGCAGCAGCACTTCACAGGGCAAACCAACGGTCCAGGAGAGTGCAGCACGCTTCTCTTCCAATTTCTCCTTCGGTTCCTTCGTCCAGTCGTCTCTATCTTCCTTGCAAAAGTCCCTGCTTTTTATTTCACCCATTCATTTGCAGCCCAGCTGTCACTCACACAGCAGGTTGGCTGTCCTTCATGGACAGCCAGCCAGCCAATCACCTTTGGGTGCATTTCTGTAACCAAGGAGACTAAGCACAGAGTTTTGGGAACCTCCCTCCCTCCCCGCCCTGCCAGACATGCTGGAGCTTTAGCAGTGAACCCCCGCCAAAGACAAAACTAACAAAGGGACCATACCTGGTTTGGTGCGCAGAGTAAATCTCTAGAAGGAACTACCAACAAGAAATGGCGGGAAAAAGACCACTGGGCCATTTTGATAAAATGGGCTCCCATTGGTGCAGTACTGCAGCTGAGGATTCAGACTGCGGTAAAAACACAGAATGGTAGGAAAAATAAACCACTGCTACCAGCCATTAATTGTAGAAAGGGTAACATAAAAATGTTACATGAAAAGGTAGACCAAGGGGATACTAAGTAACCACTCCCGGACTCTATGGAAGATGGTGTGTGCTGGGTCTACAAAGTTAAAAAGGTAGGTAAAGTCAATTTCACTTTACTATACTTGGAAACAGTTTATCCAAGAGAAGGTATTTAAACCTTTGAGAAATCCAAAGGCCTTCTCTGTGACACTGCAGTGAAGGTGCTGTCACATTACAAAAGATGATGCTTATGGAGTTTGTCAGACTCCAAAACCAAAAGAAGCACAGGGTTCAAATCAAATAAAAATACATGAGGGGGTGGTAAAAAGGTCTCTCTCTCTCCAGGATTAAAAATCCTAAAGTCAAGCAAAAGAACTGGGGGTCCCTAAGGTAGAAGGGAATTAACACAGAATGGAGAATTCTCCTTAACAGGACGAAAGCCAAACTACAATGTGGACTAAGAACAAGTCTCGATGCATAGCCATTTTAGGGCACTAGCCATGTTTAGTATCCATACACGGTAGACGGAAGGTATTCTCGAAGTGGATGAAGTGTCCTTGTGGTGGTGATTCAGATCTGTTCGAAACTATTTCAAAATTCAGAAGACTGGTAAAGCTCTCCTCTCTTCCAGACCCAAGGCTAATCCGCGTTACGATACTTAACCAAGGTTTACAAACAATGGAATGTGAGATGGATATGCAATACAAAGGGCTTTGCACCCAATGTTACCCTGTGGAGGAGAGGTGGAAGACTGGTACATGTATGTGTATTAACCCCCTGGCTCTGATTTTCCCAGTGGTTACAATGGATCTCAGGATTTGTGGGTTCGACCACTCTACCGGTTGGGTGCAAATACAATTTGCAACCCTGTGGGCGAAAATGCAGAATCCAATGATATAGACCTCCTTAGGACACTTAATAGGATGGAGGAATACAAGTTCCAGCAATGATCACCGTTGGCAGGTGACATCAGACGTCCTAGTAACGGCCACAAGAGCTGCTCCAGGGCAGGTTCATTTGAAGATAGGAAGATGGAATTCGGGGAGAAAGATGATTTGTCGGCGTCTTCGGTCATAGGGCAGATGAACAGGGCTTTACAAGGCTGAACACTAGAAGGGATGTTGGGCCACTTCAAGATTCGTTTTTAGGTCATCAATGGTCTGCTGTTCTTCGAGGGATTCTTGACTCCAATGTAGATCAGAATAATAGCTGCAGAAGTCCTTCTTTAATCAATCTGAGTTTGAAGCAAGACCAGGCTCACCAATGTTAAGGATCTGCACCATTAAAATTACTGGTTTCAAATATGCTCCAGAAGTAGACTTTCTGGCACCAAGGATGTGGACTGGAACTAGGCTGTCTTAGACCCCTTTCTGGTTGCCACACACACACACACAGGCTCACTATCACACAAGCAGCAGCTTTCCTGGGCAAGTGCATAATCTTATACAGACTTTCCTGACCTGAGTCGGCAGGAATAAGGCTAAACTACAATATGGCCAAAGAACACGTGAAAATCCTGTGGCACAGACATTTTAGTGCACTAAGACACCTTTAGCAACCATACAGGGTAAACGCTGATGTGCACGAGAGTCGCCCCCCCTCCCCCCTGCACTGATGGCGATAACTGTTTTTTCTTTGGGGGGAGGCGGGATTACCAAATGAATTAAGCAAATTAAGTGAAGCAAAAAGACATTACTTGCCTTCAAAAGTCAGGTCTGGTTCAAAACAAAGTGTTGGCGGTTCCCTTAGATATCTCTGGGGGCGAAGCAGGAAAAAAAGTATTTCCGAAAGTGTGTTCATGCAAGTATAACGTGAAGCAGGAGTGCATGTAATTACTTTAGTGCAAAAGCAGAAGAGGAGTGCATGTGGACTTGCTAAGTGCTAGCCACTGTGATTATGGGGGACTTGCTGTGTGTTTTGAAGAAATGCATGAATGTTTTTGGATTATTGCTGATTTTATTAATTTGTTGCTTATTGTTGTAAATGTATTAATGGTATATATTTGAGTATTGACCTAGCTCCAGAAAGCAAAGGAGCACTTTACAAATCATAGTTGGAAGGACCAAGTGAAGTCAGCAGAAATACAAGGGAATGGAGAGCTAACAATGCAGAGGGCAAACAATTGGGCTGCAAGGGGGATCTACAAGCAACCATAGGGGGAACAGATCTCACAGGTTAGGATTGGAAAGCGTGTAGGTGGTAAGGTGAATGTTTTGAAAGCTAATTTTAGCAGTATTCCCCTAGAATACCATGTACTCTTTTAGTGTTATCTTCTCCCTGTTCAAACTAATCAATTTTCTAATCCCTTTACAGGAAAGAGGCAACACTGGCACACTACTGCAGACCCGGCCAAATCCCCCAACATTTGCACATGGTGTTATCAGTAAGTATGTAACGGTGCATATAGATTTGTTATACCCCCCCCCCCTCACCCCTGCCAGTCCTTTTATGGGTCAAGCACACGGCACAGGAAAATTGGAATGGGTGTGTCTTTTAATGGTAGTCTTGCATGCATAGTTTGTGGTCTCTCATAGTGTTCTAGTTCTGTTGTCTGATGTCTGTTTCCCTTACCCCAGATGAAGCGGACCAGCGACAGTATGAGGAGTGGCTCTATCACACCCAGCAGCTCCTCCAGATAGAACTGAAAGCCCTGGAAGAGCAGATTGGTGTTCATCGCAAGTCTCGAAAAGCCCTCTGTGCCAAGCAGCGTACAGCCAAAAAAGCAGGTCGGGAGTTCCCAGAAGCAGAGGCCGAAAAGCTGAAACTAGTCACTGAGCAGCAGGGCAAAATTCAAAAACAGCTCGATCAGGTGAGTTGACATGACTAAGTGTGGATGGATACAGACGTGGTAAGATTTGTAACATTAACTACTGCCATTTGCAAGGTCTGCTGGCATTTTGACCTAACTGGAAGAGTTGATGGGTTTAGTTGGGAGGAGAGGGAATGGAGAGATTGCATTGCTTTCTGTTGAGATTGCGGATCTGAAATGCTTGGAGTTCTTTGTGCTTGTAAACATCCTAGGTTTTCAGTGTTGGAAGCATTGAGGGTTTTAGTGTCTAGAGGGGTGGGTCGGTCCTTGTGCCTGTACTGTGGGTGTGTGTTTGACAGTGCCTGGCTGTGTCGGTTGTATTTAGTAAGGTAAATTGGTATTCTCCAGCATGGGGTCTGGCATGGATTCACATGCTCACGAATATTCCCTGTCGTCAGGCTGGGAATACTCAGTAAAAGAAAAAATCAGTTTCTCCAGCATGGGGTCTGGCATGGATTCACATGCTCATGAATATTCCCCGTCGTCAGGCTGGGAATCCTCGGTAAAGAAAAAACCAGTATCAGTTTCGTTTCTGATCTGTCTTTCGTAGTAATAACCAATCACTGGTCTCTGCGTCATACTGACCACAGCCAATGACTGCCCTCTACCTAAGCACCGCCTCTGGCAGCCATCTTCAGATTTTTACCGCACGTTCATGTGTTGGGATCCTCGTGCTATTGCTCTCGAGCGTTAGTGCTATTTTTTGCGCTTTTTTCACAAAAAACTTCGATTCTTTAGGTCAAAGAGCCTCAAGCTCCACCGATCCTACATCCGATCAACGGGGACCCGTGTCGGATTCATCTGTGCCCCTCAAGGGTGAAGATTTCGTCGAGCTACACTTCGGAGGAATCCAGAAGCTTCTCAGGCCCGGTCTCGGAGATGGCCCAGGAGAAGGGAAGCTCGACGCCCGGAAAGCTGTTCAGGGTCTGCCCTGGATGCCAGCTGCAGAACGTCTTCAAGGAGGACGAACACTCTTTCTGCCTTTACTGCCTTCATGAGGACAAGACGCACGTGGAGAAGGACTGTGCGTTTTGCGGCAACATGTCGGAACGGACCATGAAGGACCGCCATCAACGTCTCGCCAACTGGCTGGAGGGTAAGAGCCCGTCTGGCGAGAAGAAGAAGAAATCCGAGCGGTCTTCTAAGACCTTTGAGGGCGCCCCGGCGACGGGGGCCCAACATAAGGCCAAGCACCGCGAGTCCGCTGGCACCGGGAGCGCCGAACGGTCGGGCTCTACGGGCGCCAGGCAGGGCGCACCCTCCCCGGCACCATCAACCACGAGCCAACGCTCTGGGTCGGGTAAGAGGAAGGCCGAGCACCCGGCGAAGCTCCTGGAGAGGCCCCGGTCGAGCTCTAAGGCAGAGGAGGAGCGTGGCAGTGCCCCATTCCTCAAGGATAAGGCGGTGAGCGCACCTAAGGTGGTGAAGGCCTTGATCCATCCGACCAAGCCCTCTATCGAAACGGTCGCGGCGGCCCTGGCTCAGCCTGTGGTGGCTGCACCAGTGGTGGCGACCTCAGGGCCCAGAATCTCCCTGCCTCCTCGGAGGGAGTCTTCCTTTGTGCCCATCGATAGGACCCCCGTGAAACCCTCCGTGGGGAAGAAGGGGGGGCAGGGCGTCGTCGGAGATTCGGCCTCAACCTCAGAAGAGGAGCTGATCGAGGTCTTAAGCCACGCCTAGGCGTGGAAGAAGGCCAGCCCGTCGGAATGGACCCCGACGCAGGTGACGACGACGACATCGTCGAGGATACCGACGGGGCCCCTGCTCGCCCGTCGGATTCCCCTCTGCCAGCGCCGCAAGACAACTCGGCGGCCATTTTGTTGGCCATACAGTCCTTATGCTCCGAGATAAGGACGAGGCTACCGTTACCGACGGAGGAACCTCTCCCGTCGGGGGATCCAGAACCGGGACCTTCTGGTGTTCCCCCTACCAAGAAAAGAAGGATCCATCCACCACCTCCTTTTCAACCGTCGCGCCCCTTCCAGCCCTCCTCCCCGTCCACCCGAGGGGATGATACGGGGACTGACACGGCAGCGACGGGTACGGACGACGAGGCATACGACGAGGACTTTCCGTCGTCGCCTCCCACCAGGGCTTCTCCGCCCGACGAGATCGGATCTTTCCACTCCATGATCTCCAGGGCTTCCGAGCTTTTCCAACTCTGCCCTGAGGAGAAGAAAAAGGAAGGCTTCCTTTATCAGCGGCGCGAGGCCAAGAGGAAGACGGTCCTCTCAGTGCCTCTGTTGGACGACATTTGGGATGAGGGCCTTTCCCTCCTCAAGAACCCTTCCACGACGCCAGCTAGAAGAGACCGGTACGAGAAAAAGTACCGGGTCCCGGACACGGCCCCCCTGTGCCTCCGGGCGCAGCCTACCCCGGACTCCGTCGTCTCCGCGGCAGCCAGGAAGAAAGCGGGGGGGGGGGGTGCGGCCTCCACATCGACTTCCCCGCCGGACGGCGAGGGAAAGAAATTGGATGCTATGGGACGTAGAGTCATCTCGTCGGCAGCGACGACGATTAAAGCGGCCAACGCCTTGGCTATCGTGGCCCGCTATGACAGGGAGCTCTGGTACAAGATAGCTCCCCTGCTGGATTTTCTGCCGGACGACAAGAGGGCGGAGGCCCTTGAGATCCTGCAGGAAGGTGAGGTGGCCTCGGACCACGCCATCACCGTGGAGACGGACATCGCCGACACCGGGTTCCGCCAGCTGGGCAACGGCATTTGCCTTCGACGTCGTGGATGGCTCAAAGCTACGGATTTCCGGCAGGACGTCCAGACCAGAGTCCTGGACATGCCCTTCGACGGGAACAACCTGTTTGGGAAGACAGTGGACGATTCCCTTCAGGCCATCAAGGCGGATACTGAGACGGCCCGGGCCCTTGGAGTCCTGCAACGACGGACGCCCTTTCGGAGCGGCGGAGGCAAGGGCGTCTCCAAAGGTTCCGGCGGCGGTTTCGCTTCCTACCGTCAAGCGGCCCGCTCGTCGTCGCAAGAGGCCTACAGAGGACGAGGCAAATCTAGCGGACCCCGCCGTCGTCGCCAAGGAGGTCAAGGCGGCAAGGCCGCGCCCAAGCAGGATTGAACCGGCCGTGGGGTCAGGCCCCCACCGAAGCACCCCGGTGGGAGGCCGGCTGGCGGGCTTCGTCAGCGTGTGGGAGTCCATCTCCACCGACCGTTGGGTGCTGGACGCCCTGGCCCGGGGCCACGCGCTCGAGTTTCAAAGAAGGTGCCCGCGCGTCCCCCCCGTGGCCAGGAAAGAACTTCACGTCCCTCAACTTCTCCTGGAGGTAAAGGCGATGCTCAGAAAGGGCGCCATCGAACTCGTCCCAAAGAGGCTTCGGGGCTCCGGAGTCTACTCGAGATACTTCCTCGTGAAGAAGAAGACGGGAGGATGGCGCCCCATCCTGGACCTGCGACGTCTGAACAGGTTCATCAAGGCGCAGAAGTTCCGGATGGTCACCCTCCAGCACGTCCTGGGTCAGCTGGAGGAAGGAGACTTCCTATCGTCGTTGGATTTGGAGGATGCCTACTTCCACATTCCCATCCTAAAGGGGCACCGCAAATTCCTCAGATTCGTGGTCCAAGGGCGTCATTACCAGTTCAAAGCCCTTCCCTTCGGACTACGGTCGGCACCCAGGGTATTCACCAAGTGCCTCGCACCGGTGGCGGCGCAGCTGCGCCGCGAGGGGATTCACGTCTACCCCTACCTGGACGACTGGCTCATCCGCGCCAAGACGAGGGAGCTCGCCGTGGTCCACACGGCAAGGACCGTCCAACTCCTCACGGACCTGGGATTCTCCGTGAACTACGCCAAATCCCACCTGGTGCCCGCGCAAGTCGCACTGTTTCTGGGAGCCAGGCTCGACACAGTGTCCCTTCTGGCCTCCGCGTCGGAGGAGAGGACCAGGACCATCTTGGGCAAGGTGCAACGGATGTTGGTGGCCGACGCGGCCAAAGTGAGGTCCATCAAGTCCCTCCTCGGGATGATGTCTTCCTGCATCTACCTCATTCCCATGTGCAGGCTCCGGATGCGCCCGTTGCAAGAATTCCTGGATGCGCGCTGGATCCAGACGGGCAGCTTCGAGGAAAGGATCAAGCTCGACGAGAGTTTCCGACGAGCGATACGGTGGTGGGGCACCCGCGCGCATTTGACGGCGGGCATGGACTTCCAGACCCCAGCCCACCAGGAGACCGTGACCACGGATGCCTCCCTGGAAGGGTGGGGAGCGCACACCGAAAATCTGCACGCAAGGGGACTCTGGCTCCCGACGGAGAAGTCCCTGCATATCAACGTCCTGGAGCTCCGTGCAGTGTTTTGGGCCCTCAGGTCCTTCCTTCCTTCCGTCCCTCAAGGGCAAGGTGGTGAGGATCTTCACCGACAACACCACCACCATGTTTTACATCAGGAAACAGGGCGGAACCAGGTCCCCAGCGCTGTCCAAGGAGGCGCAGGACCTGTGGCATTGGGCCGTTGCCCAAGGGATTTTTCTGGTGCCGTTTCATCTGGCAGGGATAAAAAACACCATTGCCGACTCACTCAGCAGGGAGCTGCGCTCGTGCCACGAGTGGGAACTACGGCAGGATCTGGTGGATCGCCTCTTCCGACGGTGGGGCACACCCCAGATCGACCTGTTCGCGACGGCGACGAACACCAAGTGCCGGAGGTTCGCCAGCAGGTTTCCCCAGACGAGGAGCATGGGCGATGCTTTCTCGTTCCCCTGGGAGGGCCTGTTCCTCTACGCGTTCCCTCCCTTGCCTCTGCTAATCCGGCTCGTCAACCAGCTCAAGAGGTCACGGTGCAGGATGATCCTCGTCGCACCTGCGTGGCCGAGGCAGATATGGTTCCCGGACCTTCTGGACTTGTCAGCGTCCCCGCCGATCAAGCTGCCGGCGGACGCGGATCTACTCTCCAGGGAAGGAGGCGCCATCCTCCACCACGACCCGAAGTCGCTGAACTTGCAGGCCTGGCTCCTGCAGCGCTAGAGTTTGGAGGATACGACATACCGGCCGATTGCAGAGAGGTTCTTGCAAAGGCCAGGGCGTCCTCGACTCTTAAATGCTACGGACACAAATGGAAGAGGTTCTCTGTCTGGTGCCACGCACAGAAGATTAACCCTCTACGGATTACGGCCCCCCAAGTACTGCCGTACCTGCTGACGCTGGCCAAAGCTGGTCTGGCACACGCGTCCATCAAGATTCATCTTGCTGCGATCTCCCGATACACCAGAACCACGGGGCGGACGTCCTTGTGGTCTCATCGTCTGGTGAAAGAGTTCATGAAGGGACTGTTCAGATCGTTCCCGCCGGTGAAGGCTCCGGCCCCGGCGTGGGAGCTCAACGTGGTGCTGACCAATCTCATGGGACCTCCGTTCGAGCCTCTGCACTCGGCCCCGTTGAAGTTTCTATCGTGGAAAACAGCTTTTCTTGTGGCCATCACCTCCGCACGACGAGTGGGAGAGATCCAGGCCCTTTCCTGCAAGGCCCCGTACTTGACTTTCCACGACACGAGGGTAGTGCTCAGGACGCACCCCTCCTTCATGCCCAAGGTACCGTCGGACTTCCATCTCAACGAACCCTTGGTGTTACCTGTGTTGTTCCCGTCGCCTTCGTCGCCGGCTGAGAGGACTTTGCACTCGCTGGATGTAGCTAGAGCGCTGAAGTTCTACGTGGACCGCACGAAGGGTTTTCGGAAGACGTCACAACTCTTTGTGAACTTTGGACCTGTCAATCAGGGGAAGGCTCTCTCGAAGGCTTCCATTTCCAGATGGCTCTCCGGCTGTATCATGTACTGTCATCGGTTGGCAAACCGACCGCTGCCTGGCCGTCCGAGAGCCCATTCCACCAGAGCGATCGCAGCTACCACAGCGTTCCTTTCTGGTGTGCCCCTGCTGGACATATGCAGGGCTGCTACGTGGAGGTCGACGCACACCTTCACAAAGTTCTACTGCGTCGATCGGGATTCCAGGGAGGAGTCCAGGGTCGGCCAAGCAGTGCTGCGCAACCTGTTCGCCTGAGGTGAGCCTGGTGAGGAGGTAAGATGCTTAATGTTGAGTTTGATGTAATGCTTAATGTTGAGCCTTTGCCACCTCCCGTGGTTGTGCATGTGTGTACTGCTATGTATTCTTTATTCATGAGCATGTGAATCCATGCCAGACCCCATGCTGGAGAAGGAACAAGTTACTTACCTGTAACTGTTGTTCTCCAGCATGGGTCTGGCATGGATTCACATGCGAACCCTCCCGCCTACCCCTCTGCGGCTCTTCACTTGGTCATACTGCCACTTCACGTGCTTCCAAATCTGAAGATGGCTGCCAGAGGCGGTGCTTAGGTAGAGGGCAGTCATTGGCTGTGGTCAGTATGACGCAGAGACCAGTGATTGGTTATTACTACGAAAGACAGATCAGAAACGAAACTGATACTGGTTTTTTCTTTACCGAGGATTCCCAGCCTGACGACGGGGAATATTCATGAGCATGTGAATCCATGCCAGACCCATGCTGGAGAACAACAGTTACAGGTAAGTAACTTGTTCCTTCACTTCTGAACTTTCTCCTAACAACCAGTCACTGAGCTCTGGGTCATACTGCCCCCAGCCATTGACTGCCCTCTACCTAAGCCCCTCCTCTGGCAGCCATCTTCAGATTTTTACTGCACGTTCAAGTGTTGGGAGTCCTTGTGCTTTGCTCTTTGAGCTTTTGCTGTGTTTTTCGCTTTTTGAGAGTTAAACTCTATTTTTCTATTTTTCGGTCAAAATAGCCCGTGTGCTCCATCGATCAACCTTCCGACTAACGGGGACTAGTGTTCAGGTTTGTTCAACTCCCCTCAAGGGCTGTTTTTCGTTGAGTGGTGTTCTTGGAGGCTTCCAGAAGATTCTTCACGCCTACACCGCGTGGACCATGTCAGACGAAAAGGACAACCCTTCCCTCTTCAAGCTGTGCTCCGTTTGCGGAATGTGTACATGGATGACAAGCATTCCCAGTGCCTGTAGTGCATGCACTTGACGCACAAGGAGGAAGATTGTGCGTTATGCTGTGGCTTCTCGAAGCACACGTTGAGGGATGCGGGAAAGCTGAGCGGGCTTCTAAGTCCTGCTACAGGAGAACCCAGAGAAAGCCAGGCAGGAGAAGGCCAAGCAGGGTAGGGTGTCCTCTCTTCCCATGACGGAGAAGGTCAAAGGAGACAAATGGGCCAATCCGGCCCTGAATGTCAAGGCCAAGGCCCAGGTGCACCTGGCAAAATCTTTGCCCTCCCTCGTGGTGGTGGTGACGTCGCTTTCAATGGCCATAGGGGTGGACCCGCAGGGTGCCCCGGCGACGGCAAGGGTGACCCTTCCTCCCAGGAGGGAAGTGTTAGGAAAGATATCATTTTATATGCAATTTTCCCTCAAGTTGTACACCCCCAAACTTTTTGCTGCTGTTTACAGCCTTCTGCTGCACTCCTCTGGTCTTTCATGGGGAACCTGACATGCCCTTAAGACAGTCAGTGCTGGGAGACTTTGTTTCCCTTAGTCCTTTTCCAAGGTTGCAACTTTTCTGCAACATGTAACAAGTGCACAATGTACCTTACAGTGCACTTGGGTCTCAGTCATTTCCAAAGACCCTAGATACTCTTGTTGCAATTTTTGGTGGTAGTTCAGATGTGTCATGGACAGGGCTGGTGGCAGCTTATCTTTTCATTTAATTTTAACCCTTTCCTGCCATTTAAACTGCGTTAACCGGGTTTGGCACGAATAGGTGGCCTGGCTCCAAAATGGCCAGCCACAAGGTTCTTTGTCCTGTCCTTTGGCCATCTTGCCCCTTTGCCTTGCCCTGGTTGAGCTGACCCGGGTCTGTCCTTATTTGGTCATGCAGTTTCCCACGAAACACCAAGCTTTCACGGGCTTCTTCATGCCTTGTTTGTGTGCCTCCAGGAAGTGGGCTGGGGTGTTTGCCTCCAATACACATCCTGGGTGCCAGAGAGTCTGGAGTGCTGTGAATGCCTGGGACCAACGTGGTCCATGATTGGTCCACGTATGGAGTGTGTGTTTGTGAGCAGATCTCCCATTGGGTCCTCTCCGTTTTGGCGTGAAGGGAACTTTGGATAAGAGGAGGCTGAAAACACCCATACCATGTTGATCTCTGGAGTGCTCACTGAACGAAGGATAGGATCCAAGTATCCTGAAACTAAGAAGCCGAGTCGAGGAACCGCTGGAAGGTTTGGCCTCTGAGCCCGCTGTTGTCCCGTGGGACCCATCTGCATCTGGTCATCCTAGAAGGTCTGCGAAGACGCTTTGAGCCATTAGAATAGTGGGACCAACTATTCTCAGCATCTTCAACAAAACCTGCAAGTAAGCCTTCTCAGAAGTGTCTCTGGGCCAACCAGTGGGCTGACCAGCTTACGCAGGACATTTGCTCTGTCTCCATCGTCGTTTCGAGGAGGCCCTCAAAACTTGGTATACTGCTGGCTCTGTGTCCCCTGGCACCCTCACACCGAATTTCGAACACTTGGCATTCCCAGGTCTGAAGTGAGACGAGTGCGCCAGGACCGGAGTAAACGCGGTTACATTGTTGCCAAGCCGCGGCAGCGTTCTTTGCAGGTGCGTTGCATTTGTGACCCTTTTGCCCCTGAAGCCTGCTGCAGTGAAACTGAACTGATCCATCCATCGGGAGTGGAGAAATTGCCACTGTCCCGTTTGGGAATCATCACTGTATCTTTGGAACTGAAATCCGCAGAGCTGTCATATTGCTGCAGTTGAACCTGCAATCGAAGTGGACTCGATTTGGCAAAGTTTGGTCCGGAGTGTGCCTGGGGCCGGTGAGTAACCCTAACCGGTGGCCCCTAGCACCTCCATCCATTATTACGCATGAGTGGCCCCTGGGGGTTCCTCACTTTTCCACTGCTAGTGCCAACTAGCAGACTATTCCTGAACCTTGGAATCGCCTCTGCCTTCAAGTGGAGGCCCTCCTTGAATAGTGGGAATCTATTCTTCATCGCCTCACCCACCTTCCTGAGCTGCTAGAGACCCGTGAAGAGACCCCATTTTGCCTATTGGAACAACTGCGTGCGCCTGCACTGCATGTACTATTGAGCATAAGGCTCCTCTCTTCTTAGGGCTTGGACTGCCTCTTAGGTGTGTGCCTGATGTGGAAGGGGACTAATGGCTATCTGCACTGCCTATTTTCCTTCCCCTCTAGGTTGGGAACATATTTTGTGCTTTCAACCCTTTAGAGCCCAATGATCTTGTATGTATCTTGTATTGATTGTGTTGTGTTGGTTTGATAGTATTGCTGTGATTCTTTTACTGTGTGTGTTACAAAGGCCTTGTAATAAATGTGTTTATATTTTTGATATATACACCTGTCTGGGAGTAATTTGTAAGTGTTCTACTCTGTGCTCATTGAGGTCCTTCAGTCACCCTCACCCCTCCAGAGACTTAGTCTTGACCGCAGACCATAGCTACCTTGATTGGTCTGGCTTGTCCAGAGGTTATCCTGTTCCAAGAAACTAGGCTGGCCTTCTGAACATCTGCCCACCAGGTCAGAGTTTAGAAATCCATCTTAACGGGAAGCTTCGAACTTGCCCGCTGATAAGACACCGGAGAAGAGGATGCCGGACCTTAGCCCGAGACCCCTCTGGACCCGAAGAAGGGGGGGGCGACCTTGAAGGCCTTCAGGGAACAGACATTTCTTCTGCTGAGGATGAGGACAAGATCATTTATGTCCATACTGTCCAGGAGGGCGATGATGATGACTGAGGTGGCAGGGATTTGCCCCATGATGAGCTCGATGGCGACAAGGAGCCCTAGGACAGTGGGCCCAGGCCCTTCCCCTGCACCCCAGAGGCCCCCTAAAGACTTTGCACTGGATATAATCTCGCCCCGCAACTCGCTGGTGTCCGAGTTACAGAGGATGATACCGGCAATCCTGCCATCTGCCACTCCTGCCGCGCCAGCGCCGGTCGCCCCATTGACACTGGGGAAACCGCCAGCCATGAAGAGGCACCTGATGCCTCCCTGCCACCCTTCTCCACCCTCCCTCTTCCCCACTACCCACCCAAGGGAGACTGAATCAGACACTGCAACAACGGGCATGGATGACGGCGGTGAGATGGGGGACCTCCTGTCTCCTACGCCCAGAGCCTCTCCTGCGGACGAGATGGAATCGTTCCACGCATTGGTCGCCTCCGAGCGAGCATCCGAGCTTTTCCAGCTCACGCTGGAGGAAAAGAAGGAAGGCTTCTTGTATCGGCGCCGGGAGGCCAAGAGGAAGACCACCCTTTCAGTCCCTCTAATGGACAATGTTTGGGATGAGGGGCTGGCTCTGATTAAGAATCCATCTACAGCCCCAGCAAAGGGAGACCGGCTGGAGAAGAAGTACTGGGTGCCAGACTCTGCACCCAAGTGCTTGCGGTCTCAACAGTTGCCAGACTCGGGTCTTGGCAGCTGCCAGGAAGAAATTGTCAACCTTGACGTCGTCTTCTGCTTCAGCCACTCCTCCAGACAGCGAGGGGAAGAAATTGGACTCGATGAGTATTAGGGTTATCTACTCTGCAGTGACCACTGTCAAGGCTGCCCACGCCATCATAGCCAGGTACGACCGGGAGCTGCGGTTTAAGCTAGCTCCTCTCCTGGACTTCCTCCCTGAGGGCAAGCGTGTCGAGGCTCTGGAAATCCTTCAAGAAGGCGGGGTGGCATTGGATCGTGCTATCACGATGGCCATGGACCTTGTGGACGTGGGATTCCGCCAGATGGGAAACAGCGTTTGTCTTCGCCGTCGTGGCTGGCTCACGGCCACCAACTTTAGGCAGGAGGCCCAGACAAGGATTTTGGACATGCCCTTTGACAGGGACAATCTGTTTGGAAAGGCTGTGGATGAATCCCTCCAGGCCATCAAGGCAGACACGCAGACAGCACGTGGCCTAGGCACGCTACAATGCCGGCTGTCCTTTCGTTCCTCAGGAAGGAAGTCTAGCCAGTCTTTGAGGGGTTTCGGTGGGGGCTCCACATCTTACTGCCAGCCCTCCCGCTCCTCCACCCAGGAAGCCAACAGGGGCTGCTCTAAGGCCTTCAGGGGCGGTTGCTGTTGTCGTCGGGGACCGCAGGGCAGCCAGTCGACCTCCAAGCAAAATTGAACCAGCCATGACGTCAGGCCCCCACCCGTGCACCCCTGTGGAAGGCCGGCTGGTGAACTTAGTCAGCATGTGGAAGTCCATCTCCACCGACAGTTGGGTACTGGACGATCTCGCCCGCAGACGCACACTAGAGTGCCAACAAAAGTGTCATCGAATACCATCCGTGGCCCATTAGGAAAACCATATCCCTCAGCTACTGCTGGAGGTGCGGGCCATGTTAAAGAAAGGGGTGATGGAGCTGGCTCCAAAACTACTCCTCAGCTCTGCAGTTTACCCAAGGTACTTCCTTGTACGAAAGAAGACCGGCGGGCTGGAGGCCCATTCTTGACCTACGACGACTAAGCAAATACATAAAGTCCAAGAAGTTCAGAATGATCACTCTTCAACATGTGCTTGGACAACTGGAAGAGGGAGACTTTGTCATCTTTGGACCCAGAGGATGCTTACTTCCCCATCCTCTAAGAACACTGCAAGTTTCTGTGCTTCGTCATTCAGGGGAAGCATTACCAATTCAAGGCCCTTCCTTTCAGACTGAAGTTGGCACCCAGATTCTTCACGAAGTGCCTGGCGCCGGTGGTGGCCCATCTACGACTGCAAGGGATCCACGTCTACACTTACTTGAACGACTGGCTCATCCGGGCCAGATCAAGAGACATCGCCGTCGACCACACAGTGAGGACCATCTGCCTACTGACGGATCTGGGGTTCTCGGTGAATTATGCCAAATCCTGCTTCACTCCATCGCAGGATGCTCTGTTCCTGCGATCCCGGCTCAACCGTGTCATGCCTGGCGTCACTGTTTGAGGAGAGGATAGCGGCCATCTTGGGCAAGGTGCAATGGCTGTTATTACTGAAGATCGCGACAGTGAGGGCCATCAAGTCTCTTCTCGGCATGATGTCACTGTGCATATACCTCATTCGACTCTGCAGGTTGCGGATGCGCCATCTAGAGGAGTTCCTCGACGCCCATTGGGTCCAGGTGTCCGTAAACTTCCATGGACAGGATCTCGCTTAACGAGGAGTTCCGGCGAACGATAAGGTGGTGGAACATGCGCTCCAATCTATCCAGTGGAACAGATTTTCAAACACCCCCTGCGCCCCCACTCCATCCCCCCCCCCGTACCAGGAGACGGTCACAACGGTCACTTCCCTGAAAGGGTGGGGAGCCCACACCGGCTGTCTTCACGCAAGAGGCCTGTGGTTGCCGGAGGAGAAGACGTTCCACATCAACGTCCTGGAACTAGGGGCAGTGTTTTGGGCCCTCAGGTAGTTTCTTACGTCCCTCAAGGGCAAGGTGGTGAAGGTCTTCATGGACAATACCACCACAATGTTTTACATCCGGAAACAGGGGGACACCAGATCCCCGGTGCTATCCAGCGATGCGTAGTACTTGTGGCACTAGGCCGTCGCCCAAGGGATGTTGCTCATTCCTTTTCACCTGACAGGCATAAAGAACAAAGTCTCCGACTCCCTCAGTAGGGAGCTACACTCTTACCACAATTGGGAGCTTCAGCAGGAGCAAGTGGCCTACCTTTTCCTCAAATGGAGCAATCCCCAGATCGATCTGTTGGTGACAGCGCCGAACACCAAGTGCCAGAGGTTCACCAGCAGGTTCCCTCAGCCGGGGAGCATGGGGGACTCCTCATTCCCTTGGAAAAGCCTGTTTCTGTATGCGTTCCCTCTGTTGCTTCTTGGAGTCATCAATCAACTCAGACGGTACTGGTGCAGGGTGATCCTTGTCGCACCAGCGTGGCTGAGCTAGATCTGGTACCCGGATTTTCTCAGCATGTCAGCGTCACTGCCAGGTGAAGCTGCCAGTGGTCGTGGATCTTCTCCCCAGGGAAGGAGGTGCCATTCTTCACTACAACCCAGGGTCTCTGAACCTGAAGGCCTGGCTCCTGCTGCATTAGAGTTTGGTGGCAAAGATCTTTTCCTGCGGACTGCAAAGAGATTATCTCCATGGCCAGGGTGTCCTCTACCTTAAAATGTGACGGACACAAATGGAAGTGCTTTGCAATTTGTTGCCTTTCTCAGAAGATCAACCCTATGCGGCTCAGGGCCCCTCAAGTACTTCCGTATTTACTGTCTTTGGCTAAATCGGGACTGGCTCATGCCTCCATTAAGGTACATCTGGCGGCTATCTCCCGCTACACCAGATCTCTGGACAGTCTTCTCTGTGTTCGCAGTTAAGGAGTTCATCAAGGGACTGTTCTGCACATTACCGTCGGTGAAGGGCCCAGCCCTGGCATGTGAGCTGAATGTGCTGCTGACTAGGCTCATGGGGTAGGGGGCCCATTCGAACCTATGCATTCAGCTTAGCTCAAGTTTCTGTCGTGGAAGACCGCTTTCATCGTGGCCATCACCTCTGCAAGACAAGTAGGTGAGATCCAGGCCCGGTCATGCAAGCAGCCTTACTTGACTTTCCTCGAGACGAGGGTGGTGCTGCGGACGCACCCCTCCTTCATGGCCAAGGTACTGTCGGAATTCCACCATCCTTGTCGCCCCTTGAAACACTTGTGTATAGGCGCGTTATATATGCCATATCATATCACCTGAACGAACCCTTGGTGTTACCTGTGTTTTTTCTGATGCCTTAGTCGCCGGCTAAAAGGACTTAGCACTCGCTGGATGTGGCTCGTGCGCTGAAGTTTTACGTGGCCCGCACAAATAGTTTACAGAAAACTTCTCAACTTTTTGTGAACTTTGGTCCTGTGAACCATGGGTAGGCCCTGTCCAAGGCTTCCTTTTCCAGGTGGCTCTCCAGCTGTAACACTCTGTGTCACCGGTTGGCCTTCCGAGAGCACATTCTACCAGAGCGATCGCTGCTACGACGGCTTTCCTGTCTGGTGTGCCCCTGCTGGACATCTGCAGGGCTGCTACGTGGAGGTCAACGCATACCTTCACGAAATTCTACTGCATTGACAGGGATTCCAGGTATGAGTCCAGAATCGGCCAAGCAGTGCTGCGCAACCCTTGAAGTTGAGCCTGGTGAGGAGGTAAGAGATTGCTTCTGTTGAGCCTTGCCACCTCCCGTGGTTGTGCATGTCTACTGCTATTTATTCTTTATTCATGAGCATGTGAATCCATGCCAGACCCCATGCTGGAGAAAGAACAAGTTACTTACCTGTAACTGTTGTTCTCCGGCATGGGTCTGGCATGGATTCACATGCGAACCCTCCCGCCTTCCCCTCGGCGGCTCTTCTCTTGGTCCTTCTGCCGCTTTACATGCTACCAAATCTGAAGAATGCTGCCAGTGGAGGGGCTTGGGTAGAGGGCAGTCATTGGCTTGGGACAGTATGACCCAGAGATCAGCGATTGGTTGTTAGGATAAACTGATGTTTTCTTTACCAAAGATTCCCAGCCTGACGGGGAATATTCATGAGCATGTAATCCATGCCAGGCCCATGCTGGAGAACAGTTACAGGTAAGTAACGTGTTCCATATGTGTAGAGTGGGATTTGACATTTGCAAATGCCTACAGTTGTGATAACCCCCTAAAGACTCATTGGCCAAAGCATTGGCATTTGAGTTATCAACATTAAGCAGCATCTTCTCTCCATTTGATATATAGACCCATGCTGGAGAACAACAGTTAGAGGTAAGTAATTTGTTCCATATTAGATCTCTGGGTACATGGTCTTTTAAAGCAGTGTAAGACTGGCTGGTTTGTGTTTGGTCGGTAAAGTGACGAGAAATTGAGGGTTAATACAAAACAGGAGTGTCCTTGAATTTTCAATGCTTTCAAATGATTTAATTTGCTGTAGGTTGCATTATGGTGAGGAATTTGGCTTTATTTGTTGATGTGTGACTGTTGGAGAGTTTAACAAGTTACTGTCTGTGACAGAACTTAGAAAGGCCCACCTTGGATGTACTATGTTTCAACTCTTAGGTTTGACCTGAACCACACACAGGTTTGGTAGAATGGCTAAGCAGCCAGTCTTAGTCTAGGACGGGAAGTGGGATCTAGAAAGGTACAAGGAACTCTGAGCTCATTCAAGGAAACACTTCCTTAATTCTATCAAAATAGTAATTTATTATATACTTTATTATATACTGTAAGGCACACCGTTAAATATTATCAGAGTAAAGGAATGAGTGTGGAAAAAGGGCCACACTCACTCAGGGGAATCAGTCAAAAATCCAAGAGTCCAGCAAAAAGTGCTGGGGACTTGACTCGCAGGTGGAGAGACATTCACTCAAGAAGGAAAATCTACTCTAAAAGTTGTTGGGGAGATTTAAATGTTTTATGCTTAATCCCTTTTCTAGTGAGTCACTGAGACTTTTTTTGGACTTCTGTCTTTTTTCTTTCTATCCTTAATGAGAGGAACCCCCCAGCCCTCCTCAATTATTCTTATTTGTTCTGGCTTTTGTGAATTCTATTCTTTCTGTTTTACCTTTTCCATGGAGTCTTCTTTCCTCCATATCCTTGAAAGGCATCTGTGTTACACTTTGGCACCACACAGCACCCTTTGTGCAGTGTTGCTAGGATTTCCTTAGAACTACTGCTCTTAAGGAAAGAGGGATACTTAGTATCCTTCCTAAAACGTGTACTTATGAGACATTAGCACATAACACCTTATGTGGAGTGCTAAGGGAATACCTAGTATCCCCTTCTCTCTGCTCCTGTGGCTTCTTAATCATTGACAACCCTACAGTTATGGCTGGTAGCAGTGGATGTGTTCTACCAACTATTGTGCTGTTCTTTACCGCTGACTTTGTTCACAATCTCGGTTATGCACAGTAGGGTCACCTATGTTCAAACATGGTGGCTCCTTTCTTTTTTCGTCATTGCCTTTGGCGGGAAACCATGGGTGTCCCTGCCTAGGCTCCAGTGTGTCTGTGATGCAGGAAGTTGGGGAGGACTTTAACATTCCCATGCCCTTTGTCTGCCAGAGTGCCTGAATGCTGCTTTGACATGGCTTTTGGGATTAGAGGACCCCCTGCACCCACTCCAGAGAGTTCCTGTGAGAAACTGAAGGAGCCAAGACTCCTGTCCAGCTATTAGACTTGCAAGGAGAACGTGGACCCATCAGAAGAATGCTTGGTGATCGTGGTGGAAGTGTATGAAAAGTAGTATGTTCCCTACTGGCTTGCCCCCGCTCCTCACAAACCAGATTGCCACGCCCCGCTCACGCACAATACAAAGCCCGAAACACATGTGCATGCTGTTTATGGGAACATTCAGTGCAGCGCACTGAGTGCAAGTTTCAACTTTGTGTGGCGCTCGGATGGAGTTGTGAATGTTAGCATGCCCACAACTGGACGGGTCTCTGGACACTGACCTGCGCCGCATCTGGGTGGGAGTGAGTGTTGGCATGACCACGCCTGGATGGAGCCCTGGGCGTTGGCCTGCGCCGCGTCTGGATGGGAATGTGGAGGCCGACAGGTGCCGCACTCAGACAGAGCTGTGAATGTTAGCATGGTAAAGGTCAGGTAACCCACTAACCAATATAAGCTCAAACTCTGCATACTTATCTCACACAACCATCTCTCGCACAACAAGCCGCACGCACTTCACAACTTTGCAACAACACACAAGCAGGAACAGCAGCAAACGTGGACTGACTCCGATCCGATACCCGCACCAAAGCTCAGCACCCGGTGTATACCAAGTTGATGCTGCCAACAGACCACCACTCCTCTCACTATCCTACTCCCTTCTTCACCTTACTAACCCATCCCACCTTTATCGTTTACAGATCCGCCTGGGGACCAATTCCGTTGGTGACGGTGCGCGGTACAAATACCTTTAACATTTAACATTCTTCGTACACTTTTATTTTAAAACAAAACCATTCGGAACAGTTTCTTTATAAAATAAAAGTATAGGTGTTAGGCAGAATCCATTGCAGTTCCCTTAGGGAGCACTACACCAGATTAGGACTACAGGTGAGAGCAATAAATCCCCTTTGGTATCAGTCTGTACCACAAAGATTTAGTTGGTAGCTGTGGCTGAGCAGTCAGACTTATCTCAAGAGGGAGATGAGCAGTATTCAAGGTTTACACAATAGGCCTACTGTACTATGGCACAAGAAAACACTGACCAAAGCTTTGTAGTTAAAAAGTATATATATATTTATTTTATACACTTCTAAGAAAGTACATGTATCACACGTATCAAGCAAGTTAAATTAAGTCGAATAGAAAAATATACACACTCCCTATATAAATTGTAGACCAAGTGAACCAGAGTGAAAACTGAGCAAAACGGCACAGTGACCACTACACACAAGGGATCCTCTAACAATTTCTCACAAGGGAGGAAAAACGCAAACTATCTAGAAATGGGTTCTTATACACCCTAGCAACACTTCCCATCAGTTGTGAACCAGTTCAGCAAGACCGTGCATCACTATAGGCAATACTTCAAATTAAAACTGAGCAAAATGGCATTTCACAATGATTATGCAGTGGGAAAGAAAGGGTAGTTATAAGAAAGGGTTACACCACACAGTTCGAATTGGGAATCAATCTCGAGAAGGCAAGTCTAACAAATGTGACCAGAGTCAATAGGCCTATGCCAGAGTTAGTGGTACAGGGCAAGGGCCCAGGAGCAAAAATGTTCTTGTAGCTGCAGTCAAGTCTTTGGTTAACGATGTTGAAAAGGTGGATGCAGAAAGCAAACAGACAATGTTAAGAGAGGGGGGCGGCCAGCCCAACAGGTAGGTAAAGCATTTAAAGCGGAACAATGTACCTTGAAAATGAAGAAGTGGCTCCTGCGGTGGCGGTTGTTTCTCGTAGTTCCTGCAGTTCGGGGGATCCAGCAGAGGAAGAGAGGCTCTCGTCGTGGAGGAAGGTTTGAGGTACTGCACTACTCAGGGAAGAAACCAACCGCGGTGCTGCCAAACGAAGTTTAAAAGGTACACTCCTTTTAATCGCGGCCCGGGTCGATAGCTTTTAGGCTATCCGGTCACCAAGTGCGGGGAACTGGTGATTCGACCACAGCAGGTTCGGGAAGGCGATGTGCAAACTGGTTGGCCCCACCAGCTCAAGGGAAGAAGGCTCTTGCCGATGAAGATCTCCTCTCGTTGTGTGGAGAAAAGTGGTGAGACGCTGCAGCAGGGCTTCACCGGTGCTGGTAGTCGTTGCAGGTGTCTTTGGCTTCTCTCCTCTTCGGTTCCGTAGTTCCAGTGGCAACGTCTTGCCTTTCCAGTCCTCAGGACCCTGCTTTTATGCAGAAAGAGACCCATTCATACAGCCTAGCTGTCACTCACACAGTGGAGTGGTCATCTTGGCGGGAGACCCTCCAGCCTATCCGGATAGAGTACGACATGAGTTGCTGAGGCAACCCTGTCCAGGGGTCCTACTCCTCCTCCCATACAAAGGACCCACTCCCGACTCAGTGGCGCCGAAAAGGAGGGCTTCTTGGCAGAAGCCCGCCAAAAGGACGAACAAAGGATCCCTGACCTCGGTTAGGATTGTAGAGAAAGACACGAAAAAAGAAGTTATAGCAAAGTTCTGGCAAATAAAACCTACCGGAGCAAAGTTAATATTAAAATGCACCGGCGGTATGTTAGAGGCTGTCAGAAAAAGTGGTAGCCTCGAACAATGGGAAAATCCCATAGGGAAATATTCGCAGTCGAATATTTACGGTAGTAACCACTGCCACCAGCCAGAAACATTTGAGAGGGACTGTACATGGGGAGGAAAACTATTAACCCCTTCCAGTACCTCCATAGTAAGATGGATTGTACTGGTTTAGTTCATAGGATTCGACTAGTAAAGTCAATGGGGACTTTACATGCCCTGGGAGACGGTAGTCAGTCCCAGGGTATGGAGTGTATGTTTGGGGGTTGCTATGACACCCCTGTGTCACTGCACTGAGGATGCTGTGTAACATATGTGAATAAAGATGGTTCCTATGGGGTTGAGAAAGATCCCATAGGCATTAAACACAAAAATAGCCTAGAACACATAGCAAAAATGCCTAAGAGTGGGAGAAAGAGTCTCTCTTAGCAAGTAAAAAGAAACAAACCCTTCAAATCAAGCAAAGCTGCTGCGGGACTCTATAGGTAAGGGAAATTAGCCATAGAATGGGAATTCTCCCTAACAATAGGAACAGTAAAACTTCATTTTAAAAAGTAGAGGAGCACCGCTCCCACCCACTTCGACCACTGCTTGGCAATCAACTTCTGCTGTTGCCCTGGTAGAGCCCTGTCCTGTGGAAGATCTCCAGCAGTCCTGCGAAGGAGCTGCAACCCTTGGAGTGGAGGTAACATCCATTCTCGGCGTCAGCTCTGAGACCTATGAATAAGAGCCTTCTGAAGTGCCCTGGGGAAGAACAGCTCTGAGTTAGGGCTACCATGCTGCAAACGTTGCCGTTCTGAGTTGAGGCATGAATCTTCAGCTTGTGCAACAAGTTTTACCACTGCGTAAAGTTGTGGTCCTAGCATCAAGGGGACCCGAGATGGGAGGGAAAGTCATACCATTGCCGTGCATCGGTGGCCGTCATCCGAAACTGCTTACCTGCGTCCTGTCCTGAGAGGGGACATGCATAGAGTTCTTTTGCATTTCTTCGCTGGAAGACCATGCACTAGCAATATTCCACGACTGGAGAACTGCTCAAACCTGCAACTCCAGGGAAGCAAGGGCTGAGGCTGACGGTGAGAAAAGTGACCTTGGACCACCTTCAACCAACGTGCCAACTCCTGTGAAGAATCGGAATATGGGGGGTAAGTTATAGCGATACGTACCTGGACCCCTTTACATCCTTTTAAAATTTGGTAACTTTTATAAACTTTTAGATTACTTTGAATTTGCCATTACTTGTTCACATAAGCACTCTGAAAGTTGCGAACAGGTTTCTTGGCTAGTTTAACTCGTCCCCTGATACTTGGAACTGTTCACTGGACACCAGAGACCCTACCTTAATTTTTTCCAGCTTCCCAAAACTGTATGGAACTTAGCTGAACTTTTGGGCACAAGGCCCCATACATCTTAGGGATGGACCTCTGAAGTTAGAACTGAATCTCTGTGGACTGTTGGTGCAAATCCTAATCTGTACCTTCCTTTTCAGGGGTTTGATTTGTCTTTTGCCCTACATCAATATTGCTATATATGTATCTAATTTTTTATATTGAGTGATATTACCTGTTTGTAGTCATTTTTTCACTGTCCATTGGTAAAGTATTTGTACACCTGCTTGTCGAAGTGTGTTCCTTGACTGCTTCACTGTGGGTGCTCATTGTGGACCCCTTACAAGCTCACCACCTCTTGAGACTTAGGGGGTCATTCCCAGTTTGGAGGTAAGTAACGGACCTTACCGGCATGGCACAAATAGCGTGTCTGTGTAGTCAATAGCCCGCTAATAGAGGGCTATTACGACTTTGCAGGCACAAGCTTTGTGCCATGCCGGTAGGGGCATTACCGCCATGCCGTTAAAGGCACGAAAAATGCCCTTAGCGGCGGCATGCATAGCGAGAATAGCACTACCGGCATGAACCAATACAGCATTAGCAGTGACCGCTAATAGCAGTCACCACTAATGACGGTCACCGTAAATAAGCGGAACCGGAAGTAGCGTCATCGCACAGGAACGGGAAGGAGCACTGCGGCCATCTTTAAAAACACAATCCATTGCCATCCTCAGCATACAGGACCTGTGGGACTCTGCTGTTTGTCAGAAAACCTTAATCCAACACACCACAATGCCCAAGGCCCTTAAGAAGGGAGTTGCCCGCCAGCGCAAGGAGTGCTTCAACGAGGACAAGTTGGAGATGCTAGCAGGGACACTGCAGGAAAATTCTGGTATTGTTTGCCAACAGCATGAAGAATGGAGGCCATCTTGAAGAAAAAAGAGATCTGGGCACTTGTGGCACAGAAAGTTAGTGCAGTTGGAAATGCCCCACGCACCACAAGACTGCCGTAAGTGCTGGGACGACTTGCGGCTCAGAGTAAGGAACATACTCTCGGTCAACAGGAGCCAGGCAATGGCAACAGGAAGAGGTCCCAGCTCACCCATAAAGCTGACCCCATGGGAGGACATCTGCGCCAACATGAGTGGAATGGAGGTGATAGAAGGTGTCAGCGAGTTAGAGTGTGGCGCAACAACGTCGGCCAATGGAGGTGAGTATCCTAAGAAAACACTATAATGCAGAGTCTGATGAAAGTCAACCAATACGTCAGTCCAAAGAGGCAAGCCATGGCCCAAAACACACACACTCCCAGCAAAGTAGCTCGACGCATCAGACACATGCAGCAAGGCAATGCCGTACCTGACACATACCACACAAAGATATAAATGCCATAAATCACACAGCATGCAGGCCCAAACAAGTATACATGTCACATAGCATAGGTCTTGGCCAACATGAGTGACCCCGACGTATGCCTGCATATCCCACCCATGTATCAAACAATGTGATCATCCAAACTCAAATGCCTATTACCCTCGATTTTGTGGATGATCAATTGTCCAGATGTATGTATGATGCCTATCAAAACATCACTCATGCCATCCATCTCTTTGACCCCCACAGGCTCTGACCATGACAGCGATGGCCAGGACTCAACCCCTGCGAAGACCACACCCCAGAAGATGTCCCGGGATGACGCCAACCGCCCTTCCACCTCGAAGGGCGAACCCAGGGGCCGCCGTGCACCACCAGTCAAGACACCCCAGGTTGCCAGTGCACCGGTGCTGCCAAGGGCCATAGAGGCCAAAGCACCAACACCCATTGCCCAGCCTGAGAAATTGGCTGAGGCACCACACTCGGAGGAGTCAAGTGTGGCTGGGGAGGTGGCAGCCACAGCAACCCAGGCTGTGGAGGAGCCACAGGATGAGGTATGGGTGCCCGTTGAGGACGATTCATCAGAACTGCCCCGCACGCCCAGTACCCTGGCATCCCCCCAAATCTCATCCCTTGAGACAGACCACGCCACCACCCCGGAGCAGTCTGGGCAGGAGCAAATTGAAGGGCAATTTAGTCAGTTAGTGGCCAGTATTGAGGCTGAGCCGGCTGAGCAGGACACCCAGGAACCATCCACCTCCTCGGGTGCACCCGCAGGGCCGCAGCGTGCAGAGCAACTGACTGCCCTTGTGCGGCAGTTCATTGAGGACAACACACAGGCTATGCAGGAGTGGCGGGAGAACATCGCCTCTCTAGGCAGCACCATCTCTGAGAACACCGCCTCCATGGGCAAAATATTTGCCGAGAACACTAGCCGCCTCTGCGAGGAGGTCTCCGCCCTGCGCCAGGTATTAGGCCGCATAACCGATGCCATGAAGGCAGGGCATCCGGCAACCCAATTCGAGCAGACGGCCACACAGTCCTCTAGCTCGACCCAGGCGAGCCCGCTCCGCAGGTCAACACGCACCCTGCGCCGGCCAGACATGACGCTACCTGGTCAAGGGAGTGCGAATTAATAGTCTGGGTAGCCTGATGTAGGTATTAGAGACTTGATGGGACATGTGTGGGGGGAGTGGGAGGTGGGGTGAGGGTGTGTGGGGAGAGAGGGGGTGTGAGGGCGTGTGGGGAGAGAGGGGGTGTGAGGGCGTGTGGGGAGAGAGGGGGGGTGAGGGTGTGTGGGGTAGTTGTAGGGGGAGGGGGTGAGGGTGTGTGGGGTAGTTGTAGGGGGAGGGGGTGAGGGTGTGTGGGGGAGTTGTGGAGGGAGGGGGTTGAGGGTGGTGGAGAGTTATCGGTTTCTTTGTTAAATTTAATACACCGGTTGTGTCAAAAGCAAGACCTGAGTGGACATTCATCATTGCGCATGTTGTCATTTATTCATATACAGTGCATAGTGTGCATGTACCCACACACCCAGTGGCCTATGTCAGAATATCCTGTCACCCTCTGCAGCCATGTGTCAGTAATTTTGTGCAATCACTGACTGACGCACAACACGTCCCTCCTGTGCATCGGCACCGCAATGATGTGCAGCCACTTCTTCTTCATCCCCTTCATCATCACCAGGTGGTAGCAGTTCAATGTCGGGGGCACGTTGCGTCTGATACACATGTTGTGCAGCATAACACATGCCGTGATGGTCTTGGCCACCTTCCCATGCCTGTAGAGGAGTGCCCCACCTGACTGGCTAAGGTAGCAAAACCATGCCTTCAACAGGCCAAAGGTCTGGTCAATGACCACATGGGTGAGGGTGTGGGATCGATTGTAGTCCTCCTCATGCCTGTTCTGTGTGTTTCGGACAGGGGTGATAAGCCACGGCATCAAGGGATAGCCACTGTCACTTATGGGACGCATAAAAAGCTATATGTCAGTCGATTGTTGATGGACAGCTGTACTAGTTACACATGTCGGCAGATTATTGTTGGTCACATGCACATGTCCCTGGTTGTATGCACTCCATTTTTAAGCCCTCAATGTGTCCTGTGCCATAGAATAATGTTGTGGGTTGCATCTTCAAGATGATACACAGTGTGCTCTGCCGTCTTGTAGCTCATGCATTGTGTATGCATACAGCTGTGTTTGTGTAAATTTAGTGATGTGTTGTGTCCTGTAGGATTTTCTGATTGGGAGCGTTGGCAGTAGGCTCTGAAAGGTTAGGCATTCTGCGCTGATTTTTCCCATGGTGACATGCAGCATTCCTGTGGTTGATCCGGGATATCGGGCACAACAATGTGTGATGATCTTGCTTGCGTCGCCTTCCATCTGCACCTGTTTGTAGTGGTATTGCTTGCGATTGCGGTAAACCACCTCCATGGCATGGAGGCCACCTTTTGTTTGAGGAATCTCCTGGGGAGTCTGTGGTAGGGATATGTATTGCGTTGTGTGCTTGAGGAGGGCATCCAGCACTTGCTTCAGGATGCGGGTGAATAAGGTTGGTGATATGGCATGCATGTACCCCACTGTGTGCTGGTAGGTGGCTGTGGAAAGGAAGTGGAGCACCAACACTTCCTTCAGTAGAGGGGGGATGGCGGTGCGTATTTCAATGAGGCTGACAATCGTGCATCATATCCACGATGGTGTTGGTGTCCCGGTCCAGACAGTACAGGGTGTGGTTGTGTTCGGGGTTGGGTTGGAGGGACTGGCTATGATGTTTGGGATTGGGGGCTGCATGCGTGGTTACGCTGGCTGCACTGGTGGGGCATGCTGGGCCTGTCTCACCCTCCTTCTCCTGCTGCGTCTCCTCTGTGTTGCTTGTTGTTGGTGGTGTTGCAATGCATACATGTCTTCCTGCTGAAGTGTTGATGCTACTATTGGCTTGATCTTGGTGTGGAAAGGGGTGTGGTGTGTGGCTATGCTCCTTTTGGTCAGGCCCAGACTCCATTGTCTCTACCTGTGCTGACGGTGTACACCTGTGGCAGTTGGGAACACTGCACATGTCATTTTACGGTTGGTTAGAGATGCCGGTATTTATGGCATGCCGGAAACCACTTTTTAAAAAATGTATACTTCTCTTTATTATTTTGCTAACATGAATACAAAAACAAGTCCCACAAAATGTCACGCCTCCACTCCCCCCTCGCCCCTGGCCCTAGCATCCGTGACCCCCCCCGTCCCCCCTTCCGTCTGGCGGTTAGGAGTACAGGTCCAAAAGTTTCAGTCTATGGGGTCGCCATTGTTCCCGAAATTCTCCCTTTACGTAGTCCAGGGTTTCACCCCATTCGGCCGCGAAGTTACCCAAGTTGCAATTTACAGCATATGTAGCCCATTCCAAAGACACAATCTCCCATATTTTCCTTAACCAGTCCTGTTCCGTTGGGAGTCCTCAGCTGTCGGGATGGTATGGGGCAATCTACACTCCCGGGCTAACATCGATTAAAAAAGATTTTAGGAAGCCGAGCTCCCTAAAGATATTGTGGTTGGGGAAAAGGTGCGGTCCTTAAGATGGTGGTCCTTCCGCGGCTGCTTTATCTATTTCAGGCAATTCCGTTGCCTGTCCCGGCATCCTTCAAGGAATTAGACAAAGCAGTAACGGAAACCACTTTTGACGCCTTCATGATACCGATATTTGCATGTCCGCTTCACTTGTGATCTCCTCCAGTTTACAGCATGCCGCTATTGCCGGTATGATGGCCCGCGTGCCTGCACCCATGCTGCTATTAGAGGCACTGTTATTTACGGTGCCGCTAATAGCAGTTTGGCTGGTCCGAATAGCCCGGAGCGGTAAGCGATGCCGGTAATCGTTTATCCCTTACCTCCAACCTTGGAATGACCCCCTTAGCCTAGATCACTCGCCTTGCTACCTTGAACTGGTTTGGCTACAGTGGTGTCCATGTCAAAATATAGGTTGGCCTTCTATACATCTGTCCACCAGGCCAGAGTATAGAAAATCAGTCTTAAAACCCATGTATGGGAGGGGAATCACATCAGACAAGTGGGTATTGACAACTGTGAAACGTGGATATTGCATGGAGTTTCTAGAAGTATGGCACAATCATCCTCCTAAACAGAAGAATGTCCTTGGATCACTAGCAAATTCTCCAATCAGAGTTGAAAGGTCTCTTGGGGAAAAGGGGCCATAGAAATCCTGCAGTCAGAGGTAGGTATTTATTCTGTTTACTTCCTTGTTCCAAAGAAAGACCAAACCAAGCGTTCAGTGCTCGACCTACGGCCAGCGCAAACATATGTCAAACCTCAAAAGTTACTGACTACACTACAGGAAGTCATTGCTTTACTCCAGAGGGGAGACTACATGGCAACATGAGATATGGAAGGTGCATTCTTCTCCAGCATTGAATCTTTCATGGATTCACATGCTGTGAATATTTCCCGTCGTCAAGCTGGGAAACCTTGATAACTTTAACCTATTGTTTTCCTATTGAAAACTTCGACACTTTAGTGTCCTATCAATGTCTTTTTGGGTACTTTGTGCACACCAATAGGACGTCCGGTATTAATAGCCCCGCCCCCGCAGCTTTCCTTCAGATTTCAAACTATTGGGATGACCTTGTGTTTGCTCTCGAGTGACTCTGTGTTCTACACATGCTTTCCTTACCTGGGCCATCATGTCGTCTGTGGGGCCGAAGAAATCATTGTTTAGGCCTTATGAAACCTGCGGCCTAAAGAACGTCTTCGAGGGGGTCAGGCATGCGGATTGTCTGTCCCCCATTCATTCCATGGAAACCTGTGAGATCTGTCAAGTCTTTTCTCAGAAAACGCTGAAGGACCGCAACCGCCGGTTGATTTGTTTGCTCAAGGAAGGCACTTACCTGGGTTCGGAAGTGGGTTCGTCCTGGGGTAGCAAGTCTTCGGTTCTGTCGGAGAAGGTGTCATCTACGCACCAGAGGGCGAGGTCCACAAAACCCCCCTCTAAGAAGCCGTGCACGGGAGTGCTAGCTTCGGGAGAGGTGGCGGAGCCTCTGGATCCAGGTTGCATCAGTCTAAAGGGGTGATTGGGCCCTTTGGCCAAGTCGGCAAGACCGGACAAGTCGAAGGAAGAGTGCTAGGCCCGAGAAGTCGGGGCAGAAGGCCACGACGGCGGAGCGGGAGACGTTGAAGTCCCGAGAGTCCTCATTGAAGCACTAGTCAAAGGACCATCATAGGTCGTCTACCAGTCGTGACTCTTCGAAGCATTGTTCCAGCACTTCATCCAAGTGGGCCGATTCGCCGGAGAAGTCCAGGCCAGTGGAGGCCTTAGTGCCGTCGACGAAGGGTTAGTAGACGGATGTTGCTGTCGACGGGGGTGGCGCTGCCTTCACTTCCTTTGTCGACAGTGGGATAGTCTGCTCTGTGCTGGGGGCCTCGTCGGCGACCGTGCCTGACAGTGAGCCACAGTTGCTGTAGGCAGCTTCGATGGGGACAGATGGTGGTTTGTTGCACATGGAGGGACCCTTTGCAATCTGGGGCTGGCTTTGGTCCTTTGCTCCCGGTGGACATACTTTAGCAAAATCCCAGTCCATATCCTGTGTCCTTGCGTCCTGAGGACGAACATGAGCCATTGTTCGATCCTTTGGTGCTGAACCTGTAATCAGCGCGTCCATCTATGTCAGAGGGGGTTGGGACTGGCCCGCCCCTCTAGCCTGAATCCACACACTCTGCTCTCCATGCAGGTGCTGGGTACACTCCAGTCGTGTTTGGGACAATTGGATGCGAGGCTTCCGGCGGCTCCAGTGGCACATGATGTGCCTGTGGAGAACCCTCGACCAAGCCACCCCAGGAAATCTCCTCTGGTGCAGCTGCCGTTACCGTCGCTAGTGGAGTTGGGCCTTCCCAGAGGTCATCCAGAGAAAGGGGAGCTTGTGGATTCAGATCTGGAAAGTGATCCTCGCGACACGCGGCCGACTGTATCCTCATCACCCAGGAGGGCCGATACCTGGGATACAGACCCTGAAGTGGAGCCTCCTAGTAGACGGGCTCAGCCGTTGCCGCCGGATGATGTTGGGGCCTTTCTCACGATGATGGCGAAGGCTTGCCAAGAGCTTGGCCTTGCTCCTGAAGAGGAAAGAAGACTGTTTTCTCTTCGATCACATTGGGAAGCGACAGAAGGCAGTCTTCTCCGTCCCCATTTTGGACCATATGTGGCAGGAGGGTCTGCGCACGATGTGCCATCCTTTTTCGGAACCAGCGGTAAAGGGGTGTCTTGAAGTTTAAAGCGCCGGAATCTACCCCAAATGCTTAACGTCACAACCCACGCCAAAGTCTGTGGTGTCGGCGGCGGCTAGTCGGAAGGCGAGAGGCCAGCACAAGTGTGCTATGCCCCCGGACAGTGAAGCCAGGAAGCAGGATGCGTTTGGTAAAAAGGTGCTGACGGTGGTGCTACAACAGTGAAAGTGGCAAACTCCTTGATCATTATGGCCCTGTATGACAGGGAGATGTGGCACCTGTTGGCTCTGCTTTTAGATAATCTCCCGAAGCAACAACGCAAGGATGCTATGTTGCTGGTTCGGGAGGGGGAGGAAGCCTCCAACAACAGCATTAACATTGCAGTGGACCTGGCTTAATCTGGGTTCAAACAAATAATGGTGGTGTTCTCCGGAGGCAGGCATGGCTGCACTGCACTGACTTTCGTCCAGAGGTCCAGCATAAAGTAGTGGACATGCCCTGTGAGGGTGAGCAGCTCTTTGGTGAAAGAATCGACGAGGCGCTGAAGGGGATGAAAGAAGATTCTGAGATGGCAAAGTCCCTGGCTACGCTACAGAGTGGATGCTCTTTTCTCCCCTTTCGGGCATTTTGAGGGGCCTCTGGAAATGCCAGATTTGCTGTTTTCCGCGACAGAGGTTACGGTCACTTCAGTTACTCTTCCCAAGGCTTCAGGCGCTCTTTCCAATCCACGCAGAAGGACAGGACTATCAAGCGCAACGTAAGAAGGGTCCAGCCGCCTCGGCTGGTAACGGCCGGCAGTCTAAGCCTCAGCATTGACTGCCATGTAGGCAGTGAACTAGAGGGCAGAGTTTCGCAGCACATGGTCGGAGTTTCAGCATCCTCAACTATACCTATTCCGCCTGTGCAGGTGGCGTGGCCGCATCTCAGCCTTACGGCAGGAGGTGGAGCTCATGTTGGCGAAAGGGGCAATAGAACCTTTCCCGGTGTCGGAACGAGGCCAGGGGGTGTACTCCTGGTATTTTGTGATTTTAAAAAAGCCCAATGGAAAGTGGAGGCCTATTATGGAGCTTGGGCCGTTGAACAAAAATCTACAACGCCTGAAGTTAAAGATGCTCACGTTACAGGATCGGTGCAGCCTGGGGAATTCCTGGCGTCATCAGATCTCAAAGATTCTTACTTCCACATCCCGATGCTGCCAAAACATTGCAAGTTCCTGCGCTTTGTGGTTGGAGACCAACATTACCAGTTCCGTATCTTCCCGTTTGGACTAAAGTCTGCTCCCAGGATGTTCACCAAGCGCCTAGCTCCGGTGGCTGCTTTCCTCTGCAGGGAGGGGCACCATGTGTACCCGTACCTGGACGATTGGTTGGTCAGGGGACAGTCTCCAGAAAGGACGTCTGTCTCTCCAGGCTGTTACAATGGCTGGGATTTGCTGTCAACTTCGCAAAATCCTACCTGGTGCCATTCGGGGAATTGGTCTTTCTGGGCGCTCAGTTTCTTACGCAGTAAAATCTGGTGAAGTCTTTGGGCAAAAGAGTGGAGAAGTTGCAGTCCAAGGCGGGCGAGTGGGGCCCGGGAACTACGGTCTCGGCCCAGAGTTGCATGGCACTTCTGGGGTCCATGCCGTCCTGCATTCCTCTCATCCCAAATTGTCACCTGTTCATGCGGCCGGTGCAGGACTTTCTCGCCTGCTGGTGGTCACAGGGTTGGGGGTTATGGTAGGACAAAGTGGTTATCTCCCGTGTTCTATTGGAGGCGATGCAGTGGTGGACTTGCACAGAAAATCTGGCACGGGGCATGCCGCTGATGTAGACATATTTTCAGTTCACAATAGTGACGGACGCTTCCCAGGTGGGTTGGGGGTGCCCCTCGACCGGTCTCAGGTCCAAGGCCTCTGGTCTCGAGAGGAGGCGTTGTTGCACATCAACTTTCTGCAGTTGATAGCTGTGCACTGGGTGCCGAAATCCTTTCTACCTCACATTCAAGGTGGAGTGGTTCGCGTTTTGACACACAACACC
Source organism: Ambystoma mexicanum (assembly GCF_040938575.1). Lineage (NCBI taxonomy): Eukaryota > Metazoa > Chordata > Amphibia > Caudata > Ambystomatidae > Ambystoma > Ambystoma mexicanum. The sequence continues at coordinate 303,573,300 of NC_090926.1, forward strand.
ACCCCGATGTTCTATTTGCGGAAGCAGGGTGGCATGCATTCCCACCTCCTGTCCAGGGAGGGTCAGGAGGTCTGGCATTGGGCCATTGCTCACAGGATTCACATTGCTGCTCATATGCTGGGGGTGCAGAATGTTCAGGCGGATGCTCTCGGCAGAGACGTGGGTCATTTGCACAAGTGGAAGCTGAAGAAAGATCAGGTGACGACGATCTTCCAGAAATGGGGGGAGGGTTCCCTCTCTCGACTTGTTTGCCACACCGAAGAACAAGCAGTGTCCTCTCTTTGCCAGCAGGGAGGCTCATATGGAATCAAAGGGAGGCACATTCTCGTTCCCGTGGACGGGCCTGTTCGCGTACGCGTTTCTGCCGTTTCCTCTGATTCGGAGTACGATCCAGTTGGTGCACAAGTACCTGTTAGACAAAGTTTGTATGATGTACCCTTTTGGACCACTACACACAACTAGGACTACAGGTGTAAGGAATAAGTCGGTACTACACAGCTTTGTGGTCGCGTTGCTGAGTAGCCAGGCTGATCTCAAGAGGGGAATGTGAGCTGTAAGGATGTTACACAGAGGTCTAAAATCACAAGTATTCAAATAGACTCTTATACTCAAGGTTTCTTGGTAAAACATTGATTTCACAATCAGTTCTAAAACAGTCACTAAAAGGAGGCAATCTATATCACACAACAATATACTTCAGTACTTCATACTATCAGTTTCCGAGGCATTTAAACTACTTAGTAGGAGCAAATTGGCATTCAGAGTATTTGAAGTAGGAGCAAAAAGGCATAGGTTAATAAAACTAATAATAGTTACTTTTAGACAGTGCAAATAGTTTGAGTTCACCAGAGGAGTCCATTCAATGCAATAGGTTAGGCCAACGTCAATGAGCTAAAGTCTTGTATAGGATAGGCAGTTCTGGTATTTAAACGGAAAAGTCTTTGCCACGGTTCTCAGAAGTAGTTTGTAAAAGAAAGATTGATATGTTGCGTCAAAAGCTGACTAGGCCTGCAAGTTGCCAAAAATTTGAGCACTTTCGCAGTAAGAGGTAAGTTCTCTCGGGCGGGTTTTCACAGTAACTTACAATGAAGAAAAAGATGCAGCTGAAGACTTCTGTTCCTGGCACTTCCTGCAGATCTCGCTGTTCCTGAGCCTCAGACGTAGGGACAAGTGGGAGGACGACGGGGGACTCCTGCACTGGGACTGGCCAAAAAACTGGCAAAGGCAAATCTTCAATTCCAATAGCTGTAGACAAGCGCACGAACTGGTGTCCCTCTCCCTGGCTATTCGGTTTCCTGCAGCGCTCTGAGGAAAATACAACCAGCTCCGAAAAGGGTATCCATGTGGCTTACGGGTCGAGTTGATTGGTCCCACCAACTCAAAGGGGAGAAGTCATCCTTGAAGGGCTTCTCTGTCGAGATCCACTTGGCAATTCGGACCTGCAGCAGGGCTTCACCGGGCAAACCAACGGTCCAGGAGTTGCAGCAGCTGTCCTCTTCAAGTTAGTCTTCGGTTCTTTTGTTCCAGTGGTCGACTCTGGCTTCCAAGCCAAAAGACTCGCCTTTTATCCAGTTTCCTCACATTCATTCCAGTCTATCTGCTACTCACCCAGCAGGGTGGCTGTTCTTGCCGGACAGTCAGCCAGTCAATCACGCCAGAGTGAATTTGGGTCTCCTAGGAGACTAAGCACAGGGGCTTCCGGGCACTTCCTGCCCACCCCAGGCACTCAGGTGCTAGAGGCGGTCTTCAGTCCTGAAGCCCGCCAAAGGCGTAGGAACAAAGGGACCAAACCTGCTTTGGCGCGCAGAGACAAACTCTAGAAGCGCCTTTCCAAAAAGAAATGGCGAAAAAAGACCAGTACCCGTTTAAACAAAGGGGGCTCAGACGCCATCTTGAAAAACATGGCTCCTGCGATTTAACGCTACTGGTGTTCGCGGTCGGGAAAAATCATGGTAGTTTGTTGTAAAACCACTGCCACCAGCCATTTCGAGAGGAAAGGGTAGAATTTGACTGCTACATGAGTTTCTAGACATGGGGGATACTAGGTAACCCCTCCAGCATTCTATTGTAAGATAGGGTGTGCTGGGTCTAGGAATTTGAAAAGACTAGTAAAGTCAATTTCACTTTCATTTCTCTGGGAAACAGTAGTTTATACTAGAGAAGGTATTTAAACCTTGCAACAGCCTAAAAAGGTTTTTCCTGTGTCACTGCACTGAGGGTGCTGTGTGACGCACATAAAAAGAGGATGCCTATGGAGTTGTCTGAAAACTGCATAATCCAAGAACACTAGAGTAAAACACATTCAAAATCCATGAGAGAGAGTGGAAAAAGGCTCACACTCTCTCCAGGTTAAAATAAAATCAAGTCCTCAAAATCCAGCAAAGTTGCTGGCGAAAGGTGAAGGGAATTAGCACATTTATGAGAATTCTACCTAACACTGGTTCGCTTTCCTCCCCCCTCCCGGGCCCCCCAGGCTAAGGGACAGGAGGATGTAATCCACCTCTGGATGAATCGCCTTACTCCCGTCGATCATACAATTTAGGATTTCCCCCCCTTCATCTGCATTAACCATCTCAAAGGTTGGTGGTTGTTAGGGAGAATTCTCTTTAAAGGCTAATTTCCCTTACCTATAGAGTCCCCCAGCAGCTTTGCTGGATTTCCAGGGTTTATTATTTTTCTCCTGCTAAAAGTGAGACTCTTTCCCACTCTTGATGTGTGTTTGACGCTATTTTTTTGTGCTTATGGTCTATGGGGTTTTTCTCACCCCCATAGGCATCATTTTATTCATGTGTGTTACACAGCACCCTCAGTGCAGTAACACAGGGGTGTCATAGTGACCCCCAAACATAGACTCCATACCTTGGGACTGACTACTGTCTCCCAGGGAATGTAAAGTTACCATTGACTTTACTAGTCAATAGTTATGAACAGAACCAGTACAAACCATCTTACTATGGAAAAGGAAAGGGTTAATAGTTTTTCCCCTAGTGTTCATTTTCAAGAGGGTACTGTCCAGTCCCTCTCTCCAAAGTTTCTGGCTGGTGGCAGTGGTTACTACCATCAATATTTGACCGGGAATATTTCCCTATGGGATTTTCCCATTGTTCGAGGCTACCACTTTTACTGACAGCCTGTACCATACCGCTGGATTATTTCAATATTAACTTTAATCCGGTGGAGTTGTTTTGCCAGATCTTTAACAATATTTTTCTTGTGTCTCGCTCTGTAATCCAAGCCCAGGTCAGGGATCCTTTCTTCATCCTTTTGGCAGGCTTCTGTACAGAAACCCTTCTTTCGGCGCCACTGAGTCTGGGGTAGACAGGATGGGGGGGAGGGGGTTATCCCGCCAGGATAGCCACCCCACTGCGTGAGTGACAGGCTGTATGAAGGGGGCGGGGTTTCTGCACAAAAGCAGGGATCTGAGGACTGGAAGACAAGACGTCTCTACTGGACCTAAGAAATCCGAAGAGGAAAAAAGCCGAAGACATCTGCAGCGACTGAACCACCGGTGAAGCCCTGCTGCAGATCCTCACCACTTTTCTCCAACGACAAGAGAAGATCTTCGCCTGCAAGAGCCTTCTTCCCTTGAGCTGGTGGGGCCAACCAGTTCACCAATCGCCTTCCAGGACCTCAAGACATAAATTAGTTAAAAGAAAATTGATTAGCAGAGTTTGCTAATTAAATTATTCTTGATTTTGTACTAATGTGTTTAATGCCTCCAGAAGATACTTGTGCCCAAGATATAAAATGAGCAACAATACAGCAGTTTTTTGTACCGCTGAAGTAAGACATTAGTGAGATAAGTCAGGCCTTGCAAATTCTTTGAAATTCCACTAGACCTGCAAGTTGTTACTAAGTTTACCCACTCAACTGAAGAGACATGCACTAGACCCATAGCAACAGATGACAACACATTTTAATGCACTTTCTGTAAAATGGTGCATGTCACCACAAACCCACTTTAGTTTGGCACACTGCTGCCACCCAGAGGCCAGCCATGCACACTAGTTTTTATTTGCCTTTTACTGCAAACAGTGTAAAGTTTAAATAAAAGTTTCAACATCCCCTGCAAATGGCATTGGCCCTTAAAATCTACTCCACTATGCGAGTGGGTGAAAATACTTTGCTGGCCCTGGATGAGTTTCTGTAAAAAGGTTAGTTGCATGAAAGGACACAAATAAATAGATATGATAAAAAAAGGTTATTAAAACAGTTTGGCCAGCTCTCTACCGCAGATGCAAATATAGAATACAATCATAATCATGGAGCAAAGTGAGCTCTGGAGGCCAACTACAGTGTGCAGTTTTGCAGTAGGCCTGTAGGTGTAAAGACTGGATGAAACTATTGTCCGCTACTTTAAGTAAATATCAAGTTAGCTTTGTGTATTCATTATGTATAAGACGAAGCAGAGTGGATGGCGTAGCATTCAGAGAACTGGGCAAACTAGGCAGAATATTGTAGTTTGCTGCCATTTCTCTTTCAGGGTAGCAGGTATAAAGCAACTTGGTAAGATGTCAAGGAGTATGGGATCAGCTCATGGGTTGAGCACCAGTTGCAAGCTGTATGTAACAGCAGGCCACGGGACTCTGTTTGCTATCAAAGCATTTGGCAGCGTGGTCATGTACATTTACAAAGTGTCCACTAGTCAGTATGTTGCATCTTCCCCAACAAAATTAAATCCGGTTGACACTGAGATTTAGATACACTTCACTGTAAAGCATTGTGACAATGCAGTATTTCCCAGTAGCAATACTATAATAATGCCTTATGTAACCTATTACATTTTTTAGAAAAGAAATTGAAAACCTTTCAAATAAAATAACAAACTCATACTGGTCTTTGGCACAATGGATACAGTTAGCTTAATAACAGTATTATCCAGATTTATTTCTGGTTTGCAATTATTTGAAAAAGAAAAAAAAATGTCTGTAGCACTCCCACACAGGTCTTTTGGCACATGAGTCAAGCGGGTGATTACTGCTGCACTCTCTCTCCATTAGGCCCTTTGAACTTGCAGTGAACAGAGAAAAGAGGGTGGCGAGTGCTCTGAAGGGAAGAGGGGAATTTAGGGTGAGCTGTGCTTTCATTGAACAGGTTAACTCCAGTAGCTAGACAAGTGCCAATTTATTTAGCAAACCTGCAGAAATGCATAGCAAATTGCTCTGCGACACTGCTTATTTTATGCCTTGGACCTGCCTTGGTCGAATCGCCAGGGCCAAGCACTAGGAGACCGGATAGCCAGGCACCCGTCCACCACGACCGCGATTTAAAGGAGCATACCTTTTATTCCGTTTTGGCATCACTGCGGCTGGTTTCTTCCCTGGGCAGTGCAGTGACTCGAACCTTCCTCCATGACGAGAGCCTCTCTTACTCTGCTGGATCTCCCAAACTGCAGGAACTGCCAGGAACTACCACCACCGCAGGAGCCGCATCCACTTTTAAAGGTATAATTGAAGAAAAGCTGTGGGTTCGCAAATAAAGTCTGTGCGCTAGTAATCACTGATTGGAGTAAAAGTTCTATCAAAAATGGTAAGGTGTCAGCAGCATTACCACCCACGCAGCCAGACCACCCTGGCTGGAACTGAAAATTGGTAGAAGAAAGGATGAGGTGGAGACGCGCTAGATACTGCAACAATAAGGCTTTCGGGGATTTACGTGTTATTTGTTCGCTCGATTTACGAGTAATATACTTGTGCGGCCATTACGGCAGGGATTGTTATCTGTATGAGATGTCCGATTGAGTCTCGCATCGCCTTCTTTTTTGTGGGATTACCCCACCACGATTTATCAACATATTTATCTTGCGTACGCCTTGAGAATGACCAGCGTGTCGAAACACGTGTCGGCTGTTTCTGCTACAATTAAAACATCAACTATATTATTTGTGTGCCTTATTGTTGCAGTATCTAGCGCGTCTCCACCTCACCCTTTCTTCTACCACTTTTAAAGGTACATTGTTCCGCCAGGCCTCCCGTTTCGTTGGGTACTGCTAAAGGTGTTTTAAATCCTTTACCTTCTTGGCTGGCTGCCCCTTTCATCTAACATTGTCTTTTGATTTTCTGCACCCTCCTTTTTGAACCATTAAACAAAGACTTTACTGCAGCTACTAGAACCGTTCGATCCTGGACACTTTGCCTTGTACCACTGACTCTGGCACAGGCCTATTGACTCTGGCTAAATCTGTTACAACTGCCTTCTCTAGATTGCTTTTCATCAAGAAATGTGTTAGTGCACCTAAACTCTTATAATCACCTTTTCCTTCCCTGTATATATTGTTGATGTGCCATTTTGCTCGGTTTTCACCTGAGTATTGCTTATGCTAAAGTACTACCTTGCCTAACCTGTTCACAATCGCATTTGGGAAGTATTGCTGGTGTGTTTAAGAGTCTAACCCTGTATAACTTTTTCTCTCCCTCTGAAGAAATTTAGAATGCCATTCCTGCTTGGTTTACACTGTGCCATTGTGCTCAGTTTTCACTGTTGCTCAAACTTGTCTACAATTTAATTAGGGAGTTGTGTATACTTTTCTTGACTGTTTTAACTTGCTTTAATGTTAGTGATTTGTGTGTGGAGTTAAGAGTGTGTAAAATAAATATATGTTCTTTTTGATACAAAGATTTGGTCAGGGTTTCCTTGTTCCATAGTATTGTAGTCCTATTGTGTAAACCCTGAATACTGTTCATCTCCCTCTTGTGATAAGTCTGGCTGCTCAGCCACAGCTACCAACTAAATCTGTGTTAGACTGATTCCAAAGGGGATTTATTGCATATACCTGTAGTCCTAATCTTCTGTAGTGCTCCCTAAGGGAACTGCATAGGATTCTGCCTAACCATGGTCTGTCTGAATCACAAAAGTAAATCCATGCAAGTATGGTCTAAACTTTTTCGGAGACAACCGATGGCAAAACACTCATGTTCTATGGTTGGTCCACCATGTCTCCGGTTCCTTCAGTTTCCTACTGATGAAGCAGATGGGGTTTTCCCTACCTTTCTCAACCAGCTGACTCAGAACGGCACCTATAACTGTATTGGAAGCATCTGTCTGTACAATAAAGGATTGGCTGTAATCAAGAGCTCTTAAGACTGGAGCTTGGCAAAGGGCTTTCTTAAGTTAGTGCACTCATCATTCCAGCTGACCACTTTGGGGAATTTGGGTGAGGAGACCACATTCAAGGGAGCAGCTATAGACCCATAGTTCTCTATGAAGTTCCTATAATAACCAGTGAGACCTAGAAAGGCTCTCACTTGGGTTTGAGTAGTAGGGCTGGCCCATTCTTGTACAGCTTGTACTTTGCTAGGCAATGGCCTTATTTCACCTCCTCCTACTTCATGTTCAAGGTAGACTACTTTGCTCTGGCCAATTTGACATTTACTTGCCTTTATGGTCAGATGGGCTTGCGCAAGAGCCTGCAATACATATCCTAAGTGGTCAACATGTTCCTTCCCAGTAGGGATAAACACTGCAATGTCATCCAAGTGTGCCATGCAGAAGTCCTCCATCCCATTCAGAACTTGATTGTTAGGGAGAATTCTCATTTTATGGCTACTTTCCCTCACCCAGTGAGTCCCCCAGCAGCTTTGCTGGATTTCTGGAGTTATTGTTTCACTTGGTAAGAGTGTGGCTCTTTTTCCCACTCTTACCTGTGTTTTGCCATGTGTATTTCATCTGTTTTTGTGATTGTGGACTCTGGAGTACACCACTTCAGTAGCCCCCTTCTTTTGTGCATTAGACTGACCCTGTCCCCACACGGCGCCTGACTCGCCCATGCCGGGCGCAGCGCGGCGTGAAACCGAGGCTGAGCCTCCATTTCATCAGCTGGAACCGCCGGCAGGCGGATTACGCCGGCGGCCAGCTCGAAGGCCATTCTAAGGCCTGTTGGGTGCCTGCTAACCCCCCATTCCATCCTTCCTCATCGTGGGGCGAGGGCAGGAGCCCCCCCAGCACCACCAGCCCAGCAGAGGAACCACGCGCCGAGCGGGGAACTCGGACAGGGCCTGCCTGACCCTGTCCCCACACGGCGCCTGACTCGCCCATGCCGGGCGCAGCGCGGCGTGAAACCGAGGCTGAGCCTCAATTTCATCAGCTGGAACCGCCGGCAGGCGGATTACGCCGGCGGCCAGCTCGAAGGCCATTCTAAGGCCTGTTGGGTGCCTGCTAACCCCCCATTCCATCCTTCCTCATCGTGGGGCGAGGGCAGGAGCCCCCCCAGCACCACCAGCCCAGCAGAGGAACCACGCGTGAGCGGGGAACTCGGACAGGGCCTGCCTGACCCTGTCCCCACACAGCGCCTGACTCGCCCATGCCGGGCGCAGCGCGGCGTGAAACCGAGGCTGAGCCTCAATTTCATCAGCTGGAACCGCCGGCAGGCGGATTACGCCGGCGGCCAGCTCGAAGGCCATTCTAAGGCCTGTTGGGTGCCTGTTCGGAGCCAGGGGCCAGAAACTCTGCCCTTACCAATCCAGAGCCACCATGAGCAGGAGCTCCTTCCATCTACTGCTGGAGCTGCTGACACCAGGTATGTCACGAGTCCCTAGCTACAGCACGAGCGTGCGTCTTGAAGGCAACACGCGGCAAATTATTTAGTAATATCCGCACTGCTCCAGCGTTGCCCAGTGCGGCCCTTCCTGCCAGGATCTGCCCCATTAATGCACTCAAAGTGCATCCAGCCACCAATCGAAGCCCCGAGGTCCACACCATTTAAAGATGGCTGTCCGCCGCATCTTTAGCCCTCCATCCGGCCCCGCAACCCTGCAAACATCGTGATTGGCCCCTCTCCTCTATTGGGAGCCAACCAAAAGCCAGCAGGTTCCGAACCGGCCCACCTCGAAGGCACTGTGCACTGTGCCTATCTCTAGCCTGTATACACCACCGAGCATAGGGCTAGATCCCCTGCCCATCTCCTCTGGGGTAAACATACCGCCCCTTACAGCAACCTTTTTTCAACTGTTCCAGCCAGCAACCTGAACTGTTTCAAGCCTTCACTGAACCCTGTTCTCGCAGTACGGTATAACAGACTACTGCTCACATTGTGTAGTGCCTTATGGTCGCTTAGAGACCATTGTGACCACTTGTGTAGTGCCTTATGGTCGCTTAGAGACTACTGTGACATTGTGTAGTGCCTTATGGTCGCTTAGAGACTACTGTGACATTGTGTAGTGCCTTATGGTCGCTTAGAGACCACTGTAACATTGTGTAGTGCCTTATGGTCGCGTAGAGACCACTGTGACCACTTGTGTTGTGCCTTATGGTCGCTTAGAGACTACTGTGACATTGCGTAGTGCCTTATGGTCGCTTAGAGACTACTGTAACATTGTGTAGTGCCTTATGGTCGCTTAGAGACCACTGTAACATTGTGTAGTGCCTTATGGTCGCGTAGAGACCACTGTGACCACTTGTGTTGTGCCTTATGGTCGCTTAGAGACTACTGTGACATTGTGTAGTGCCTTATGGTCGCTTAGAGACTACTGTGACATTGTGTAAGTGCCTTATGGTCGCTTAGAGACTACTGTGACATTGTGTAATGCCTTATGGTCGCCTAGAGTACACTGTGTATTAGTACTGGGTATCAGCACTGTACACTAGCATTTCTCCGATTCTCTGCGCTAGTACCCTCACTGCAGCACCATTGTGTACTAACATTGCGCACTAGCTTCTCTCTGACGATTTTGTGCGTCAGTTCCCTCTAAACTCAGACATGATAACCTGGACCTTCCTCATTATGTTCCCATTCTGCCTGGTCCCCCATGACACCCCTTGTACAGGGTCACACTTTCGCTTACACCCCAACGGCCTCAGCAGACTAGCCTGCCCCAGACATTATCCCATACCCTGCCCCACCCCCTTCCTACCCAACATCAACCCCTTCCAGCCTACCTCCTCCATTGACTCTCATCGCATAGCAGACACCCCCAGCCCCCAAGAAGCATCACAAACTACTCCCATCGGCCAACCCACTATCACGAACCTCACTACCAGCAGATCCTATCCCTGCTCAGGATTATCGAGATTCACCCGACTCAGATCCAGAACACACACACCCGCATCCTTCCCCAATCTAGGCAACAAACAAAACATAACCTTAACCAAATCTGCCCCTCACTGCACACGCCCTACACTTCCGACAGACCAGATATCACACGGCCTGATCGCACCCTCCCCCCGCACCCACACCAAAAAATCATGCATCACCACCGAAACCATTAAAGGTGCACTCATCAATGCGAGATCTGTAGTCGCCCATGCCTTAGACATTGCCGACATTATTACCGTCAATGATCTCGACTTCATAGCTATTACAGAGACCTGGCTCCACCCAGCATCTGGACCCTCTCTATCACTTGCTATACCCAATGACTATACCATCTACCGTGCAGACAGACAAACAGCTAAAGGTGGTGGAGTAGCCGTTATTGCAAAAAGTTCCATCAACATTAGACACATACAAAACCAATCACTGACATCAGCGGAATTACTCACCCTCAAACTATCCACAACGCACACAAGCACTATCACCATCCACCTCATCTACAGACCGCCAGGCCCCATACTATCCTTTAATGACGACATAGCCCTTCTACTCTCTAACAATATCAAACCTAACTCTCGACTACTCATCCTAGGAGACTTTAATCTAGGTCTCAATGATGAGAAAGATGACAAAGCTCACACTATCGCCAACACTATTTCAGAATTAGGACTCACCCACCATATCGCACAACCCACACACAACAAAGGCCGCATCCTTGACTGGATAGCTGACCTCAATTGCAACACTACCATCCTCTCCAACACTCCATGCGCCTGGACCGATCACCACCTTATTACCTTCACCATCAACAAAGGCACTCAAACACCAGTGCCCTCCTCCAATGCCCCACCCACACTCACAAGAAACAACAAAAATATCACACTAGAGAAACTCCTCCCGCTACTCCAACCCATCATCGACTTCTCACCCACCATGACCAACCCTACTGAATTAGTAGATTTATACAACACAACTATCCTTAAGGCCATAAACACCATAGCACCACTCAAGCTTCGGAAAGCCAAACCACGAGCACACCTCAATTCCTGGTTCACCCCCAAACTAAAAACACTCCGCAAAGCCAAAAGACAAGCTGAATTAGCATGGAAACAGTCACCATCCACTATTAATAAGACATCCTACGCACTAGCATCGAACATCTATAAATCAGCCATCATCCAGTCTAAAAAAAACATGTACAATGAAAGAATCAGCAACGCCAAATCTAATACCAAAGAGCTCTTCAATATCCTGAGAGAACTCGAATCACCCTCCCCCATTCCAGACACTTGCAACAAAGACATCCACTGGTGCACGAACATCCAGGAAGCACTCCTAGGCAAAATTGCCACGCTACAAGCCAAAATCCTGACAAAGAAAGAAAGCCTCACCCTCTCCGATAACATCACCCCCTCTACACACACCCACACCACCCCCCAAAATGATGACAATAACCTCTTTGAGTTTTCCACCATAACCATTAAAGAGGTTGAAGAAATAATCTACTCTCTTAAACCGTCCAAATGCCAAGGCGACACTTGCCCAGCCCCTATCATTAAAGATGCTGCCAAACAACTTGCTCCCTTCATCACCTCCCTCATCAACGCATCTTTCACCTCCAACATAGTGCCCAACAACCTCAAGGACTCCTGGGTTCTTCCTTTACTTAAGAAGCCCACCCTTGACCCTAATGTCCCCACCAACTACAGACCCATAACGACTGTACCCTTCCTACTAAAAATCCTCGACAGAGCTGCCTATCTCCAGATACAGAACCACCTCGAGAAAAATAACTTACTAGGACTCAGACAATCAGGATTCCGCCCCAAACACGGCACTGAGACCGCCCTGATTGACCTTAAGACACAGATGGACAACATTAAAGACAATGGTAAACTAGCCCTCCTTCTCCTCCTTGACTTATCGGCCGCCTTCGACCTGGTCAACCACGACATCCTCTGCAAACATCTATCCTCAGCAGCCAAATTTTCAGATAACGCCAACGCATGGATCCATTCCTTCCTTAACAACAGATCCATGAGAGTCTTCGCACCCACAGCCTCTGCCATCCCAGCCCCAGTCACTTGCGGTGTCCCCCAGGGCTCCTGCGTCTCCCCCACTCTATACAATGTATTCACGAAACCCCTCTTTGACATACTGGACCGTTTGGGTGTCATCTACACCAACTACGCAGATGACACCCAAATACTGATCCCTTTAACAGGCGACTACTCCACCGACCTCACTGCTCTCAACAACATTTATTCCATTATCCAAGAATGGATGGCCAAGCATGGCCTATGCCTTAATGACGACAAGACCGAGCTTCTTCGCCTAGGTTCCCAACCCAGACTTAATAAACTCGACAAACTCTATCAAGCATTGACTATAGACGGCAATAACATCATCGTCTCTAACAGCGTCAAAACCCTAGGAATCTACCTCGACTCCTCCCTCACACTGACAAGACAGATCAATTCCATCTCATCAGCCACTGCTTACACTTGTAAACTTATCAATGCCAGCAGACCTTACCTCTCACCATCCAACTGCATCACCTTAGCCAGAGCGCTAGTCCTTTCCAAAGTTGACTACTGCAATGCGCTATACTTGGGAACCAGTCAGAAAAACATCAACAAACTACAAGTCATACAAAACAACGCCTTGCGAGCAGCCCTGAACATACCCAAACATGAACACATCTCGGACGCCAGACGCACCTGCCATTGGCTATCCATACCACAAAGAATTGAATATAAAACCATCTCACTCACACACAAATGCCTAGCTAACCAAGCACCCAGATACCTATCCGACAACCTCAAGCACCACACCCCAGCGCGCCCTACCAGATCAGCTCAAACACACTGCTTAAATATCCCAAGATTTAAGCTCCAAAAAGCAGGTGGTTCCAGCTTCCCCGTGCTTGCCTCCAAACTTTGGAATTCACTTCCACTCGAGCTGAGATCAGAACCGTCCTTTCACAGATTTAGACACAACACCAAAACTTGGCTTCTATCCAAAGAAACTGCCTAGCCCTACCGCACTAGCATGCACCAAGACTGTAAATTTGTAAATATGTAATCGATTTGTACATTTCTGCTGCATTATTCCTGTTGTATTCATTATTCTTGTTGTATTCATCGCAAGCGCCTGGATGCCCTAGGGCCAGGCGGCGCTATACAAATAATAAACTAAACTAAACTAAACCTTCAGTGCAGTGACACAGGGTTGTCTTTTAGACTTCCCACCGAATCCATTTCTGAGGCTGACTACAGTCCCCCAGAAAAGGGTAAAGTTGCCATTAACTTTACTTAGTCATTTAACCACTGTCATGATGCCTACCCCCGGAGCACCAGGCCAGGCCCAGCACCCCCGGAAACAGGCATCATGCCCTCAGGTAAAAGCCCAGCGGCCCCTTATAAGGGGCTCTTTGGACTCAGACCTGGCGCCTTTGGCGCCAGGCTCATGTTGGACATCAGTCCTGGCGCCATAGGCGCCAGGCTCATGTTGGACATCAGTCCTGGCGCCATAGGCGCCAGGCTCATAAAGGGAGGTGTTTTGTGCACTTACCTGATGCAGACCATGCTGCACGCTTCAGGCCTCCCTGAGACCTGAAAGGGACTATTTTTTCATAGGGACTATTTTTTCACTCGGGCGTGGCCAGGGAAGGATAGATACCTAGTTGGGGAAGGATACATACCTGGGACTTCTTTGGAGGCTATTTAAGCCACGCCCAGACAGCAGCTCATGCTTCGCGTTGTTCTGCTTCCTGCAGCTTAACGCTCACCGTGTCTGCTCCTGCTCCTGGACTCCAGCCACGCCCGCCTCGAACCTGGAAGACCTACAAGGAAGGAAGGAAGAGAAGAGAAAGGTGAAAACCAAGGATTATTTCAAACTTCTTACCTGCATCCGGAATCTTCTCGCCAGCATCCCTGAAGAAAGACTTCCATTTAAAAGCATTGCGTTGCTCGCTGCAGCGCCACGCTTCACTCACCTGTCCTCGAGACATCTCCCGGCTCCATCGCGGCTGTCAGCATCGGACGCCACATCTCTGCACCTAGGGGAGAGAGGAAGAAACAAAAGGTGAGCAGAAGGAACACAGAAGGAAAGCCTGATTAACAGCCATAATACTTACCGGCTTTTCTTCCACATTTCGGGTCGGCGCCGCCCCGCTGGCAGGTACCGTACCCTGGCCCCTATGGGGAAAGGACAAGAGACATTTCTGGGGAATGATAAGGACATTTAGAGGGATCGCCCTCATCACTACTCACCTCGGCAGTTTAACCCCTCGACGCATCGCCTTCATTCTGCACCTGAAATAAAGGACAGATCACAGGTTAGAAAGACAACATAAAGGGGGCCTCACTTGAACTTTGAACTTTCATAATTACGGCGCATCGCTCAGGAAAGTCAAGTGGATTTTGCCAGCGCCATTCTGAAAACCAGTGAAGTAACTGGACGAACGCGCGCCCCTGCACCAGAAGCAGGATGGAGAGGTCATCCTTCCAAACCATAAGGTGAGCTTAAACCGGGGTTTGGAGGAAGTTAGAGAGGAACGAAGGGGGAAAGGGGGGAGCTAGCACACTATTCTGCAGACTGTTAATCCCCTTTCTCATCTGCAAAAGGATATTCCTACGGGCCAGGCAAGCACCATTTGGAGGTCCTGTCCAATCGGTGTTCCGGGTCCTGCGCATCACGCTAGAAGAGGCCACAGCAATCCAGACTAGACCAGCGCCCCTGTGGGAACCAGGTGAGCGTTACAACCACAGATCCAGTACACCCCATTTTACATGGAGTACTGGAAAGGGTTAATCCTTAGCTCTTTTTATCTGTACCTCCTAAAGCATTGTTTCGCTGTTTTAACATTTAGACTTGGCTGGTGGCAGTGGTATCTACCCTAACTTTTCTACCGCGATTATACTATATAAATGTGGTATTGTTTTAGGCCATTATATTAGCCTCGAACATAAACCCGCTTGACCAAATACTTTTTCTTTTGGCTCCGGTCGGGTTTATTCTCCATTTCTTTTTGTTAAAGTCCTTCTTGTGTTTTACTTTGTGCGGCAAACCAGGTGGGCCTTCTTTGTTCACTGTCTTTTGGCAAGCTTCTGCCAAGAAGCCCTCCTTCAGGCGCCTGGGTGTCTAGGTGGGCTGAATGTGAGGGAGGGGTGTAGTCACCCCCTGCACAGGGTATCCTAGGAAACCCAAGTCGCACTTTGCCATGATTGGCTGAGGTGGTTGTCCGGGCTGGACAACTCCCCTGCTGCGTGATTGACAGCCAGGCTGTGTGAATGGGGGATTTTCACATAAAAGGCAGGTCTCTGGGGCTAGAAGTCAGTCACCACTGGAACTGCAAGGAACCGAAGAGAAGCGGAGAAGACTGCCGCTGCAACTACCCCGTCCCGGTGAAGCCCTGCTGCAGTCCTGAGCTATCTACCCTTCGACGACCAGAGAAGATCCAGTCCGGAGTCTTCTTCCCTTGAGCCTGGTGGGGATAACTAGCTCATCTTCCACAGCCAGAGGATCCTCTTCGTGGTTGAAATCGCTGCACACAGCTGTAGTGGTCCATTTGAAGAGCCTCTCCTATTTTTAAGGAGCGCACCTTTTATTCACTGTCGCTGCTGCCGGCCTCATCCCTGTGTGGTCCAGACCCCCCAGACATCCTCCTTCGCGCCGAAGCTCCAGGAACCGTGGGTCTGCAGAAAACTACCAGGAACAACTGCCGTGGCACCAGCTTCTTCATTCAATAAGGTACTGATTTCTGCTTGAAGAATTAGGGTGAACCCCTTTTCTTCGCCTCCAAGGCTTGCCATGGTCTTCCCTCCTTATTAAAACTTTTGCTTCCTCGGTTGACAATATCTAAGTACTCCTGGCAACGTTGAATCTTGAACTGTCCGAGAGTGTGATCCTTGACAACAGGAACCCGGTTCCACTTGACACTGGCTCCGGCCTATTGACTCTTGAATTTCTGTCAACGAGTGTTCTCTGATTCTGTCTGCCTTGACAAAAGTATTGCCTATGATTTTTGCCCTCAACTCTCGCTGGTTAACTCAGGTGCTAAGTGTGTTTTTGCCCCAGTAACATTTCTTGCCGCGGATACGCGTTTCTTTAGTAAGACCGAACTGTCATAACTGTCAAAAAGTAGTGATCGCATATGTATTCCCGGTAACGTCTTTTGTTTCGCAGCACCGGTCCGTTAAAACATAGGGTACTTAGCTTGAGTTAGAGTGTACCAAAGTGAATTGGTTGGTTGTAGTGTATTTTACGTATGATTTTGAATTAATAGAAGTTTTGTGTTTATAACAAATGGTTTAAAAATAAATGTACTTATTTTTTTTACCTGAAACCTTGAGTCAGTGTTTGCTTGAGTCACAGTAATTGTGGTCCCTTTGTATAATCTCTGCTACTGCTCATATACTCCTGAGATAAGCCTGGCTGATCTGCTACTGCTACCACTTTAACATAGTAGTACAGGCTTGTATCAAAGGTAAAACTTGTATTGCCACCTGTAGTCTTAATTTTGTGTAGTGGTCCCTAAGGGCACTGCACAGGATTCTGCCTAACATTGATTAACCATCATTTAGAATGTAGCAGGTGCATTTTTTAATCTAAAAGGCATAACCTTAAACTGGTGGAGGCCTGCTGGGGTCGGAAATGCAGTTTTTTCTCCTTGGCATGGTCTATCAGGGCTATTTGCCAATAGCCTGACGTTAGGTCAAATGTACTGAGGTACTTGGCTGAACCAAGTTTGTCCACCAGCTCATCTGTCCTAGGTAAAGGATGGGCATTAGTCTTTTTGGCTGCATTTAGAGCTCTATCGTCCACGCAGAATCTCAACTCCTTGGATACTGCCTTTGGCACTAAAACAACTGGACTAGATAATGGACTGGTAGATGGCTCTATTACCCCGAGATCAAGCATCTGATTTCCTTTATGCGGGTTCTTACATTTATTTTATTTATTTATTAAATTTATATAGCGCGCAGGCAGCCCAGGGGCATTGTGGCACTGTTACTTGCAAGGAAGACTTAGTTACAATGTGAGCAGGTTGTGCCTTGGGTTACAGTAAGGCAGTGACCTGTGATCAGATATATCACATAATACATCATACAATACAATTATGAGGGCTAGGCCATGTAATTGTTAGATGAACAGGGTCGTTTTCAGGGTTTTCCGAAAGGCGGTCAGTGAAGATTCAGAGCGCAGGGAGCTAGGGAGGGTGTTCCAGTGTACGGCAGTGAGGTACGGGAAACTGGAGCCCCCTGCTCTGGTCCTTTTTACCCTGGGTACTGAGAGCATGCTGGCATAGGGTGATCTAGTGGGTCTTGTGGAGGAGACCAGGTGGATCCTCTGGGAAAGGTACATTGGGGCGGCAAGATGGACACATTTGTGGGTGATGCTTAGAGCCTTGAATAGGATCCTCTCCTTTATGGGGAGCCAGTGGGAAGCTTTTCTGGCAGCGGTGATGTGCTCTCTCTTGGCAATGCCTTGTGCAGCGCGTAGGGCACTGTTCTGTATTACTTGGAGCTTCTCAAGATTTTTGTTGGAGGTCCCAAGGAAAAGAATATTGCAGTAATCAAGTCGCGAGCCGGTTATGGCCCTGGCTATGTTAGTGCAGGTGTCTTTTGACAGATAAGGTCTGATTGCGTTAAGGAGTTTTGCATGGTAAGCGGCCGAGGAGGCAATGGCGTTTACTTGTCTGGTCATGGATAGATTGGAGTCTAAGTAGATGCCTAGTGTTTTTACCGTGTCAAGTTCTGGGATCGTGATTGAGTCAATGGTGAAATGGCTGAACTGAGCGTCAAGTTTCTTGATGGTGTCAGGGGAGCCTACGAGTAGAAGCTCAGTTTTGTCGGAGTTAAGGCAGAGGCCGTTGATAGCCATCCACATTTGAATTGTGTTGTAGATGTTGTTGAGGGTAGCAGAGTCCGTGTCATAGTCGCCTGTCAGAGTGAGAAGGATCTGTGTGTCGTCGGCGTAGTTGGTGTAAGAGATGCCCATGGCGTCAAGGATGAGGAAGAGGGGGCGGGTGAAGATGTTGTAGAGGGTGGGGGAGAGGCAGGAGCCTTGGGGCACCCCACATAGCATGATAGAGGGTGATGCAGTGGCTAGGTCAGAGAAGACCTGCATGGTCCTGCCTTGGAGGAAGGAGGTGATCCATGTAATGGCTTCTTGAGAGAAGTTGGCTGTGGAGGAGAGGTGGTGGCAGAGGATGTCGTGGTCTACAAGATCAAAAGCTGCCGAGAGATCCAGGAGAAGGAGCAAGACAGGTTTGACTTGGTCCCTTGCGTCGTCCATTTGGTTTTTTAGGTCGAGTAGGGCGGTCTCTGTCCCATGCCTAGGGCGAAAGCCGGATTGTCTCAGTCCAAGGAGGTTCTGTTCTTCGAGGAAGTGCTGGACCTGCAGGTAGGCTGCTTTGTCTAGAATCTTGAGGAGGAAAGGGACAGTGGTGATGGGGCGGTAGTTATTAGGGGAGGTGGGGTCAAGTGTGGGTTTCTTTATGAGGGGTCGGACCCATGCTTCCTTTAGGCAGGCGGGGACTCTCCCAGTGGTGAAGGAGGCGTTGACAAAGGCTGTTAGAAAAGGGGCCAAGGTGTCTGCGCAGTCTTTGATGATGGAGGCAGGACAGGGGTCGCCTTTGCAATTGGAGGGTTTTATGTTTCTCATAATGTTGATCATGTCGTTTTCTTGGACGGTTTTAAACAAGAAGGTGGGTGGGGCCTCAGTGGGTGATGGGGGCAGTGGTGGTGGGGAGGGTGTAGTGTGGGTGGAGAGTGTTAGTTTGGTGTTCAAGATTTTGGCTTGGAGAGAGCTGATCTTATTGCGCATGGCTGTTTGGATGTTGTCACACCATTCTTTGTCCTTAGTGAAGTTTTGGGGGGGTGGGTGTGGGGTTCTCAAGTTCCCTGAAAATGGCGAACATTTCCTTGGTGTTCGACTTGGCCTCAGCAATTCTCTCTTCGAAGGATTTAGCTTTGGCTTTAATGATGGCTTTCTTGTAATTAATTGCAAGGGATTTGAAGTTGAGTTTGTCTTTCTCATCCCGTGATGTTTGCCAAAGAGCTAATGCTGCCCGTTTGTCAGAGCGTAGTTTTAGAAGGTCTTGGGTGAACCACGCATTAGCGTGTCTAGTGGGTTTGGTTTTCCGAAGTTTAAGTGGGGCGATGGTATTGATTGCTGCTGTGATGGCCGTATCATAATTTTTTGCCAGAGTTTCCGGGTCGTTGGAGAATGGGGCTGTGAAGGCAGGTCCCTGTAAGAAGGGTAGGAGTCTTTCTTTGGTCAGTTGACGGGCACTCCTTGTAAGGGCAGGAGGCAAGGGAGGAGGGGGGTGGGATGTGGTTGTAGTGGTGGGGATGTTAAAGGTGATGGTGTGGTGGTCGGACCATGGGGTGGGGGTGTTGCCCGTGACTGTGATGGGGCAATTGTGGTGGGCGATCCAGTCTAGTGATCTGCCTAGGGCGTGTGTGGGGTTGTTGATGGTGTTGACGAATCCTAGGGTGGCTAGAGCTGTGTCAAGTGCTTTGGCTGTAGGGTCTTTGGCGTCATTCAGGCCAAGGTTGATGTCTCCAAGGAGAATGGCTTTGGATGACTTTTTGAGGTTGTCCGCCAGGAGGTGGGTGATGGAGGCCTGGAAGTCTCCTAGGGGGCCTGGTGGTCGATAGATGAGGTGTAGGGTGATGGTGCATTGGTGCGAGATGGTGAGTTTCAATTGAAGGTAGTCGCTGTTATTGTTGATAGTTTTGTCAGCCCTTCTGATGGTGATTAAATCTTTGGCTATGAGTGCGACACCGCCTCCGGTGGTCATGCGATCTTGTCTCGTGATGGCATAGCCAGGTGGGAGAGCGAGGGATAGGGCGGGGCCTGAGGCTTCATGTAGCCAAGTTTCGGTGACCATTAGAAGATCTAGATCTAGGGTGGTAATAAGGTCGTGGATGTCTAGTGCATGCGCATTGATGGAGCGGGCGTTGATGAGGGCACATTTGAGGTGCGGTTCAGGGGTGACATTGATGGTCGGGGGTGGCCTATCCGAACCGGTGGGAGGCATGTTTCCTGGGGTCATAGACACAGATAAAGTGGCATTTGCATCATTAGGTAGCAAGGCAGTGGTAGAAGAATTGCAAATAGCGGTAATTTCATTCAAACCAGTGGGGGGCATGTTTTCTGGGGTCATAGACACAGATAAAGTGGCATTTGCATCATTAGGTAGCAAGGCAGTGGTAGAAGAATTGCAAATAGCGGTAATTTCATTCATACGTGTGAGTGACACATTAACAAGAGTCTTAGACATTGTATCCAGTTTGTGGTATAGATGCAGTACTGGGGAGGTGGCCTTTCGGTTAGTTGTAGCTGTGGTTTTCGACTGTAGGCGTGCATTGCGTGCACTTGTGGGGATGGGCAGAGTGACCAATACGTTAGGTAGAGTACGTGTGCGTAGACGGTCTCGCCTTTTTGCGAGTGTGTGGGGTAGTTCCGGAGTGCGGGACTCCTTACCTTGTGATTCCAGCAAGAGTCTGTGGTAAACTGCAGGCTTCGAGCAGCAAAGAGCTGCAAAGAGGAGTGCAGGCCTTGTCCTCTGGCCTTCTCCTTGCGGCTTCGCCTGGCGGTGAGCCCTGTCTCTCTTTATGGTTGGGGGGGGTGGAGCCGGCAGGGCGGGAAGCCGTATGAGGCTGCGGGCGGGAAGCGGCGCCAAATTCAAAAGATCCTTTGTCGGTGCCCATGCCTTCCAAGGCGGGGGCCTTCGCGATGTGCGCGAGATCAGCTGGCGCTCCGAAAAGCAGATGGAATTCTGCTGCCAGCTGATCGAGCACAGCTGATGGAGGCACTCGCAGCGGAGCTGCAAAGAGGAGTGCAGGCCTTGTCCTCTGGCCTTCTCCTTGCGGCTTACCACAACCAATATAAATCGATTGCCTGACATCCTGTAACCTTTGCTTTTAACAGGTATACAGTCACCAGTGAGGATCTCATGCTGGCCCCAAGGGGTCAAGCCTGGTGATGGTGAAAACAGGGAGACCAACTAATTTAAGAGATTTGCACTCCTCCTGTTGTTCCAGTGTCAGATTAGAAGAGAGATTAACTCCTATCTTCCCATCTAATGGTTGTGCCCTGAGGAGATCAGGTAGAGGTTCACTCTCCTCCTCCTCCTGAGCAGAAGCTAGAAGCACAGCTCCCACTTCTTGACTTGAGACATAGGCTTTTAGACTGTTGGTGTGAAAGGCCCTGTGGCCTCCTTGGGGTTGCCCAAGTCCACCAAATAATTGATCCCTCCAAGTTTTCCCACAACCTTGAAGAGTCCAATCCATTTGTCCTGTAAGGCCCTCTGCCTGGTAGGTAGCATAACTAGAACTTTCTGGTCTTGAGTAAACTCAAAAATGTTGGCCTTCTGGTCATGCCAATGCTTCACCAGAGCCTGGCCTGCTTTCAAGTTATCAGATACTTCTGTCATGTGTCATTCTCCTCTGGAGACCTAGCACATAGTCAGTGACTCTCATTGGCTTGGGGGAAGGAGCACTCTCCAATCCTTTCTTAATTAGAGCCAACAGACCTCTAACTGGATGACCATAGAGAAGCTCAAAGGGACTAAATCCAACTCCCTCTTGAGGGACTTTTCTATAAGCAAATAGAAGGCATGGCAGTAGAAGGTCCCACTTACTTCTAAGGGGTTCTTCTAAAGCACCTATCATGCTCTTCATAGTTCTATTAAACCTCTCTACCAACCCATTTGTCTGGGGATGATGGGCAGTTGAGAACTTGTAAGTCACTCCACAGTTTTTCCACATGGCCTGCATGTAGTGGGACATAAAATGTGATCCCCTGTCAGTGATGACTTCTTTAGGAAAACCTACCCTGGTAAATAAAATACCAAGTAGGGCCTTAGCAACTGCCTGAGCAGTAACAGTCCTCATAGGTATAGCTTCAGGATACCTGGTAGCATGGTCTACCACAACCAATATAAATCGATTGCCTGAAGTTGTTGGAGGGTCTAAGAGACCAACAATGTCAATTCCTACCCTCTCAAAAGGAACTCCCACCACTGGGAGAGGCACCAAAGGTGCCACATTCTTGGCTCTAATCTTGTCAGATGTCTGACAAGTGTGACAGCTCCTACAGAATGTATATAAATCGGACCCCAATTTAGGCCAGTAGAAATACAGAGAAAGCCTTTCCTTGGTCTTCTTAAAGTGACCAGCTAAAGCGATCTCATGGGCTAACTGTAGGAACTGTGGTCTTATCTCAAGCGGCACTATGTCTTCTGTAGTCCCCTGGGATATACTCGGTGGGTTCACTGTAGAAGAGACCATCCTCCCAGTATAACCTGTGCTTCCCTGACGCTTGCCCGTCCAGCTGGGACGCTGCCTGTTGAAGTCATTCTAGAGCAGCACACACTCTTTGACCTCTGCTGAAGTCTGCCCTACAGGGGCCACCTTCTGCCAGTAAAGACTGCAGCTGAGGATATCTTTAGGATCCAGATCTCCCACAGGGGGAAGGTCTTCTTCAAGCTCTGAATCTTCAGCAGCTGATTCAACCTGTCCTGGTTGTTTCTCACACTCATCCTGCGCTCGCGGAGCAGTCACAGGTGTGACTTTGGACAGTCCTCTCGGGGATGTCCTTGTGGGTTGCACAGGAGTGCTCTGGCTTTTTTCTTGAGACCTTGGGTTTCCCCTTTGTCTCCTTCTTGGAACTAGCAGTTAGTAATTCCTGTGGACTGGGTGTTTCTTCTGTAACATCCTCTTAAGAGCCTGTTAAGGTACTCTCTATGGCCTTCTTTGTCTGTTCCTGTTACCTTTTACTAGGAGTCCTGGGGGTGCTTGATACACCAAGAGTTTTTAAGTCATTCCCCAGCAGGACTCTCCCAGGCACCTCACTTTGTACACTAACAGGTATTCTGACAGTCATGTTGTTGCACTGGATGAGAGCTGGTAGCCTTGGAAGCATTTGGACAGGGCTTCCAGCAAGCTTAGTGAGGTCTTTGGGTGCCTTAGCAACATCCTCAGGTTTGTAAAAAGTTTCATCCACCACTGTAATGCTGGCCCCAGTGTTTCTAATGGCAGGGATCTTCTGACCATTTACAAGTACACTGTCCTTGTGATATTCTTTTGTGTTATCTGGAATCGAATTATAGACATCTAAGTTCTGCTGTTCCCACAGACCCAGGGACACTAAATACTGGCAGAGACTCCAATGGGGTCTTCAGCCAGTAGTTGAAAGTTTCCACTTGCCATAGGTACTTCTCCCTCTGGGGAAAGGCTAAGGATGCAGTGTGGACCCCTGAAGGTTTACCCTTGCATCTGGGATCCCCTTTCACATGGTCAGTTAACCCACAAGCATAACATTTTCCAAATGTTTTGACTAATGGGGGCTTTTGCTGACCTCCCTCTGGTTTGGCACCAGAGGTTTCACTAGCCTGATTCGGTTTCCCTTGTGGCTTACCCTTTTTCTGTTTGGGGCCCTCTTTTGGATTGGAGGTATTAGAATTCTCTTTGCCATCTTTCTTTTGCTGCTTCCCTTCATCCTTTTTCTGAGTTGCCCCAGAATCCTTGAGTGACCCTGCTGGCAACCCACAAGTCAGCATCCTTTGCTAATTTCTTGGGAGCAATCTCTTTAGAGCCAGCCAAATGCTGTCTCGGCTCAGGAGAGCACGCATCAAAAATAGATTCCAACAAAAATAGATTTCGAGGGGATTGGGTCCTCCGACGTATTCCATATCTATGACATGTAATCACCACAGCTGTGCTGCTTCGGAAACTTTTTCGGCGTCTGCGTCCTGCGTCGATGACGTTGATGCGCCGTCGTCGAGGACCTCTTCCGACGTCATCCGATGTGATAAGTAGGACGCACGACGCCCATAGCCTCAGTTCCGTTTTTTCCGCGAACGTGTTGCTTCGTGTTTCTTGGTTTGAACACCTCGACTCTTTGGAGTTCTGTTCTTCTCGGTTCTTCGAACCTGTTCGTTTGTGTTCATCCTTCTGAAGATGTCTTCTACTTCGTCTTCGACCCCGCGTCCGGGTTTCAAGAAGTGCGGGGAGTGTGGGTCCAAGATGTCGGTGACGGACTCGCACGACGCCTGCCTCTGGTGCCTCGGGGAGGCCCACGACACGGATGACTGTCGACTGCCAGTCGCTCACGTCCAAAGCCTTACGCGAACGTAAGAAGAAGTTGTCGGTAGGTCGGGTGTCCAAGCCCCGGAAGTCGAAGTCTGCGGGGCTTTCGACGGATGATTCGAGGGGTGACTCTCCGTGTCATCGTCGGAAGTCTCGTGGGTCTCCTTCTAGGAGTCGGTCTCGCCACTCCTCTGCCTCTTCGAGGCATTCTCGGAAGCGCCGACATCGGTCGTCTTCCAGGTCCTCTTCGGAGGGCTCTGCCCGGCACGTCGCTTACCCCTCGGGCCGTGCGACGCCGGAGGAATGGGCTTCCTTCGGGAAGAAGATGTTGGCGATTCTTGAGTCGCAGGGTACTCAGCCGTCCGCGCCCCCGAGTGGGGTCGGTCGTGTGAGGTCGAGAGACACCGCTCACAAGAGTGGTCGGCACGAGTCACGGGAAAGGTCCCGTTCGGACAAGGGGACTCGTTCTCGACGTACCCGTTCTAGGTCCCGGTCCTCGACGCGTTCGAGACCGTGTGCACCTGTGAGGTCTTCGAAGAAGGCTTCGACGTCGAGGGCGTCGACAGGTTTTCTCGAGGCTCTGGCTCCGAGGAAGTCGTCGATGCCGTCGACGCTCAGGTCGTCGAGGGACACGCTCGGGGCTCCGGCCTCGAGGGCTGTGTCGACGCCGCCGATTCTGGAGGCGCTGCATCTGACGTCGACGCCGATTTCCTCGACGTCGACGCCGATTTCCTCGACGTCGACGCCGATCCTCTCGACGCCGACGCCGGTTCTCTCGATTCGCTCGACGCCTTACGTGTCGGAGGTACCCCAGGGCACGGGTGGACCCCCTAGGAAGGCTCTGGTTAAGAGCAAGCACTCTCGAGTGCCTTCTTTTCGCCACCTGGATTATATTTCAGAGGCGGATGAGGATTCTGATGGCCTGGTTCCTAGTCAGGTTCCGGATGACATTGTCTCGGGCCATAGTCAGTTTGACGAGTTGAGACAGTCGCTGCATGATGCCAGTGGACTGGACACCTCTCCGGAGGTGGAGTTTTGTAGGCCTGAGCCTGGCTCTCATGCTGATTCCTCGTACCGGCGCCTTATGGCTAGGGTTTCTGAGTACTTGGGTTGGTCTGCTCCCCCAGGGGAGTTTGTGCAGGATGATCTGACGGACATCCTTGATGTTGGTCCCCCAACTGACCCGGTTCTGCCGTTCCATTTGGCTTTACAGAGTAGGGTGGCGGCGGCTTGGACTGCTCCGGAGAGTCTCCCGGCGGTGGGCAGATCCTTGTCGCGAAAATACCGTCCAGCCAGTGGCGACCCCTGCTACTTGACCAGGCACCCCACTCCGGAGAGTTTGGTGGTGCAGGCGGCCCCGGCGAAGCAGGCGTCGTACCCTACCATCCCTCCTGATAGGGACGACAAACGTTTTGATGGCTGGGCGAAGAAAGTGTTTTCTTCTGGTGGTATGGCGCTTCAGGCGGCCAACTCCATTTGTGCCTTGTCACGTTTCACGCACACTCTGTGGAACTGTGTTGCGTTAGCGGCTGAACATGTTCCCGAAGGGGTTGAACGGGATGGTTTCCTTGCTATGGTCCAGGATGGTAAGGATGCCATGTGAGTCCGTTCAGTCGGGTTTGGACTTAGCTGAATGCGTCAGTAGGTCCATGGCGGCGAGCACCGTGATACGCAGGTTTGCGTGGTTGCGGAAGTCGGGGTTTGCGCCTGATGTGCAGTCCCGGCTCCTCAACATGCCCTTTGATGGTGAACACCTTTTTGGCAGCAAGGCTGACGAGAGCCTTGAGAGGTTGCAGACCTCAAAAGCTGCAGCGAAGTCGTTGGGTGCTGCAGTTCGCCAACCTCCGCCTTTTCGTCCCAGGGGACAGCAGTGGAGGGGTGGTTCCTTTCGCTATTACTCGTCCTTCAGTAAAGCGAGAGGAGCTGGCAGTCAAAGAGGCCAACGCAGGGGTACCAGCGGTGGACGACAGGGTACCCGTGGTGCCAAGGCCGCTCGGGCAGTTGCCTCTTTGCCCTCAGGTAACGCCGCAGCCGCTCCCACTCAGTCGTGAGGCCATGTCCCATGGTTCGCCGGTTGGGGGAAGGCTGGCGCAGCATCTTGTAGAGTGGCAAGCCATTACTTCAGATGTGTGGGTTCTGGAGATCATAACCCACGGCTACTGTCTTCCTTTTCGGCACAGGCCTCGCGACAATCCACCGGGGAACCTCTCTTTGCAGAGTCCGGATCCGCTCCTTGCGCAGGAAATTCAAGCCCTGCTGGAGAAAGGCGCCATAGAACTGGTGCCTGTAGCGGAGAGGAACAAGGGATGGTATTCCCCTTATTTTTTGGTTTCGAAGAAAGACGGGGGATTGAGACCCATCATGGACTTGCGCGGTTTGAACAAACTCCTCAGGAAGGACAAGTTCAAGATGGTTACTCTCTCTCAAGTCCTCCAGGCCCTTCAGCTTCAGGACTGGTTGGTGTCACTCGACCTCAAGGATGCTTACTTCCATGTGCCGATCCATCCCAAGCACAAGAAGTACCTGAGGTTCGCGGTTGGCGACTCGCACTTTCAGGTTCGGGTCCTGCCGTTCGGATTGTCCTCCGCCCCGAGGGTTTTCACCAAGCTCATGGTGGTGGTGGCAGCGCATCTCAGGCAAGGGGGGATTCACGTCTACCCCTACCTGGACGATTGGTTGATCAGGGGGAGCTCTCCCGAGCAAGTCCTGGATCATCTATCGATCACCTGTCGCTCCCTTCACAGGCTGGGCTTCTCCCTCAATTTAAAGAAGTCCCATTTGACGCCAACACAGCGGCTCCAGTACATCGGAGCAGTGCTCGACACTTCCCTGGGGCAGTGTTTTCCTCCCCAGGTGAGGGCTCTTCACATTCAGCAGATGGTGCACAAGTTTCAGCATGCCCAGACGCTCCCAGCGTTCGAGTTCCTGAGGTTGCTCGGCCTCATGGCATCCTGCATTCTTCTGGTGCCAGAGGTTTGCCTGCGGATGAGATCTTTGCAGTGGGCACTCAAGACGCAATGGTCGCAGTCCTCCGGCAGGATGTCGGACTCGATTCAGGTGCCGTCCTCGGTCGCCCGGGACCTTCTGTGGTGGGCCGTCGAAGGCAACTTGATGAAGGGGGCTCCGTTTTGGCTTCCCTGGCCGGAGGTGACGATCGTGACGGATGCATCCCTCACGGGATGGGGAGCTCATGCCAACGGGCTGACAGTCAGCGGTCGTTGGTCTCCGTCGGAGTCCAGACTCCATATCAATCTGTTGGAGCTGAGGGCCGTCAGGCTAGCCCTGAAGGCTTTTCTGCCGTCTGTGCGAGGGAAGAATGTCCTGATCCTGACGGACAACACAGTGGCCATGCACTACCTCAACAAAAAGGGGGGGGCAGGGTCACTTCCTCTGTGCAGAGAGGCGATGCAGCTCGAGTTCTGGGCCATCCAGCAGGAAGTTTCGATCTCGGCAGTTCATCTGGCCGGAGCTGAAAACGTGACGGCGGACGCTCTGAGCAGGCAGAGCACGATCTCTCACGAGTGGGAGTTGGCTCAGGAGATTCTCCTGGAGATCTTCGCCCTTTGGGGGACCCCTCAAGTGGATCTCTTCGCCTCCAGTGTCAACTGGAAGTGCGAAAGGTTTTGCTCGCGGGAATTTCCTCCAGAAGGAGCCTTAGGAGACGCGTTCGTGGTGGAGTGGTCATTCCCGCTGCTGTACGCGTTTCCTCCAGTCCCCGTCATCCCGCAAGTGCTGCGGAGGTTACGGAAGTTCGGTTCCCGGATGATCCTCATTGCCCCGGTGTGGGCTCGAAGGACGTGGTACCCGGACCTTCTCGACTTATCCATCTGCCCTCCACGTCGTCTTCCCTACCGAGACGATCTGCTCTCACGGGAGGGGGGTCAGGTTCTCCATCCAGAGGTCGGGTCCCTCAACCTTCACGCTTGGCTTCTGAAAGGTTGAGGTATAAGGATTGGTACCTCCCTGAGGACGTGATGGAGGTGTTGCTTTCGGCCCGAAGGCCGGCAACAAAGTCTCTGTACCGTTGCCGTAAGTTCTGCGACTGGTGCAGAGTTCAGAATGTGGATCCTTTTGCATGTGACATCCCCATGGTTCTGTCCTTTTTGCTTTCTTTGGCCCACAGGGGCTTGCAAGTGGGTACCGTTAAGGGTTACCTGGCGGCGCTGTCCATCTTTAAGCGCTCGTCTGAAGAGTGTTCTTACTTTAAAATCCCTTTGATTTCACAGTTCCTGAAAGGGCTCACTAATGTGTTCCCTCCGTCACCTTTCCTGGTGCCCGGTTGGGATTTAAACCTGGTTCTTAAGTTTCTTATGGGTGCTCCGTTTGAGCCTTTACATTCTTGCCCTTTGAGACTGTTAACTCTGAAAACTGTGTTTTTAGTTGCGGTTACTTCCGCTCGCAGAGTGAGTGAGTTACAGGCACTTTCAGTTAAGCCTCCCTTCACTGTATTTCACATGGACAGGGTTGTCCTTAGAGTTCGTCCTTCTTTTCTTCCGAAGGTAGTGACGGAATTTCATTTGGCCCAGAAGGTTGTTCTTCCGGCATTCTATCCTCCTCCGCATCCTGGTAAGGAAGAGGAGAGGCTCCATAGGCTTGATCCTAGGAGAGCTTTAAGCTTTTATGTTTCACGCATGTCCCGGGTCAGAGTGGATGATCAACTCTTTATTGGTTACGCTGGAAAGCGTTTGGGGCAAGCTGTGACGAAACAGACTTTGTCTCGCTGGATTATTTTGGCCATCTCGGAGTGCTACCGTTTGGCGGGTAAGGACCCACCGGCTGGCTTGCGGGCCCATTCTACCAGGGGTATGGCTGCGTCTACTGCCCTGCAGAGGGGTGTTCCTATTCGCAACATCTGTGATGCAGCCACCTGGGCTTCAGTACATACATTTGTACGTCACTATTCCCTTGATTCCATCCGAGCACAGGATCTGGCCTTTGGCAAGGCGGTCCTTTGCTCTGCTATTTGATTGGCTATTCTACATTTTGATTCTAAATTCTTTCCCTCCTCCTTGCTTTGGTACTGCTTTGGGAGTCTGTCATAGATATGGAATACGTCGGAGGACCCAATCCCCTCGAAGAACAAGTTACTTTCTTACCTGGTAACGTTCTTTCGATGGGATGGTCTGACGACGTATTCCATATCGCTCCCGCCCTGCCTTCCCCGCTGCAGAATTTCTTTTGCGATTGCAGCTTACGTTCCGCAAGGCTTTGTGTCTGACTGGCAGTTGACTTATGTCACACGTTCTGGGGGAAAAAACTATTACTGAGGCTATGGGCGTCGTGCGTCCTACTTATCACATCGGATGACGTCGGACGTCGGAGGAGGTCCTCGACGACGGCGCATCGACGTCATCGACGCAGACGCCGAAAAAGTTTCCGAAGCAGCACAGCTGTGGTGATTACATGTCATAGATATGGAATACGTCGTCGGACCATCCCATCGAAAGAACGTTACCAGGAAAGAAAGTAACTTGTTCTTCTCATTCCTTCAAAAGTTTTAACTCTGTAACCCTTTACCCAACCATCTAAGTTCTTCAAACATTCACACACCCAGGTAGACCGAGGGGTACCATCCTGCTTTTTGAGGGTCCTAAACCTCTTAAAGTACTAGGAAGGAGTTTTTCCAAATGTTTTTTTATGATTTATTACAACCCTTTAAAATACATTTACTTGGAAAAGTCACATGTGTTTCACTTAAACATAATTTATCATAGTTCACTATATTGAAAAATATAAAAGGAACATAATCAACTTTACTGCTCATAAAATTAACACAAGACAAGGAAAAACTAAGAAAAAGCAAAGGAAAATTAAGCTAATGCAAACAGAGGCAGATATACCTTATTAACTTATTCAAACAAAATAACACACCAATTTTTAAGCATAAAGAGAAGGAACATTAGAGCAGGTTATTTCATTTTGTATCTCTTCATTCAACAATATCAGACAGATGTTCAACTCTTATAGAACTAATGTTAGAGCTATTGTTAATTTTCTATTGGATTCATCAAATAAGAGTTGCCACCAGTCTTCTGCGCTAAGAGTGGGTCTCTCTAACATGAATCCTCCAAGGTGAATTGTCTCATTACATAGTGCTGGGCAAAATAACGTAAGATGTTTCAACGTTTCTTAGTGAAGATTGCACAGTCTACAGCACTCTCATTTTTATCATCCTTCCACCAAGAACTTACTCTTTCCTTAGTCATGAACAGATTCATACGAAATTTAATTGAGAGACTTCTACGATGTAAATCAGGGAATTTCTTCCAATAACTGTTTCAAATGGATTGTGTCCTCCAACGTATTCCACATCTTTGACATGTAATGTTCACAGCTGTGTACTTCGGAAGCTTTTACGGCCCTGGGACGTCCTGCGTCAATGGCGTAGGGTGGATGTCACTTCGAAGGCCTCCGTCGAGGGCGATGTCACCGGGTGTTATAAATAGGATGCACGTTGCCCGTATCCTCAGTTCAGGTTTTTCTGCAAACTGGTTTGCTTCGTAGTCTCGGCGTGCTTCGTGTATTCCTCGTGAATATGTCTTCTTGGTGGTCTTATGCGGTTGCCGGACATAAAATTAAGTTGATGTGGTATGGAACTCTTAAATTGTTATTAATACGATGACATGATACAACTTTATATGCTGGATTGCTGATTGTTTTATTTTCTTTTACACTGTAATGGATAACAAGGCACATATGACGGTGTGTTGTAACAAAAGCTTGGCGACTTGTTGGCTTCCCACACAGGTTCGCTGCGCTGAAGTTTCAATAAAAATAAATAAAATATGTCTTCATCTTCGACCCCGGGACTGTAAGTCTAAAATGTCATTTACAGACCCGCATCAATTTGTTTGTGGTATTTGGGCAAAAGTTACAACACTGACGACTGTTACAAATGCCAGTCGCTGACTGCTGAGGCCTTGCGGGAGCATAAGGGGAAACTTCAGATAGATAGGGCTTCTAAACCCAATAAGTCTCGTAAAACTGCTAAGGCGATGTCCACCGATGACTCGAGGGGCGACTCTCCGTGTCGGAAAGGAGTCCTGGGGATCTCAGTCCCAGACTGGTTCCTGCCATTCGTCCTTGTATCAGCATTCCCAGTAGCGCCGTCACTGGTTGTCATGGCCACGGGCCCCAGAACACAAAAACCACACCATCTAGTGACGGGGACAATGGGTCACTTGACTCACTTATGTCCCTTTGGGACTCATAAACACAGGGGCCCTGCCAGGCTCATATAGATATGTGAGCAGGAATACTTTATTTCAGTGCAGGAGTGGTTTTATTTTACTTCAGTGCTGGAGTATTTTACAAGAACTTTCCAGGTGCTGAAAGCCTTTATTCTAGAGAACATCCCCATGTGCTGACTCATCGGGCGTGGCTCCCCAGGCCTCGTCTGCAGGTGATCACTCATTGGGTGTGGCAGGGCGTGGCAGCAGGCATGCTAGAGCTACTGGGCGTGGCCGGGAACAAGACTATATAAACCCACCGATCCCTCAAGCAAACGGTCCTCCATGCAACGTGACGCTCACCGCCGCCTGGCCCAGCTACTTATCTCGTGATCCTGCAACAGCAGCATCATTACCAGGACCCTGGCTCGCATCTCACGGCAACGCTCCGTCTTTTTGGCAGATCCCGAATCGACGACGCAGCACCTGTGCTCTGTCCCACGAAGCCAAAGTCCTGAAATGAGAAAAGACAAGACAAGGTTAGAACTCCCGAAAACGCCCAACCCAGGGTTGCGCCACATTTAAAACCCAACGCGCACCCTAAGGCACCATTAAAGACTACTTACCAGCTGTCGGACCATCTCAGCCCTGCTCCTTCGTACCGCTGGCTCTGCTTCTTCTACCGCAGCTAACACCGGCACCGCTACACCACCTGCAAGAGAGCAGAGAAATTACATACGAAGGACAGAGAACAAACTTTACTAATACAATAACAGTCTGAATCAAGCGGGCAAGTGGAAACAAGGGAAACGCTTACCTACAAAAGAAGTGGACTAGTCGCAGCTGGCCTGGTCTTCCACAACAAGGGACCAGTGAAGACTCTGTTCCCTTCAACAAGCGCCCCTGCCAGAAGCAACAGGACTGAGCGCTCCTCATCATTCAGCAGGTGAGCTTCAAGAGTAGTGCAACACCAGGGAAGCCACATCCAGGGAAAAGAGGCCGGGAGAAGGGGTCAGGGACCACAGGCTGCTTACTCATACGATCCCCCCCTCTTATATTCACGCAGGAACCACACTGCTCATCACCGCAGTTCCCTGCACAGACGCAGAGGGAGGAACAGACAAGAGGAGTTTCATCCCTGGGAGGGCTGTGACCGTGGCCCAAGGCCTCCGCAGTGATCAGGTGAGCGTAACACCAGTCACCTTCCCCGTCGTCCTCGTAGGATGGCGCAGCGAGGAAAGTGGCTTTTCCTACTAAGTCCTCGACTCTGGAGGAATCGGCAGCCTTCAGGGAGCAGATGATGGCAATTTTCCAATCCCAGAGCACAGTTCCGTCTGCGCCTTCGGGAGAAGCCGGCAAGGAACGGTCTCGCTCCGTGGCTTGTGCGCCTTCGGGCTCGGGTCCTCTGCACTATTCTCATCGGGAACCTTTGAGGTCTTGTTCGGACAAGGTTCGGGCTGATCGCATGAGACGTGCTTCCAGATCTCGGTCCTCGTTCCTGGCGAGACCTCAGAAATCTGGCAAGGGCTCGAGGTTGGCGTTGTGTCCGTCGGATACAGAAGTCGAAGCTTTGCCTTCCCACCAGCCCTCGGCGCCGTCGGCACAGTTATTGACTCTGAAGCCATCAGCTACCTCAACACCAAAGCCGCCAGCGCCCTCGACACCTTCGGGGCCTTTTGGCCGGAACTTGCCAATGGAGGTCCCTGGTACTGTGGATCCTCCATAGAAGGCTACTTCCAAGTCTGTGAGGCCTGTTAAGGATTCCAGACCCTCTTCTGTCCCAAAGCAGGAGGTTTTTCTCCCTCTGGATGACATCAATATGGATGAGGATGAGGAGAGGTCAGATTTAGAATTTGACCCTGTTGAGCCTGATGTGGCTCCTTTCCTTTCCGGGGACAGTCAACTGGAAGAGTTACGGCAATCTCTTAATGATGCTAGTGGCTTGGACATTTCTCCTGAGGTGGACTTTGGCAGACCTGAGCCTGGGGCTCATGATGAGTCGTCCTACATGAGACTGATGGCTAGGGTCACTGAGTATCTTGGTTGGTCTAGTCCTCCAGAAGCTTTTGTTCAGGATGACTTAACGGACATTTTGGATCAAGGTCCGTCCTCTGACCCGGTGTTACCTTTTCATTTGACATTGCAGAAAAGGGTGGCGGCTGATTGGTAGACACCGGAATCTCTTCCGGCAGTTAACAAATCATTAACAAAAAATACAGCCGTTCCGGTAGCGACCCCAGCTACCTTTCCTCTGACCCCACTCCCGAGAGTTTGGTGGTTCAGGCGGCTACGGCCACCTCAAGGCAGGCAGCGTACCCTACCATCCCTCCAGATAGGGATGACAAACGCTTCGATCGTTGGGCACGCAAGGTGTTTTCTGCAGGGAGTATGGTGCTGAAGTCAGCCATCTCCACTTGTGCCTTAGCAAGATTTTCACACACTCTGTGGAATTGTTTCTCTAGCGGCTGAGCATATACCCGAAGGGGAAAAAAAGAAATTGGTTCCTTGCTCTCATGCAGGATGGCAAGGATGCCATGTGTGAATACCTTCAGTCAGGTTTGGACACAGCCGACTGGGTTAGCCGATCCATGGCTATGAGCACCGTTATACACAGGTTTGCGTGATTGCGGAAGTCGGATTTTGCTCCAGATGTGCAAGTCCATCTTTTGAACATGCACTTTCATGGCGTGCATTTGTTTGGCAACAAGGCTGACCAGACCCTTGAGAGGTTGCAGACCTCAAAAGGTGTGGCTAAATCTTTGAGCGCAGCTGTGCGTCAACCTCTGCCTTTTCGTCCTAGAGGACAGCAATGGAAGGGAGGTTCTTTTCGTTACTACTCCTCCTTTTGTAGTCCGAGAGAAGCTGCCAGTCAAAGTTGTCGGCGTAAGTACCCGTGGTGGTCGGGGTAATGGGGGTGCCAAAGCCACTCAAGCAGCTGCCTCTTTGCCTTCAGGCACTGCCGCAGCTGCTCCAAAACAGTCATGAGGCCATGTTCCATTGTTCTCCGGTTGGGGGCAGACTGTCTCAGCATCTCGAAGAATGGCGAGCTATTACTTCGGATGTGAGTGTTCTGGAAACAGTAGCCCACGGCTACTGCCTTCCCTTCCTAAAGCGGCCTCACGACAATCCACCGGGGAATCTCTTTGAAACTTTCAGATCTGCTCCTTGTGCAGGAAATCTTGGCCCTGCTGGAGAAAGGCGCTATAGAACTGGTTCCTGTAGCGGAGAGGAACAAGGGATGGTATTCCCCATACTTTTTGATTCCAAAGAAAGATTGGGGGATTGAGACCCATCCTGGAATTGCGTTGGTTGAACCAACTTCTCAGGAAGGACCAGTTCAAGATGGTCACTCTTTCTGAAGTCCTCCGGGCCCTTCGACTTCAGGATTGGTTGGTGTCTCTGGACCTACAGGATGCTTACTTTCATGTGCCGATTCATCCAAAGCACAGAGTACCTGAGGTCTGCGGCTGGCGACTCGCACTTTCAGTTTTGGGTCCTGCCATTCAGATTAACCTCCGCCCTGAGGGTCTTCACCAAGCTAATGGTGGTGGTGGCAGCGTATCTCAGGCGAGGGTGGATTCACGTCTACCCCTACCTGGACGACTGGCTGATACGTGCGCATTCTCCCGAGCAAGCGAGGGATCATCTGTCTCACCTGCCGCTCCCTCCACAAGCTGGGCTTCTCCCTCAATTTCAAGAAGTCGCATCTGACACCTTTCCAACAGCTCCAGTACATCGGGGCTGTGTTGGACATGGCCTTGGTGAAGTGCTCGCCTCCCAAGGTGAGGGCTCATCACATTGTGCAGATGGTGGACAATTTTCAACATGCCCAGGTCTCACGGCTTTTGAATTCTTAAGGATGCTTGGCCTCATGGCATCCTACATTTTTCTGGTGCCAGAGAATGAGATCCCTGCAATGGGTCCTCAAGATGCAGTGGTCGCAGTTCTCAGGCAAGATGTCGGATCCATTTCAGATTCCACTCTCGGTCTCACAGGATCTTCTGTGGTGGGCCAATGTGGGAAACCTGTTGAAGGGGGAGCCGTTTTGGCAGCTGTGGCCGGAGGTGACACTAGTTGACATACTTCCCTCACAGGATGGGGAGCTCATGCCGAGGATTTGACCACCAGCGGTCATTGGTCTCCGTCGGAGTCCAAACTCCACATCAACCTGTTGGAGTTGAGAGCCATCAGGCTGGCCCTGAAGGCTTTTCTGCCGTCTGTGTGGGGGAAGTGTGTCCTGATCATGACGGACAACAGTGGCCATGCATTACCTCAACAAAAAAGGGGGGGGTAGAGGTCACTCCCATTGTGCAGAGACGCGATGCAGCTCTGGTTCTGGGATATTCAGCAGGGAATTTCACTCTCAGCAGTTCATCTGGCTGGAGAGCAGAATGTGGAGGCGGACGCTCTGAGCAGGCAGAGCACGATCACTCACAAGTGGGAGTTGGCTCAGGAAGTCCTTCTGGAGATCTTTGACCTTTGGGGAACCCCACAAGTGGCTCTATTTGCGACCAGTACCAACCGGAAGTGCGAGAGATTCTGCTCAAGGGGGAATTTCCTCTGAGAGGAGCCTTGGGTGACGCATTCGTAGTAGATTGGTCATTCCAACTTCTGTGCGCGTTTCCTCCGGTCCCCGTCATTCCTCAAGTGTTAAGGAGGTTGAGAGGTTCGGAACCCACATGATCCTCATTGCTCCTGATTGGACCAGGAGAGCATGGTACCCGGACCTTCTAGAAATGTCCATCTGCCCTCCACGCCGTCTTCCCTACCGAGAGGATCTGCTCTCCATCCAGAGGTCAAGAGTCTCAATCTTCACGCTTGGTATCTGAAAGGTTGAGGTATAAGGATTGAGACCTCCCGTATGACGTGATGGAGGTGTTGCTTTCAGCCAGGCAGCCGGCAACCAAATCACTACCGTTGCTGTATGTTTTGCAACCGGTGCAGGCGACAAAATGCTAATCCTTTTCAGTGTTCCATTCCCGTGGTTCTCTTACTTGCTTTCTTTGGCCTACAGGGGCCTTCAAGTATGTACCATTAAAGGTTACCTGGCAGCGCTGTCTTGTCTATCTTCAAGCGCTCTTCTGAAGAATGTTCTTATTTTAAGATTCCTTTGATTTTCCAAATTTCTTAAAGGGCTCACTAATGTGTTCCTGCCGTCCCCGTGCCAGGTGCCGGTTTGGGATCTGAATTTGGTCTTGAAATTCCTGATGGGTGCTCCATTTGAACCTTTGCACTCTTGTCCTGAGACTATTGTCATTCAGGACTGTGTTCTTGGTTGCGGTTACTTCCGATAGCAGAGTCAGTGAATTGCAGGCACTTTCATATAAGCCTCCCTTTACTGTGTTCTGCAAGGATAGGGTTGTACTGAGGGTATGTCCGTCTTTTCTACCTAGGGTAGTGTCTGAATTTCATTTAAGCCAGAAAGTGGTTCTTCCTGCTTTCTATCCTCCTCATCCTGGTAAGGAAGAGGAGCAACTCCCTAGGTTGGACCCTAGGAGAGCTCTGAGCTTTTATATTTCTAGGATGTCCAGGGTCAGAGTGGACGAGCAACTCTTTGTGAGGTATACTTGACACCGATTGAGCCAGGCTGTTACCAAACAGGCCTTGTCCAGGTGGATTATCCTCACCATTACGGATTGGTGGGCAGGGACCCTCCAGAAGGGTTGCAAGCTTATTCCACTAGGGATGTGGCTGCTTCCACAGCCCTACAATGGGGAGTTCCTATTTGGAATATTTGTGACGCAGCTACATATATTTATTTGTTTTCCTGGGTCTGTGTATGTACTGATTTATTTATACTGCTCTACAGCTCACATAACTCCCTCCTAAGATAAGCCTGGCTACTCAGCCACTCTACCGACTTCTGTAGTACAGGCCACTATTAAGAGTTGGGTCCCTAATACCAAGAGATGAGTCTTGTGAAGTCCCACACGATTTGGACTTTAGAAAAACATACCTAACACTATGGGGTCCTCCTAAAGTCTCCTCCACCTACACAGGGCAGACTTCCATTAAAACTGGCTATCTATCTACAACTTCAGTACAGGTGTTAAGGTCCCAACGCAAGGGATACTTCAGTGATGCTTGGGTTTAGGAGCAAAGTACCAGGTAATCACTGACCGTGGTAGGAAAATGTTTTAGGTCCCTTGACTCTATACCAATAATTTCCATGTAGAGTAGATGTGTTTAATGAGAATGATTGTACGTAATAGATGTCTGTAATATGAGGATGACTGTGTACGTACTTGCTGATTTTTGCTTTGTTTACGTTTAGGTGCGTAAGCAGCAAAAGGAGCACACCAACTTGATGGCGGAATATCGTAACAAACAGCAGCAGCACCAGCAACACAGAGAACCACAGCAAACGCCTACAGCAATGGTGGCTCTGAGTCCATCCCGGAGTCCCAGACTTGTTGCTAAGGTTCAAGGACAAATACTACCTGCACAGGCACTGCCACAACAGATGGCACAACAAGCAAGTACTGTGGTTGCAGCACAAGCGGCACAGGCTGGAAGTGTAAGGGTGCACCAAACTGGGGTGTCTGGACAAGTCAATCAGGGAGTCCCCTTTATGAACGCCACAGTTGTGCAGCCTGGCACAACACAAGCTGTTAGTACCACAGTTTCTGGAGGCTTTTTCCCAGGTTCACCGCCTCAGAGAGGGCTTACCGGTGATAATCGATTGCTGCAGGAGAGACAGCTTCAGCTCCAACAGCAGAGGATTCAGCTGGCTCAAAAGCTACAGAAGCAGGGTATTTTAGGGCAGACCTCCATGCAGCAAGGACCTTTGTGTCCGCAGCAGAGTCCTTCAACCACAGTGGGGCCACAACAGCAGTCTCCTCTTGGTTCTCCACAGACACAACAGATGGCTTCCAGCAAGCAGGGTGTCATGGCCCAGCCGATATCTCCACAGCAGGGACCAACTGACACCTCCCAAGCCGCTGTCCTCTCACACCAAGGTGTTATAAGTCACCATACTCCACAGAGGCAGATTTATTTGGCTCAGCAGCAGAGAGTTATGGGATTGCCGCAGCAGCAAGGCCTTGTTGGAAACAGATTGCTGTTATCGCAGCAGCAAGGGCTTGCAGGATTGACTCCTTTTCAGCATCAGGGCTTTAGGAGTTCGATAAACCAACAAAGGTTCAGTGGGCAGATTGTATCGGGATCACAGCACCATGTGGGAGTGATAGCCCAGCCACAAACTCTGCTTGCCCACCAAAACTCTGCTTCCCCTCATCCTACTCTAATGGGACAGACACAACCTATTCATCAAGGAGTCTTGGGACATCGACAGAACCAAGACAAGTCGCAACACTTTCTTGAGCATGCAGTTAAGAGTCAACCGCCTGTATTGCATCTTGGCCATGTTGTGCCCGTGACCCCAAACATTCAGAGCAAGGATCCACTTGAAGCAGAAGCTGGCATCCTCTCCAAGGATGCCACAGAAGTGCAGAATCCACAGCAAGTGGCTGCACCAACATGCACTGGAGTATCCTCTCAGGCCATTCGAGAGTCTGAAAGCCCTCAGTTGGTTGTATTGCAGGCAGAGTCTGGGCAGAACCAAACCACATCCAACCTTGTGAATCCTGAAGAGTTGGAGCTAGTCCTTCCTCATGGTGCAACAGGAGACCAGCTGCAGTCTGCCCAGCAGAATATGATGGAACCTACACTGCACCTTCCACAGCCTTTGAGAATACAGGACAGCGTTGCCTTGCAGAAAATGGTCCTTGCTAACTCTCAAGGAACACAGAACAATGGCTCCCTCCACCAGAGGATGGTGGGCACAAGGTCTGACCAACCCCCAGGATCAGTGCAGCACCAGGAGGGGCCACACATCTCTCATTTTCTACAACAGCCAAGACTTGCTGGAGGTCAGCAGGTACCTTCCGGTCAGCAGCAAAACATGATCATTCAGCAGCAGTGTCTTTCAGGACCAGGACAAATGCAACCTCCGGGTGTGGAGCAGCAAGGAAAGGGAATCATGGTTCCACTCCAAACCATTCCCGGCCATCCACCACAATTAATACAAAATGCAATGGGGCAACCTAAACCCAAGCTTATAGGGCATCAACAAGGTATGATGGTGCAACAGGCCCAGGGCATGTTGGGACAGCAAACATCACAGATGTTGGGGCATATCCGAGCACAGTTGCAAGGGGTAATAGCCAAAAACCCTCAATTAAGAAACCTCACCCCTCAGCAGCAGCAGCAACTGCATGCCCTCCTGGTGCAGCGCCACCAACAGAGCCTGTTGCAGCAGAGCCAGGCTCTGAGAGCTGCAGGCCAACTACAGGGACAGACAGTGACTGCTTTAGAACAAGGATCACCTGCCCCAGTGCAACACCCTTCTGCATTGCAGGGACCGCTGGGATGTCAACAGTTACCACCAGCAACTGTTGTCAATGTTCAGACTTTAGGTCCTGCTACCCCTGTTGAGCAGCATGGATTTGCTGCAGAACATCAGTCAACAAACCAGCAGAGGCCCTTTTCTGAAATGCCACTTTCTACATCACAGTCCCCCACTGAGCTAGCACAGAATACATTCAGATCTCAGGGAGTTTTAAGATTCACAACTCCGCATGGAGCTATACCTGTTCAAACTCTGCCTGGTGCGACAACCATCAATTTAGTGCAACAGCCACAACCGCAGCAGATGATGCAGCAGTCACAGCTTTCAAAACAGCAGCACATATCTCAACAGTTACTGTCACAGCAGCTCCCTCAACAGCAGCAGCCCCAGCTATCTCAACGCCCACAGTTGTCACAAACACCGCAGCAGCAGCTGGCCCAACAGCAGCAGCAGCAGGCCCAACAGCAGCAGCAGGCCCAACAGCAGCAGCAGGCCCAGCAGCAGCAACAGCAGCAGCAGGCCCAGCAGCAGCAGCAGCTGGCCCAACAGCAGCAGCAACAGCAGCAGCTGGCCCAACAGCAGCAGCAACAGCAGCAGCTGGCCCAACAGCAGCAGCAACAGCAGCAGCTGGCCCAACAGCAACAGCAGCAGCTGGCCCAACAGCAGCAGCTGGCCCAACAGCAGCAGCAGCAGCAGCTGGCCCAACAGCAGCAGCAGCTGGCCCAACAGCAGCAGCAGCAGCTGGCCCAGCAGCAGCAGCTGGCCCAGCAGCAGCAGCAGCTGGCCCAACAGCAGCAGCAGCAGCTGGCCCAACAGCAGCAGCAGCAGCTGGCCCAACAGCAGCAGCAGCAGCTGGCCCAACAGCAGCAGCAGCAGCTGGCCCAACAGCAGCAGCAGCAGCTGGCCCAACAGCAGCAGCAGCAGGCGGCCCAACAGCAGCAGCAGCAGGCGGCCCAACAGCAGCAGCAGCAGGCGGAGCAGCAGCAGCAGGCCCAACAGCAGCAGCTGGCCCAGCAGCATCAGCTGGCCCAACAGCAGCATCAGCATCAGCTGGCCCATCAGCAGGCCCAACAGCAGCAGCAGGTCCAACAGCAGCAGCAGCAGGCCCAACAGCAGCAGGCCCAACAGCAGCAGGCCCAACAGCAGCAGGCCCAACAGCAGCAGGCCCAACAGCAGCAGGTCCAACAGCAGCAGGCGCAGGCCCAGCAGGCACAGGCCCAGGCCCAGCAGCAGCAGCTGGCCCAACAGCATCAGCAGCTGGCCCAACAGCAGCAGCTGGCCCAACAGCATCAGCAGCTGGCCCAAAAGCAGCTGGCCCAACAGCAGCGGCAGCAGGCCCAGCCTCAGCAGCCGGCCCAACAGCAGCAGCAGCTTGCCCGAGAGCACCAGCTGCTGGCCCAACAGTCGCAGCAGCTTGCCCGAGAGCACCAGAAGCTGGCCCAACAGTCGCAGGGGCCACAGCTGGCCATACAGCACCAGCCCCTCTCTCAACAGCAGCAATCTCAACAGCCTCTATTGCAGCAATCTCAACAGCAGCTATCCCAGCAACCATCTCAACATCAGAAGCTATCTCATTTGGAGCAATCCCAGCAGATCTCCCAACAGCACAATCTATCACAACAGTTATCTCAGCAGCAATTAGTGCAGCAGCTGCCGCAGCAACTAACACCACAGCGACCACTGCAACAGCTATCTCAGCAACAGCTATCAGAACAATTATCCCAACAGCTCACTCAACAGCAGCTCTCCCAAAAGCAGTTGGTGCAGCAACTACCCCAACAGCAGTTACAAATGCAAACATCGCCACCTCAGCAACTATCCCAACAGCTGCAGGTATTGCAACAGCAGCAATCGCATCAATCCCACCCACAGCTTAATCAGCTATCCCAACACCTAAAACAGGAGCTTTCGAAACAATCGCAAACACAGCCGCTTTCTCAGCAATTGTCCCAACAGTCATCTCATCAGCACATGCCAATACAGCAGCAAGTGCCCCTTTCTCAGCAACAGCAGTTTCCTCAGCAAATATCCAATCCATTATCACAGCAGCAATTGTCACAACAGGAATTCACTCAGCAAATATCACAACAGCAGCAGACATCTGAGCAGCAAGTAGCCCAACAGATATCGCAGCAGCAGCAAATGTCTCAACAGCTGCCAAAACAGCTGCAATTTGCACAGCAGAACATTGCGCAACAGCATGAACAATTGTCACATCAGGAGACGCAGCAGCAGCAGCCAAAACATCTATCGCGTCAGTTGTCGCAACAGCATCAGCTAATGCAACCACAGCAACAGGAGTCGCAACAGCTGTTGGAGCAAAAGTTGTCACAGCAGCAACCAGAACAGCAAGCATTACAACAGCCACAACACATGCAACAGGTTATGCACCAGCAGCTTCAATTGCAAAATCAGCAAGAATTTCAGCAGAGGTTGCAGCAACAGCAGCTTCATTTGCGTCAGAAACAGTTACAGCAGCAACTCCAAATGGCACAGCGCACTCAGCACCTTAAACAGGTGCCGTCCCCTCAACAGATGTTAAAATCACCACAGCATGCATCACATGTTCATCATTTCCAAGCATTGGTATCGGATCAGCGGGCCGATCAGTCACAAACCCAGTTACTGAAGCAACAGCAGACCAACCCATCCCAGCTGCATCATACAGAGCATCTACAAGTACAAAGGCAATGCCATAGTCTACAAGAAAGCACCCAATGGACAAAGGGTCACTTTACAGATTTAAATAAAGAGTCATCGTCTATCTCCACTCCTAATAACTCTGACCAGAGTAGTACCTTGGAAGAGCAGTCCCTGGTCTATCCTGATATATTGAAGTGTTCTAGTCCAGGCCCTCCCATTTCCCCTCCAGCTCCTCCAAGTTCCCCTCCTTCGCCCAAAGCTGTCCAGAAACAAACTATAGGATGTTTTTTAAGCAACGGCCCCCCAGCTGATCCCCACGCCCCTCAAATGCCATCAAAACCAGCATCTCCCACGCCAGAGAGAAACCATGGCATCTCATCAGGAGCTGCGACCCCAAAACTGCTTGAAAAATTGCCAGTCATGAGTAGCTCTCTAACTCAACTGAATGGAAGAACAGAAACTCTGGAGTCTATATCTGTTAAAGAGCAGATGCCATCTTCAGAAAGACTGGATTGCAGTGCAATAGATCAGTTTCAGGTGATTCGGCTGAATATCAAGCAAGAACCAAAAGATGAAGTTCCATGCATGGAAGCCAACCAAGCTGTAAAACGAGAATCAAACGGTGACCCTGTAGGTCTGAGTCTGGCTGCAAAGCAGCTTCTCCCTGGATGCCGGTCGGAAGCAGGCCACCTCCTCCTACAGAAGCTTCTAAGGGCCAAGAATGTACAGCTGGCATCACAGCGCTCTGTGGAGGGTTTGCATGCTGAGATCAATGGGCACATAGATAGCAAACTTTCTGTTCTGGAACAAAAGCTACAAGCTGCCCCTGTGAGCAAAGAGGTAAGAACTTGAAAATATGAGGTATCTGTTATTTGTATTTGCTTTACTGCATGACCTCCATCTTGCACTGTGGTGTAATGTTGCTGTGTGACCACTCGGTCCCTATAAAGCCCACAAGGAATATGGAAGCAGACTATATTACTCATGAAAGAGCACCAGGTTTGTGTTTTCCCAGACAGCACAACTGGGACCTCATGTATGTCATCCGTGAGGCCCCACACCACATTTGTTTGTTGTCTTATAAGTGTATACAGACCTCTATGGCAGTATGAAATACAGGCCAGCTCGGTGTATATCCTTTTGTATCATTGGACAACCTTAGACTACCTGTCATACTATTGCATGCTCCCAAGTTTGCAGTACTGTCCTTGGTAGAACACTCGGGCCTCTGTCCCCAAGAAAAGCACTCAAATCAGGTATGTATCGGCATAAGGCCAGAGGGAATGCACCCACGTGCTGTGCATGATGTGCCCAAATGGGCCCTATATTTAGTGTGAT
This sequence comes from Ambystoma mexicanum, assembly GCF_040938575.1. Taxonomy (NCBI): domain Eukaryota; kingdom Metazoa; phylum Chordata; class Amphibia; order Caudata; family Ambystomatidae; genus Ambystoma; species Ambystoma mexicanum. Next base: position 303,616,932 of record NC_090926.1, read on the forward strand.
GCTGTTGATTACTACTTTAAAAACAATCAAAATTAATATACCTCTCCAGCATGGGGTCTGTCATGGATTAACATGCTCATTAATATTCCCCGTCAGGCCGGGATTCCTCCGTAAAAGAAAAGAGTTTTTCGAGGGAATTGTGTTCTCCGACGTATTCCACATCTACGACAGTAATCACCACCGCTGTGCTGCTTCGGCAAATTTTTCTGCGTCCTGCATCGATGACGTTGATACGCTGTCCCTCGAGTGTCATGCCTGCCGGACATACCTCTGGACCAGGAACAACTTCTCCATACAAGATGAGTTACGCCCACAGAACCAGTAGACCTTTTTACTCAAAATGGAGGTTGTTCGATACATTGCCCGGAAAACGTCTGCATTTTTCACGTCGTTAATTTTCACGTGACTTAGGTCCGTCACGTGTATCACGGCAGTGCGTGCATAAGCAACGTGGAAACTCCATTCGCTGCTTCTGATTAAGTCAATTTTGGCGTTTGTAGCTAAACCCGGACCTGCGTTCTCGCATTCCTGTCAGCAAACTTCTTTGGCCTAATTTGAGCTTGTTTTCCTCCACACGCTAATTCCTGGGTTGCGTGTATCCTATTCGCGTGCCAAATCTCCACGCGGACGCTGTCTGCAAGCGCGGCTGTCCTGAGCTGCGTGAATCCTGTTCGCGTGCCAAATTTCCACGCGGACGCTGTCTGCAAGCGCGGCTGTCCTGAGCTGCGTGAATCCTGTTCGCGTGCCAAATCTCCACGCGGCCGCTGTCTGCAAGCGCGGCTGTCCTGAGCTGCGTGAATCCTGTTCGCGTGCCAAATCTCCACGCGGCCGCTGTCTGCAAGCGCGGCTGTCCAGAGCTGCCTGAATCCTGTTCGCGTGCCAAATCTCCACGCGGAGACGCTGTCTACAGGCGCAGCTGGCTTGGCTGCGTGTATGCTGTCGCGTGCAATCCTGTACGTGTTTTTCTGAACTTCTTCGAACTTTTGGTACCTGTGACAGTCAACAGGTGAGATTCTTATTTTGTTCTTTGTGGGAAAGGAAGTATTTCATGAACTATTGGAAAGTGAATGTGCACAGTACATTGGACGCTAACCTGTGGTGCACCAACCCGGTATCTAGCGAGAGCCTCGTGCCGTTCGGGATAAGTCTCCCTTACTAATCTTCCCTTCCTTTGTCGTTTGTTCAACTCTTGGAACTCTTCAAGATATTGTCCTGGAATTCTTCAGTTTAGCCTTTAGGTCAGTGTTTGAATTAATCCTAATTCTGTGTTTCTTAGTATTTAATTTGGGACAGTGTCTTATGATACTTATCTATTTTAGGCTTACTTCCTGTACAATTCCCATGCCCTTTCCAGTGATCCATCTCTCTGCCTGTTTTATTCAGTCAGAGAGTTGTATTATTTGGAAGGTCTAATTTGACCTGCCTTCAATCAAGTCGTGTGAAGATAGGATCTGGGAAAGCCCTACCAAATTGTATCCTTTTTTGGTTACTGTATCCTTTTCAGTTGATACTTTGGTGATTTATGACATCGAGGGCCTCCATCGAGCGTTGATGTCAACGGATGTTATATGTAGGAGGCATGACGCCCGTAGCCTCAGTTCTGTTTTTTACGCGAAAGTGTTCGCTTTGGAATCTCGGCGCACCTCGGTTCTTCTCCTGTTGAATCGGTTCTTCTAGCTTGAAATTGTGAATAATGTCTTAGTCGTCTTTTACCCCGCAGTCGGGCTTCAAGAAGTGTCGGGACTGTGGTTCCTAGATGTCCCTGACGGACCCGCACAACATCTGCCTTTGGTGCCACGGCGAGAGCCACGCCACCGATGACTGCTATGAATGCCAGTCCTTGACGTCGAAGGCCTTGCGGGAGCAGAAGAAGTTGTCTGTAGGTAGGGTTTCCAACCCCCGGAAGTCGAAATCCGCTGGGCTTTCGACCGACGATTCGAGGGGAGTCTCTTCACATCGGCCTAAGTCCAGGGTGTCTCGTTCTCGGAGTGGGTCCTGCCATTTCTCTGCCTCTTCTAAGCACTCTCGGAAGCACCGTCACCGGTCGCCTTCCTCGTCCGAGGACTCCGCCAAACGGCAGGTGGCTTGTCCCAACAAGCATTCATCACCGGCGGAATGGGACGCATTTCAAAAGGAGATGATGGCGATTTTTGAATCGCAGGGCACCGTTCCGTCCGCGCCTTTGAGAGAAGCCGCAAAGAAATGTGCTAAGGCCACCGCTCGCACGCCTTCGGGCTTAGGCGGTCGGCGCGATCATCGGGAGCCGTCGAGGTCCCGATCGGACAAGGTTGATCGCCATAGCCGTGCCAGGTCTTGGTCCTCGATGCCCTCGAGACCGTTGGAGCCTGTGAGGCCTTCTGAGAAGGCATCAGCGCCATGTCCGTCGAGGGACTCTCTCGAGGCTCCGGCTCCGAGGAAACCATCGGCGCCGAGGCCGTCTAAGGACACGCTGGGGGCTCCGGCCTCAAAATCGGCGCCTCGCCTTTTGAAGAGGCTTTACCGGAGGTGCCCCTAAGGGCCGTGGAACCTCCAAGGAAGGCCCTCAGTAAGTCAGAGAGGCCTGTGTTTGAGCCTTTTTCGGTACCTTCATCCAGGGATTTATTCCAGCCTTTGGATTACATCTCGGAGGTGGAAGAACGGTCAGATGAGGTGGGGCTTGTACCTCCTGAGGTTCCTGATGACCTGTTGTCTGGTCAATCCCTGCATGACTCCAGCATGACTCCAGTGGTCTGGACACCTCCCCGGAGGTTGAGTTGGGCAGGTCGGAGCTTGGTATGCACGCTGAGTCTTCGTACAGGCATCTCATGTCGAGGGTGACGGTGTACTTGAGGTGGTCTGCTCCACCTGTGGATCTTCTGCAGGATGACCTGACAGATATATTGGACCAGGGTCCACCCACTGACCCGGTGCTGCCATTTCATATGGCCGTACAGAGAAGGTTGGCGGCGGCTTGAACTGCTCCGGAGAGTCTCCCGGCAGTGAATAAGTCGCTACCGAAAAAATACCGTCCAGCCAGTCGCGACCCCAGCTACTTGTCTACGCACCCCACTCCAGAGAGTTTGGTGGTGCAGGCGGCTACTGCCCCCCAGCTAAGCAGGCTGCGTACCATACCTTCTCCAGCATGGGGTCTGGCATGGATTCACATGCTCATGAATATTCCCCATCGTCAGGCTGGGAATCCTTGGTAAAGAAAAAATCAGTTTCGTTTCTGAACTGTCTTTCTCCTAATAACCAATCACTGGTCTCTGGGTCATACTGCCCCTAGCCAATGACTGCCCTCTACCTAAGCCCCTCCTCCGGCAGCCATCTTCAGATTTTTACTGCACGTTCAAGTGTTGGGAGTCCTCGAGCTACAGCTCTCGAGCTTTCACTGCGTTTTGCGATTTTTTTTTTTCAAAGAGTTTAATCTCATTTATTTGGTCAATCAAGCCTCAAGCTCCACAGTTTCTACTTCCGATCAACGGAGACCCGTTTCGGAACGCCTCAAGGGCGAAGTTTTCGTCGAGTTTCACTTCTCGGAGGATTCCAGAAGATCTTTGAGGCCTACGCCGCGTGGACATGGTGCAGGACAAAGGAAACACAATGCCCGGATCCAAGCTTTTTAGGAGCTGCCTTGGATGCGTATTGCAGAATGTCTTCAAGGAGGATGAGCATTCCAGATGCCTCTACTGGCTTCACAAAGACAAAACGCACGTGGAGAAGGACTGTGCATTTTGCAAGAACATGTCGGAACGGACTAAGAAGGATCGGCGTATCCGCCTCACCAACTGGCTGGAAGGGAAGAGCCCAGCGGTAGGTGAGAAGAAGTCCGAGCGGTCTTCTAAGACCTTTGAAGGCGATCCGGCGACGGGGGCCCAACAAAACGCAATGCACCGCGAGTCCGCGGGCACCGGGAGCGCCGATCGATCAGGCTCCTCGGTTGTGAGGCAGGGCGCACTTTCACCAATGCCATCAACCACAAGCCCAACCCTCTGGCTCGGGGAAGAGGAAATCGGAGAATCCATGTAAGCTTCGGGAGACGTCCCGGTCGATCCCGACGGAGACAGCCGAGGGAAGTGAGGCGGTGACCCTCCCTCCCCCCTCTACCCCCCCCCCCAAGGTGAAGGCCTCAAGCGCGTCCAAAGTCGTGAAGGCCCTGATTCACCCGGCTAAGGCCTCTATCGAGGGAGTTGTGCTAATTCACCCGGCTAAGGCATCTATCGAGGGAGTCGTGGCTGCCCAGGCGAAGCCTGTGGAGGCTATCCCAGTGGAGGCGACCTCGGGGCCCAGAGTTTCCCTGCCACGTGGAGGGAATCCTCTTTTCAACCCATCAATAAGAACCCAGTGAAAACCCTGGTGGAAAAAGAGGTGGGGGAGCCCCGGTGGCCATCACCGATACAGCCTAGGAGGAGCTGGCTGGAGTCGCTAAGATCCTGAACAAGAAGTTCGAGGAGGTCCGTTCCCACGGGAGGGATCCCAACGATGTGGACGAAGAAAGCATCGGTGGTGCCGACGAGGAACCCGTAGAGGTGGAGGATTCCACTCCCCAACCGTCACGCCCATCGCAGCCGATACCTTGGCCACATGACAGCTCGGGGGCAATGTTGATGGCGATCCAGGCCTTGTGTATAGAGATAAGGACAAGGTTGCCCTTACCCCCAACAGATGATCCAGCGGAGCCTGGACTGTCGGGAAGCCCTCCAAGCAAGCGGAGGAATTCACCCCGCTCTTCCAGCCTTCACGGCCTTCGCAGCCCTCGACTCCTTCCCCTGATCCGAGGGATGACATGGGGACGGATGACGACGGTTGTGATGGGATGGGCCTTCCATGACCACCTCCTCGGGCCTCCCCGCCTGACAAAATTGGCTCCTTCCACACCATGATCGCCAGGGCATCCAAGCTCTTCCAGCTCTGCCCCGAGGAACAGAAGAAGGAAGGTTTCCTCTATCAACAACGTGAGGCCAAGAGGAAGACGGCCCGCTCGGTACCATTATTTGACATCTGGGACGATGCTAATCAATGCTGAACCTAAGTCCGAACCAGTCAAGATAGATCCCTTGAAAAAGGAAGTAAAAGAATGGATTTCCCTATTAAATATCAGTTACTTATCTTGAACGGTAACACCTTAGGAGACACTGAATTACAACCTACTTGCATATGTGGAAACAGCATGACCACTATTGACTATATGATTGTAAATAAAAAAGCAAGAATGTTAATATGTGATATGGCAGTCGGATGTATGGAGGAAAGTGATCATTTGCCTCTCTATCTCTGTCTTATAGATAAACTTGTAAATATCAATGAATACCAAATGAACGGCGATAGAGGTAACTGAGGCGGGAAACCGTATAAAATGGAATCCCCGAAATATAGAGAAAGGGAATGAGATCGCTGAACTACTATTGGAAAATTTTGTAGGCAAATTTTACAACAGCCCCTTTGATAATATGAATGAAATGCTCAGTGATTTCGACTCCATGACTGAAAACATAAAAACATCGGTCATGGAAAAAAGAACTCGCAGAACCATCAGAGAAAAGTGGAATCTGGTACATCACAAGAGATTTGATAATGAGATGCACAAGGAAAAGAAAATGCTCAGAGATGGTATTCAAAAATGTGTAAAGGAGCGGGCTATGGATGCAACATATAAGATAGACACTCAAACGGCAGTATAAGTATTGGCTGAAACACTACCAGAAAAAGAAACCAGAAGAAAAATGGTTGGAATTGGCACATGCCTCAAAATAGAAATGGTAAAGAAATGTGGAACATTATACATTGTAAAAAAGAAGTTTCTCTCCCAGTTAACTGTGTGCCAGAAAGTAGATGGGTTATTTATGTTAAAAGTACCTTGGGAACGCTAATAAGTGAAGATAATGAGACTGTGAACGTGGCTATGATATGGAAATGTACAATGACTGTAACATCACTGGTAAACCTAATAAGAAAATTGCCGAAATCAGGAGGAGCAGGACCAGATAGCTCCTGTAATGCACTGTTACAAAAGGCCCCAGAACTATGGGCTTGGGTCCTACTCGTATTTAAATGGATTGGGAGACAAGCTGCCAGAGTCATGGAAAAAAAGTATAATATTGCCTATATACAAGAAAGGCCCACGTAAAGATCTTGCTAACTACAGGATGTTGGCTATCTTAGTCATCCTGGCTAAAATATTTGCCAAGATTCTGCTAATTGATTTAAACCAATGGATTACCAAATGCGGAGTTCTGCCTGATAATCAATCTGGCTTTAGAGCAGGATCATCTACAACACATAATATAGTAAATTTAGTAACTGCCATAGAATACTCACGCAAGGTACGTGGGCTGTCTGTATATGTTGGTTTTATAGACTTTTCAGCTGCATTCGATACCATCACTCGGAGTAAGCTATGGGCCAAGCTTAAAAACTGGGGAATACCGCCTGGGTTATTGTATATGATACAACTGCTTTATACCGATACCACGGTTCGAGTTTGCCTGGATCTAGAAGGGAGATTATCAAAAGCTATACCCACCATAAGCAGAGTCAAACAAGGCTGCACATTAGCGCCCATACTTTTTAACCTATACCTGGCAGACTTTATAAATGAGGCCAGTTATAGTCAGACATTTGATATCAAGATTGGCACAGCTAAGCTTGGTTGGCTAGGCTACGCTGATGACCTTGACTTGATTGACTATACACCTAAGGACCTTCAAGTAAAACTGGACGAATTACTAAAGTTTGCAAAGGAGAATGATTTGGTTATTAATACTGGCAAAAAAAAATTATGAAGTTTGACTCTAAACACCTGACTAGATGGATGATTGAAACGAGACAGCTTGAGGTTGGGAACGAATATAAATACCTAGGCGTGGTTATAGATAATAAGCTTAATTGGTATGAAACAAAGTGAAAATGCATGATAGCCACCATGGCTCTAAGCAAATTTATTGGTAACCAAGAAAACATCTCTGTGAACACTGTTGCCACACTATACAAAATTGTATCCTGCTTACTGTATGGTGCTGAACTATGGGGAAGCTGTTTTAAGAATGAGTGGAAAGCATTTGAAGCTAAAATGCTAAAGATATTGTTGAGGATGCCTAAAAACCTTTCAAATGAATATGTATTGCTGGAATGTGGTCTGATTAGTGTGAATAGTCGTATTGAGCTAATGGTGGCTATGCTATATGTGAAACTGAATCGATTTACCAATGGAACATTTGTGATAAAGGTTATGGAACAATATGGTAGTTCAACCACTAAACTGAATTTTGTCACCATAAACAGGTGGAACAAGGTTTATGATAAGTGGACAAAAAATTACAAAGTTGACTGGTTGCTGTTCTCTATAGCTCAGATTAAGCAGAAATTTAAAAAATTAATCTGTGAACTAGATTATGAACAGATGATAGTAAACCTGGGTGAAAAAGCAAATAGTGGTCCATTCCTTAATCATTTGATGTCCAGGGAAGGCAAACCCGCCTCTCAGTATGCATTTCCAGAGTAACATGCTCCAATAGTATTTAAAGTTTAAATTTAATATCTATAACAGATTAGTAATATTGGGTGCAAAAAATGGTATTCATAAGGACGTTAGATATTGTAGACTATGTGGGATAAATACATTGGAAACTGCTCATCACATTATATGTGAATGTGAAAGTCTTACGTAGGAAATATTTAATGAAATATAATAATACGTATAAGTGCAATATGTCTAAAATGTGGCTGAGTCTTATGGCTGGAAATGATATGAATTTAATTTTTTATCTGAAGTTTTATGCAAAGATTTTAGAGATTTTAACAGAACTATCAAATGGTGTATTGGTGTTTTTGTAGAGATATTTTAATTAGTGGTAGATAAAGATGTGTGATGTATAGTATGTCCTGAGAAAACAATGTGATTTTATGTGTTTTATATGTAAAACTGTAGTTATATGCATATTAAACATCTGGGACGAGGGGCTGCCGCTCCTGAAGAACCCGTCCATGACTCCTGCCTAGAGAGACCGGTACGAGAAGTACCGGGTCCCGGATTCCGCCCCTATCTGCCTTAGAGCACAGCCGACCTCGGATTCGGTCGTCTCCGCGGCGGCCAAGAAGAAAGCGGCGGGGGCGGCGGCTTCAACTTCGACCTCCTTGCCGGACAGCAAGGGGAAGAAACTGGACACCATGGGACGGCGGGTCATCTCGTCGGCGGCGATGACGATTAAAGCGGCCAACGCCCTTGCGATTGTGGCCCGCTACGACAGGGAGCTGTGGTCTAAGATCGCTCCCCTGCTGGACTTCCTCCCAGATGACAAGAGGGCTGAGGCCCTGCAGATCCTACAGGAAGGCGAGGTGGCGTCGGATCACGCCATAACAGTAGCCACCGACATTGCTGACACCGGCTTTCGCCAGATGGGCAACAGTGTTTGCCTTCGCTGGCATGGTTGGCTCAAGGCAACCGATTTCCGTCAAGACCAGAGTTCTGGACATGCCTTTTGACGGGAACAACCTGTTCGGCAAGACAGTGGACTGCAGGCCATCAAGGCCGACACAGAGACGGCTCGGGGCTTGGGGGTGTTGCAGCAACGACAGCCGCCCTTTCGGAACTCCAGAGGCAAGCAAGGTGCTTCCAAAGGATTTGGCGGCCCGCTCCTCGTCGCAGGAGGCCTACAGAGGACGCAGCAAGTCAGGAGGATCTTGTCACCAAGGAGGGCAACGCCGCTGCCAAGCAGGACTGAACCGGCCGTAGCATCGGGGCCCCCGCCTGAGCACCCAGGTGGGAGGTCGGCTGGCAAAGTTTGTCGGCGTGTGGGAGTCCATCTCCACTGACCGATGGGTGCTGGATGCCCTGGCCTGCGGGCACACTCTTGAGTTTCTAAAGAAGTGCCCCCGCATTCCACCCATGGCCAGGAAGGAAACAACATCCCTCAACTGCTCCTGGAAGTAAGGCCGATGCTGAAGAAAGGAGCCATCAAGCTCGCCCCAAAGAGGCTCCGGGGCTCCGGAGTGTACTCACGATACTTCCTCGTAAGAAAGAAGACCGGCGGCTGGCGACCCATCCTGGACCTTCGTCATTTAAACAAGTGCATGAAGTCTCAGAAGTTCCGGATGGTCACCCTCCAGCACGTGCTGGGACAGCTGTAGGAAGGCGACTTCCTATAGTCGCTGGACTTGGAGGATGCCTACTTTCACATCCTCATTCTAAAAGGACATTGAAAGTTCCTCAGATTCGTAGTCCAAGGGCGACACTACCAGTTCAAGGCCCTTCCGCTCGGATTGAAGTAGGTGCCCGGAGTATTCACCAAATGCCTATCACCAGTGGCGGCACAGCTGCCCTGCAGGGGATCCACATCTACCCCTACCTGGACGACTGACTCATCCGAGCAAAGACCAGAGAACTCGCCGTCGGGCACACGACGAAGACCGTCCAGCTGCTCACGGATCTGGGATTCTCGATCAACTTTGTGAAATCCCACTTGGTACTGTCGCAAGTTGCCCTGTTCTGGGAGCCAGGCTCGACAAAGTGGCGCGATTGGCCTCGCCATCGGAGGAAAGGACAAAGGCCATCCTGGGCAAGGTACAATGGCTGTCAACCATGGACGATGGTGAGGTCCATCAAATCCCTTCTCGGCATGATGTCCTTGTGCATCTACCTCTTGCGCCTGTGCAGGTTGCGGATGCGTCCACTGCAAGAGTTCCTCGACGCTCGTTGGATGCAGGCGGCGGGCAGCTTCGACAACAGGATCCCACACAATGAGACCTTCCGCCAAGCGATCTGGTGGTGGGGCACCCGTGCACATCTGGCGGCGGGTATGGACTTCCAGACCCCGGCACATCAGGAGACGGTGACGACGGACCCCTCCATGGAGGGATGGGGAGCGCACACCGGAGATCTCCACGCAACAGGCCTTTGGCTCCCGGAGGAGAGGTCACTACACATAAATGTCCTGGAGCTCCGAGCCGTGTTCTCGGCCCTCAGGTCGTTCCTCCCAACCATTAACGGGAAGGTTGTAAGGATTTTTACCGACAACACCACCACGATGTTCTACATCCGGAAGCAGGGAGGCACCAGATCCCCAGCCCTATCCAAGGAAGCCCAGGATCTGTGGCACTGGGCCGTCACCCAAGGGATGTTTCTGGTACCCTTCCATCTGGCAGGGATAAAGAACACCCTCGCCGACTCACTCAGCTGGAAGCTGCGCTTGTGCCAGGAGTGGGAACTGCATCAGGATCAAGTGGATCTGCTATTCCGTCAAAGGGGCAATCCCCAGATCGACATATTCGCAACGGCGACGAACAACAAGTACCAGACGTTCGCCAGCAGGTTTCCCCAGCCGGGGAGCATGGGCGATGCCTTCTCATTCCCTTGGGACGGATTGTTCCTATATGTGTTCCCACCGTTGCCATTGCTGCTGCGACTCATCAACCAACGCAGCCAGTCCCGGTGCAGGATGATCCTCGTCGCACCGGCGTGGCCGAGTCCGATCTGGTCCCGGACCTTCTGGACATGTCAGCGTCCACCCCGTTCAAACTGCCGACGAACGCAGATCTCTTCGCCAGAGAAGGAGGCGCCATCCTCCACCACGACCCAGGGTCGCTGAACTTTCAGGCCTGGCTCCTGCAGCACTATAGTTTGGAGGGTACGATATCCTGGTGGACTGCAAGGAGGTGCTTGCAAAGGCTAGGGCGTCCTCAACTCTCAAGTGCTATGGACACAAATGGAAGAGGTTGTCTGTCTGGTGCCAGGCACAGAAGATTAACCCTCTGCGGATTACGGCCCCTCGAGTGCTGCCGTACTTGCTATCGCTGGCCAAGGCGGGGCTGGCCCATGCCTCCATCAAGATCCATCTTGCGGCTATCTCCTGCTACACCAGAACTCCGGGGCGCTCATCCCTGTGGTCCCATCGCCTGGTGAAGGAGTTCATGAAGGGACTGTTCCGATTGTTCCATCCGGTGAAGGCTCCGGCCCTGGCGTGGGAGCTCAACATGGTGCTGACCAGGCTCATGGGGCCGCCATTCGAGCCTCTGCATTCGGCACCGTTGAAGTTCCTGTCGTGGGAAACAGCGTTTCTTGTGGCCATCACCTCCGCACGACGAGTGGGAGAGATCCAGGCCCTCTCCTGCAAGCCTCCATACCTGACATTTCACGAGACGAAGGTGGTGCTGAGGACGTACCCCTCCTTCATGCCCAAGGTGCCGTCGGACTTCCATCTCAACAAGCCCTTGGAGTTACCTGTTTTCTTCCTGTCGCCGGCCGAGAGGACTTTGCACTTGCTGGATGTAGCTAGAGTGCTGAAGTTCTACGTGGACCGCACGAAGAGTTTTCGGAAGACATCATAGCTGTTTGTGAACTTTGGACCTGTGAACCAAGGGAAGGCCCCCTCGAAGGCTTCCATTTCCATATGGCTCTCCGGCTGCATCATGCACTGTCACCGGTTGCAAACAGACCGTTGCCCAGCCGTCCGAGAGCCCATTTGACCAGAGCGATCGCTGCTACCACGGCGTTCCTATCTTGTGTGCCCCTGCTGGACATCTGCAGGGCTGCTACGTGGAGGTAGACACACACCTTCACGAGATTCTACTGCATCGACCGTGATTCCAGGGAGGAGTCCAGAGTCGGCCAGGCAGTGCTGCACAACCTGTTCGCCTGAAGGTGGGCCTGGTGAAGGGATAAGAGATGCTTAATGTGGAGTTGATATATTTGCTTAATGTTTAGCCTTGCCACCTCCCGTGGTTGTGCATGTGTGTACTGCTATGTATTCTTGTATTCATGAGCATGTGAATCCATGCCAGACCCCATGCTGGAGAAGGAACAAGTTACTTACCTGTAACTGTTGTTCTCCAGCATGGGTCTGGCATGGATTCACACGTGAACCCTCCCTCCTACCCCTCTGTGGCTCTTCTCTTGGTCCTACTGCCACTTTACGTGCTACCAAATCTGAAGATGGCTGCCGGAGGAGGGGCTTAGGTAGAAGGCAGTCATTGGCTGGGGGCAGTATGACCCAGAGACCAGTGATTGGTTATTAGGAGAAAGACAGTTCAGAAACGAAACTGATTTTTTCTTTACCGAGGATTTCCTAGCCTGACTATGTGAATCCATGCCAGACCCATGCCGGAGAACAACAGTTACAGGTAAGTAACTTGTTCCATCCCACCGGATAGGGACGACAAGCGATTTGACGGTTGGGCGAAGAAAGTATTTTCATCTGGGGGTATGGCTTTAAAGGCGGCCAACTCAGTTTGTGCCTTGGCAAGATTCATTCACACTTTGTGGAATTGTGTATCTTTGGCGGCTGAACATATTCCAAAAGGGGAGGAACGGGATGGTTTTCTTGCCCTCGTGCAGGATGGCAAGGATGCCATGTGTGAATCCGTTCAGTCGGGTCTGGACGTGGCAGACTGTGTCAGTCGGTCCATGGCGGAAAGCACCGTGATGCGCAGGTTTGTGTGGTTGCAGAAGTCGGGGTTTGCTCCTGATGTGCAGTGCTGGCTTCTCAACATGCCCTTTGATGGTGACCATCGTTTCGAGGGGATTGGGTCCTCCGACGTATTCCATATCTTTGACAGTAAACACCACAGCTGTGCTGCTTTGGAAAAGTTTTCGGCTCCTGCGTCGATGCGCCGTCCCCGAGGACGACGGCCGACGTCACCCGATGTGATGAATAGGACGCACAACGCCCGTAGCCTCAGTTCTGGTTTTTCCGTAAACGTTTTCGCTTCGTGAATCTCGGTACGCCTCGACTCTTTGGAGTTTCTGTTGTAATCTTTGTTAGGCAGAAACCTGTGCAGTTCCCTTAGGGACCACTGCAAAAGATTTAAGACTACAGGTGTTTGGCAGTAAACCCACTTGGTAGCAGTCTGTACCACACAGATTCACTTGGTAGCTGTGTCTGAGCAGTCAGACTTCCCTCAAGAAGAGTTAGGCAGTATATAGAGTATACACAATAGGTACAGAGATACAGTAGCACAAGCAAACACTGACCAGAGCTTTGGTGTAAAAGTATACAATTATTTATTTAAAGACACTTGTAGAGTACACTAGCACAAAAGAGGTAAGTAAATTCAGCACACAGTCACTATTATATATATACAACCCTAATTACTTATTATACAAGTCTTAGTGCGAAACACCACTTATTTTCAGACAGAGGTGAGCGCTTAACATAAGATGGCACTCTAATAAGTTATAAAAAAAGGGAGGGAAAAGGGCAGAGTTACGGAAGCACACACATTTCAAAACTTTCAAAAGAACCACAGTAAGGCAGGATAGGAAGAGTTCTGCTGGAGAGCAAGGAAGTCAATTGCAAGGCCCAGCTCTTGGAGAGAGCAAGCAGAAGGGGTCCAGGTTCACACAGTGGGGTTATCCCCAAAGAGTCTTGTAGATAGTTTGCACCAAAAGGATGAAATTAAAGTCAGGAAAAGTTAGCTGTGTTGTCCCAGGCCAGCCCAGGTTAGAAATTCGAGGCTTTACTGTCACCCCGAACGATCTGTCGCAAGGGAAGCCAGGCGGGACACAGTACCTTAAGTGTGAAGGAAGCTCCAGCGGGGGCAGTTGTTCCTGGCAACGGGTGCAAGTCAGTGTTTCGTCCAGAGGAAGAGGAGGTCTCGCCGTGGAGGAAAGATGAAGGTTGTTGCACTGCCAGGGAAGAAACCAGCCGCGGAGTTCTTCTGTTAAAGGTACTACCCTTCTCTTCGGGGTAGTGGTAAGCCGTTGTATTCTGGTTGCCGGGGTGCTTGGCACGGGCAAGGCGGCCACGAGATGCTCCAGGAAGGTGAAAAGAAGGCAAAACTGGTTATCCCCACCAGTCAAAGGAAGAAGACTCTCCGGACTGGAGATCTTCTCTGTCGTCGGGAAAAGTGGTGAGACGGTTCAGCAGGGCTCCACCGGTGGTGGCGTCGTTGCAGGTCGGCTCAGCTTCTCCCTCCTCTGATTCTTAGGTCCTGTGGCGACTTCTGAAGTTCCATTCCCCAAAGCCCTGCTTTTATGCAGCACACCCCCATTCATTCAGCCTAGCTGTCAATGAAACATGCTAAGTTGTGAGCCGGCCGGCTCACCACTTGAGTGCGACTTGAGTTACCAAGGCAACTCAGTCCAGGGTGCCTAAACCCCCTCCCACACCCCCTGTGGTACCCAGAGTGGCACCACTTTTGGAGGCTTCTGTGGAGAAGCCTGCCAAAAAGTGGAACGAAGGGCTCGACTTGGTTTGGAGTCACAGAAGAGAACACAAATGCCATTTTAGAATCGAGTTCTGGCAAAAAATACCAACCGGTGAATTAATAAATAAATAAACCGGCGGTATGTTCGAGGCTATAAGAATTAAATAATTAAAGTTGGTAGCCTCGAACAATGGGAGAATCCCATAGAGATATGTTCGCGGTCGAATATAAAAAGTAGTATCCACTGCCACCAGCCAAAACTCGATCAGGGGGGACGGAGACGTGCCCCCTCGAACAACAGACCCCAGGGCAATCAAATTGCCCCGACCAGGACGTCCACAATATGATGGTTTGTACTGGTTTCTGTTCATAATTTGGGACTAGTAAAGCCAATGGTGACTTTACATGCCCTGGGAGACAGTAATCAGTCCCAGGGTATGGAGTCTATGTTGGGGGGGTCGCTACGACACCCCTGGGTTACGGCACGGAGGGTGCTGGGTAACCCACATCAAAAACACATGAGACCCTATGGAGTAAAAGACCCCATAGAAAGATAAAGGAACACTTCAAATCATGTCTTAGAGTGGGAGTAAAAGAGTCTCACTCTTAGCAGGAAAAAAAAATAAACCCCAAAAATTCAGCAAAGCTGCTGGGGGACTCACTAGGTTTGGGAAATTAGCCTTTACAGAGAATTCTCCCTAACAATGTTCTTGGTTCTTTGAACCTGTTCGGTTTTGTGAAAAGTCTGTTCGTGACGATGTCTACCTCGTCTTCATCCCAGCGTCCGGGCTTCAAGAAATGCGGGGAGGCCCACGACACGGACTGTGTTGACTGCCGGTCACTCACGGTCAAGGCCTTGTGGGAGCGCAAGAAGAAGTTGTCGGTAGGTAGGGTGTCTAAGCCCCGGAAGTCGAGGTCTGCGGGGGCTTTCGACGGATGATTCGAGAGGCGATTCTCCGCGTCATCATCGGAGGTCCAGTGGGTCTCCTTCCAGGAGTAGATCTCGCCACTCCTCTGCCTCTTCGAGGCATTCCCGGAAGTGCCGGCATCGGTCGCCTTCCCTGTCCTCTTTCGAGGACTCCACCCGTCGGCGGGTCGCTTATCCCAGCATGCAAGCAACACCGGAGGAATGGGCTTCCTTCGGGAAGACGATGTTGGCGATTCTCGAATCGCAGGGCACCGGTCCGTCCGCGCCTCCGAGTGGGTTCGGTCGTGATCGGTCGAGACACACCGCTCGCACGCCTTCGGGCTCGGGTGGTCGGCACGGTTCGCGGGAGAGGTCCCGCTCAGACAAGGGTAACCGTTCTCGCCATGCCCGTTCAGGTCCCGGTCCTCGACGCGCTCCAGACCGCGTGATCCTGTGCAGTCTTCGAGGAAGACGTAGACGCCTGTTGCGCCAAGGTCGTCGACGGTCTCTCTCGAGGCTCCGCCTCTAAGGGGGTCATCGACGCCGTGGGCGCCTAGGTCATCGAAGGATACGCTCGGAGCTCTGGCTTCGAGGCCTGTGTCGACGCCGTCGATGCTGGCGGCACTGCGGCTGACATCGACGCTGATTCTCTCGACGCCGGCGCCAATTCGTTCAGCGCCCTCGACACCTTTCGAGGCGGTGGTGTCAGAGGGGACCCGTGGCACGGGGGAAGCCCCTAGAAAGGCTCTGGCTAAGGTCAGGCGTAGCTTTGGTCCCCAGGTGTCTTCCTCTCACCGCCTGGAGTACATTTCAGAGGGTGATGAGGGCTCTGATGAAGGCTTGGTTCTGGTTACGGTGCCAGATGAGCTTCTCACGGGCCATAGCCAATTTGATGACCTGAGGCAGTCACTGCATGATGCCAGTGGACTGGAATCCTCTCCGGGGGTGGAGTTTTGTAGGCCTGAGCCTGGCACTCATGCCGATTCTTCGTACCGGCGCCTTATGTCTCGGGTCACCGAGTACTTGGGATGGTCGGCTCCCCCAGGGGAGTTTGTTCAGGATGATCTCACGGACATCCTCGATCTTGGTCCCCCCACTGACCCCGTACTGCCGTTTCATATGGCTCTGCAGAGAAGGGTGGCGGCTTGGACTGCTCCGGAGAGTCTCCCGGCAGTGGGCAAGTCTTTGTCGCGAAAATACCATCCAGCCAGTAGCGACCCCTGCTACTTGTCCAGGCACCCCACTCCGGAGAGTTTGGTGGTGCAGGCAGCTACGGCCCCGGCAAAGCAGGCATTGTATACTACCAAAGTGTTTTCTTCAGGGGCTATGGCGCTTCAGGCGGCCAACTCCGTATGTGCCTTGTCTCGTTTCACACACACTCTGTGGAACTGTTGCATTAGCGACTGAACATATTCCCGAAGGGGACGGTTTCCTTGCTATGGTCCAGGATGGCAAGGATGCCATGTGTGAGGCCGTTCAGTCGGGTTTGGACATGGAAGATGTGTCAGCCGGTCCATGGCGGCGAGCACAGTTATACGCAGGTTTGCGTGGTTGAGGAAGTCAGGGTTCGCTCCTGATGTGCAGTCCCGGCTCCTCAACATGCCCTTTGGCGGTGAACATCTTTTTGGCAGCAAGGCTGTTGAGAGCCTTGAGAGGTAGCAGACCTCCAAAGCTGCAGCGAAGTCGTTGGGCACTGCAGTTCGACAACCTCTGCCTTTTCGTCCTAGGGGACAACAATGGAGGGGAGGTTCCTTTCATTATTACTCGTCCTTCAGTAAAGCGAGAGGAGCTGTCAGAGGCCACCATAGGACTACCAGAGGTGGAAAACGGGGTACTCAAGGTGCCAAGGCCGCTCGGGCAGTTGCCTCTTTGCCCTCAGGCAACGCTGCAGCTGCTACCACTCAGTCATGAGGCCATGTCCCATGGTTCGCCGGTTGGGGGAAGGCTGGCGCAGCATCTTGTAGAGTGGTGTGCCATTACTTCAGATGTGTGGGTTCTGGAGATCTTAACCCACGGCTACTGTCTTCTCTTTCGGCAGAGGCCTCACGACAATCCACCTGGGAACCTCTCTTTGAAGAGTCCGGATCCGCTCCTTGCACAGGAAATTCAAGCCCTGCTGGAGAAAGGCGCCATAGAACTGGTGCCTGTAGCGGAGAGGATCAAGGGATGGTATTCCCCTTGTTTTTTGATTTCGAAGAAAGACTGGGGATTGAGACCTATCATGGACTTGCGTGGTTTGAACAAACTCCTCAGGAAGGACAAGTTCAAGATGGTTACTCTTTCTCAAGTCCTCCAGGCCCTTCAAATTCAGGACTGGTTGGTGTCTCTCGACCTCAAGGACGCTTACTTCCATGTGCCGATCCATCCCAAGCACAAGAAGTACCTGAGGTTCGCGGTTGGCGACTCGCACTTTCAGTTTCGGGTCATGCCGTTCGGATTGACTTCCGCCCCGAGGGTTTTCACCAAGCTCATGGTGGTGGTGGCAGCACATCTCAGGAAAGGGAGGATTCACGTCTACCCCTACCTGGACGATTGGTTGATCAGGGGGAGCTCTCCCGAGCAAGTCCTGGATCATCTGTCCGTCACCTGCCACTCCCTTCACAAGCTGGGCTTCTCCCTCAATTTAAAGAAGTCCCATTTGACGCCAACACAGCGGCTCCAATACATCGGAGCAGTGCTCGACATATCCCTGGGGCTGTGTTTTCACGGGATGGGAAGCTCATGCCAACAAGTTGACAG
Organism: Ambystoma mexicanum; assembly: GCF_040938575.1. Classification (NCBI taxonomy): domain Eukaryota; kingdom Metazoa; phylum Chordata; class Amphibia; order Caudata; family Ambystomatidae; genus Ambystoma; species Ambystoma mexicanum. Next base: position 303,634,696 of record NC_090926.1, read on the forward strand.
TCAGCGGTCGTTGGTCTCCGTTGGAGTCCAGACTCCATATCAATCTGTTGGAGCTGAGGGCCGTCAGGCTAGCCCTGAAGGCTTTTCTGCCGACTGTGCGAGGAAAGAGTGTCCTGATCCTAACGGACAACACAGTGGCCATGAACTACCGCAACAAAAGGGGAGGGGCAGGGTCACTTCCTCTGTGCAGGGAGGCGATGCAGCTCGAGTTCTGGGCCATCCAGCAGGAAGTTTCAATCTCTGCAGTTCATCTGGCCAGAGACAACGAGACGGCGGACGCTCTGAGCAGGCAAACCACGATCAATCACGAGTGGGAGCTGGCTCAGGAGATTCTCCTGGAGATCTTCGCCCTTTGGGGGACCCCTCAAGTGAATCTCTTTGCCTCCAGTGTCAACCAGAAGTGCGAAAGGTTCTGCTCGCAGGAATTTCCTCCAAAAGGAGCCTTAGGAGACGCGTTTGTGATGGAGTGGTCATTCCCACTGCTGTATGCGTTTCCTCCAGTCCCCGTCATCCCGCAAGTACTGCGGAGGTTCGGTTCCCGGATGATCCTCATTGCTCCGGCGTGGGCCTGGAGGACGTGGTACCCGGACCTTCTCGACTTGTCCATCTGCCCTCCACGTAGTCTTAACTACCGAGACGATCTGCTCTCATGGGAGGGGGGGTCAGGTTCTCCATCCAGAGGTCAGATCCCTCAACCTTCACGCTTGGCTTCTGAAAAGTTGAGGTATAAGGATTCGGACCTCCCTGAAGACGTGTTGGAGGTGTTGCTCTCGGCCAGACGGCCGGCAACAAAGTCTCTGTGCCGTTGGCGACTGGTGCAGAGTTAAGAATGTGGATCCTTTTGAATGTGACATTCCCATGGTTCTGTCTTTTTTGCTTTCTTTGGCCCACAGGGGCTTGCAAGTGGGTACCATTAAAGGTTACCTGGCGGCGCTGTCCATATTTAAGCGCTCGTCTGAAGAATGTTCCTATTTTAAGATTCCTTTAATTTCTCAGTTTTTGAAAGGGCTCACTAATGTGTTCCCTCCGTCACCTTTTCTGGTGCCCAGTTGGGATTTGAACCTTGTGCTTAAGTTTCTTATGGGGGCTCTGTTTGAGCCTTTGCATTCTTGCCCTTTGAGACTGTTAACTCTTAAAACTGTGTTTTTGGTTGCGGTTACTTCAGCTCGCAGGGTGAGTGAGTTACAGGCACTTTCAGTTAAGCCACCCTTCACTGTGTTTCATAAGGACAGGGTTGTCCTTCGAGTTCGTCCTTCCTTTCTTCCGAAGGTGGTCTCGGAATTTCATTTGAGCCAGAAGGTTATTCTTCCGGCGTTCTATCCTCCTTCGCATCCTGGTAAGGAAGAGGAGAGGCTCCATAGATTGGATCCGAGGAGAGCTTTGAGCTTCTATCTCTCACGGATTTCCCAGGTCAGAGTGGACGATCAGCTATTTGTAGGATACGCTGGAAGGCATTTAGGTCAAGCGGTTACCAAGCAGACGTTGTCCAGATGGATCATTTTGACGATCTATGAATGGTACCGCTTGGCGGGGTAAGGACCCTCCGGTAGGTTTACGGGCCCATTCTACTAGGAGTGTGGTTACCTCCACTGCTCTGCAGAGGGGTGTTCCCATCCGTAATATTTGTGAAGCAGCCACGTGGGCCTCTGTCCATACTTTTGTAAAACACTACTCCCTGGATTCTATCCATGGGCAAGATTTGGCCTTTGGTAAGGCGGTCCTCTATTCTGCAATTTGATTGGGCAGTCTAATATTCTAAATTCTTTTCCCACCTCCATACGTTGGTACTGCTTTGAGAGTCTGTCATAAATGTGGAATACGTCGGAGGACACAATCCCCTCGAAGAACAAGTTACTTTCTTACCTGGTAATCTTCCTTCGATGGGATGTTCCTCCGATGTATTCCACATTGGACCATCCCAGCCTGCCCCTCTACATAATTCCTTATGTGATTGCAGCTTACATTTCCGCAAGGCTTTCTGTAGTCATACTGGCAGAAGATTGGTGCCACACGTTCTGAGGAAAAAAACTACAACTGAGGCTACGGGCGTTGTGCGTCCTACATATAACATCTGGTGATCTCGGCACTCTGTGGCAGCCCTCGAGGTACAACGTATCGACGCAGGACGCAGACGCCGAAAAAATGTCCAAAGTAGCACAGCTGTGGTGATTACTGTAATAGATGTGGAATACGTCGGAGGAACATCCCATCGAAAGAACGTTACCAGGTAAGAAAGTAACTTGTTCAACTTTCACTTACACACTGTATTTCTCCTCCAAACTAATCGCTGAGCTCTGGGTGTGACTGCCCCCAGCCAATGACTGCCCTCTACCTAAGCCCCCTCCTCAGGCAGCCATCTTCAGATTTTTACTGCACGTTCAAGTGTTGGGAGTGCTCGTGTTTTGCTCTGTGAGCTAATCTGTTTTTTCACGCTTTGTTCGGTAGAAAGTTTGGATCTTTTTCTTTTCTCAAATAGAGCCTGTGTGCCTTTTTTTTACATTGGCCGACAAGCGGTTATCATTTTGTTGGTGGATTTCAATGCCCCTGAAGGGTGGAATCGTCAAAGGTTCATCAAAAATTCCAGAAGGCCTATGTTGAAGGAGAAAGAAGGAAGTTCCCTTTTTGAAGCTCTGCTCCAGCTGCGGACTGCGGAACGCGTAGCGCGTTTGTTGAGGACAAACGCCTTCAATGCCTCTGTCTCCATCCGGATCACAAGGAAGCGGATTGCAAAATCTGCCTCTGGTTCTCCAAGCGAACCGCAAAGGCTTGTCACAGGTGGCGGCGTGGCTCAACACCAAGGCCTCTACACCGTGCGGGAAGTAGGGGCATGCCTCACCCAGGACCAGCCGTTCCCAAGAGTGGGCTTCTAAGTCCTTTGAAGGTGCTCCATCTATGGGCGCCCAAGACAAGGCCAAGCACCGCAAGTTTGTTTCCATCAGGGCGCCGCAGAGGCGGGTCCCGCGACGGGCAGGGCATGCTAATCTTCGAATGCCTCAATCTCCAGCCTTTGCTCCAGCTCCCCCCCCCCAAGAGGAAATCGGCTAATCCGGCAAAGCTGCGGGAAAAGCCTGAAGGCGAAGGTGCAGGAAAAGACAACCAACCTGCCCCAGAAGACCGAGGCGGCCCAGTTGAAGTCGATGGAGTTGGTGGCGTCCGCCCTCTCCAAGGCCAAGGGGACTGACCCAGACAAGGTAGCCCTGGCAGTGGCCAGAGTATCCCTGCCCCCGAGGCAGGAGGCATCAGCCAAGCTGGTGGAGAGAACACGGGAGAAGTGGATGCCATCCCTGAACCCGAACCAGACTCCCCGGGAGCTAAAACGGTGGGTGAGTAGGAGGCCTCAACAGTACTCCAGGGCACGGATATTTCTTCCTCGGACTAGGAGGACCAGGCATCCGTCCACACGATACCGGAGGATGTGGGTGAGATCCCCAATGGGGACGACTGAGGTGATGACGCTGGACTTGCCGGCGACAACGGAGCGGGGCCCAGTAGGACTACCGCCCGACCCCTCCGAGGGATGTATCGCTGGACATCCTTTCGACCCTGCACACCATGGTGTCAGAGATTCAGAAACTGATGCCGACGACACCGGTGGCATCATACCAACCTCCGGCAAAGAAGAGGAAGCAGCACCCTACGCGGCCACATCAACCCCCTCATGTGCTCCCCCTCATCCCCCCCCCAGGACACGATGGAAAACGCGGATGAAGACATGATCGCGGCTTGCGGTTCGCCGCAGCCGAGGGCCTCCAGTAATCGGCTGGAGAAGAAATACCAGGTGCCGGAGTCCACACCCAAGTGCGTACGCTCGCAGCCTTCCCCCAGACACGGTGGTCTCGGCAGCCACAAGGAAAATGTAGTCCAACCCCTCGGCTTCATCCTCCGTCTCTCCGGATAGTGAGGGGAAGAAGTTGGATGCCATGGGAAGAAAAGTAATCTACTCAGCCGCGTCCACGGTCAAGGCAGCCAAAGCCTATGCTATGCTGGCCAGATACGACAGGGAGCTGTGGTATAAGATGGCCCCACTACTGGAATTAATGCCCAACGACCAGCGGGTCGAAGCACTTTCCGTGCTCCAGTAAGGGGAGGTGGCATCGGACATTGCGGATGTGTTGTTCCGACAGATGGGGAACTGTGTCCACCTCGGTCATTGTGGCTGGTTGAAAGCCACCAACTTTCGTCAGGAGGTTCAGACTATGGTTCTGGACATGCCCTTCTGGGACAACCTTTTTCGGAAGGCCGTCGAGTCGTTGCAGGCCATTAAACCGACACTGAGACGGCCCGTTTCTTGGGCACTCAAAACCGCACGTCCTTTCGTGTCTTCGGCGGAAAATCTGGCAGATCGTGGAAGGGTTTCGGCGGAGGTTCCTCTTCATACCGCCAACCCTCTCGGTTCAAGACTCAGGAGGCCTACATGCTCTTGGTGGAGGTGGCCGTCGTCACACCCAAGGTGGCACATAGGCCCCGAAGCAAGACCAGGACGTCTGGTCCCCACCCATGCAGCCTGGTGGAAGGCCGGCTGGCAGGCTTTCGTCAGCGAGTGGAAGATCTCCACCGACCGATGGGTGCTGGACGCTCTAGCCCATGGACACACTAGAGTTTGCGCAGAAGTGTCAACCGATACCACTGGTGGCCCGGCAGGAGCAGCACATCCCTCAGCTCCTGCAGGAGGTACGGGGCATGTTAAGAAAAGGGGCGATAGAGCTGGTTCCAAAGCAACTCTGATGCTCCAGAGTCAACCCCAGATACTTCTTGGTAAGTGTGATGCTGGAAATACATCCAAGGGACATGGCCTCTGAATCCTTGTCCTTTATTGCTTATCATGTATGTTCTGTCTAGTTTTCCGTGCAGAACTCCTGGCGTGGGACCCTTGGCGGTGCAGCTCTTCCTGTATTTGGTTTGGTGAACAGACCCTTGGGATACCCTTATGGCACCCATGGGCAGGAGTACGACCCTGTACTCCTTGTGTATGTGTTTGGGCACCTATGTGTGGCCCACAGAGCAGGGTACGGGCTGGTGGCAGCTCCGTGCTGAATTGACAGGAGCCCTGCGCGTCCTCCATTTTGGGATGACCAGGCCCGGTCATTGGAATCGGAGGGATTCCTGGTGGAAACAAGATGGCACCCTGTGGCCTCTTGCTCTGTCACCTGTTGCCTTACTTGTTCCGAAGTCCCGGGAAGCCCTGACTCTGTCCCTTCCCCCTGACTGGCTGTTGGATGGAAGTTCCTACATTGGGGTTGTAGAACTATTTAGAGGGAAATAAGACTCTTATGGACAATATATGAACTGAGCTTGTACGATATCTTTATTTACAGGTTGCCCAGGTCGGGGGGGGGGGGGGGGGGTTCCTCACACAGAACTGTCTAGGTAACTGGGCAAGTATTCTGCCTATTGTTATATCCAACTGCTTTCCTCCTATGTCTATTGTTGGTTCTCTTCATTACTTGATTTGTGTGACATTTAAACTAAGTCCAGTTGATGCACTTTGATGAAATCTGATGGTAATTGTGGTACCACGTCGAACTCTATATATATACTTGCCATTGTAGATTAACTGAGCACAAAGTGATTTATTATGATTGTGTACATAACCATGAAACATATATAAAGACTGTGTTTTAACTAATAGTGTATGGACATTCCTTTGTGAGTGCTTGGGGACTACACTGTACTTCAGAACCAGCCTGCATCACCTCCTGAGAGCTAGGCTTGGATTACTCGCCCACGTTTTACCAAATGGAGAATCTTGGATGGGGTCCTCTGTGCCTCTTCTCTACCATATAGAGTGCAGACGTACAGACACCCCCCTCCAGTCTTTACAGTAAGAAAGAAGACGAGGGGCTAGAGGCCCATTCTCGACCTGCAGCATCTCAACAAATAACTCAAGTCCAAAAAATTTGGGTTGGTCACGTTGTAGCACATGCTCGGCTAACTGGAGGAAGGAGACTTCTTGATGTTGCTGGATCTGGAGGATGTTCACTTACACATCCCCATTCAGAGAAGCATCAGAAGTTCCTGCGCTTCATCATACAGGGAAGGCACTACCAATTCAAGGCCCTCAATTCGGGCTGAAGTCCGCGGCCAGGGTGTTTACGAAGTGCCTGGCATCAGTGGCGGCCCACCTGCGTCTACAGGGGATACACATGTACCCGTACCTAGACGATTGGCTCATCCGGGCAAAGTCAAGGGAGGTAGCCATCGAACATATGGAGAGGACCGTCCAGCTGCTGACGGATCTGGGTTTCTCGGTCAACTATCCGAAATCCTGCTTCATTCCATCGCAGAACGTGCTGTCCCTGGGGGCCAGGCTCAACACGGTCTCCTGCCTGGCGGCCCGCTCGGAAGAGAGGATAGCGGCCATGCTGGGCAAGGTGCAATGGCTGTTGGCACTGAAGACTGCCATGGTGCAGACCATCAAGTCGCTGCTCGGCATGATGTCGCCATGCTTCTACCTGATCCGGCTCTGCAGGTTGAAGATTCGACCCCTTGAAGAATTCCTGGACAATCGTGGATCCAGGTGTCCAGAAGCTTCGCAGACAAGATTGCTTTCGACAAGGAGTTCTGTCAAGCGTTAAGGGGCTGGGGCGTGCGCTCCAACATTGCCGGGGGCACAGGTTTCCAGCCCCCCCATACCAGGAGACTGTCACCATGGACGCTTCCCTGGAGGGCTCAGGAGCCCACACTGGACGTCTCCACGCCAGAGGCCTGTGGCTGCCGGAAGAGAGATCTCCAGATCAATGTACTCAAGCTGCGGGCAGTGTTCTGGGCCCTCAAGTCGTTCCTTCTGACCCTCAAGGGCAAACTGTTGAGGGTCTTCACGGACAATACCACCACAATGTTCTACATCATGAAGCAGGAGGGCACCAGATCCCCAGCGCTATCCCGACAGGCGCAGGACTTGTGGCAGTGGGCCGTCACCCAAGAGATGTTCCTCATCCCATTTCACCTGGCGGGAGTCAGGAACCCCATCGCCGACTCCCTCAACAGGGAGCTGTGCTCCTGCCACGAGTGGGAACTTGGACAGGAACCAGCAGATCACCTCTTCAGACCCCGAGATCGACCCTTTTGCGACGGTGGAAAATTCCAAATGCCTGAAATTCACCAGCAGGTTCCACCAGCCGAGGAGCATGGGGGACGCGTTTTCCTTCCCGTGTGAAGGCTTCTGCTTTTATGCGTTCCCACAGTTGCCTATCCTGCTGAGAGTCCTCATCGACTCAAACGGTGCTGATGCAGGGTGATTCTTGTCACTCTTGCGTTGCCGAGGCAGATTTCGTACCCGGATCTTCTCAGCCCGTCAACGTCAAGCTGCCAGTGTTCGTGGATCTGCTCGCCAGAGAAGGAGGCGCAATCCTATATCACGACCCAGGATCGTTGAACTTGAAGGCTTGGCTCCTGCATCCTTACAGTTCGGAGGGTGCGAGTTGCAGGTGGACTGCATGGAGGTCCTTGCCAGAGCGTTGTCGACTCTTAAGTGCTCTGGACACAAGTTGAAGCATTTTGCGACATGGTGCCATACGCAGAAGAGCAACCCTCTTAGGGTCACGACCATGCAGGTTCTGCTGTACTTGCTGTCCTTGGCCAAGGCAGGGCTGGCACACGCCTCTATCAAGGTGCATCTGGTGGCCATCTCCTGCTACACCAGGTCTCTGGGGCGGTCTTAGAATGGATTGTGTCCTGAACGTATTCCACATCTTTGACATGTAATGTCCACAGCTGTTATACTTCGGAAATTTTTCGGCAGAGGGAGTCCTGCGTCGATGGTGTTGGGTCGTTGTCCCTCGAAGGCCTCCGTTGAGGGCGACGTCACCGGATGTTATAAATGGGACGCACTGCGCCCGTAGCCTCAGTTCTGTTTTTCTGCAAACGTGTTTGCTTCGAGAACTCGGCGCGCCTCGTGTATTCTTCCTGAATGTGTCTTCTTCATCTACTCCTCTGACTCAGCGGTCTGTCTTTAAGACTTGCTGGGACTGCAAGTCTAAGATGTCAATTACGGGCCCACACTGCGTTTGTTTGTGGTGTCTGGGCAAGAGTCATGACACCGATGACTGTTTGAAATACCAGTTGCTGGCTGCTAAGGCCTTGTGGGAGCATAAGGCGAAGTTACATGTAGATCGGGGGTACTAAACCGAGTAAGACCCAAAAAGCTGCGAAAGGGATGTCCACCAACGATTCGAGGGGTGGCTCTCCTCGTCGGAAGGAGTCCCCGGGATCTTGATCCCGGAGTGGGTCCCGCCAATCCTCCTCGTCTAGTCATTCCCGGAAGTGGCGTCACTGGTCACCTTCCTTGTCCAATGATGGCGCCATGAGGAAAGTGGCTTGTCCCACTAAATCCTCGACTACTGAGGATTGGGAGGCCTTCAGGGAGCAAATGCTGTCTGTTTTCCAATCCCAGGGCACAGTTCCGTCTGCACCTTTGGAAGATGCTGGCAGGGAACGGTCTTGGTCTGATGCTCGTGCGCCTTCGGCCTCAGGTCCTCGGTGTGATACACATCGGGAACCGTCTAGGTTCCCTTCAGACATGGTTCAGGTTGATCGCCAGAGACGTGCTAGGTCCAGGTCTCGGTCGTCGTCCCCGGCGAAACCACAGAAAATCAGGTAAGGGCTTGAGGTCGGCGTCGACTCCTTCGGTGCAGTGTCCATTGGATACAGAGGTTGGTGCTTTGCCTTCACTCCAGCCCTTCTGCGCCGTTGTTGACGCCGAAGCCGGCAGCGCCCGTGACACCTTCGGGACCATTTGGCCAGAATTTGCAGATGGAGGTCCTTGGTACTGTGGATCCTTCAAGGAAGGATACATCCAAGTCTGTGAAGCCTGTTGGGGAATCCATACCCACTTCTGTCTCTAGGCAGGAGTTCTTACTTCCTCTGATATGATATCTATGAGAATGAGGAGAGGTCAGATTTGGAGTTTGACCCTGTTGACCCTGTTGAGCCTGATGTGGCTCCTGTATTTTCCGGGGACAATCAGTTGGATGAGTTAAGTCAATCATTACATGATGCCAGTGGCTTAGACACGTCTCCTGAGGTGTAGTTTGGCAGGCCTGAGCCTGGGGCTCATGCTCAATCCTCTTATAGGCGACTGATGGCTAGGGTTACTGAGTATCTTGGTTGATATAGCCCTCCGGATGCATTTGTTCAGGATAACTTGACTGATATTTTGGTTCAAGGTCCGTCCACTGACCCAGTGTTGCCTTTTCATTTGACTTTGCAAAAAAAGGGTGGCGGCTGCTTGGCAGACCCCGGAGTCTCTTCCGGCGGTTAACAAGTCGTTAACTAAAAAATACCGTCCTTCCAGTAGCGACCCCAGCTACCTATCCACTTGCCCCACTCCCGAGAGTTTGGTGGTTCAGGCGGCTATGGCCACCTTGCGGCAGGCAACGTACCCTACCATCCCTCCGGATAGGGACGACAAGCGCTTCGATGGTTGGGCACGCAAGGCGTTTCCTCCGGGGAAACAGCCAACTCCACTTGTGCCTTGGCAAGATTTTCACACACTGTAGAATTGCATCTCTCAAGCGGCTGAGCATATTCTCGAGGGGGAAGAAAGGGATGGGTTCCTTGCTCTCGTGCAGGGTGGCAAGGATGCCATGTGTGAATCCCTTCAGTCTGGGTTGGACACGGCCGACAGTTTTATGCGGACCATGACTGCAAGCACAGTTATACACATGTTTGCATGGTTGCAGAAGTCAGGTTTTGCTCTGGATGTACAGGCCCGTCTTCTGAACATGCCCTTTGATAACTCTCTTTTGTTTGGCAGCAAGGCTGACGAGTGCCTTGAGAGGTTGCAGGCCTCCAAAGCTTCTGCTAAATCTTTAATTGCAGCAGTGTGTCAACCTCTGCCTTTTCGTCCTAGGGGTCAACAGTGGATGGGGGTTCCTTTGGTTACTAGTCCTCTTTTGGTAGGGAAAGAGGAGCCACCAATCAAAGGGGTCAATGAAAAAGTACCCGTGGTGGTGTGGGAAATAGAGGTGCCAAAGCCGCTCAAGCAGCAGCCTCTTTGCCGTCAGGCGCTGCAACAGCCACTCCAAAACAGCTGAGGCAATGTTCCATTGTTCGCCGGTTGGGGGCAGACTGTTTCAGCATTTCGAAGAATTGCGAGCTATTACTTCGGATGCGTGGCTTCTGGAAACAATAGCCCACGGCTCCTGCCTTCCCTTTCTAAAGCGGCCTCACGACAATCCACCAGGGAGTCTCTTTTTGAAGCTTCCGGATCCGCTCCTGGTGCAAGAAATCTTGACCCTGTTGGAGAAACACGCTATAGACCTAGTGCCTGAAGCGGAGAGGATGGTATTCCCCATATTTTTTTATGCCAAAGAAAGGCCTGGGGACTGAAACCCATCTTTGACTTGCGTTGGTTGAACAAGTTCCTCAGGAAGGACAAGTTCAAGATGGTCACTCTTTCTCAGGTCCTTCAGGCCCTTCGACTTCAAGATTGGTTGGTGTCTCCGGACCTACAGGATGCTTACTGTCATGTGCTGATTCATCCAAAGCACAAAGTACCTGGGGTTTGCGGCTGGCAGCTCACACTTTCAGTTTCTGATCCTGCCATTCGGATCGACCTCCGCCTGAGGGTCTTCGCCAAGCTAATGGTGGTGGTGGCAGGGTATCTCAGGCGAGGGGGGGGGGATTTGTGTCTACCCCTACCTGGACGACTGGCTGATCCGAGCACATTCTCCCAAGCAAGATATGGATCATGCTTCACCTGCCGCTCGCTCCACAAGCTGGGCTTCTCCCTCAATTTCAAGAAGTCGCATCTGACGCCTTTTCAACAGCTCCAGTACATCAGGGCTGTGTTGGACACGTCCTTGGGGAAAGTGTTCACCTCCCAAGGTGAGGGCTCATCACATTGTACAGATGGTGGACAAATTTCAACATGCCCAGAGTCTTCCGGCTTTCGTATCCTTAAGTTTGCTCTGCCTCATGGCATCCTGCATTTTTCTGGTGCCAGTGGCCAGACTGCGGATGAGATCCCTGCAATGGGTCCTCAAGATGCAGTGGACCCAATTCTCAGTCAAGATGTCTGATCCCATTCAGGTTCCACTCTCCGTCTCGCAGGATCTTCTGTGGTGGGCCAGCGAAGGGAATCTGATGAAGGGGGAGCCATTTTGGCAACCTTGGCCGAGGTGACGGTGGTGATGGACACTTCACTCACTGGATGGGGGGCCTCATGCCGACGATCTGACTGCCAGCGGTCGTTGGTCTCCGTCGGAGTCCTAACTCCACATCAACCTGTTAGAGCTGAAATCCATCAGGCTGGCACTGAAGGCTTTTCCGCCGTCTGTGCTGGGGGGGGGAGGGGAGTGTCCTCCTCACTACGGACAACACAGTGGCCATGCATTACCTCAACAAAAAAGGGGGTGGAGGGGTTGGGTCACTCCCGTTGTGCAGAGAGGCAATGCAGCTCTGGTTCTGGGTAATCCAGCAAGGAATTTCACTCTCTGCAGTTAATATTTCCGGAGAGGGGAATGCAGCATCAGACGCTCTGAGCAGGTAGAGCACGATCTCTCACGAGTGGGAGCTGGCTCAGAAAGTCCTTCTGGAGATCTTCGCCCTTTGGGGAACCCCACAAGTGGATCTGTTCGCGACCAGTGCCAACCCGGAAGTGCGAGAGATTCTGCTCAAGGGAATTTCCTCTGATGGGAGCCTTAGGGGACGCATTCGTCATGGATTGGTCGTTCCCACTTGTGTATGCGTTTCCTCCGGTCCCCGTCATTCCTCAAGTGCTGAGGAGGTTGCAGAGTTTCGGATCCCACATGATCCTCATTATTCCGGATTGGGCCAGGAGAGCGTGGTACGTGGACCTTGTAGACATGTCCGTCTGTCCTCCACGCCGTCTTCCCTAACGAGAGTATCTTCTCTTGCTCGAGGGGGGGTCGGGTTCTCCATCCAGATGTCAAGGCTCTCAATCTTCACGCTTGGTTTCTGAAAGGTTGAGATATAAGGATTGGGACCTCCCAGATGACGTGATGGAGGTGTTGTTTTTTGGCCCGGCGGCCGAGAACCAAATCCCTGTACCGTTGGCAAACGTTTTGCGACTGGTGCAGAGGACTGGATGTCAATCCTTTTCAGTGTTCCATTCCCATGCTTCTGTCTTTCTTGCTTTCTTTGGCCCACAGGGGTCTTCAAGTTAATACCATTAAAGGTTACCTGGCGGTGCTGTCTGTCTTCAAGCGCTCATCTGAAGAATGTTCTTATTTTAAGATTGCTTTGGATTTCCCAATTTCTTAAAGGGCTCACTAACGCGTATCCACCGTCCCCGTTTCGGGTGCCGGTATGGGATCCTAATTTGGTCTTGAAATTCCTGATGGGTGCTCCGTTTCAACATTTGCACTCTTGTCCTTTGAGACTGTTGTCTTTCAAGACGGTTTTATTGGTTCGGTTACATCCGCTCGCAGAGTGAGTGAATTGCAGGCACTTTCATCTAAGCCACCCTTTACTGTGTTCCGCAAGGATAGGGTTGTATGAGGGTACGTCTATCCTTTTCTACCGAAGGGATTGTCCGAGTTTCATTTAAGCCAGAAAGTGGTGCTTCCTGCTTTCTATCCTCCTCATCCTGGTAAGGAAGAGGAGTGACTCCATAGGTTGGACCCTAGGAGAGCTCTGAGCTTTTATATTTCTGGATGTCCAGGGTCAGAGTGGACGAGCAACTCTTTGTGAGGTATACTTGACACCGATTGAGCCAGGCTGTTACCAAACAGACCTTGTCCAGGTGGATTATCCTCACCATTACTGAATGTTAGATTGGTGGGCGGGCAGGTTGTGAGCTCACTCAACTAGGGGAGTGGCTACTTCCACGGCCCTGCAGCTGAGAGTTCCTATTAGGAATATTTGTGACGCAGCTACATGGCCTTCTATCCACACCTTTGTCAAACAATACTCCCTGGATACGCTCCATGGTCAAGATATGGCCTTTGGTAAAGCGGTTCTTTCTTTTACCATCTGATTGGGTATGCTAAATTCTTCTCCCTCCTCCATTTTCTGGTACTGCTTTGGGAGTCTGTCAAAGATGTGGAATACGTTGGAGGACACAATCCATTCGAAGAACAAGTTACTTACCAATTGGTAACCTTCTTTCGACGATGTTCCTCCAACGTATTCCACATCGCCCTCCTGGCCTGCCCCTCTGGAGAATTTCCTATGCTATTGCAGCTTGCGTTTCCTCAGGTCTATGTGCAGTCAAGCAGGCATTGTGTATGAGCAGATTGCACGTTATAGAAGAAAAAACATAAACTGAGGCTACAGGCGCCGTGCTTCCTATTTATAACATCCAGTGATGTCGCCCTCAACGGAGGCCTTCGAGGGACATCGACCCAACCCCATCGACGCAGGACGACCTCTGACGAAAAATTTCCGAAGTAGCACAGATGTGGACATTACATGTCAAAGATGTGGAATATGTTGGAGGAACATACAGTCGAAAGAATGTTACCAGTTGGTAAGTAACTTGTTCTTCTCTTTAGTCCCACCGTCTCATCAAGGACTTCCTCAAAGGACTGTTTCGATAGTTGCCACCGGTGATGGCTCCTGCCCCGGCGTGGGAACTCAACAGGGTACTGACGAGGTACATGGGTGGCGAGGGGAGGGGGACCTTCGAGCCCATGCATCAGGTTCCTCTCATCGTAGACTGCTTTCCTCGTGGCCATCACCTCTGCCAGGAGACTAGGTGAGATCCATTCCCTATACTGCAAACAGCCTTCTCTGACTTTGCACGACACAAGGGTGGTGCTGCAGACTCTCCCCTCCTTCATGCCAAAGGTTCTGTCGGAATACCACCTCAACAAGCCTTTGGGTTTGCCTGTGTTCTTTCCGAAACCTTTGTTGCCGGCTGAAAGGACTTTGCACTCACTGGATGTGGCTCGTGCTCTGAAGTTCTATGTGGCATGCACAAAGAGTTTCCGGAAGACATCTCAACTATTCGTGAACTTTGGTCCTGTTAACCATGGGAAGGCCTTGTCCAAGGCTTCCATCTCCAGGTGGCTCTACAGCTGTATCGCACACTGTCACTGGTTGGCAAACCGACTCCTGCCCTCCTGTCCGAGAGCCCATTCGCCCAAAGTGATTGCTGCAACATCATTCCTGTCTGTTGTGCCCCCGCTGGACAGCTGCAGGGGTGCTAAGTGTCGGTCTACACACACCTTCACGAGATTCTACTGCGTCGACGGGGATTCCATGGTCGGCCAAGCAGTACTACGCAACCCGTTTGCTTGAACGTGAGCCTGTTCCGGAGGTATGGGTGATGCTTCTGTTGAGCCTTGCCACCTACCGTGGTTGTGTAATGCTGTACTGCTATGTATTCTTTATTCATGAGCATGTGAATCCATGTCATCTCCCATGATGGAGAAGGAACAAGTTACTTACCTGTAACTATTTCCCAGCATGGGTCTGGCATGCAAACCCTCCCTCCTGCCCCTCTGCCGCTCTTCTTGGTCATACTGCCACTTTAAGTGCTTACCAAATGTGAAGACAACTGCCAGAGGGGCTTTAGTAGAGGGCAGTCATTGGCTGGGCGCAATGTGACTCAGAGCTCAGTGATTGGTTTAGAGGAGAAGTACAGTGGGAAAGTGAAACGTTTTTTTCTTTCATTGAGGATTCCCGGCCTGACGATGGGGAATATTCATGAACATGTGAATCCATGCTGGAGAACAATAGTTACAGGTAAGTAACTTGTTTCATGTACAACTTATATTTTTCCAAAAATGAGATAGTACACTTCATATATATCTATCAAATCCTTGAATTAAAAATAATAAAATTCCACATGCTATACACATTTATACTAAAAAAGACCAAATGAAAAAAGAGCCTGATTTACTGGGCCCAAATACAGTACTGGGATCCTTCCAGATATTTATTTACATACTCCTAAATAGCTCTTTTATATCACTGTGTGACCCTTAACAGTTAACTTTTTAACATTGCCCTAAGTGAATGAGGGTAATGAGAGCAATCTTGCCTCTGCCACCTTCCACACTCTAGTGAGCGACAAAACCATTGATTGGCTAAAACCTGAGGTGCTACATAACCATAAGTATTCACTATCTCAAGTATGTCCTTGACATGCTAACCATAAAATAGCACATAAATACTATGTAGGGACGAACAGCCAGTCCACTCATGTCTGGCAGACTCCAGCTTGTCTTGATCACTGCACAATCGACAAAAGCATTTTTTCTTTTTGAAGTCCTACCAGTCACCTCTGACATCTAGCACTTGCAGCTTATTCAGCCTCATTAACCTAAATGTTCATTTGAGTTTTGGTAACTGTTAGGATTCCATTTCTATACTCTGACCTGGAAGAATGGGGAATCCACACCAAATGTCTTCACGCCAGAGGCCTGTGGCTGCCAGAGGAGAAGACGCTTCACATCAACTTTCTGGAACTACTGGCAGTGTTTTGGGCCCTCAAGTCGTTTCTGCAATTCTTTCGAGGCCAAAGTGGTGAGGGTCTTCACGGACAATACCACCACAATGTTTTACATCTGGAAACAGGTGGGCACCAGATCCCCGGCGCTCTCCAAGAAGGCGCAGAAATTATGGCATTGGGCCATCGCCCAGGGGATGTTCCTCATTCCGTTTCACCTGGCAGGAGTAAAGAACACAGTTGCTGACTCTCAGCAGGGAGTTGCGCTCTTGCCACGAGTGGGAGCTCCAGCAGGATCAAGTGGACAACCTTTTCATAAAATGGCGTAGTTCCCAGCGATCTGTTTGCGACAGCGACGAACACCAAGTGCTGGAAGTTCGCCAGCAGATTCCCCCAGCTGGGGAGCATGGGGCACTCATTCTCATTGTCTTGGGAAGGCCTGTGTCTGTATGCGTTCCCACCGTTGCTGTCAACTCAGACTGTACCGGTGCAGGGTGACCCTCGTCGCACCAGCGTGGCTGAGGCAGATCTGGTACCCGTACCTTGTCAGCTTGTCAGCGTCCCCTCTAGTCAAACTGCCAGTGGTCGCAGATCTTCTCGCCAGGGAAAGAGGCGCAATCCTGCAACACGAACCAGGATTTCTGAACCTGAAGGCCTGGCTCCTGCAGCATTAGAGTTCGGTGGTTACGATCTTCCGGCGGACTGCTGGGAGTCCCTTGCCAAGGCAAGGGCATCATCTAATTTAAAATGCCATGGACACAAATGGAAGCCCTTTGCGACTTGGTGCCGGTCGCAGAAGATAAACCCTCTGAGATTCACGGCTGAGATTCAAGTACTTCTGTATTTATTGTCATTGGCTAAATCGGGACTTGCTCATGCCTCCATCAAGGTACCTCTGGCGGCTATCTCTCGCTACACCAGATATCTGGGACAGTCTTCACTGTGATCGCACCGTCTAGTTAGAGGTAATCAAGGGGATGTTCCGCTTGTTCCCACCGGTGAAGGATCCAGCTCCGGCGTGGGAACTCAATGTGGTGCTGGCTAGGCTCATGGGGTCCCCATTAGAGCCTATGCATTCAGCCCCGCTCACGTTTCTGTCGTGGAAGACGGCGTTCCTCGTGGCCATCACCTCGGCAAGAAGAGTAGGTGAGATCCAGGCCATGTCATGCAAGCGGCCTTACTTGACTTTCCACTAGACGAGAATGGTCTTGCGGACGCACCCCTCCTTCATGCCCAAGGTTCCGTCGGAATTTAATCTCAACGAGCCCTTGTTACCTGTGTTTTCTGCCGGCGACTAAGGCGTTGGCAGAAAGGATTTTACACTCGCTGGATGTGGCCCGAGCCCTGACGTTTTATATGGCCCGCACTAAGAGTTTCCCGAAAACTTCTCAACTTTTTGTGAACTTTGGTCCTGTGACTCCTGGGAAGGCCCTCTCCAAGGTTTCCATTTCCAGGTGGCTCTCCGGCTACATCACCCATTGTCATCAGTTGGCAAACCGACCGTTGCCTGGCCGTACGAGAGCCCACTCTACCGGAGCGATCGCTGCTACAACTGTGTTACTGGCTGGTGTGCCCATGCAGGACATTTGCTGGGCTGCTACGTCGAGGTCGACGCACATTTTCACGAAATTCCACTGCTTCGACAGGGATTCCAGGGAGGAGTTCAGAGTCGGCCAGGCAGTGCTGCGCAAACTATTCGCTTGAAGGTGAGCCTGGTGAGGAGGTAAGAGACTGCTTCTGTTGATCCTTGCCACCTCCCTTGGTTGTGCATGTGTGTACTGCTATGTATTCTTTATTCAAGAGCATGTGAATAAATGCCAGACCCCATGATGGAGAAGGAACAAGTTACCTGTAACAGTTGTTCTCCAGCATGCGTCTGGCATGGATTCACATGCAAACCCTCCTTCCTATCACCTCTGCTGCTCCCCCTCTATTGGTCCTACTGCCACTTTACATGCTACCAAATCTGAAGACTGCTGCCTGAGGAGGGCCTTAGGTAGAGGGTGGTTATTGCCTGAGGGCATTATGACCCTGAGCTCAGTGATTGGTTTGGAGGTGAAAGACAGTTTAGAAACTTAATTGAAACTGTTTTTTTCTTTTACTGAGCATTCCCAGTCTGACGGGGAATATTCATGAGCATGTGAATCCATGCCAGACCCATGCTGGAGAAGAGTTACAGGCAAGTAACTTGTTCCGAATCTTAGACAGGCACAACAAAGGAGCACTTGCATGTATATTTATATAAAAGATATATATTTATTATACTTACACCACAATTACTTCAGAACTTTATTCTACACCACTTAGGAATACTAGATAATACACTTCAAAGGGCACTTTCACTTTTGTGTTTGTTTGCAGTTATATTTGTCGCAACGTTAGAAAGGGAAAAGACAAGGTTATTGTATTATCTGTAATCACGCACTTATCCGGTTTTCAACAGGTTATATGGTAATGCATTTACTCTGCAAACACTTGTAGAAAAGTCAATTCGGAGTAGAATAAGTGGTTAGTTCAACATGAGCTTAGTTCAGGGTTCTAGAGAAGGTTTCTTCACCTGGCAAGTCTTTAGTCCAAAAAGGCAACCCTAGCTAAAGGCAGTTCGGAGAGGGCTTGAAGTCTTGACAAACGGCGAATAATGAAAAGTTCCTGCCGATTTCTTCCAGTGTCTAAAGTTATTGAAGCAGCAAGTTAGCAACTAACAAAGGAGACCTAAAAATTGACTCTAAGGGTAACCCAGCAGCAGCATGGGCCAGAGGTCAGATGGGTTTGTCTTGGACACCTGTACGTGCACCCCAGTGCTCTGGAGCGACTTATTGGAATCAGCTAAGCAATACCTTTTTCCCCACAGTACCTTTTGATTTTGAAGAAAGTGTTTGTGTTGACTCCTCTGCGTTGTGACAGCTCTGGACTGACCTCTGGATTCCTTGGTCTGGTGACAAAAGGCAGGACAATGGACGGTGTCTCTCAGCAGCTCTCGAGGGAGGACCTGTAGCACGACTTTCAGCAACTTCTTGGTTCACTCTGCGGTTTTGGCACCTTTTCAACAGCACCAACAAAGGACACGGATCGCCTGTTCACTTTTCTTTGCTTCCTGCAGTCCGACACTCTGGTGAGGCGGTCTGGGTGAGTTGGATCAGATCTCAAGGGTGTCTTTACGGGCCCAGCACAGACTTGGACGGATTCTGCCTTTCCACGACAATGCACTTGAAATGGGCAGCAGGTCTCCTGGTATTGGAGTTCTGCAGCTCTGGAAGCTCCTAGGAACTCTGGAGAGGGCTTGTTTCAAAGTTCATCTTGGGACTGGTTGTTCCACCAGCCAAACGGAAGGAGTCTTGCTCTTCGACGCTCCTCTGTCGCATAGAAAACTGGGTCAGGACAGCAGTGGTCGCTTCATTGTTACAAAGGGTCGAACACACTGCGAGGACCGTCCAGCTACTCACAGACCTGGGATTCGCCATAAACTACCCAAAGTCCCACCTGGTGCCGTCGCAGGTGGCCCTGTTTCTTGGAGCGAAGCTCGATACAGTGAGGCGCCTGGCGGCCCTGTCGGAAGAACGGACAAAGACCATTCTAGGCAAAGTGCAGCGCCTGCTTGCCACGGACGTGGCCAGGGTGAGGTCCATCAAGTCCCTCCTGGGGATGATGTCCTCTTGCATCTACCTGGTGCGCCTCTGCAGACTACGGATGCGCCCTCTTCAAGAATTTCTCGACGCCCGTTGGATGCAGGCGACGGGCACCTTCGAAGACAGGGTCCCCCTCAACGAGGTGTTCCGGTGGGTGATTCAGTGGTGGGGCGTTCGAGCGCACCTCACGGCGGGCAAGGACTTTCAGACGCCGGCGTACCAGGAGACGGTGACGATGGACGCCTCCCTGGAAGGTTGGGGCGCCCACACCGGAGATCTCCACGCAAGAGGCCTCTGGCTCCCGGAGGAGAGGCTCCTGCACATCAACGTCCTGGAACTCCGAGCCGTGTTCTGGGCTCTCAAATCGTTCCTCCCATCGCTCAAGGGCAAGGTGGTGCGGATCTTCACGGACAACACCACAACAATGTTTTACATATGGAAGCAGGGAGGCACCAGATCCCCAGCCCTATCCAAGGAGGCACAGGATCTGTGGCACTGGGCGGTCGCCCAGGGGATGTTCCTGGTTCCCTTCCACCTGGCAGGAGAAAGCAACACCATCGCCGACTCGCTCAGCAGGGAGCTGCGCGCGTGTTACGAGTGGGAACTGCGCCAGGATCAGGTGGATCAACTCTTCCAACGATGGGGCAAACCCCAAATCGATCTGATCGCAACAGCGACAAACTCGAAGTGCAAGAGGTTCGCCAGCAGGTTTCCCCAGCCGAGAAGCATGGGCGATGCGTTCTCGTTCCCCTGAGACGGCCTATACCTGTATGCGTTCCCTCGTTGCCGTTGCTGCTTCGACTCATCAGCCAGCTCAAGAGGTCCCGGTGCAGGATGATCCTCGTTGCACCGGCGTGGCCGAGGCAGATCTGGTTCCCGTACCTTCTGGACTTGTCAACGTCCCCTCCCATCAAGCTGTCGGCGGACGCGGACCTTCTCTCCAGAGAAGGAGGTGCCATCTTCCACCACGACCCGGCGTCGCTGAACCTGCAGGCTTGGCTCCTGCAGCGCTAGAGTTTGGAGGCTACGATATACCGGCCGACTGCAGAGAGGTTCTTGCAAAGGCCAGGGCGTCCTCGACTCTCAAATGCTACGGTCATAAGTGGAAGAGGTTCTCTATCTGGTGCCGAGCACAGAAGATCAACCCCCTACGGATTACGGCCCCTCAAGTGCTGCCGTACCTGCTATCGCTGGCAAAGGCTGGGCTAGCCCATGCCTCCATTAAGATTCATCTGGCGGCGATCTCCAGATATACCAGAACCACGGGACGGACGTCCCTGTGGTCCCATCGACTGGTGAAAGAGTTTATGAAAAGACTGTTCCGGTCGTTCCCGCCGGTGAAGGCCCTGGCCCGGGAACTTAACGTGGTGCTGACCAGGCTCATGGGGCCCCCATTCGAGCCGATGCACTCTGCACCGATGAAGTTTGTGTCGTGGAAGACTGCGTTCCTGGTGGCCATTACCTCCGCACGACGGGTGGGAGAGATCCAGGCCCTATCCTGCAAGGCACCGTACTTGACTTTCCATGCCTTGAGGGTGGTGCTTAGGACGCACCCCTTCTTTATGCCCAAGGTGCCGTCGGACTTCCATCTTAACAAGCCCTTGGTGTTACCTGTTTTCTTCCCGTCTCCTTCGTCGCCGGCCGAGAGGACTTTGCACTCGCTGGATGTGGCTAGAGTGCTGAAGTTCTACTTGGACCGCACAAAGAGTTTCCGGAGGACATCACAGCTGTTCGTGAACTTTGGACCTGTGAATCAAGGGAAGGCTCTCTCGAAGTCTTCTATTTCCAGATGGCTCTCCGGCTGCATCATGCACTGTCACCGGTTGGCTAACCGACTGCTGCCAGGCCGTCCGAGAGCCCATTCGACCAGAGCGATCGCTGCTACTACGACGTTCTTATCCGGTGTGCCCCTGCTGGACATCTGCAGGGCTGCTACGTCGAGGTCGACGCACACCTTCACGAAATTCTTCTGCGTCGATCCGGATTCCAGGGAGGAGTCCAGGGTCGGCCAAGCAGTGCTGCGCAACTTGTTCGCTTAAGGTGAGCCTGGTGAGGAGGTAAGAAATGCTTAATGTTGAGTTTTTTGTATTGCTTAATGTTTTGCCTTTTACCACCCCCCCGTGGTTGTGCATGTGTGTACTGCTATTTAATCTTATATTCATGAGCATGTGAATCCATGCCAGACCCCATGCTGGAGAAGGAACAAGTTACTTACCTGTAACTGTTGTTCTCCAGCATGGGTCTGGCATGGATTCACATGCGAACCCTCCCGCCTACCCCTCTGCGGCTCTTCACTTGGTCATACTGCCACTTCACGTGCTACCAAATCTGAAGATGGCTGCCAGAGGCGGGGCTTAGGTAAAGGGCAGTCATTGGCTGTGGTCAGTATGACGCAGAGATCAGTGATTGGTTACTACTAGGAAAGACAGATCAGAAACGAAACTGATACTGATTTTTTCTTTACCGAGGATTCCCAGCCTGACGACGGGGAATATTCATGAGCATGTGAATCCATGCCAGACCCATGCTGGAGAACAACAGTTACAGGTAAGTAACTTGTTCCTTGTGCTGCAAATAACCAATTTCCCATGAAAAGGGGGATGACCACTCATGTACTGGAGGTAGGGGGTGGGGACAGGTAGGTTAACTCACCCCCATGTACTCAGATTCACTCAGGGAACACTTCAAAGGCTCCTGAAATCACTGGGCCCCCATGCCTATTGTCTTGTTTCAGTTGGAGGGCTCTAGGAGTTGCTGGTGCAAAGGTCACTTTCGGCATCAGGATTTGGGTCCAGCTTGTGGATATTTTTCGTGATCTTTTAAGGTGGTTTCTGGCCCTGGACAGCTGGATGTCAGCTAAGAATTGGTGCAGTCACAGTGTGTGAGACTACACAACATTTATCTGCTTGGTTTTAGGTAACCAACCTTTTGGTATAGGTCTGTACTACACAAGTTGGTAGTGTGACTGAGCAGCCAGGCCTATCTCGAGGTGTAAATGTGAGCTGTAGAGCTGTACAAATGATATCCGTAAATACAAGTAGCCAAGTAACATTTGCTCTCAAGGCTTCAGTTATAAATATGTATTACTCTTACGTCCCGTCCCCCTCCTCCATACTGCACGGGCATCCCTTCCAAATGACGGGCGACACAACCTTGTTCACCAGAAAAACCTTCTTCCCCTTTAAATTTAGAAGCGCACAGGGGTGCGACCCTGGAAGCATGTGCTGCCTTGACTCCGCCCTCTGGCGCCACACACCAGTCCCCTTTTACGCATCAATGGGAACGGGCCGAATTCACCAGCACTCCTGGATTTGGCTTCAGCCATGTAATTCCACGCGCGGATACTTCTTGGACTTGTCTTTTTTTATCATTCAGGTGCTCCGTCCCCAGGCGTCACGCTCCTCCCTGGCGCATGTCAACTTCCACAGGGTTCAGCAGGTGTCCATTCTGCGATGGGCTCTTCCCAACTTCAGACCCCCACTCCCTCTGCCTACGTTGCCTTGGCCCATACCACCGTTGGGAAGCTTGTACAGCGTGTAACGCCCTTTCATCGCGGTCGCTGAATAAGACTAGCCAAGTGGAGGGAGCTCTTCCGAGAAGTCGCCTCCAGAGGACCTCGAAATTTGTGAAACATCAAGCCAGGCCCAATGTAGGGCCTCTGTTTTCCATAGCACCCCCGCAAGGGAGACTCCTTCCCAAGGACTCGCCCGCGCTGGAGGGACCGCTCAGGTCCTTGTACCATCATGTGCACTGAGGAAGCTCCCGCTACCGGCCTACTGGCCGAGGGATCCTCAGATCCTCCCGGTGACAGTGTTGAGGGACCGGAAGGGTCTTTGACTGGGTCTAAACCTGAGGGGCTCCGCCCTTTTACCGGGATTATGTCAGAAGGGCCACACCATAGTACCAGCAATACGGCCAAGGGGGCACCTAAACGCAGCAGTACCAACCCACAGGCAGAGGGTGTGTCACCTACCGGGTGTAGGCCCGAGGAGCAGGGTAGGCCTTGCAATTCACAATCAAGAGTCTTGGAAGAGGCTGGGCCTAGCGAGTCGAGCAACACGACACAGGCATGTGGCAGGCAGTTCGACAAAATGGCCGCTGCGCCGGACATCTGCACCTGTCCAACGCCATTCCAGGAATTCGGCTAAGAACGAGTGTCAAGGTGGGACTGGCCTCAACCAGGTACGTGGCCTATGCTTCATTTGAGCAGGACAGGTTCCCTCTGTGTCCGTACAGACAGGCTATGCAGCGGCTCCAGCAGCCTCCTGCTACCCCGTCTGTATCCCCTACCAGTCCTCCGGCCTGTGAACACAGGTTTTTTGAGAGGTTGCTTGGGCTCATGAAGTCCCCTCGGATAGGGGGTTATCCTCAGGGAGCCCATCGGGGACGTGCTCCCTCTGATGCTACCGGTACCACAGGCTCCTCCGCCGGCGCCCCTCGCCCCGGCACAGCCTCTGCCTTCAGCTCCCCAGCCAATTCATCAGGCTGCTCCATACCAGCCTCAGCCTCTGGTCCCCGTACCCCAGCCTCTGGCTCCACCTTGGCAGAATCCTCCGGACCCACAGGATACGGATGAGGGGGATCCTGACACGCCATCCTCAGCCAGGCCCTTCCATGAATGTCTTGCAGGGCTGGCGGAGTATCTGGGCCTACCTCAATCGTAGATCGAGCAACCGGCGGAGGGGGTGCTTGCTGAAGTCCTCAAGCGACGCCCCTCGGCCAGAACAGGAATTCCACTGCAGACTGATGTAGTCTCCTTGGTCAAGAAGTGTTGGCTTAAGCCCCACTCTGTCCAGCCGGTCAATCGACGCCTGGACGCCAAGTACAGGCAGATGGAGGGGGGATACACTCATGCTATCGGCCCATCCTCCAATATCAAACCAAAAAGTGTCCCCTATCCGTGTTTGTGCATTTCAAAAGTAAATCACTCAGTTGTTCCACTCCACTACTCAATGAGTGCACAGTCTTGTTCCTTCCTTGTCCTTGCTTCTAACGTCAGGCAATTAAGGACAAGGGAACTATAAGAGAACTTCCCACACTTCTTATGCATATTTTGCCTAAATCATATAAAGGAAAACACAAACTTAAGCCAGACATACAAATATATTTTTATAATATTTTGCGTGTATGAGACCATTGAAAAATAGAAAAATCATTTTTGAAAATCAATCAAGAAAAACATACAGTACAACAATTATTCGCAATAACATATACATGAGATGTAAATGAAAAATCACATTCATTTTATGATATTCAGATCAAAAAATATCCTAAATCATATCGGCTGTAACTCATTGTGCGTCTTATTTCAGAAAGCAAGGGAAGAAACCATTTTGCATACTAACATATGCTTCTAAAGTGCGCACATGCCCAAAGTCACAAGTCCTTTGTGTTTTTACCAGGGGTGTCTACACTATCCTCCTAGTCCATATGATATATGGAGTCTGGGTCTTGGACTTACAAGATATGTTTGTATTGCCTACGTGTAAGTCAGTCGCACACTGTGGGGGGGAACTGGCGTCTGATTCAGATTTGTCCTCAGCAGTTACTCTTAGTGTGCTCATGTTTCGGCACTGGTTGTACCCAAAGTGAAAGACCTCCCCTGTGCATCAGTCTCCTTAGTGTGTGTCCATATCTGCATATATAAAAAGGCAACTCTCAGTGGAGTTATATTTCTCAAGTTGTCTAAAGTGTAGGATTTATCTAGCCAGGACCAAATTGGTGTGTGACTGCATGCAGGGAATCCGTGGGGGCCAGGGCAGAGCAGGACCATGCTTCTCACCAGATACTGCGTGTTGTGTGTACATTTATACATGCTGGCTCCATCCTGCACTCTATTGCCCTACGTCTCGAGTTAGTGCGGTCCCTGTGTGTGGGCTAGCTGGTTCCCATCATTTTTCTGTCACCGACTCACCTTAATTGCAGCGTGTGCTATCTTGCATACGATGCTCCCGTGTCTGAGTTCCGCGCCCTCTGACCTTGGCCGATCTCGCTTACGTTCTGCTTCCGGGAAGCCAGAGCGTAGTTATGGAGACTGAGTGTCCCATATCTCATATTTATTGGGTCAGAAGAACGCTGCGGATTGTTGTAGTCGGTCCGTTGTACAGTTATTAGCTGTGTGCATTGTCATGGAGCCCGACAACACCAGCCATCCCTTTTCCATGTTTCGGGTCCTGCAAACCCGGAAGAGCGTAGTTCTGTTCTATTAACATGCAATGAAAGCTGAATCATTGCGAACTTATATACTGTCATCTCACTCTAAAATTGAAAGGGGGGGCGCTGCGGATTGGCTTAGTCAGTCTATTATACGGTTACTGGCTATATGTTATGGATCCCGACAACACTCTCCGTCCTTGTTCCATGTTGGGGGTCCTGCGAAACCGGAGGAGTGTACTTTCGTTCTTTTTACAGGTAGGGCAAGCTGAATCATTACGAGCGTGTATTTTGTGTCACCTAACTATGAAGTAGAGACCCGCTGTTGATTGACATAATCAATACGGGATTCAATCATTGGCTCTGTTCATTTTCATGTGTTCAGACAAACACTAACTATACCCTTGAAGGAACATCGGCGCCCAGGTAAGACTATGGTATTGGTGCTGATTGAGTTAATTTCTTATTCAAAAATGGTTTGGACTCATAGATTAATGGAGTGTTAGCTTCAGGTGTGTAACCAGGGCTAGAGCTTTATTGGTATATGCCGTTTGCTCCATAACTAGGAGTATACTAGATGACAGTGCCCCTTGGTCTGATAAAAGCACATATAATCAGCTTAACCAATTTCAAACCATTCTGCATAAATACACTGAATAATCATCCGAGTCAATGAATAGTGGGTTGAAAGAATTCATTGAGGCCGTGTTAGTACGCGTCCAAGCGGTGTATCCATCTGGATTTCCTATGTAGTAGACTCTTGGATATATCCGGTCCTCCTTTCACTCTCTCCAAGACCCACCATACCACATCATTTGGGGTATGTCTAGCTTCCAAATAGTGTGTCACCAAAGGTGCTGTCAAGATTTTGCACCTTATCCGAGATCGGTGTTCTGGTATCCTCAGGTGTACAGCAAGCGAGGTCTGGCCGACATATCTCAGACCACACGGGCACTGTATGCAGTAGATCACATTCTCACTTTTGCAATTAGTGAGGTCCTTCAAAAACCATTCACGTTGGCCTATTTTGAAGGATTTGAGTTTGATAGTAAACTTACATGCCACACAGTTGCCACATGGAAAGTGTCCTTGCATCGGTCGCAGAGTTCTTTGTGCCTTATTGTTATATAAAGGGACTAATGCTTTATGTATTGTTATTGTTGTTGCTAAGTGCTAATGCCTTTTCTGTGTTCTGACAGGCAGGGCATCTGTGATTCTAGATTGGATCCCTTGTGTTTATACCATTCTGGAATGATATGTCATCAATGTTTATGCTTGTCTTTATTCAGTTGTACCCTGGATGCTGACTGTGTTGGGGGTCTTATGCTTTACTGCTGGAAACTAAGTAAATAAACTGTTTCCTACTTACCTTGGCTTGCGGCTTCTTTACACTTATGTCTCAAGTCTGGTTGAAACAGAGAATGCACCAGATATTGTTTAATGTTTTTGCCTCATTTGTACGCAAAGTGGGGTGGTGGGTAATCCGGTAAATTGAACCTGGCTATGTACCAATGGTCCAAGATAGCTTTCTTCATCTGCGATGTATGTGCCCCATGGGTAACTACACATGTCAAACGGTCTTCACTTTCAGTGTTCATTATGTCTAGGGGTTGTGGCAGAATATCCCTGTTTGTATTTGATGGCTCTTTTTGCCGCTCGTTCTAGTAGTGGTTTGTGGTATCCCCTAGTGCTTAGTCTGGTGGAGCGGTCCATAGAATGTTTTTGAAATCTTCTTTGGAAGTACAATTCCTCCATACCCGTAGGAATTGACCATATAGTAAATTTGCCTTAGTATGATTTGGATGATTGCTAGTATGGTATAGTGAAGTATTGCGATCTCTGGGTTTGCGATGCAGCTCACATTCCAGGACTCCATCTTTGTGTCTAATAATCAGATCCAAGAATGGAACTTTATTGATGCTGTGTTCTATAGTGAACTGAATTTCCGGATTGCATGTATTCAACCACTCCCAGAATTGTAGCAGGTGAGTCAGTTCTCCCGTCCATATGAAAATGACATTGTCAATATACCTGTACCAGGAACTGACCTGGTCGTGCCACTGATTTAGGCGAGAGAACACGTATTGTTCTTCAAAGTTGGCCATATATAGAATTGCCATCCTGGGGGCGAAGGCAGTCCCCTTAGTTTGCAGGTAAATTTGGCCCTTAAATGTAAAGTTTTTTCTTAAGGCTATGGACATTAATTCTAGAAGGAAGTTTATTGTAAAGGGTTCTTCGTAAGCCATTCGCATATGCATTCTATAGCCGCGTCTTGCGAAATGTTGGAGTAAAGCGTTTTAATGTCCATAGTCACTAGGATCTGTGTGGGTCAAAAGCCTTCACCTCCAGAATAGTGATGGTATGCCTTGTATCACGTAAGTACGTGGTGGTTTGCATACTCAGGGGTTGTAGGAAGGTATCCACAAATTTACACAGGGGCTCCAAAATGGAGCCGCACCCAGACACTATTGGTCGACCTGGTGGATTTACAGGGTCTTTATGGATTTTGGGTAACGCATAGAAGCAGGGAGTTCTTCCCCCTTTCCTCGTTAGGAATTCTGCTTCTTTTTGGGTGATCCACTCTCGTTGTATTGCAAAGTCCACGGTTTCCATGATCTCTTGTTCAAAGGTTTTCGTTAGATTAGTGCGAAGAATGGAATAGCATTCCCCATCGTCCAATAGTGAGAGTACCATAGTTTTGTATTGAGGTATGGACATAATGATTACTGCACCTCCCTTGTCTGCCGGCTTTATCACTATACCCTTGTTCTGAAGTTGCGACAGGCCTTGCTTCTCCTTCCAGGTAAGGTTATACTTTAATTTCATCCTTCTGGTTTTCAGTTTTTCTAAGTCGTTTAGGACACATTTAGAGTTCTGGTGGCACTTGACTGTCGTCTGGAGTGAAGGTGGATGGTTTATGCAGACCAGTGTCTATCTCTTCTTGTGTGTCCTGTGCGTGTTTTTTGAAAAATGTTTGGAGCCTAACTTTCCGAAGGAAAGTACGTGTTTCCATCTCTAGGTCATACCAGTTGGTCTGTTTAACTGGGACAAATGGTAATCCTTTGTTCAAGACAAATATTTGTGCTTCAGTGAGCTCAATTTTAGCCAGATTGAAAACAGGTGTCAATAAAGCTTCAGAAATTGGTGTTTGGATCTCGGTCTCCTCCGGCATGGCCAGGTGCCCGGTCTGCCCCATTGTGGGTGTCCCATTGCTGATTGCCCAACCCTTCTCCTCCTAAAAAAGGGAAACTGGGGTGGTGGATGGGGATAATTTGGTTCTGGTGATTTAACTGTTGTCTTAGTTGATCATCCGAGGAGGACCCGCTTCTGGATCCCGAGAAGTTGACCCCCCCCCCCCTCTGTCGGTTTTTCTGTGTTCTTGACGGAAATGCTCCGGATGGACCTCCCTGATTTGGATTAGGGATGTCGTTGTCTGAATTGTCTGAGGTGTAAGGATAGACCACTTCCAATTGGAAATCTTTTATATACTTTTTGAGTTTTTTGGTCCTCAGCCACCTCCTCAGCGACGCTGCTATACAAGGAGAAGATCTTGGAGGCGTATGGGAAGAAGCCGTATTCCAACGCCTCCTTGTATCTTTGTCAGGCCAACGCTGATGCCATGCTGGCTGCCGCTAACCAAAAGTTATGGCGTGAAATTGCGGCCTTCCTCCCGGCACTCACTACGCAGAGCCAATCATGTTTTAAGGCGGGACTGGCTGGGGCCAAGCTGTTGGCGCAGGACCTCATGGAATCCACCTTGGCACATATTGACACCTCTGGTGTGCCATCTGTATCACCACGAACAGGAGAAGGACAGCCTGTCCAGGAATGCATATTAGACCTGCCGTTTGAGGGGCTGGAGGGGGGACCCTCTTCCACTCCACCACAGACGAAGAGTTGGACAAGAAGAAAAACAGTTCACAGACGGCCAAGTCTTTATCCATCTTGACAAGACCATGCCCAAATCGTACACCCAGTCACAGCAGCGCTCCGATAACGGGTATACATATGGAGGGTTCCGCGGCTTCCAGGAACGGATATCCAGGCAGCCTGACCGCTTGCCGACTCCAAATTGGTGCAAGCAACAAAAAAGGGGTGGGGCAGGGGGAGTAAGGGCTTTTTCCAGTCCCCCCTCCTCCTCGACAGCCTCAGAGGGAAAGAAGGCATGACACGCCCATTTGGGTCCATGTGTCTCCAGTGGGGGGCAGGCTTGCTCTCATGCACATTTCTGGTGCCAGAATTTTGCGGACCCCTGGATCCTCTGCGTAGTATCCACGCGGTACCGCCTACTCATCCCAGCCTCTCCTCCACTCTCTGAAGTTGGGACAGCAACTCTTCTGGCAGAGATCCAGTCGCTCGTAGAGAGCCACGTAATGGAGGAAGTCCCAGCCTCCCAGAGAAGCTTGGGCTTTTACTCCAGGATTTTTGCCGCCATTCAGAAGAAGAACCATGCGGGCCTGAGAGATGTGATGGACCTTTCCACCCTCAACCTCTCCTTACCCCTACAAAATTTCAAGATGGTTATGCCAGCTTTTATAGGAGACACATTGTGCAAGGGAGACTGGATGTGCTCCCTGGATCTGAAGGACACGTGTCTACATGTCCCGATTTGGCAGCCCTGTTAGGCAGAATCCAGTGCAGTTCCCTTAGGGAGCACTACACCAGATTAGGACTACAGGTGAGAGCAATAAATCCCCTTTGGTATCAGTCTGTACCACAGAGATTTAGTTGGTAGCTGTGGCTGAGCAGTCAGACCTATCTCAAGAGGGAGATGAGCAGTATTCAGGGTTTACACAATAGGCCTACAGTACTATGGCACAAGGAAACACTGACCAAAGCTTTGTATTAAAAAGTAGTTGTATATTTATTTTATACACTTCTAATAAAACACATGTATCACAGTCTTCAAGCAAGTTAAATTAAGTCAAAGGAAAATATACGCACTCCCAAGTTAAATTGTAAACCAAGTGAACCAGAGTGAAAACTGAGCAAAACGGCACAGTGACAACTACACACAAGGGATCCTCTAACAAATCCTCACAAGGGAGGGAAAGCACAAGTTATAAAGAAATAGGTTCTTACACACCCTATCAACACTTCCCATCAGTTTGTGAACCAGTTTAAGCAAGGCAGTGTATCAGAATAAGCAATACTTAAATGAAAACTGAGCAAAATGGCATGTCACAAGGTTCAGAAATGGGATGGAAAGGGTAGTTAAAGAAAATAGGTGCACCACACAGTTCTAGTTGAGAATCAATCTAAAGAAGGCAGATCTAACAAATGTGACCAGAGTCAGTAGGCCTGTGCCAAAGTTAGTTGGTACAGGGCAAGGACCCAGGAGCAAAAATGTTCTTGTAGATGCAGTCAAGTCTTTGGTTAATGAAGTGGAAAAGGCGGATGCAGGCGTTGAAAAGACAATGTTAAGAGAGAGGGGCGGCCAACCCAACAGGTAGGTAAAGGATTTAAAACACCCTTAGTGCTACCGCGAAGAAAGGGCGGCCTGGCGGAACAATGTACCTTTAAATGAAGAAGTGGCTCCTGTGGTGGCGGTTGTTCCTGGTAGTTCCTGCAGTTCGTGTGATCCAGCAGAGGAAGAGAGGCTCTCGTCATGGAGGAAGGTTCGAGTTACTGCACTACCCAGGGATGAAACCAGCCGCGGTGCTGCCCGACGAATAAAAGGTACGCTCCTTTAAATCGCGGTCCGGGTGGACTGATGCCTGGCTATCCGGCCTCCGAGTACAGGGTACGGGAGTTAAACAATAGTAAAAACTATAAACCCTTTCCAGTATCTCCATAGTAAGATGGTTTGTTCTGGTTTAGTTCATAAGAATTGACTAGTAAAGTCAATGGGGACTTAACATGCCCTGGGAGACAGTCAGTCCCAGGGTATGGAGTCTGTTTGGGGGTCGCTACGACACCCCTGTGTCACTGCACTGAGGGTGCCGTGTAACACATGTGAGTAAAGATGGTTTCTATGGGGTGAGAAAATCCCATAGACATTAAACACAAAAATAGCCTAGAACACACACAGCAAAAAATGCCTAAGAGTGGGAAAAAGAGTCTCATTCTTAGCAGGAAAAAGAAACAAAACCCTTCAAATCCTGCAAACCTGCTGGGGGACTCTATAGGTAAGGGAAATTAGCCATAGAATGAGAATTCTCCCTAACAAGCCCCATCGTTCTTTCCTCTGGTTCTGGATCATGGGCTACCATTTCCAATACAAGGTCCTTCCTTTTGGACTGAACTCTGCCCCAGGGTCTTCACCAGACTCATGAATACGTTGGCTGCCCTCCTCAAAGCGCAGGGCTTCCACTTCTTATAGAGATAGACCATGCCGGTCCTCTACCCAAAACAGTCTCCCCTGATCGAGATGGGGGAGGGAGGGGCAGCACGGTAGTCCTACAGGGCACGGACATCTCCCCCACCCCACCCGGAAAGACAGACACGCCGCAGCACGCACCAAATAATAAGCTGCATCTACTTAGGAGGGCGGCCCCACACAATCAACGCGAGCACCAATATAAGGACCCGGGGGGTTAAGTGCGCACAGAATTGAGGGGGCAGAGGCATTGGCACAACCCATGGCAAGCCCCCCACGGGGAGCTGGAGTGACAGCGAGCCCAGACACCACGCAGCCAGCGGCAGCAGCCCCCGAGCAACCGTTAAATCCAGCCTATATCTCGCCAGCACAGTAAACCTGCACAGGGCAAAGCACATCCCAGAACGCCAACATAAGGACCGTAGGGCTAAGGCGCTTAGAACAGAGGGGGCGGCTCCATTGGCCCAATACACGGCATATCCCCCATGGGGAGCTGAGGTGACATCGAGCTCAGGCCCCACATGCCCAGAGGCAACGGCCCCCGGGAAACTACTAAATCCTGCCTAAATCATGCCAACACAGCGAGCCTAAAAAGGGCAGAGCATACCCCAGAGGCCTCCAGTCGCCACGTACACTGGGGGTCAGGTGTACATATCGGAAAACGGAAGGAAACTGGTAGATCAGCATACACCACGCAAGATCCCACAGAAAAGAGACCTACTCGGGATCTGTTACCCGCAACGTGGCTCGCCCCCTCCTCTCTTGACCCCACTGAATTGGGAGAAGATAGGGTTATACAAGAAAAGTGACACCATGCCGCACACACAGTGAGACAAATCGGGAAACCACCTCAACAGGCAACTTCAGGTGACCCCACTCATCCCAAGAACTGCACAGCGCGACACATACAGAATCCTCATCGTGGTCACATCACAGGGCGTGCAAACTATCTCTGACAGAGCCAC
This sequence comes from Ambystoma mexicanum, assembly GCF_040938575.1. Classification (NCBI taxonomy): domain Eukaryota; kingdom Metazoa; phylum Chordata; class Amphibia; order Caudata; family Ambystomatidae; genus Ambystoma; species Ambystoma mexicanum. The sequence continues at coordinate 303,667,117 of NC_090926.1, forward strand.
AATGGGTAAAACAGACAAATCACAAAGAAAGCTCACTTTTGATGCAGGCCCTGCACCTAAGGCACCCAGAGCAGAAAGTCACCCGTAAGCCCCATCAAATCAGACACGTCTGGAGGAAGACCAATCCCAACCAATAGAAATTCGGGAGATATTAATGGACTTGAAGGCAGGAATAGGCAACCTGGACAGTAAGATAGATACACTGTCGTCCAAGGTGGATCTCCTACATCGCCTCGACAAACACAGCGACAAAGAGTCTCAGACCTCGATGACAGTGTGACTTCACTGACCGCAAGAGTCTCTAGGCTAGAGGGGCAAATGAAAACGGTGTTGCCTAAAAATGAGGATTTGGAAGGCCGCTCCAGGCGTAATAACATAAGAGTGGTCAGCATCAGAGAGCAACAACTTCAAATTAAAATGGAGGAGCATATCGAGAAAATATGCAGGGACCTCTTCGGAGCCACGGAACTGTCGCAGCTGTTTGTGGTGGAGAGGGCTCACAGGATCCCAGCCACCAAGACCCATCCCTGGGGCACCACCACGACCAATCATAGCCAAGCTACTAAGCTATAAAGACAGGGACACAATCTTGAGATTGGCAAGAGAAAAAGGTAAACTCCAGTATGATGGCGATGACATACAATTCTACCGGGACTTCTCACCGTCAGTTCAGGCCCAGAGAAGATCCTTTGCTCTCGTCAAGCGAAGATTACGCGACGACCAGATTATCTACTCGATGCTCTTCCCTGCGAAACTGCGCATCCAGTATGAAGGAAAGGCAGTTTTTAAACTCCCCGGATGAAGCCACTCTGTTTCTTGATAGACAGGGATGCAAAAACGCAAGCAATACCCTCAGACCACCGAGAAGAGAACGAGCAGGAAGAATGCCACAATGAAGTAAGACCATGAAACCTGCCCGAAACCAGATAGTATGCAACAGCAGGGCAATATTGATAAACCAGGAAGAGGAGCACATCTCTTGGGAAGACACCAGCACCCCATGCGCAGCAACTTTTTTCTTCCAAGTTGGGGGGGGGTGTTCCAAACGGACAAGTTGGGGGTTGCTTGTGTAAAGGAAAATGTTTTGTTATTGTTAACGAGACGCACCACTCGTCCCTCGCCCTCCACCACCTCGGTCCCACGACCCCGGAGTGCACACTGGTCCCCGCCAGAAATGGAACGAACATCAAGCACACCGCCGACACACAGCCCCCCGGGGCACTGGCCACAAGTAATCGCAATATCTGTGTCCCCGTGGGCCTTAAACAAATTAACCATCTTCACGTTCAAGGTAGCATCATGGAATATTAGAGGCAGCAATCACCCAGCCAAAACGAGTAAGATCCTTCAACTCCTCAGACGCCATAAAATGGAGGTGGCAATGATCAAAGAGACCCATCACAGCGAGAATCTCTGGGCGCGAAATTGGGGCTGCCATCTGTATTTCTCTTCCTATTCGTCCTATGCTAGAGGGGTGGCAATCCTTATCCATCCAGCGATAGCCTTCCGCCTGATAAAAACAGAAAAAGACGCAGAGAGCTCCTGGTGCAGGGAGTCATAGCGGGCAAAGAGGTGGTATTTGTGAACTCCTACGCACCTAACACAGACGGCGCAAACAACTTCATCAACTGGGTGCTCTCCCGGCTAGCAAACTTGGACAATCCAACTATAATATGGGGTAGCGATCTGAACACGCACATCGATCCGCAGAAAGATAAATCACAGTCAGCAACAATAAATCCATCCAAAGCCAGTCTACAGGTGCAGGAGATTTGCAAGGCATATGACCTAATAGACATCTGGAGACACCAGAACTGGGAAAGTCGAGATTACACCTTCCACTCAAGCGTCCACAATATGAGCTCACACATAGACTATTTCCTTGTCTCGCTACACAGCAAGTGGCAATGGGGCTTATGCCAAATACTTCCAAAGACCTCCTCAGATCACACCACAGTGATCCTCGAGTGCAGCCCCCCAGACACCAGGCCAAGACCACCCCAATGGAGGCTCAAACCCGGAGCGCTTGCGGACCAGGTGTTTGCGACAGAGCTTCGAGAATAAATCGCCACTTTCCTCGAAGTTAACATGGGTACAGTTGACTCTGCGGGCACCCTCTGGGAATCACTAAAATGTTTCATAAGAGGGATGTGCATTGCAAAAGAAAATGGCATACTGAAACTAATACGCCGCGAATTGACCACCAGCAAAGACCGGCTAAAGACTCTAGGCAGGCAGAACTCAAGCAAGAACTCCTGCACTTTGGATCAGAACGTGAACTAAAGTTTTTAGGACACAGGCACAGGATCCGCCAATATGGCGAGGGTCAAAGACCCAGAGCCCTCCTAACGTGCCTGATCGCAGCAGATAGGAAGCCAACAAGGGTAGAGAGAATCTGGTCCCCACAAGGGGAATTAGTGCACAGGGAGGAAGATATAGTTGAGGTGTTTGGTTCCTTCTTCCAAGGGCTATATAGCGCCAGACATCACACTGACATCGAGACCATATGCAGTTACCTCAATGATACCGAGCTGTACTCGGTGGAAAGAGAACTGCGGGAGCCCATAAACGACCCTGTCACGCTTGAGAAGATCCTACAAGCAATAAAGAGTTTACTTCCCTCTAAAGCTCCTGGGCCCGACGGGCTAATAGGGGAATTCTATAAAACTCATGCGCACATCGTAGCTCCCCTCCTGTTAAAAGTTTATGAAGAAGCGTCTGAGTCTGGCACTCTCCCACAAACACTAAGAGAAGCCAATGTAATCCTTTTACACTGAAAGATAAGCCCCCCCGAAGAACGTACATCCTATAGACCAATTTCATTAATAAACCTTGATAACTAGATCCTAGCAAACAGACTACTCCCACTAATGCCTGCACTGGTACTCACTGACCAGGCGGGCCTCGTGCCAGGGCGCAATACAACATTCGGCATAAGGAGAATGTTTGGGGTAATGGCCGTACTCAATCCCGATCACCAAGCGATAGCAGTATTACTAGACGCGGAGAAGGACTTAGACTCAGTCGAATGGCCCTTCTTGTTCGCAGTGCTAAGGCAACTCAGACTTGGGAACCAATTCATCAAGTTAGTCTCCCTCTTATATAATGAACCACAATCGACGATTGTTCTAGGAACAAAATCCGCAAACATTAAACTCCAACGTGGGACAAGGCAGGGATGTCCACTGTCCGCCCTGATCTTTGTGTTGATAATGGAGCCCCTAGCATCTGGCCTGCGAGATCGGAAAATTCAAAGAGGACTCAACATTGGGCCTCAAACTAATAATATCCCTATACGCTGACGACATAGTGCTCTTTGTTAAAAACCCCTGTGAAAACCTAAATCCCATCATGCACGAAATAGTAAAATTCGGTCTGTTCAGGGCTAAAAATCAACGACTCCAAATTGATCATTTTTCCCCTGACTACCAATACTAAACAATTTGCAGACAATTACAACTTTGAACGGGAGCACGCCCACGTTCGGTACCTGGGGATAATAATGTCACTGAACTACCATGAGATTTTCAGAGACAATTATGAAAGTACTCTAAAAACTTTACAGGAAGAGGTGAACAGGTGGAAATCGCTTCCACTGACCCTATGGGGTAGGGTATCACTAGTGAAAATCGTAATTCTCCCCAAATTTCTATACTTGTTATCTAACATTCCATCATGTTGTCACGCCGCTTCCTGAGGACTGTGAGGAGTCTAGTGTTGGACTTGGTCTGGGTGGGTAAACCTGCAAGGGTGGCGTACTCATCTCTCACGTTACCGGTGGCCAAAGGGGGTCTTGCCCTTCCTGATTTAGAAAGATACTACTGGGCGGCTCAGGCTCAGTTCCTAAGCCACTGGTATTCAACCCAGTTCATCCGACCACATGTCCAGGTTGAACGAGCCCTGGCCTCGCCGAATCTGCTGAGAGCGGTGGTCATTAGCCAGCGAGCAGTGCCACACACAACTTTGAACATTGTACAGTCCACATATGCAATCTGGAGGAAAATGGCCCAAAAATACAACATACAGATCAGATACTCCCCTCTCCTACCCATCAGGTTCATACCAGGGATACCCCTCCCTGCAGAAAGTGTTCCTCCATTGGGCGGACAAAATCAAAATGAGCACACTGAGCGACCTATTTGATCAAGAAACCTTCATAACCCCCCAACAGGCAAAAGAGAGAGTCAGCACCACCTCCTTAGACATATTTATCTACTTCAGACTACGCTATGCCATGCAAGAACTCATGCTCTCGTTCCCACAACAACCATCAAGGTGGCAGCTACTACACAGGGTTATACAGGCGCAAGGGGAAGGAAAGCTAGTTTCAACTATATACAGATCCCTTCTAACTGACACAATGCCAACAAACCCAAGAATAAAGGAAAGATGGAAAAGGGCCTTGCAATCCCCTATCCCAGAGGAAGAATGAGACTATATATTACAGCAGACACAGAAAGTGGCATTGAACTCACGTTTGAAAAAATACATTTCAACTATGTACATCAAACATACTACACGCCAGCTAAAAGAAAGGATACATCACCCAGAGTCAAACTCTGCATGTGACAGATGTGGCACGCCGGCAGCTGATGTCCTACATCTTGCCTGGAGCTGCCCAGTGGTGGCCCGGTTCTGGACAGGCGCACTCCACGAGACTGAAGCAATCATAGGAGAGGAGCTGAGACCCGTGCCCACGTTGGCACTACTGGGGATGACGAAATACCTCTCAATGTCAACGAGGAAACTGGCAAACCTTTTGCTAGTGTTGGCACGCAGAAGAATAGCCATGTCCTGGGGACGGGGCCCAGCCCCCACATTAACGAACTGGCAGAAGGACATCTTCTATTACCAAGAGGTGGAAACAGAATTCATTAGAACACGGCCTCTGCATGCGAGACCTCCAGACATTTGGGGACCATACGTATCATATCTGCTTTCTAACACTGATACCCCGACATCGCAGATGACATTTGAAACTACTAATCAAGTCGATTAGGAAGTAACAACACCACGGCATGCAGAGGCGACAATGGACAACATTAAGTGCACTGGGGGGTGGGAGGAGGGAGGGGAATATTTTCGGTGCAAGTTGATGAGCCCACAGTTGGGGCCGTTCATGTATTAATGTAAATTGGTAAATTCAAAAATAAAGTTCTAAAAAAAAAAATCACAGAAGTTCCGGATGGTCACCCTTCAGCACGTGTTAGGACAGCTGGAAGAAGGGGATTTCCTGTCGTCGTTGGACTTGGGGGATGCCTACTTTCACATCCCCATCCACAAAGGACACCACAAGTTCCTGCGCTTCGTGGTTCAAGGGCAGCACTATCAGTTCAAGGCCCTTCCCTTCAGACTAAAGTCGGCACCAAGGGTCTTCACCAAGTGCCAGGTGCCGGTGGTGGCGCGTCTCTGTCTCCGAGGGATCCACGTTTACCCCTACCTGGACGACTGGCTAATCCGGGCGAAATCGAGGGAGATCGCCGTCGCTCACACGGCGGAAACCGTCCATCTGCTGACCTAGTTGGGACCTCGGTGAACTATGCGAAGTCTTGCTTGGTGCTATCACAAGATGCACTGTTGCTGGGGTCTCGACTGGACATGGTGTTGTGCTTGGCGTCTCCGTCAGAGGAGAGGATAGCGGCCATCCTGGGCAAGGTGCACTGGCTGTTGACACTGAAGATCACAAGGGTAAGATCCATAAAATCCCTTCTCGGCATGATGTTGTCATGCATATACCTCGTTCGACTGCAGGCTGCGGATGCGGCCACTGCAAGAGTACTTCGACGCCCGTTGGATCCAGGTATCGGGAAGCTTCCAGGACAAGATCTTTCTTGACGAGATGTTCCGTTGAGTGATACGGTGGTGGGGTGTCCGCGTGCATCTGTCGGCGGGCACAGACTTCCAGACCCCGCTGCATCAGGAGACTGTCACGACGGACGCCTCCTTGGAAGGATGGGGTGCGCACATCAGAGGTCTCCATGCAAGAGGCCTGTGGCTGCCAGAGGAGAAGTCATTGCATATCAACATTCTGGAGCTCCGGGCATTGTTTTGGGCCCCAAGTCCTTCCTTCCGTCCCTCAAGGGCAAGGTGGTACGGGTCTTCACGGACACCACCACCATGATGTTCTACATCCGGAAGCAGGGGGGCACCAGATCTCCAGCACACTCCAGAGAGGCTCTGGACCTATGACACTAGGCTGTGGCCCAAGGGATTTTACTCGTCCCGTTTCATCTGGCGGGAGTGAAGAGCCTCATCGCCGACTCCCTCAGCAGGGAGCTGCGCTCGTGCCACAAGTGGGAGCTTCAGCAGGATCAAGTGCATCTTCTATTCCGACAATGGGTCAATCCCCACATCGATCTGTTTGCGACGGCGACAAACACCAAGTGCTGGAGCTTTGCCAGCAGGTTTCCCCAGCCGGGGAGCATGGGGAATGCATTCTCTTTCCCCTGGGATGGCCTCTTTCTCTATGCGTTCTCTCCGTTGCCGTTGCTTCTGCGACTCATCAATCAACTCAGACGGTCCCGATGCAGGATGATCCTCATCACACCGGTGTGGCCGAGACAAATATGGTACCCGGACCTTCTGGACTTGTCAGCGTCCCCTCCAGTCAGGCTTCTGACGGATGCAGATCTGCTCGCCAGGGAAGGAGGCGTGATTCTGCACCACGACCCAGGGTCGCTGAACTTGCAGGCCTGGCTCCTGCAGCACTAGTCTGGAGGATACGAGATCCCAGTGGACTGCAAGGAGGTGCTTGCCAGGGCTGCTTCTACTCTTAAATGCTACTGACATAAATGGAAGAGGTTCACCGTCTGGTGCCGTGCACAGAAGATAAACCCTCTACGGATTACGGCCCCTCAATTGCTGCTGTACTTGCTGTCGCTGGCCAAGGCGGGGCTATCGCACGCTTCCATCAAGATTCATCTAGCGGCTATCTCCCGCTACACCAGAACTCTGTGCGGTTATCGCTTTGGTCGCACCGCCTGGTCAAGGAGTTCATGAAAGGACTTTTCCATTTGTTCCCGCCGACGAAGGGTCCGGCCCCGGTGTGGGAGCTCACTGTGGTGCTCACTAGGCTCATGGGTCCTCTGCTCGAGCCTCTGCATTCAGCGCCACTAAAATTCCTATCATGGAAGATGGCGTTTCTTGTGGCCATCACCTCCGCACAACGAGTGAGAGATATCCAAGCCCTCTCCTGTAAACCTGCCTGCTTAACATTACACAAAACGAGGGTTATGCTGTGGACGCACCCCTCCTTCATGCCCATGGTGCCATCGGACTTTCATCTCAACGAGCCCTTGCTGTTACCTGTTTTCTTCCCATCGCCTTCGTTGCCGGCCAGTGGACTCTGCACTCGCTGGATGTGGCTAGAGTGCTGAAGTTCTACGTGGACCGCACGAAGAGTTTTCAGAAGACATCACAGCTGTTTGTAAACTTTGACCTGTGAACCAAGCGAAGGTCCTCTCCAAGGCTTCCATTTCCAGGTGGCTCTCTGGCTCCATTGTTGGACAGAATCATATGCAGTGCCCTTAGGGACCAATGCACACAATTAAGACTACAAGTGGCAATACAAGTTCACCTTTGGTACAAGCCTGTACTACACAGAGAGTGGTAACAATGGCTGAGCAGCCAGACTTATCTCAAGAGCAAATGAGCAGTAGTAGAGATACACAAAGGACTACAATTACTGTGACTCGAGCAAACACTGACTCTGTTTCTGGTTAAAAAATATAAGTATTTATTTTTGAACCATCTGTTCACAAAACACTTCACTTCTAGTGATAATAAAACCACACTTAAAATGTACTACCCAACCAATTCCACTTGTGCAGAACACCTCGAGTCCTGCCGTTTATGCCAAAATCCCCCATTCAAACAGCCTGGCTGTCAATCACTCAGCAGGGGGGTTGTCCAGCCCGGACAACCACCTCAGCCAATCGACACAAATTGCGACTTGGGTCTCCAAGGAGACCCTGTGCAGGGGTTGACCAAACACCCCCCCCCCTCACATTCAGCCCACCTAGACACCCAGACGCCAAAGGAGGGCTTCTGGACAGAAGCCTGCCCAAGGTCAGCGAACAAAGAAGGCAAACCTGTTTGGCGTGAAAAGTAAAACACAAGAAGGACCGTAACAAAAAGAAATGGCGACTAAACCCGACCAGAGCCAAAATAACAATTATTTGGTCAAGCGGGTTTGTTAGAGGCTAATATAATAGCCTAAAACAGTACCACGTTTATATAGTATAATCGCGGTAGAAAAGTTAGGGTAGATACCACTGCCACCAGCCAAGTCTAAATGTTAAGAGAGCAAAACAAAGCTCCAAGAGGCACAGACAAAAAGGGGTAGGAATTAACCCTTTGCAATACTCTATGTAAGATGGGGTGTACTGGGTCTGTAGTTTAAAGTGACTAAAGTTAATGGCAACTTTACATGTTTCTGGGGGACAGTAGTCAGCCCCAGAAAAATGGAGTCAGTGGGAAATCTCAAAGACAACCCTGTGTCACTCCACTGAAGGTGCTGGGTAACGCACACAAAAAGTGGGGCTCATGGAGTGGTGTGGCTCCAGAGCCCAAGATCACACAAAAAGTAGAAATACACATGGCAAAACACATGTAAGAGTGGGAAAAAAGCTCACACTCTTACCAGGTGGAAAATAAATTAAACCCCAGAAATCCAGCAACGCTGCTGAGCGACTCAGTAGGTGAGGGGAAATTAGCCATAAATGAGAATTCTCCCTAACATGCATCACCCATTGTCACCGGTTGGCAAACCTACCTGTGCCTGGCCGTCCGAGAGCCCATTCGACCAGAGCGATCTCTGCAACTACGGCGTTCCTGTCTGGTGTGCCCCTGCTGGGCATTTGCAGAGCTGCTACGTGGAGGTCGACTCACACCTTCACGAGATTCTACTGCGTTGACCGGGATTCCAGGGAGGAGTCCAGAGTCGGCAAAGCAGTGCTGCACAACCTGTTCGCTTGAAGGTGAGCCTGGTGAGGAGGTAATAGATGCTTAATGTTGAGATGTTGAAATGCTTCATATTGAGCCTTGCCACCTCCCGTGGTTGTGCATGTGTGTACTGCTATGTATTCTTTATTCATGAGCATGTGAATCCATGCCAGATCCCATGCTGGAGAAGGAACGAGTTACTTACCTGTAACTGTTCTCCAGCAATGGGTCTGGTGTGGATTCACATGCGAACCCTCCCGCCTACCCCTTTGCGGCTCTTCTCTTGGTCCTACTGCCACTTTACCTGCTACCAAATCTGAAGATGGCTGCCAGAGGAGGGGCTTGGGTAGAGGGCAGTCATTGGCTGGGGGCAGTATGACCCAGAGACCAGTGATTGGTTGTTAGGAGAAAGACAGTCCAGAAACGAAACTGAAACTTTTTTTTTTCTTTGCAGAGGATTCCCAGCCTGACGGGCAATATTTGTGAGCATGTGAATCCATGCCAGACCCATGCTGGAGAACAACAGTTACAGGTAAGTAACCTGTTCCTTTCGCTCAATCTCAAGAAGTCGCAGCTGCAGCCCACGCAGACCTTGACATTCTTGGTCCTCATCTGGGACACATGCTCCGAGAAGGTATTGCCGTTGGAGGACAAGATCTCGCCCATCAAGATGGCCACCACCCACTTCCTCAGCAGGGAAGTGACCTCGGCATGGTGTTACCAGCATCTCCTAGGTCTCTTGGCGGCAGTCCTATTAGCCGTCCCACACAGGAGACTGAGGATTAAGAGAATTCAGCTGCACTTCGCAGCCTCATGGAATCAGGAGTAGGGCTCTCAATCCGAGATGATCAACGTTCCTCCATCTTTCCACCCGAATGTAACATGGTGGTCCAGGGACAGCAACCTATGGACGGGCCAGCCCTTTCGGCCTCCCTCCCCGCAGGCCACCATCACCACAGACTCCTCGTTCGGTGGCTGCGGAGCCACCCTGGACTATCTCCGTCCACGGCACCTGGACTCGACAGGAGCAGGAATACCTGCTGAATGCCATCTGGGTAGTGCTCTGAGCATTCCTCCCACTTCTCAGGGACAATGTTGTCCTCATCCAGACAGACAACTCAACCAGCATGTACTATGTCAACAAGCAGGGAGGCACCAGATCCCCCTCCTCTGTGCAGACTGGCAATCAGCATGTGGGAGTGGGTCAAGGAAAACGACATCTACGCGGGAATCCAATCTGAGGTGGACAGGCTCAGCAGGTTGGGGGCGTACAATTACGAGTGGCAGCTAAACGAACTAGTTATTCAGGAGATCTTCAACAGGTGAGGTCATCCCCAGGTGGATCTCTTTGCCACCTGGCACAACTAGAAGTGCTCTCAGTTCGCCTCCTTTCAGGGATAGGGCCCCGGCTCCATGGGTCATGCATTTTGGCTTCAGTGGAAAAGCATGACGGCTTACGCCTTCCCGCCCACTCCGCTAATTCACAGAGTGATTTGCAAGTTCAAGGAGTCTCGCCAGCTCAATATCATTCTAATAGCTCTATGGTGGCTGGCCACGCCATGGTTTTCGGAGTTGCTCAGCCTCTGAGATGCCTCAGATTCAACTCCCGACAGGCCCAGCACATCTTCTGGTGCAACAGGGGGCCAGGGTCATCCATCCCACGCAACAGAAGCTAGCTCTCGCAGCGTGGTGCCTGAGCAGGTAGCGCTAAGGCACCTCAGCCTCTCCCAGGCCAATCTGGAAATCATACTGGGTGCTAGGAGCAAGGCTACCAGGGTCCAGTATAAAGTAAATAGATCAGGTTCTGCCACTGGCCAAACTCCAGGGAAATTGACTTCCTGGCATGTACTTTGGACGACGTGCTCTCCTTCTCAGCGCACCTTGCCCACTCGGGCATGTAGGTGGACACCTGCCGTAGTACCTCGCAACCATTGGGGCTTACAGGAACTCTGAGGAGGGGATCTTTTCCTCCGCAAGAAACATTTGACGGGGCTTGCAAGGCTCTACCCGCCCATCAAGAGGCTGCACCCGTGTGGGACCTTAACACAGTCTTGGGCGCCCTGGCGCGCAAACAGTTTGAGCCAAAGGCGTCTGCGGATATCAGGCTGGTCACCATCAAGAAGGCCTTACTAGTGGGCCTCACCTCGGCTCGTAGAGTCAGCAAAATCCAGGCGCTGGTTGCCTCAGAGCCATATACAACCTTTCACAGGGACAAAGTCCTGCGGACACACCCAGCATTTCTTCCCAAGGTGCCATCTGCTTTCCACTTAAACGAGTAAATAGTCCTTCCTACCCTCTTTGCCAATCCTAAGGACGAAGCACAGAGTGCTGCACTGCCTGGATGTCGGGCGTACCCTGAATTCTACCTGGACAGAACCAAGGGCATCCGCAAATCGGACACCCTGTTTGTCACATTCGGCGGCTCAAGACCTGGCTATTAGGCCTCCAAGGCCTCCATATCCCACTGGATGTTCTTGGCCATCAAAGAAGCTTACGAGGGCCAGCACAAGCCGCTTCCGGCCAACATGCATGCCCACGCAGACAGGGCCAATGCAACGGCCATCGCGTTGCAGCGCCATGTCCCTTGTCAAGTCATAAACAGGACGGCCACTTGGGCCACTCCCTCGGCTTTCTGCAAGCATTACTGTTTCGATGCTGCTCTAGATCTGATGCAGTGTTCGGACAGGCGGTTCTCAGCAATCTATTTGCTTAAGGAGGGTCTCCTCTCCACCCTGGGGCTACATTCAGTTGTAATTGGCCATCAGTATGGAGGAAAGGGGACGGGGACGTAAGAGTAATTATAAATTACTCACCGTGGTGACTAAGGTACTTAGTCTTTAGTCCCCTTAGTCAAGGCAGCGCATGCTCCCAGGGCAGCAGCCCTGCACGCCTCTGAATTTAAAGGGGAAGAAGTTTTTTCTGGTGAAAAAGGTTCCGTCTCCCGTCCCTTGGAAGGGACGCCCGTGCAGGATGAACATTGAGTAACTTGTAATTTAATTAACATACATGTTTAAATAAGCATTATTTAAAAAGGCAATTCATTGTAACAATATAAATATACTTAAAAACAAGTTAGTGGATTATCTTTGAATATGCTTCTTACACAATTCCTACACCCTGAGTTGACTACCATAATAAGGACAGTAATGGCATTTATACATCATTCGAGTAAACTTTGCAGATTCTGAGGTTGTAGAAAGAAACGGTTAGGGAAGGAAAAACGTTTAGTTTCTCAGTGCATGTGAGGACAGCTAAAACCTCCAGTGAAGTCTAGATAAACCTTTCCCAGCAGGAACGGTATACAACAAGCTACCCACCTATGAGGGACCAACAGTATCAAAGTTGTTAGGCAGAAACCTGTGCAGTTCCCTTGGGGACCACTGCAAAAGATTTAAGACTACAGGTGTTTGGCAGTAAACCCACTTGGTAGCAGTCTGTACCACACAGATTCACTTGGTAGCTGTGGCTGAGCAGTCAGACTTCCCTCAAGAAGAGTTAGGCAGTATGTAGAGTATACACAATAGATACAGAGTTACAGTAGCACAAGCAAACACTGACCAGTGCTTTGGTGTAAAAGTATATAATTATTTATTTAAAGACACACTTGTAAATTACACTAGCAACAAAAAAAGGTAAGTAAATTCAGCACACAGTCACTATTATATATATACAACCCTAATTACTTATTAGACAAGTCTTAATGAGAAACACCACTTATTTTCCGACAGAGGTGAGCGCTTAACATAAGATGGCACTCTAATAAGTTATTTAAAAAGGGAGGGAAAAAGGCAGAGTTATTGAAGCACACAAAAACCAATACTTTTAGAAGGACCACAGTAAGGCAGGATAGGCAGAGTTCTGCTGGAGAGCAAGGAAGTCAATTGCAAGGCCCACTCTTGGAGAGAGCAAGCAGAAGGGGTCCAGGTTCACACAGTGGGGTTATGCCCAAAGAGTCTTGTAGATAGTTCGTACACAAAGAATGAAATTAAAGTCAGGAAAAGTTAGCTAGGTTGTCCCAGGCCAGCCCAGGTTAGAAAGTCAAGTCTTTACTGTCACCCCGAACGATCTGTCGCAAGGGAAGCCAGGTGGGACACAGTACCTTAAGTGTGAAGGAAGCTCCAGCGGGGGCAGTTGTTCCTGGCAGCGGGTGCAAGTCAGTGTTTCGTCCAGAGGAAGAGGAGTTCTCGCCGTGGAGGAAAGATGAAGGTCGTTGCACTGCCAGGGAAGAAACCAGCCGCGGAGTTCTTCGGTTAAAAGGTACTACCCTTCTCTTCGCGGTAGTGGTAAGCCGTGGTATTCCGGTTGCTGTGGTGCTTGGCCGCCACGAGATGCTCCAGGAAGGTGAAAAGAAGTCAAAACTGGTTATCCCCACCAGTCAAAGGAAGAAGACTCCGGACTGGAGATCTCCTCTGTCGTCTGGAAAAGTCGTGAGACGGTTCAGCAGGGCTCCACCGCTGGTGTCGTTGCAGGTCGGCTCAGCTTCTCCCTCCTCGGATTCTTAGGTCCTGTGGCGACTTCTCAAGTTCCAGTCCCCAAAGCCCTGCTTTTATGCAGCATACCCCCATTCATTCTGTCAATCATTGGCTTTACTAGTCCCAAATTATGAACAGAAACCAGTACAAACCATCATATTGTGGACGTACTGGTCAGGGCCGGCTCACCACTTGGACCGGCCGGCTCACCACTTGGGCCAATCACACAAGAGTGTGACTTGAGTTGCCAAGGCAACTCAGTCCAGGGTGCCTAAACCCCCTCCCACACCCCCTGTGGTACCCAGACAGAGTGGCACCACTTTTGGAGGCTTCTGTGGAGAAGCCCGCCAAAAAGTGGAACAAAGGGCTCGACTTGGGGTGGAGTCACAGAAGAGAACACAAACGCCATTTTAGAATCGAGTTCTGGCAAAAAATACCAACCAGTGAATTAATATTAAATAAACCGGCGGTATGTTTGAGGCTATAGGAATTAAATAATTAAAGTTGGTAGCCTCGAACAATGGGAAAATCCCATAGAGATATATTCGCGGTCGAATATAAAAAGTAGTATCCACTGCCACCAGCCAAAACTCGATCAGGGGGGACGGAGATGTGCCCCCTCGAACAACAGACGCCAGGGCAAACGAACTGCCCTGACCAGTACGTCCACAATATGATGGTTTGTACTGGTTTCTGTTCATAATTTGGGACTAGTAAAGCCAATGGTGACTTTACATGCCCTGGGAGACAGTAGTCAGTCCCAGGATATGGAGTCTATGTTTGGGGGTCGCTACGACACCCCTCGGTTACGTCACGGAGGGTGCTGGGTAACCCACATCAAAAACACATGAGACCCTATGGGGTAAAAGGCCCCATAGCCCATAAAACACAGGGAAAGACAAAGGAACACCTCAAATCATGTCTAAGAGTGGGAGTAAAAAAGTCTCATAAACCCCAAAAATCCAGCGAAGCTGCTGGGGGACTCACTAGGTTTGGGAAATTAGCCTTTACAGAGAATTCTCCCCAACAAAAGTCAATGGACTAGAAGAGTGCCTTCAGGGAACCAGCACAGCCAAAGTCATTTGGGACACAGTCTATGGCTCTGATACACTTTTTGGATCAAAGTCTTGCACAAAGTTAGAGTCTTAGAAAAATCACTTGTAGAGTCACAAGCTGTTAAGCCTTTGTGAAGAGAGTTGGAATGAACTCGTAAAAGGTAAGCCAATGCAATTCCCAAGTGAGAAGAGCGTGGCTAAAGGCCATAAGGTAAGTACCCCAAGCCTAAACAGTACCTCTGGTTAGAAGAATTGGTCCAGCTGGATTCTGTCTTGCTACAGCGGTGCAGACCCTTGTTCCTTAGCCTTGGTCGTAGGGACAAGAGGGAGGATGTCTGGAGGTCTCCTGCAGCGGTTCTTGAGAGGTTGTTGATAGCTACGGGCTCTTTTCGGTTCAGCAGCACTTCGCGGTTTCAGCATTTAGCAAACAGCACCGATGCAGATCTCTGACACCGGTTGTACTCATTGCTCCCTCATTCCTGCACTATGGTGAGGGGGACTCTGGATCTGGAGGTCCTGCTTCAGATGGTGCTTGGGAGTTTCCTGGAGCTTCAGGTTGGATTTGTTCTGTGGCAGATGTTGCACTCCACTACGGACACTCTGCCCCTGCCATTAGGCCTCCGAAGCAATAGAAGCACAGCAAGTGTGGGGTGGTGGTCCAGTGAAGTTCGTCTCAGGGTTAGTTGGTCCCACTAACCCAAGGGGAGAAGTAATTCCATTCAAAGCTTCTCTGTCAAGGTGAGGAGTTTAGCACAGCAGCAGGTCTTCACCAGGAAATTCAAAGGTCCTGGAGGTTGCAGCAAGCTTTGTTCAAAAGTTTCTTCATCTGGTGTTTCTTCCAGTGGTCGACTCTGCCTGTAGTCCCAAAACCCTTGCATTTCAAGCAGGTTTTTTGCATTCATGCAGAGCCTAGGTTGTCGATCACACTGCAGGGTGGCTGTCCTACAAGGACAGCCAGCCAATCAGGGCTAGTTGCAGGGCTAGTTGCATTCAGGCATTCCTGCAGACAAAGGACAGGGGAGTTTCAGGACCCTCCCTCACATTCTGTCCTTCCAGACACACTGGAGCTAGGGGCGGGCTTCAGGGCAAGACAAAGGGCTCCAACCTGTCTAAAGGCACAGAGTAAAACCCAAAGACCTCACAAACAGAAAATGGCGAAAAAAAGACGACCGGGTCCATTTTGACAAAATGGTCACCCATGGGTGCTATACTACAGCCTAGGGTTCAGCCAGCGGTAGAAAAACACAATGGTAGGAAAAGGTAAACCACTGCCTCCTGCCATTTAAAGTAGTTAAGGTAACATAAACATGTTACAGGAGAATGGAGGATAAGGGGCCACTAGGTAACCCTCAGCACCTCGCATAAGATGGTGTGTGCTGGACCTACTAAAAGCAAAGGTAAGTAAAGTCAATTTCACTTTACTATTTTTGAGAACTGTAGTTCACACAATAACAAGTAGGTAACACTTCTGAGAAATCTAAAGGATTTCTGTGAAACTGCAGTGGAGATGCTGTGTCAACATACAAACAGCGGATGCCTGTGGAGTTTGTCAGACTCCAAAAACAGAGAAAACCCAAAAATCCAAATAGAGTAAAACACATGCGTGAGAAAAAGGTCTCACTCCAGGGTTAAAATGTAAAAAGTCCTAAGTCCAGCAAAAGATCTGGGGGTCTCTAAGTTTAAAGGGAATTGGTACAGAATTTAGAATTCTCCCCAACACTCGTCCCCCCCAGACTGAGACAGGAGAATTTAATCCACTCCTGGATAAATCTTATTCCAGTCGGTCATACTTTCTGGAAAGACCATCAGCATTTTGGTGATTACACCCCGACATGTGTTCTATGGTAAAATCATTGTCCATCTCAACCATTTTGGATTCTCCCCCCTTCATCTGCATTAGCCATCTCAAGGGTTTGTGGCCTGTCTGAATAATGAAAGTAGAACCATGCAAGTATGGCTTAAACTTGGCCCCCCACTAGAGCCGCCTGGTGTTACTCTCTCACCCTGAGGTTGCTTCTCGATGTCTTTGCAACTAAACATTTGCTTTAAATAACATTACAATGCTGTCCGTCATTTCTTCTTCTTCCGGTGCACATCTTATGATTATGTTGTCAACAGATGTTTCAGACCACATCCCGGTTGTAACTTTCGCAACTAGTGCTGTCTTTAATTCTGTACATGTTGCTCCTACAGAGACTCCTGCTACATGTGCCTTGTCCTCCGCTTCTTTGCTAAAATTCTCCCTTCTCAACATTTGCTCCCTTCGGGTATATGGAGTGGAGGTTGAGGATTTTCTTATGGTATTCTGCCCTGATTTTCTGGCCATTTCCAAGTCTTGGCTAAATGAAGCCATTTCTTCTGATGCTATTGCTATTCCTGACAATTACCACATCCTTCGGGCTGATCAAAAAGATCGACGAGGGGCCCACTACCTAAGCCCCTCCTCTGGTAGCCATCTTCAGATTCTTACTGCATGTTCAAGTGTTGGGAGTCCTCGTGCTTAGCTCTCGAGCTTTTACTGTGTTTTCGAAGAGTTTTACTCTATTTTTCGCTCAATCGTGCCTTCTGCTCCATCGATCACCCTTCCGATTAATGGGGACCCGTTTTTCGGATTCTTCAGCGCCCCTCAAGGGCGGCTTTCATCTAGTTTCTTTGTGGATGCTTCCAGAAGATTCTTATGCCCTACGCCGCGTGCACAATGTTAAGGAGAAGGATTCCACCCCATTTTCAAGCTTTGCTCCGACTTAAGAAATGTTTTCTCGGACGACAAACATTCCCAGTGTCTTTACTGCCTTTACCCGATGCACAAGGAGGATGATTGTGCATTTTGCCATGAATTTTCGACACGTATGTTGAAGGATTGGCGTAAGCAGCTGAATGAATGGCTGCTGACCAAGGCCTCTACACTGGGTGTGTCCCAGGAGCATGCCTCTCCCGAATCCGGAAACGCTGAGTGGGCTTCTATGTCCTTTGAGGGGGCCCCTCCCGCAGTGGTCCAACAAAAAGCCAAGCACATCGAGTCCACTGCCACCGGGAGCGCCGTTGCGACGGGCTCCTCGGCGGCCAGGGTGCATCTGACGTCTCCTGCAACTTCGGTCACCAGCCAAAGCTCAGGGTCTTCGTCCAAGAGGAAATCGGACCATCCGGGCAAACTCAAGGTGGCTCCGGGGACGGCCAAGGAGAAGTCCAAAGCCAGCCTGCCCACAACGGAGAAGGCCTAGGGGGCCCAAGGCTCCGACCCGCCCCCTAAGGAGAAGGCCAAGCAGGACAAGGGACCAGTCCTGACCATGAATGCCCAGGTACACCCGACGAAGGCTCTGCCTTCAATCGAGGTGGTGGTGGTGTCCCTTTCAGAGGCCGCAGGGCGCACCTCCGAAGGGGAGAGTGTCGCTCCCTGCCAGGACATGAAAAAAGCGGGGGGGGGGGCAGAGGTTCTCCAGGGCACGGATATCTCCTCAGAGGAGGAGCTAGTCTACCTTCAGACCATCCGGGAGGTCGAAGGCGACGAGGGAAATGTCGGGGTCAGGCCATACGATGAGGGCGACAATGAAGGCGACGGAGCCCCAGGACCACGAGGGCCTTGGCTTTCTTCCTGCGCCCCAGCTTGCTATTTGCCTTCCACCTCAGCTGCCCCCTAGAGACTGCTCTGTGGACATTCTCTCTACTCTACATACACTGGTATCCGAGATACAGAGGAGGATGCCTGTTACGCTAATGGCCCTGCCGCAGATCTGGTGACAGCAGACCCCCTGGCAACGGGGGAACCGCCAGCTAAGAAGAGGAAGAGGCACCGACTGCCTCTTTGCCACCCTTCGCTACCCGCTCCTCCCCTGAGGGATGAGACGGATCCTGACACGGCAGCGATGACGGGCACGGACAACGGTGGGACGGGGGACCTGCCGTTGCTGCTGCCCAGATCCTCCCCGCTGAACGAGATAGGCTTGTTTCATGCGATGATCTCCAGAGCTTCGGAGCTCTTCCAGCTTGTGCCAGAGGAGGAGGAGGAGGAGGGCTTCTTGTACCAGTGCCGAGAGCCGAAGAGAAAGACCATCCTTTCAATCCCACTCTTGGATGATATTTGGGACGAAGGGGGTCTCATGAAGAACCCTTCTATGGCCCCAGCAAAGAGGGACGGTCTAGAAAAGAAATACAGGATGCCGGACTCTGCGCCCAAGTGCTTGCAGGCCCAACTGTCACCGGATTCGGTGGTCTCTGCAGCAGCCAAGAAGTAATCAGGTGCTTCTTCCTCAGCAGTGTCCACCCCTTCGGACAGCGAGGGGAAGTAGTTGTATGCTATTGGGCGACGGGTTATGTACTCTGCAGCGACGACCATCAAGGCCACCAATGCCCTCGCTATCGTAGCATGCTACGACCGAGAGCTGTGGTTCAAGCACGCTCCCCTTCTCGACTTCCTTCCCCGATGACCAGAAGGTGAGGTGGCGTTGAACCACGCCATCACGGTGGCCACGGACCTCGCCAACGTGGGGTTCTGCCAGATGGGCAACAGTGTTTCCCTTCGTCGTAGTGGCTGGCTCAAGGCCACCAACTTCCGACAATGTCCAGACAAGGGTTTTGGACATTACCTTTGACGGAGACCATTTCTTCGGGAAGGCTGTAGACGAGTCTCTACAGGCCATCAAGGCAGACACGGAGATGGCACGTGCCCTGGGTACGCTACAGCAGCGACGGCCTTCCTTTTGATCCCGAGGAGGCAAGTCTCCCTGTTCTTCAAAGGTTTACGGCGGGAGCTCCTCTTCGTACCGCCAGCCCTCCTGCTCCCCGGCCCAGGAGACCAACAGGGGCCGTTCCAAGACTTTCAGAAGAGGACGTCGTCGCCAGGGACCCCAAGACGGCCTGTCGACGTCCAAGTAGGAATGAACCGGCCGTGATGTCGGGCCCCCACCCCACCTGTGGACCCTGGTGGGAGGCCGGCTGACTAACTTCACCGACCGTTGGGTGCTGGACGCTCTCACCCATGGTCACACCCTGGAGTTTCAACGGAAGTGTCCCCAATGCCACCAGTGGCCCGTCAGGAAAACACACGTCCCTCAGCTGCTGCTGGAGGTTCGGGCCATGCTAAAGAAGGGAGCAATAGAGCTTGTCCCAAAGATGCTTCGGAGTGTACTCGAGGTACTTACTCGTGAGAAAGAAGACCGGGGATAGAGGCCCATTCTCGACCTCTGACGACTAAACAAATACATTAAATCCGAGACGTTCCGAATGGTCACTCTTCAACACGTGCTCGGAGAGCTAGAAGAGGGAGACTGTCGTCGTTGGACCTGGAGGATGCGTACTTCCACGTCCCAATTCACAAGCGACACTTATTCGTCGTTCTGGGGAAGCATTAAAGGCCCTTTCCTTTGGATTGAAACCGGCGCCAAGGGTCTCCACCAAGGACCTGGCGCCAGTGGCGGCACATCTGAGACTGCAAGGCATCCACGTCTACCCTTATTTGGACAATTGGCTCATCCGGGCCAGCTCAAGGAGCATCACCGTCGACCACGCGGCGAGGACCGTCCGCCTACTGGGAAACGGGGTCAAGAGGCAAACATGTGCTCCATAGATTCTCATGTTAATATAGACCCCCCAGTGGTAGATTCCCCTGTTGACAATCAACCCCTACTCAACGAAGTCTTAGCCAAGGCGGCAGAACACTTCCGTATTGATGCACAGGAAGTACAGGAAGACAGAGACTTTGCTGAACAGTTATTGGGGGACAAAAAGACAGTAGGCCAGTTCATCCCACTGCTAAAGTCGGTACAACGCAGAATACAACCTTCCTTAGAGGCTCCCAATCTCACACGGGCCGTTAACCAGTGTGTGGAGAAACTGTTTAAGCCTGCCCTCTCAGACCCCCTGTACATAAGAGGTGAATTGAAACCATCACAAGAAATAGAGCAGGCACGCCCCTTGTTCCCCCGAGGCACCACTGGATAATGAGAGCAAGAAAATGTATGCAATGGGTAGAAAGATCGCCGCCTCAGCAGCCTACCAGACGAGAATAGCCAACAATGCTACGCTTTTGGCAAGTTATAACTGCAATAAGTGGGAGGTGGTTTCTGCACTAATTTCGTCCGCCCCGGAACCACTTAAATCACAACTACCTCAAGTGGCTGCAGACGGAAGGGCCGTATCTACTTGTCTCCAAGTAAAATTTTGTTGCAGCTGACAATGCTGGGAGGGTCATTGCCGAGGGGACTATTATAAAAAGACATGCATGGCTTTAGGCCACTCTGATTAATATGCCTGTGGAACCTAATGTGCGTTTCGGCAAGGCTGTAGAAGATGCACTCAAGACTGCAAAGGAGGAGTATGACACTCTAAAATCTTTAGGTCAGCTCACAAATGAACCCACTGGTCAAAGGGGTAACAGTAATTTTCACCGTTTTCGGGGCCAAAATTCTCGGAGCATCCGGCTACAATCAGGGCCTAGGCTCCTATGGCAAGAATCGAGGACAAGCCTTCCAAGGCTATCCACGAGGACAACGCAGAGGTCGTGGTGGCCGGGGCAAAGGCCCACCTCGAGGTGGCACCCCACCTCCGAGCAAGTGACATTCTGCTCCTGGTACCCTCCCATGCATCTCCAGTAGAAGGACCCATTTCCAACTTCACCTAAGCGTGGGAGGGTATCACCTCGGACAGATGGATGCTGTCCACGGTAGCAGGGGGCTACTGCATAGAGCTACTTCAATGTCCTCACGACCACCCCCCCACGTCAGAAGGTCCACTCGGAGGAACATCAGTGTATCCTTCTAGAGGAAATTATAGCGCTTCTATTAAAGGACACCATAGACGTGGTACCAATCAACCAGGTAAACGGGGGTATTTATTCAACTTATTTCCTTGTTCCAAAAAAATATCTGTGCCCTGTATTAGATTTGCGCCCTGCATACAAGCATGTCAAGCCACAAAAGTTCTGCATGACTAGGCTACAAGAGGTAATCCTCCTACTAAAAAAGGGGATTACATGGCAACACTGGTTATGAAAGATGCCGATTTTCATATTCCAATGTTTCCAGCGCACAGAATATTCTTGCGTTTCAAGATAGCGAATAAGCACTACCAATTCAAAGTGCTGCCCTTTGGAATAGCCTCGGCTCCAAGGGTATTCACAAAAGTACTGGCGTTAGCGGCAGCGCACCTGCGCAGGGGAGCCATCCCAGTGTACCCTTACTTGGACGACTGGCTCATAACAAGGGAATCGCCTCTGATTTGCAGACAAAACATCCAGACAACAATCGACCTCCTCTTTCAATTCGGCTTCTCAATCAACGAGAAAACATCAAGCCTAGTGCCAAGTACTTCCAAACAGTTCCTCGGAGCTATCCTAAACACAGAGGAAGGATTGGTCTTTCCCTCAGAGGAAAGAGTAAAAAAATCTGTTACTGTAAATACCTCATTATCAGGCCGGCCGCCAGATAAGGGTGCGCAAAGCAATGCGTTTAATTGGCATGATGGCATCTTGCATATACCTGGTTCCTCACGTGCACATGCGCCCCATACAGGAGTGGTTGGCAAAACAATGTTCTCAGGCAAGTGGTCATTGGGACGATTTCGTCGTTTCACCAACACTGGTGCAAAATCTTCGCTTGTGGACGAGAGAAAATCTGACCAAAGGAAAACCCTTCTACAACCCACAGATACAGGCAGTGGTCACAAGGGATGGCTCACTGGCAGCCAGGGGGGGCGGCTCACTACCTTCACCACACAGCTCAGGGTCTGTGGTCTCACACTGCAGCTCTAAACCACATCAATGTGCTGGAACTTCTGGCAGTATTGAAAGCCCTTCAGGCATTTGAACCCCATTTAGCAAACCTGTCAGTGCATTTCCTAACGGATAGCACCACAGCGATGTTTTATACAGCGATGTTTTATATCGACAAACAGGGGGGTACATGCTCTCCAAATCTATCCAGACTTGCACAGAAAATCTGGAAATGGACACTCAGATGGAAAATGTTCCTGTCATCACAACATGTTCCAGGGGAACTCAACGCTCTAGCAGACTCATTGAGCAGAGATCCCCCTACCCGAGGAACACGAGTTGTGTCTACACGAAGAAGTCGTAGAACCTCTTCTCTCAATGGGATTTCCCCAACTATAGACTTATTCGCCACAAGCTAAAATCGTCAATGCCCAGACTTCGCGTCCAGGTTCCCCCAGCCAGGCTACAAGGGGAACGGCCTATGGTTGAACAACTGGTCAGGGAAGTTTGCTTACGCTTTCCCCCCCCCCCCCCCCCCCCGACTCCTCTCATGAGGAAGGTGGTGAACAAGTTACACAAGGAACCAATGACGCTGATCCTTGTTGCTCCTATGTGGGCAACACAACTGTGGTATCCACATCTGCGCAGACTGGCGATGTCCGATCCCATCAAACTCCCGTGCCAGTACAACCTACTCACCCAGCAGGGAGGAATAACAGTGCACCCACAGCCACACTCAGTGAACTTGGCAGCATGGCTCCAGAAGTCATAGAGTTCGGACATCTCAATCTACCACAGAGATGCATGAATATCTTGAAGGAATCAAGAAAACCAAACACTAGCACTAGACACTGTTACTATGATAAATGAAAACGATTCGTAATTTGGTGCCAGAATAAGCAAATCAACCCCATTGATTGTACTCCATCTAACATTCTAACCTATATGCCCCCTTTACTTAGATGCAGGGTTAGTGTTCAACTCCCTAAAAGTCCACCTGGCGGCTTTGTCAGCCTACACCACTTCACATAACAAGGTCTCATGGTGGAAGGTACTGGTCATCAAGTCATTTATGGAAGGGGGTAAAGAGACTCCACCCTCCAATCTTTAACCCACCACCAGGTTGGGCCCTTAATGTGGTACTCGCTAAACTCATGGGATCCCCTTTCGAGCCTATGCCTTATTAGCCATCACTTCTATAAGAAGGGTCAGTGAAATCCAAGCTCTGTCAGTGCAGAATCCTTTCTTTACTATACATAAGGACAAACTGGTTTTACGCACTCACCCTAGGTTTTCACCTAAATTCATATCCAAATTCCTTGTAAACCAGTCTATTGAGCTACTGGCTTTCTTCCAGGAACCCAAGAGCTCTGCTGAGGTAAAACTCCACACACTACATGGGAGTAGAGCGGTCCTCTACTACGTAGACAAGACCAGACCGCTAAGAAAGACAGATCAACTGTTTGTCTCCATAGCGCCAGGCAGAGAAGGAGATTGCATCTCTAAAAATGCCATCTCTAGGCAGATAGTCAGATGTATTCAACTGTGCTATTCTCTAATAAAACACTGCCTCCCGACGAGATTGGCTCGTTCCATGCCATGATCTCTAGGGCCTCGGACCGGTTTCAGCGGACTCCTGAGGAAAAGAAGAAAGTGGGATTCCTGTACCAACGCCGCGAGGCAAAGCGGAAGACCGTGCTGTCGGTTCCTCTGTTGGACGACATTTCGAACAAGAGTCTGTCCCTTATGAAGAAGCCGTCGTCTGCCCCAGCGAAGAGGGACCGGTAGGAAAAGAAATGCAGGGTGCCGGACTCTGCACCCAAGTGTTTAAGGTCCCAGCCTTCACCGGATTCAGTAGTCGCGGCAGCAGCGAGGAAGAAATTCACTGGCTTGGCGGCGTCAACTACCTCCTCTCCCCCGGATAGCGAGGGGAAGAAGTCGGGACGCCATGGGACGACGAGTCATCACATTGGCAGCAACGACCATCAATGCGGCCAACGCCCTCGCCATCATGGCGCGCTCCAACCCCTCCTACACTTCCTTCCTGAGGACAAGAGAGCGGAAGCTTTGGAGATCCTGTCGGACCATGCCATCACAGTGGCCACGGACATTGCTGATACAGGATTCTGCCAAATGGGAAACAGCGTTTTCGACAGGAGGTGCAGTCGAGGGTATTGGACATGCCTTTCGACGGGCTTAATTTGTTTGGAAAGACTGTGAACGAGTCCCTCCTGGCCGTCAAAGCCGATACCGAGAAGGCGCGTGCCTTGTGCACCCTGCAACAGTGACGTCCGTCCTTTCAGACCTCTGGAGGAAAGTCCCAAGGTTCCTTCAAGGGCTTTGGCAGAAGCTAATCGTTGTATTGTCAACTTTCCCGCTCTTCGGCCCAGGAGGCCTACAGGGGCCACACCAAGTCCGGGCGAGGTCGCAGTCGTCAAGGTCCCCAAGGCGGCGCCTCCACGACAAAGCAAGATTGAACCGGCCGTGACGTCGGGGCCCGCTCCCCGGTAAGAGGCCGGCTGGCGAATTTCGTCAGAGTGTGAAAGTCAATTTCCACCGAATGTTGGGTGCTGGACGCTCTGGCCCACGGACACGCTCTGGAATTCCAGCGAAAGTGTTCTCGCATACCACCCATGGCCAGGCAGGAAAACCATGTACCTCAGCTTTTGCTGGAAATGCGGGCCATGCTGAAGGGCGCCATAGAGCTCGTCCCTAAGAGGCTCTGGGGCTCCGGAGTATACTCTCAGTACTTCCTCGTCAAAAAGATACAGGAGGCTGGAGGCCTATCCTGGATCTCCGCTGTCTGAACAAGTACATCAGATCCCAGAAGTTTCGGATAGTCACCCTTCAGCACGTGCTGGGACAGCTGGAAGAAGGGAATTTCCTGTCGTCGCTGGACTTGGAGGATGCCTACTTTCACATCCCCATTCACAAGGGGCACCGCAAGTTTCTGTGCTTCGTAGTTCAAGGGCAACACTATCAGTTCAAGGCCCTTCCCTTCGGATTGAAGTCTGCGCTAAGGGTGTTCACCAAGTGCTTGGCGCCAGTGGCGGAGCAGCTGTGTCTACGAGGGATCCACGTTTACCCCTACCTGGACAACTGGCTCATCAGAGCGAAATCGAGGGAGACCGCCGCCGTCACACACACGGAGGAAACCGTGCAGCTGCTGACAGAGCTGGGGTTCTCCGTGAACTATGCGAAGTCTTGCTTGGTGCCATTGTACGACACACTGTTTCTGGGGTCTCGACTCGACAGTGTCATGCATGGCGTCTCCGTCGGAGGAGAGGATAGCGGCCATCCTGGGCATGGTACAACGGCTGTTGACCCTGAATATTGCAAGGATAAGGTCCATCAAGTGCCTTCTCGGCATGTCATGCATCTACCTCATTCGACTGTGCAGGCTGCGGATGCGGTCACTGCAAGAGTTCCTAGACGCCCGTTGGATCCAGGTATCGGGAAGCTTCGAGGACAAGATCTCTCTCAACAAGGAATTACGTCAAGCAATACAGTGTTGGGGAGTCTGCACACATCTGTCGGCAGGCTCAGATTTCAGATCCCACCTCATCCGGAGACTGTCGCGACGGACGCCTCCCTGGACGGATGGGGCATGCACACCGGAAGTCTCCACACAAGAGGCCTGTGGCTTCCGGATGAGAAGTTGTTGCATATCAACGTACTGGAGCTACAGGCAGTGTTTTGGGCCCTCAAGTCTTTCCTTCCGTCCCTCAAGGGCAAGGTGATATGGGTCTTCACGGACAACACCACCACAATGTTCTGCATCCGGAAGCAGGGGGCACCAGATCCCCAGCGCTCTCCAGAGGTGCGCAGGACCTGTGGCACTAGGCCGTTGCCCAGGGGATGTTCCTCGTCCCGTTTAATCTGGCAGGAGTGAAGAACATAATCGCTGATTCCCTCAGCAGGGAGCTGCACTTATGTCACGAATAGGAGCTTCGGCAGGACCAAGTGGATCTTCTGTTCCGACGATGGGGCAATCCCCACATCGATCTGTTTGCGACGGCGACAAACACCAAGTGCCGGAGGTTCGCCAGCAGGTGCCCCAGCCGGGGAGCATGGGGGACGCGTTCTCATTCCCCTGGGACAGCGTGTTTCTCTATGCGTTCCACCCCACCCCCATTGCCGTTGCTTCTGCGACTCATCAATCAACTCAGACGGTCCCGGTGCAGGATGATCCTCGTTACACCGGCGTGGCCGAGACATATATGGTACCCGGACCTTCTGGACTTGTCAGCGTCCCCTCCAGTCAAGCTTCCGGTGGTCGCAGATCTTCTCGCCAGAGAAGGAGGCGCGATCCTGCATCACAACCCAGGGTCACTGAACTTGCGGGCCTGGCTTGTGCAGCACTAGAATTTGGAGGATACGAGATCCCGGCGGACTGCAAGGAGGTACTTGCCAAGGCCAGGGATTAGTCTACTCTGAAATGCTACGGGCATAAGTGCAAGAGGTTCACCATCTGGTGCCGTGCACAGAAGGTAGACCCTCCTACGGATTATGGCTCCTCATGTGCTGCCGTATTTGCTGTCGCTGGCCAAAGCAGGACTGGCGCATGCTTCCATCAAGGTTCATCTGGCGGCTATCTCCCGCTACACCAGGATTCCGGGGTGGTCGTCGCTGTGGTCGCACCGCCTGGTCAAGGAGTTCATCAAAGGACTTTTCCATTCCCGCCGGTGAAGGCCCCCGGCGTGGGAGCTCAATATGGTACTGACTAGGCTCATGGGTCTACCATTCGAGCCTATGCATTCGGCGCCACGAAAATTCTTATCGTGGAAGACAGCGTTTCTTGTGGACATGACCTCCTCACGACTAGTGGGAGAGATCTAGGCCCTCTCTTGTAAACCTCTGTACTTAACATTTCACGAGAAAAGGGTAGTGCTACAGACGCATCCCTCCTTCATGCCCAAGGTGCTGTCAGACTTTCATCTCAACGAGCCCTTGGTGTTACCCGTTTTCTTCCCGTCGCTTTTGTCGCCGGCTGAAAGGACTTTGCACTCGCTGGATGTGGCTAGAGTTCTACGTGTACCGCACCTAGAGTTTTCGGAAGACGTCACAGCTGTTTGAACTTTGGCCCTGTGAACCAAGGGAAGGTCCTCTCAAGGCTTCCATTTCTTGTGGCTTTCCGGCTGCATCACCCATTGTCACCAGTTGGCAAACTGACCGTTGCCTGGCTGTCCGAGAGCCCACTCTACCAGAGTGATCGCTGCAGCTACGGCGTTCCTGTCTGATGTGCCCCTGCTGGACATCTGCAGGGCTGCTACGTGGAGGTCAACGCCCACCTTCACGAGATTCTGCTGCGTCGACCGGGATTCCAGGGAGGAGTCCAGAGTCGGCCAAGCAGTGCTGCGCAACCTTTTCGCTTGAAGGTGAGCCTGGTGAGGAGGTAATAGATGCTTAATGTTGAGATGTTGAAATGCTTAATGTTGAGCCTTGCCACCTCCCGTGGTTGTGCATGTGTGTACTGCTGTATTCTTTATACATGAGCATGTGAATCCATGCCAGACCCCATGCTGGAGAAGGAACCGCTTACCCCTCTGCAGCTCTTCTCTTGGTCCTACTGCCACTTTACTTGCTACCAAATATGAAGATGGCTGCCAGAGGAGGGATTTAGGTAGAGGACAGTCATTGGCTGGGGGCAGTATGACCCAGAGACCAATGATATTTGTTAGGAGAAAGACAGTTCAGAAGTGAAATTGAAACTGATTTTTTCTTTACCGAGGATTCCCAGCCTGACAACGGGGAATATTCATGAGCATGTGAATCCATGCCAGGCCCATGCTGGAGAACAACAGTTACATGTAAGTGACTTGTTCCATATCCCCATTGCAAAAATACATTTTCCCAAGCATAGTCCCTCCTGTTGGCAGTATTGTAGCTTCTTTTTTATCTGCTTTGTACCCTCTGTGAGCCAGCAATTGCAATAATGCAACAGAATGCCTCCTGTACTGATGTTTATTTTCACTACATCCCAACCGATCATCCACGTACTGGAACTGCCTTACTTCAGTGTTATCCGTACAGGGGTCACAGCTCTCAGTAACCCACCATCATGTGGATTAACAGTCCATATTTATGCTGGCACATATCGCATGTCCTCCTCAAAAAATAAAAACATCTGAGTTACCACTGCCATCAGGGTGCACTGTACCTCCCTATACTGCACCATGACATCGCAGGGGATGCAGATTCCCAAAATAATCTCCCCATTTTGCTCACTTTCCTCAAATAACTCCTTTTTCCTCATTTCGTTTAATTGTATTTAATTGACAGTATTGTCCCTGTCACCATCTTGGGTGGCACCAAGGGTCAGAAAATAAAATCTGTAGGTACTTGCCAACACTTTGTCACAATTTGAGGCACTGCATTTACTAATACCTTAATACCATTAAAATAAATATATCTAGTACCACAGGAACCCCATGGACTACTGACTTTATTGCATTTATTTTTACCGTTGCTTGAGTTACACACTACCCCTTGATCTGTGAATAATACAATTATATTTATTGTACTAAGCAGAACCCTACCCAACAAGTTCACAGGGGAACTCTCTGAATATAACAAGGGGCTCTTACTACCTCCCCTCCCACTTTTATATCTAGCTCCTCAGTGTATGGAACTGCAGAAATAGCCCCAGAGAATCCCTGCATGTAAAGAGTTTTACCTGATGATGGAAAGTTCCCCTCCATGATGCATGATTTAGTTGCACCTGAATGTACCATAAAATAAATTGCCTGATTCCTATTTCCACCTCCACCTAGGGTTCCTCTTCAGGGTGTGCGGTTATCACTGGGATTGGACATGCAAGTGATTTCTGTGGACCGCCTTAATCAGAATATGTATTTGTTCTGGGGAATGAAAAAGAGCTGTCCCCGTCATTGTAACTCCTTGGAATGGGGCGCCTGTTCCCCCTGCCATTCTGTTAAACTGTGTTCCCTCACCCTGCTGTAGTTGTTGCCCTTGCCTGTCAGCCCTATAAGGGGACTGATTTTGCCCCCCTTGCCCAAATTGCTGATTGTTGGGATCCCTACCCTGGAGGTGATGGCTAATAATTAAATCTCATCCCAGGCCTGTTCCTGAATTCCCTTAGAGGAATGCCCCCATTACCTGCAATACCAGGCACTGTGATGTTCCCAATCCTCCTCCCTGAGGCCCTATCCTCCCAAAGCCCCCTGCTCTTGCTCCTCGAAATCCTCCTTTTCCCCTTGGTGCTCCTTCATACTGCCATTGTGGGTTGGGGTGCTGCCCCCCCCCCCCCCACCCCATTGTCCCTGTCCTCCTTCACCCCATAGTGCCACAGTTGTGGCATTCCCAATTTGTTGAGTATCTCTTGTCCTTTTCCCCTGAGCCGGTGCCTTCACTAGTGCTTGAACAACTACCTTATGTAGTTTCTTTTCCACTAGTTTTGCCTAGTCAGTTTGCCGCTTCCGGACTGTCTCCCTGTCCCGCTCCTTGATTCCCTTACAATTGTGGACTATTATACTTTGTGTGTCTGCCCACCCTTTGGCTTCTATTCCCAAAATTGTATCTAGTGCCTTCTGGACCTCTTTTGTTAGTCCCCTCTTTACAATAAAATAAAAGAATGGTACTGTCAACTCTCCACAGGTCCTGTAACTTAAGAATAAACCTAACTGGGTCCTCATCACCCAGTGTGCACTGCATTAAAGAATGTAAGTCAGGAGTATCTGGGTACATCCTTCGTAGGACAGCCCATGCCCATGCCCATGCCCTTGCCTTCACCTCATCAAAAGCTGCTCCATCATGTTCATTATCTGCAAGACATACCCCAGCCCTTGCCCATATGTCCCCAGCCTGGTCCTTAACGATGGTGACCTGTAGACTCTTAAAGTCTCCTAGTGCTAAGGCTACCCCTGCTGTTTAGTTTTCAAATTCATAGATCCATTTACTAGCTCTGGCTATAAGCTGGGGGAGAGCTTTACTCAAATTATTGTTGTCCATTTGAGGCCATGGTGCATGCTTTGTTATCCCTACTTCTTTATGTATTAGAGGCATCTGCGTATCTCTTTTGTTTTCTACCCCTTTAGTAGTATTCTGATCTTAAACTACCATGGTTAAATAGGGTCTATTTCTTGGTCTGTCCCTCCCCACTGCCTCTTTTGGCAGGGACGGGTTTCTCAATGCCTCCTGTCCTTGATCTCCTTCTTGCCCTGCCTCTTCATTATTTCTACCACCTTGATCTTTTCCTCCATTTTCCCTTGCTTGTTCTACTTCTTGTCCCAGGAGCGTCCATACCCTCTGCCCATCATCTTTTTCAACACAAACATTTCTTATTGCCCCAGGGTTGAATCTAAACAAAAACTCTGCTGACTTCCAATCCCCTATTTTCTGTACCGGTACCCTTATTTCTGGTGATACTTCTTCAGGTTCTTGTAACCTGACCAACCTTTCCTGCAATGCTCTTAACTCGCTGCCTGTCTACTTGTGGACCCTCCGGGTACACAATGCTACGGGCATATTGGAGCTTGTGGATGAATTATATGGAGGTGCAAAAGCTCTCGTGTCCCAACCACCCCCCCACACCCCCCAGTTGCTAATCCTGTTGACACTCTCTCTACCTTTGGAGACTTATAACCTGGGTTTTTATACCCTACTGCAGTTTTAGGAGTTACGGGGTATATCCCCTTACATTGGATCTCTTTCTCTCCTTCCTGATCTTCCATACCCTCAACTAATTGACAGAGATCTAGAATCTCTTTTCTTTTTTGGACTTGTTCCCTTCATATTTTGCTGCTACAAAGATGGGCATTTTTTCTAGAATGTTTGTTATGGGAGCCCTGCTCTGGCCAGGAGCAGGACATCCCCCCCCTTACTTTGTGTCTACTATCAATTGTTCATTTATTCTGTCGCAAAACAGTGGCAGAACCCTATGCATGTATTTTATTGGAGTTTCTTCCTCCATAATGTTGCACACGTCCCTAATGTTTCATTAGACCCTACTGCTATGCTGCACGTGCTTCAAAAATACAGATCAACCCATTTTTTCTGCCACCCCCTTACTTTTTCCTCACTTTGATTTCGTCCACACACACACTGTGACTCATTCACCTTCCTTCCTTTTTTACCACAAAAGACAGCAAGAGAAAATATACATACAATAATTGACTGCCATCCAGGCCCATTCCTTATACCGAAACACTACTGTTGTAATACCACATATTGATTTTATAGTTATAAGAAGGTCTGGTACTACCTTCTCAACCTATTATGGCTGAGGATCCCTTACCTCCCTGTCCTTATAAGCTGGGGATCCCTTTCATCTCAGTCTTTTATATATGCTGACTTTCCTTTTCCATTATAAAAAGTAGAAAAACAGAAACGTGACAATTTCAATATATAACCCCACCTCTTATCCAATCTACTCCTTTACACATCACCTGTAATCCAATCTATCCTATCCAATCTTATTCCTCATCACCAAATGTCATATGCCATAATACATCATCACGTTCTATTCCATTGACCTTGTGCATCATTCACATCACCAAATATTTTGTTCACATCAACACATCATACATACATGTTCCCATTGTGTTATCGCTTGCAAGAGTATACTCACGTGGGCGTTGTTCACTCGAGTTTCCTCCGTTCCGAAGCTGGCCTGTGGTTCTGGATGCATGCCCTGCGTCAGTGAGCAGAGTATTTCTTTTAAAATGGCTTCTTCTAAAGTCGCTCAATATACATGGGGTTTTTGATTAAGGGGACAGATCACTATAGCTGGCCGTGGCTCTTTTCCTGGTGATTGGGCCTGGGCTTTGCAAAGTACAGGGGTGAAACTGAGGTCAGGTCAAGGGGTCACCACTGAAAAGTAGGCCATACTTGCAACCCTTAAATACTTTAAGGTTCCCCCTGATCATGCTCACACCAGTGTAAATGTACCCCTCTAGGGAATTGAGGCCAAGAGTATCTTGCAAAAGATAACAAACTTTAATCTTTACAAAAATGAGGAATTGAGGGAATGGCAAAGGACTCTGCCATTCCGACAAGCATTCTGTCTTCCATGACTGGCTCCTGCATACTAAATGGCAAGCAGGCGCCTTTGTATACTCTTCAACTTGGTCACTGAATACCAGCAGAGCTCATCCAGAACTGTTCTTGCCATACAAGGGATGCTGCAGTCTAGTGTTGCATGTCCAGGTTTACATTTAGACCAGCCTACTTTAACATACTGCTGCCTCTGCAGCAATACATTGTAGCTCTTGTTTGGCATCATTTGCTATGTTATAAACATTCATACATGCATGTTAGGGAGAATTCTCAAAGATGTGCTAATTCCCTTCCCCGTAAAGACCCCCAGCAACTTTGATGGATTTTGAGGACTTGATTTTTTTAACCTGGAGAGAGGGTTGCCCTTTTTCCCACTCTCTGGTGTATTTTACTGTGAATGTTAACTCTGTGTTTCTTTTGGTTGTGGAGTCTGACAAACCCCATAGGCATCATCTTTTACATTGTCACACAGCACCTTCAGTGCAGTGACACAGGGAAGTCTTCCAGATTTCCCAAAGGTTTAACTACCTTCTCTTGGATAACTACTGTTTCCCAGAGCAGTAAAGTGAAATTGAATTTAATTACCATTGTAACTTGCTAGACCCAACACACACTATCTTACAATAGAGTGCTGGAGGGGTTACTTAGTATCTACTTTGTCTAGCTTCTCATGTAACATTATTGTTACCCTTTTCTCATTGAATGGCTGGTGGCAGTGGTTTTGTTTAAACTACCATGGTTTGCATTTACTGTGGGCTGTGTTCACAGCTGCTGTAAAGCAACCGCGGGAGCTATCTTTGTGAAAATGGCACCCGGTCTTCTTTTTTCGCCATTTCTTTGTGGCAAGGTCCTTCTAGAGATTTTTTCTGCGTGCCAAACCAGGTTTGGTCTCTTTGTTCATTTCGTCTTTGGCTGGATTCAGGAGTGAGGCCCGCCTCTGACTCCAGAGTGTCTGGGGTAGACAGGAAGTGAGGGAGTTGCCCGAAAACTCACTGTGCTTCGTTTCCTAGGAGACCCAAATGCAGTTTGTGGTGATTGACAGCTAGGCTGGAATGAATGGGAGAGAACTGAATAAAAGGCGAGTCCTTTGGCTTGGATGTTAGAGTCGACCACTGGATGAAGGAACCGAAGAAGAGCTTGAAGAGGACGCCTGCTGCAACTCCTGGACCGTTGGTTTGCCCGGTGAAGCCCTGCTGCAGTGCTGAAATGCCAAGTTTGCATCGACGGAGAAGCCCCTGCAAGGACAACTTCTCCCTTTGAGTTGGCGGGACCCATCCACTCCAAAGTAAGCCACCTGGATATCCATCTCGCAGCTGGTTGAGTTTCCACAGAGTTGCTGCTGGACACCGTATAGCCAAGGAGAGGAACACCACATTGCGTGCGTTGCTTTTAAGCTGGCCTAGAGCTTTTGGCAGATCCTCCGACTCCAGAAGTCATCAGCTGCTTCTTTTCTTCATTTCTAAGGTACTGTAAAACAAGTCTAATAGAACTTACCTCTTGCTGTAGAATTGCTTGAAACATCTACAACTCACAAGTCTAATCAGCTTGTGGCCCTACATTTGATTCTTCTTTTCATCAGACTCCTAAGAACTTGTGCAAAGACTTTTCCATTTACTTAACAGAATTGCTTAATCCTATACAAGACTTTTGCCCATTGACTTTGGCTTAGCCTATTGAATTGTATGACTCTTCTTGGAGGATCCAAATGTATTTTCCTGCTTAAGAATATTTGTGGTCTCTTGTTGTTCTAATAACCTTTGCCTTTTACCAACTTCTAAAAGTATTCTAAATGCCAACAGTAAGATATTAATGTCCCCAGCACCCTAGTTATTGAAGTCACCTGTGGGTGTAGGTTGCTTCTGTGGGCCATCCCAAAAGGGTCTTTACTGATTTAGAAACTAAGAGTGTACAGTATTGAAGTGTATTTGTGTGTTACTATATTGCTCCCTTCCAAAGAAGGCTTTATAACTGACTGATAAATTATTCATTGTTTATGCAAGAAACCTTGAGTGTAAGATTTTATTTGCATAGCTGTAACTGTGACTCTTGGTGTACCTCCACTACAGCTCACATTTACCCCTCTTCAGATAAGCCTGGCTGCTCAAGATGCTACCAAAACGGTGTAGTACAAGCTTATACCAAAGGTTGGGTAGCCTATACCTGTGGTCCGTTTTGTGTAGTGGTCCCAGAGGGTACTGCATACAAACCTTGCCTAACAATACACATCTTCCTGCCATACTCAACACTTCACTAAATAAAATTATATTTTATCTTGTTCAGTAATTCTCATAAAAACCCTTATTTTTACATATTACATTGCATGTACATTCCCCTACTCTTAGTCTGCATGGGCTTTTGATGGACAGGAACAGCTGCTCATCCACTTTGTGTGCTCTGTGAGAGCTAGCCTCTGTGACACAATTCCTGTAGTCTACTTTTAGCACAGGCTGCATTCCTTATGGCAGATAGCCTGCTTTGAGATAAGCTAAATACAATGTAACCTTTTTACAAATATATTCAGCTAAATAATTATTTGTGCCTTATATTTAAATCCTACCCATCTTTATTTAGTGACCCTCCTCCCACCTGGACTCTTGTAGTGCTTAGAAAACAGTTAACAGAAGTCTTGCCTAATTCTAAAGCGCTGGGGAAGTTTGGGAATGAACGAAAGCACTAGGCTCCTATCCAACACCTTGCCGAACAGTGTGAGGGATGTCTCTTTCATGAGATTGGGTGCTAGCGCATTCCAATTCTTAGGAGCTAGGATGGCAAAACGAGACTAAATTATGCAAAGTCCCGCTTGACTCCATCGCAGGACGTGCTGTTCGTGGGATCCCGGCTCAACACTGTGTCATGCCTGGTGTCAGTCGGAGGAGAGGGTGGCGGCCATCCTGGGCTAGGTACAACGGCTGCTCGCACTGAACTTTGCCACGGTGAGGGCCAACAAGTCTCCGCTCAGCATGATGTCGTCATGCATCTATCTCATCCAACTCTGCAGGCTACGGATGCGGCTGCTGCAGGAGTTCCTCGACGCCCGTTGGATTCAGGTGTCCGGAAGCTTCCAGGACAAGATCGCTCTCGACGAGGGGTTCCGTCGGGCGATAAGATGCTGGGGCATGCGCTCTCATCTGACTGGAGGCGTGGATTTCCAGGCCCTCAACATCAGGAGACTGTAGCGACTGACGCCTCCCTGGAGTCATGGTGAGGAAATCTTCACGCACGAGGCCTGTGGCTGCCGGAGGAAAAGACATTGCACATCAACGTGCTGGAGCTACAAGCGCTGGTTTGGGCCCTCAAATCATTCCTGCTGTCCCTCCAGAGCAAGGTTGTGCGGGTCTTCACAGACAATACCACGACAATGTTTTACATCGGAAAGCAGTGGGCACCAGGTACCTGGCGCTCTCCAAAGAAGCGCAGGACTTGGAGCATTGGGCCGTCGCTCAGAGGATGTTCCTCATCCTGTTTCATGTGGCAGGAGTCAAGAACACGGTCTCCAACTCTGAGCAGGCAACTTTGCTCACGATGAACACCAAGTGCCAGAGATTTGCCAGCAGGTTCCTCCAGCAGGGGAGCATGGGGGATGCATTCTCATTCCCTTGGGAAGGCCTCTTTCTGTACGAGTTCCCTCTGTTGCCGTTGTTACTTCGAGTCATCAATCTACTAAAACAGTGTTGGTGCCGGATGATCCTCATCACACCGGCGTGGCCGAGGCAGATCTGGTACACGGACCTTCTCAGCATGTCGCCGGTACCACTGGCTCCTGCAGCGCTAGAATTCTGTGGCTACGATCTCCCAGCAGACTGCAAGGAAGTTCTCGCCAAGGCTAGAGCATAGTCTACCTTTTAAATGCTATGGACGAGAGTGGAAGAGATTTGCTATTTGGTGTCGTTCCCAGAAGATCGACCTATTTAGGGTCAAAGCTCCTCAGGTACTTCCATATTTGCTGTCGTTTGCCAAATCGGGACAGGCCCACGCCTCCATCAAGGTTCATCTGGCGGCTATCTCCCGCTACACCAGATCCTCCAGGATGACCATCCTTGTGGTCACGCCGATTGGTTTCCCGTGAACCACCTTAATTGACTTTACCCGAGATGAGGGTGGTGCTGCGGACGCACCCTTCCTTCATGCCCAAGGTGCCGTCTTACTTTCATCTAAACGAGCGCTGGGTGTTACCTGTGTTTTTTCCGACACCGTCTTCTCCGGCTGAAAGCACTTTGCACTCGCTGGATGTGGCTAGAGCGCTGAAGTTTTATGTGGCCCGCACAAAGTTTCCGGAAAAACTCTCGCCTCTTTCTGAACTTTGGTCCTGTGAACCATGGGAAGAGCCTGTCACCCACTGTCACTGGTTGGTAAACCGACTGCTGCCTGGCCGTCCGAGCGCCCACTCTAACAGCGCGATCGCTACTACAACAGCGCTCTTGTCTGGTGTGCCCCTGCAGGACATCTGCAGGGATGCGACGTGGAGGTCGACACACACCTTCAGGAAATTCTACTGCGTCGACAGGGATTCCAGGAAGGAGTCTAGAGTCGGCCAACCAGTGCTGCGCAACCTGTTCGCTTGAAGGTGAGGCGTTAAGAGATGCTTATGGTGGAGCCTTGCCACCTCCCCTGGTTGTGCGTGTGTGTACTGCTATGTATTTTCTATTCATGAGCATGTGAATCCATGCCAGACCCCATGCTGGAGAAGGAACAAGTTACTTACCTGTAACTGTTGTTCTCCAGCATGGGTCTGGCATGGATTCACATGCAAAATCTCCCGCCTACCCTTCTACCGCTCTTCTCTTGGTTCTACTGCCACTTTACGTGCTGCCAAATATGAAGATGGCTTCCAGAGGAGGTGCATAGGTAGAGGGCAGTCATTGGCTGAGGACAGTATGACCCAGAGCTCAGTGATTGGTTGTCAGGAGAGAGAGTTGAGAAATTAAACTGAAACTGATGTTTTTCTTTACCGAGGATTCCCAGCCTGACGACGGGGAATATTCATGATCATGTGAATCCATGCCAGACCCTTGCTGAAGAACAACAGTTACAGGTAAGTAACTTCTTTTGTAATCCACCACTGGCACTGAAATCGAAGAGTATGATGAAGGAAAAGCATCTGAGATGATTTCCAGCGACCGGAGAGCCTGCTGTGTAACCTGAGCCTGCTGTAGCCCTTCCTGCCAATCGACCTGGGCACTCTGAAAATGACAACCCTGACCCAGAGCCTGGCGAGACCCAATAGATTCAAGAAGACCTGCATTTTGAGACATCCCAAGTCATTCTGCGACCTTGCGGGGCTGCAATACCCTGGGACCTCGAGCCATTGTGTGGTGCACAGTCTTCCAAATCTCGCTGACACTTTGTGGACTTCCTAGTGTATCTCCAGGGACACGAATCGAGTCAGAAAAGTCCAGAGTGCTGGACCTTTGTAACAACGAGAATTCAACCGCGAGTGTCTACTTCTGTGCTCCTGAAAAAGGCACCAAATCCACAGAGCCGCATTCAGCTGCGATTAAAACCTTGCCTAGAGCCTTCTCGGTTGATCCCTGCAGCAAAGTCCATTCCAAGGTCCTGTTTTCAGTCACCACGGCAAGGAATCCACCAACCAGGTTTTTCGCTGCAGATCCTGAAATCCTCCTACTGCAAAATCATCTTCAATGCTGAGGTACTGTGTTGGCTTGGGTATGTATTTACCTTAAGTCTCGCGATTCCTGCGAAGGGTGGGGTGTTTTCTGCGATTGGAAGGCCTTTCGTCCAGTTCACCCAGTTCCACTGCTAGAATCCGTTTAGGGTTCCTTCTGGGAAGCCCCTGGACCCTCCTCTAACTCTAGAAGTAAAATACTCACCTGTTTGCCCAGTCTTACTAAGGAACTCCGGCTTCTACTTCTTAAGAACCTATCCTGACACTGCCTGCTGGAGACTATATCCTAGTGAACCCCCTTCTGCCACTGAGAACACTCATGCTCCAAAAATAAGGGAAATACTTTTTAGGGATTAGGTATTTTGCTTAGAAAAGAAAATAAGTGTTTATAAGTTACTTACTTGAAAAAGTGTTTGTTGGTAACTGTAACTCTAAGAGTGAACAGTTAAAAAAGTTCTACTTACATTGGATGTGTGATGCACTATTCTCAAAAGTATGTTTAACATCTTTCCTTCCTTAGAAACCTTCTAATGGAAAGTAGATGTAAAGGTATATTACTCACCTGTGATTTGGTTGTGCCGCTTCCCAAAAGTAATGTGTTGGTTTCACCAGATTATTCCTGTTAGGATAATTGTATGAGTGTCCCCCAACTGGGTCTTGCTTCCCCTGACTTGCTGTTGGCCTGTCCAGAAAAAGTCTGCCTTGGGTTTTACATATCTAGAGTAACTTTGTCATTCACTAAAGTGTAACACTGACTTTTGCTTTCCCTGTGCTGTTTTAGACAGACACAGAGTCGTAGGTTTATACCTGCCCCAAGTTGCTGATGGCTGCTTGGAAAACTATATGGGTTTTACTTACCTTGAGTTAGCTGGGTGCCATCCAAAAATAAGTTACTAGCGTTACTGCTTATCTCAATCTGTCTCACTGATCTCAAAAGCACCTGTAATTGGATATTACATCCTTAAATTTTACTCGCATAGTATAACTGTGTGTTATCACAAAAGTAGTTGTAGGTTTTTACTGTACCTAGAATAAGTGTTCACAAAACGTATACTGGCCAGTTGACTGATTGTGATTTGTTACTGAGCATCACTGTACAACTGGTAGAGTATTCTGCCCTTCAATTACTAAATTGTAATCTGAAAGTAACAATTGGTTTTTACTTCCCAAGAATAGGTGTGACTTATACTGAATGTGAGTCAATGGGGGAAGTTGGTGAGCACTAGGAACTGTGGGTTGCTGCGCCTATTTAATTGTTAATAATCTTAATTGCACCAGCAGCCATTAAGTAGAGACTAGAAGGCCTGTGCTCGTGGTGCCTCATATGTACGTCCTGGTAGCTTGGTGGTAGTTTCTATTCAGTTGGTGCTGGTGTCGTAATCCAAAAACTTGTCCCAACTCAGGTGAGTAGGCAGGTAGAGTTCACACGATTCATTATTTTTCATTCATTTTTATTTTGCTTTCATTAATTTCTTAGTAATTTGTCCAACTGTCCTTAGTACAGTCGCATGCAAGGGTGCCTTAACATTGTTTAACATGTGGTGCCGACACGTGTTTCGACCGTAAAAGTCTTTACCAAGACTACCGATGTTTGAAAAGGTCCATAAAACATCATATTGCATTATCATAGTCGGTGGGGTGTGGAGAGTGAGTGTGATTTATAGTGAAGTGTTTCAGTTCATGTACAGTGAAGTGATACAGTGGAGATTGGGTAAAGCACAAGATTGGTTGTTCCAGTTTATAAATTCACCACAAAAGAAAGTCATGTTCAGTTATGTATCAAAATAAAAGATATTATTCAAAATCATGACAATCATTCATAGAGTATCATTTACGATGAGATCAAGTCAAGTTCGAATAGTAGAAAGAAACAAATGGGAGGTAAGGTTGGGGAACAGGTATTAGTATGTTTTCAAGAAAAGGAGAGTTGTCAATGTAGCGTAGTATGGGGTGGCATTGGGGTGAGCTCACCTGTTTGGTGTATGTACTTGGTTAAGTTGGAGTTGGAGCGAAGCGGGAACTCTTAGTGCCCAACGATGTCCTCAGTTGCATGGGGAGCGGAGGTTTTTAGCCAGGGCTCCTGGTAGTCATAACAGGTTGGTACCTGGGTGTGTGTTGAAACAGAATTAGTACAGGCTGTTCTGAAGTCATGTGTTCACAATTGTTATGCTGTGCCTAGAGTCAGTGGCGGGTGGCATGCTGTGGGAGATGGGGAGTAGCGTGGGGCCTGGGTAACTGACATTACAGTTAGGTACCAGAGTATGTATTACGACATTAATGATCCATATAACACTGGGGCCGTGACTTAAGCAAGTAAATTCAGACCATTGCCTGGAGCGAGCATGGTATAAGTGGAGGAGAGGATCTGGTGAGGCCGGCCTGTTTTAGTGCTGGATTGGTGCCGATTTAAGGTTGGGTCTTAGGGTGCGTGAGTGTGGGGTGCCGTGGCTAGCAGGTGGGTCATTAGGCTGGTGCTGGTTGGGGAATCAAAGTGGCATGTGACCATGCAGTGCTGTTAATCAGATAGCATTGGGAAGTTGTGTGTAGGTTGTAACCGTGCCATGCCGCTAATTGGATAGCTAATGGGCAGTTGTGTAGGGGAAGCGTCCTGGCGGACGAGCAAAGGTGCTAACCGTATTAGGCTAAAGAGGAAACCACGTGGGTTAACTTGGCCCAATATTGCAAGGAATTAGGTGTACCAAAACACTGAGTTAATTTGCGGATCGGGGTAGAAGCTGCGTAGCCCATTAAGTGAGCTGGAATGCATGAAGAAGGGCTCAGGTGCCCGGGGACCCCTCTGAAAACCTCTGATTAGAGAAGGCAGAGGGGTCCGTTTCCTCTGTGAAAGCCAGGCTGGTGTTAACCTGGCAAAGGTAGAGGGCCTAGGTAGGGTGCCTTGGGGCCTCGGTGGCTGGGTGCCTGTGGGAGAGGAGATGTGGGAAACACTACCAGTGGGGTTTGCTCACCTGCTATTGGGTGTACGTCACGTACACTGTCCCATCCAATGGGATTGAATAAGCCGCTGTTGTTCCTGCTTCAAGAAAAAGGGCCATTGATGGGCCTGAGTGTAAAACATCCTATTGGAAGAAGTCTACATCAACGTGATTGGCTGGTTGGGCCAAGCCCATCTGCCTGCGCTGAAGAGAGCTGTGGTGCCACAGCGTTCCTGTTGGGCTTCACCAGGCAATAGGTGGGAGCAAGTGCATGTGAAAGTGAGGCAGTGATGGCAGGATGGCCAGAGAGGGTAATGGGTATGCCAGCAGGCCATGGTGCCCTGGGCTTTTAGTGACTGTGGCAAATATGGGCTCCTATTTAATTTAGCCATTGTTGGATGTGCATGTATTAACCAAATGTTGGAGGGGGGTGTGGGGAAGGAGAATTGGGGCGGGTTCCAAGCGCCTTGTTGTGGCGGATTAATCAAGTTTGCACCGGATTATGACAATTTCATAAACACTGGTGGGGCAGGTTGTGTATGAAAATAAGCTGACTTCCCTAGAACTACTGTTAGTTGTTCCTGTTAGGCAAGACTGTATGTAGTAATCCTGTGGGAGACTACACCAGCCTTGTCCTCTTGGCAATGGGCAACCCAACCTTTTTTTTATAGATTTGTACTACTACACAAGTTGGTAGAGTGACCGAGCAGCCTGACTTATCTCAAGAGGGGTCAATGTGAGCTATAGAGGTGTAACATAGAGATTCACAAAACACTTCTACTCAAGGTTCCTTTTTAAAATAATTATTTTAGTTTAACAGTCAGTTTTAAAATAAGCCTTCTTTAGAAAAGGCAATAAGCAACAATAACATACACTTCAAAAATATACACACACCACCACCACCCCTCCCCTGACTTCAATTGCTAGGACACTGTGGCCATTGATATATCACTAACAATATTGTGGAAAAAGGAATAGGTTAGGGAAGGAAACAAATCTTAAGAAAGCTTCTCCAAACAGGTAAGCACTTTGCAATCCCCCAACGAAATATAGGTTAACCCTTTCCCAGCTATACAAGTAACTTATGTATGACTTTTTGAGGGACAGAGATGCACAGAGTCAGAGGCTAAGTGTCTCCAGGGAGCCAAGACAGCAAATGTCTAGGGGAGATGAGGCACTTATTGAAGATGGCACAAAGGTCTTGCACAATGTCAAAGAGTTGGTGGTAAAAAGAATCACTGTTGGGCCACAAGCTGACAGGCTTGTGAAGAGCAAAGATGAAAGCAACTCTGCAAAGGGCAGCCAACAAAAGTCTCCAGTGAGAGCAAGCAAGCTACACACAAGAGGGAAGTACCCCTAGTTTCACAATACAATGAGTCTGAAGAAAAGGTTCCCGCTGCTTTCTGTTACTGTTTTAGTCCTGCAGATCCTGTTGTTCCTGGGCCTCAGTCATGGGGACAAAAGGGTGGATGTCTGGTGACTCCTGCACTACGGTTTGAAGGTCGGTGGCAGCAATGGGCACACTCCAGATCAGCGGCACTTTGTGGTTTCAGCTACTCGCAAATAGCACCAGCATGGTTCTTGGACACCTTATGGGGTCCAGCATTCTGTTGAGGTGGCTCAGGCTTGGATAGTCCTGCTTTGAGGGAGTCCTTAGGATGTTCCCGGAGCTCGGGTCTGGCTTAAAAACGATGAACTCTATTCTGGTGTTCCTGTCCCCTGGCACTCTGTTCCAGCTGCAGTAAAGAAGTACAGCCAACAGGCAGAGGGGGTCCAGTCAAGTTCGTCTTGGGGTCAGTTAGTCCCACCAAACCATGGGAAGAAGTCCTTTCTGGGCTTTTCTAGCGCTTAGAAATTTGGAGCTTCAGGACTGCAGCAGGGCTTCACCTGGCAAACCAATGGTCCAGGAGGGTGCAGCAAGCTTCTCTTGCAGTTTCCTCTTTGGTTCCTTCGTACAGTGGTCGACTCTGCCTTCCTTGCAAAAGACCTCACCTTTTATGCAAGTTTTTCACATTCATTTGCAGCCTAGCTATCACTCCCACAGCAGGGTGGCTGTCCTCCTTGCCAGCCAGCCAGCCCACCCATCCCCTTTGGATGCCTTCCTATAACCAAGGAGTCTAAGCACAGGGAGTTTCGGGAACCTCCCTTGCTTCCTGCCTGCTAGACGGACTGGAGCCAGAGGCAGGCTTCACCAGTGAATCCCACCAAAGACAAAACGAACAAAGGGATCAAAGCTGGTTTGGCACGCATAGTAAATCTCAAGAAGGATCTTGCAAACCAGAAATGGTGAATAAAGAACACCGGGACCATTTTGACAAAATGGGCAGCCATGGGTGCAATACTGCAGCTGAGGATTCGGTCTGCGGTAAAAACACACAATGGTAGGAAATGTAAACCACTGCCACAGCCAATGAATTGTGGTAAGGGTAACATAACGTTTTTTTACATGAGAAGGTAGACAAAGGGGATACTAAGTAACCCCCCAGCACTTAACATAGGATGGTGTGTGCTGGGTCCACAAAGAGAAAAAGGTAATGTTAAGGATTTCAAAGGCACAGTACACTCCAGACCAGTACTCTTTCTAATGGCCGAGGATGCAGCACACAATTAAAACTTTTATTTTATTTATTACAAATTCAGTTTGAGAAGGCACCCAACCCGTCTCACACCCACCTTTACAAATATCCTGGGTCGCAATGGACCATGAACTAGGCCGGTGTGTAATAATACAATATTTATTTATTTTTAAATTCCAATACAAATCACTCAAATGTAATATAGGGCAGCAATCACAAGTATGGTGATAATTACACTGTAATTTGATAGAATACACTTAGTTTGACCTTGTTACATAAGATGTATAATGCATAATTGAATACAGGCAAGATTACTTTTTTGGAAGGTTTTCTGATAGCACCACATTTCCCCCTGCAGCGCTCCTTCAAATCCCTGTTAACCGAATTCTGTGTGGGTAGAAAGGAGTAGCAAAGAGTCGGGTATAGTAATCAACAAACAGAATGAAAATCCGACCTTCCACCTCTCAATGGGATGCAAAATCGGATTGAAAACCTTTGAAAATTGAGCAAAATAATACTCAGAATTACTAAATACTTGTTTTACATGTACTAACAACGGGCATATAGTTCATAGAATTGACTTGGGAAGGAAAAACACAGTGCAGCCATATCACATGTGGAGAAATTGCATTTGCTTATTTTCACATGTTTAAAATGACAGCTTGAAAAAATGGGTTAAACAGACAAAATCTGAATGCGGTTTTGATGCCAAGGGACAGAGGCACATCCCAGGTATAATATGGAAGTGAAAGGATAACTCTGGAGTGATGACAGTATGAGATTCTTAACAGGAAAGGAAACTTGTTTTTTAACAGGAATAATTTCACGAGACAACTCGGTTTTAAAAGGAAATGACCAGTTTTACTGAGACTATATTTTAGTGGCTAGAAAAGAGGAGCGTCGCCCGTAAAAAGGGTTAAGCTGCAGTTTTAACCGCCTCACGCCTTGTGCCTTTTTATGGGGAATTAATCAATGTATTCAAAATAGTACTAAGGACCTACATGAGTTGGAAAGAAAGGCGCTAGCACTTGAAGATCCCTACATATTTTCCTATAAACAAGGTACACAGAGGATTCTGACAGTTAAGGATTTTTGCAAGAGCAGTTATAGGATCTCTATGGGATTAGACCTAAGACAAGATAACACAAGGGATGCAGTTTGTGGTTACTGGGGAAG
Source organism: Ambystoma mexicanum (assembly GCF_040938575.1). Taxonomy (NCBI): domain Eukaryota; kingdom Metazoa; phylum Chordata; class Amphibia; order Caudata; family Ambystomatidae; genus Ambystoma; species Ambystoma mexicanum. Next base: position 303,711,617 of record NC_090926.1, read on the forward strand.
GGAAATACTCACAACAAGTACTTGAATGGGATAGCTTGGACAGCGGACCAGGTTTCTGAACAGTGAGGCAAGATCTGTTCACTGCAAACAGCGACGGGCTCTCCTAGAAGGGGACAGCTGGGCCTAGTTTGGTCACTGGATAGCGAGGTGCATCAGCTGGGCTCTCCTTAAATTATTGGGATTTTTGTGGGGTTTTTCTGGATCAGTGGTCCTGCCTGGATATGGTCAGCTAGCTCTGGTCTGGCAGTGGAATCTGGAATTTTGCAGGGTGAATGTGGAATATCTGGATCTCTTGATGCCCTGGAGCTGGAAAAAACAGAAGAGTCCAGAGCTCCCTCTGCCTCCCCTTTATATAAGGAGCATGACATCACAGGATTTTTACTATGGGGCAGACTCTAACTGAACACACCTTACAATCGGATAGGTGAGCTGTGAAAGTCACCGCCTCCCTGTAAGCAGATTGGACTGAAGGAGGTGGCTCATTTTTAGGGTGAGTGTTTAATGAGGTACCTTTGTTTCACCAAAGTTGTTTTTACCAAAATCAGCTATGGAGCAAAACACTTATTTTTATACCTGTCACCCTTATAAAAAATTAGATAAACGGATCACGATTTTTACCAAAGATATATCATTCAAATCTCAAAACGGTGCGATGACGTTTAGGCATTCTGGCAATCATTCGCCATTTTCATGGAACAAATTTCACCTACAATTGTCTAAATCTATGCATATTATCACTGGTCATGTTCCCATTCATTTTCAAAGTTTTACCATGTATGTTTTCCCGAGAATTCACATTTTTCTGGTGTTTGCGTTCCCAACATGCTAGATAAACCTACAACATCTTATTCTAATGGTGCAAACATGACATTTAAACGGTCATAATTTCACATTTATAGGTCTTTTGATTACTGAAATAAATGACATAAACTGAATAGTCTCTGAAATCAACTGGGCTGGCTTTCTTTTCCAAATATGGGCATTCCTTCCTACCCCCAGCCATATGTCGGGCTCAGTTTATCCCAGTGTTGCCATGGATTCGCCTTTGAAGTCCTTCAGCTTCAGTTGAGGGAAGGTGTCACCAGGAATTCACACTTGTGTTTTCTGGCAGTCCATTGTCTCATGCTGGGGCAGTGCCGCTTTGTCCGACAAGGGTGCTAGATTCTCCCCCTTGCACCATTCATGGTTTCAAGGGGGCTGGTGCACTTGTGGGAAGATGATTCTGTTCCCAGGAAAGGCAGGGCCCTTTGAAGCCAGGGCCTGCCCAACCTGTTCTGCTGGCCTCAAAGTACTTTTATTTATTTTTCTTTCCTTAACCAGAGAGCAAGTCTTTTAGAAATAAATATCATGTATACGTTTAAAGCAAACCCCCATCACATTTCTATGCAAGCACAAAGCCTTAGTTTATCATTACACTTTTAAAAAGGCATATTCTTGTTTGGCAAAAGCACCATTTTACACGTGCGTTAATATTCCTTGAATGTTCCTTTGAATGCAATGCAGTTTTTTTCATCGCATCTGTATTGAGCATTTCCATGGCCCTAGTCAATTTCTACTACACATGAATCTGTTCAATGCAAGGGTCCTTTTAAAACTGACATAAGCAGAGAGAGAGAGGGGGCTTCTTGTGAAGGGTTTGCCTGTGTTATTTTGTTGCAAAAAGTAAAGCGTTTGCAGTACAGCTTGGAGTGAAGCTCGCTGCTATTTCACAGATTTTGCCTGACACAACATGCCATTCAGTTAGGAATGCCCCCATTTGCTGGTGTACACCCTGAATATGGGTGTACATGGATGTGTCTTACTAGAACCAAACTGGGTAATGTTGAAAAGATGAAAAGGGCATCAGTAGCAGTCATTTTAAATACAGAACATTTTCTTTTTCAGTGGGAAGTTTTTTGAGCTGGCAGCATAGCAGCGCTGCCTTTGAATTCTATTCTTTGGTGCACATGCATAAAACACTGGCAGTCATTCTCTCGGTGTTCCATGGTCCATCTCACCCCATATGTGCTTGGCAAAGAGAGTGCAGCCGTTATTTTTGTAACTGCTAAACGCCGTTTTAATTCAGGGGAATATTGCTCAGCTTAGCCAGCTCAGCCATTCTGCTTGTAACAGCAGGAATGCAGTTTAGTGATGTAGGGGAGTTCTGCTGGGCTGATAAATGTAGCCCCCAGTAAGCAAAGTCAATTTCACTTTACTACTCTTGGAAACAGTGTTTATCCAAGAGAAGGTATTTAAACCTTAGCAGAAATCCAAAGGACTTCTCAGTAAAACTACAATGAAGGTGCTATGTGTCACAACACAAAAAGATGATGCCTATGGACTTTGTCAGAGTCCAAAACCAAAAGAAACAAAGGGTTCAAATCGGAGAGCAAAACACTCGAGAGAGTGAGGAAGAGGTCTGTCTCATTCCTGGATAAAAATGTAAAGTCCTAAAGTCCAGCTAAAGTGCTGGAGGTCTGTATGATAGAATGGAATTAACACAGAAATGAGAACTCTCCCTAACAGTTCCAAATAAGGTTTATGCTTTAGTCTGTGTACCTTCAAGCATAGTGTTCTGTTTTGATAATTGTGATTGCATATAATGTGTGATAGTACTTATTTACCCCTAGATTTATCTGGGCCTACCTGTATTTAAATAAATCCTTTATTTTTACAAAACAGTGTTTCTTTGGAACATTTGTATTACAATTTCATTTGTACTGATTCTACAGCCCTCTCTCGCTCCTAAGATAAGCCTGGCTGCTCTGTCTATGCTACCATGAACTCGTGTGGTACAGCCTTATACTAAGAGTGGAGTCCTGTACTGCCTCAGTTGAATGGTGTTACTAAGCCCTTAGTTGGACTTAAAAAAAAACTGTACTAACAAAATGTTCTTCAGAAGGGTGCATTCTCCCTAGAATTGATAAGCAGCACCTTTCTGCTTGTACTGCAGCTGGATATCAAGGATATCAAAAGTAAACTGAAGATTGCCCACCCTGGTGTTAATGATTCTTGGAACCCTAAAAGAGTCCGATATTGACTGCTTTGAAGTTTTATATTCTCATTGTCATCTTTATTTTTGTTTGTTTTTTAAAACTTTATTTAGTGTTCTGTGTTCGAATTTGATGGTGGGTAACAATTTCTACATTATGAACCTATGGTGGAATGAATTGCATGGCAACTCTTGCTACAGCTATGTATCTTACGGTTTAGTCAGATCCTCTATAGTGTGGATCCAGTGCCCCTGCAAGCCTTTCCCACAAATCCGGTTTGTCCCATTAGAAATAAACCCAGACCACCTTTATTGCCACAAAGTGTATCTAGTGACCATTTTCAAAGGGAAAGCATTTGGCCGTATGTGTCACCCAATAATGCTTCAGGCTTTCTAAATATACCTATGCAGTGCATCTGGCCAGTTGTGTATGAGACTACAGGGTGCTCTCACACTCCTTGTACGTGTGCGCTTAGGGCACTGTGCCCATACTGTATGTCTCTATCTCAAAGGAGACTTAAGCAAAGCGGGATCTTCTAGAATCAGGGTCTCTGATAATTGTTGGTGAGTGAAACAGGTGTATCATTTGTACACATTATGCATGTAGAAAATTGTATGATTGGATTAAATTTATTTTTCTTGTTAACCTAGGATATCTTTAAGAAAGCGGTTGCAAAGCCCAAAAGATCTCAGAAAGTAGGGGACCGAGTCGCTAACTCTCGCAAGAAGGTCAAGAAAGAGGAAGGTCTGAAGTCCACTGAAGAGGTTATGAAACGGCTCAAACAGGTATGATACCTTTTAAAGGGGAACTCAGTTGTTGAACACAAATGGATAGTCATATTATGACAACCCATCCCAGTGGATTGTGCACAGGGTGGAGTGAGTCTCAAGGCTGGAGTGACTGGACACTGCTAAATATTTCTCTAGAGGGCAGTGGATTTTGTACATAGGCACATAATAAAAAAAATGGGAAACAAGCAAGGTTGATCCAGATAGGGTTCTTAAATCAGTTGGTTAAATAATACAAATACAAATAAAACACTGCACATTAGCATCAACAGGTTTTTGTTGCCTGCCTCAAGGAATCCTGTTAAACAATTGTGCACAGTTTAGTTGAGAAAACTGTTGGTAAACCAAACACATGCTAAAATAAAAAAATGACATTGAAGTAAAAAAAAATTATTTATGCAGCAAAATTGTTGTAAAGTCCATTGCGGTGCACATATTGACAGTTACTAAGAGCATAAGGACAAACCATTTTAAAACCAGCTTTTAAGTTTTATTCAAATTTTCATAAATCAAATAGAAACCTTTTCGAGGGGATTGGGTCCTCCGACGTATTCCATATCTATGACAGGTAATGTCCACAGCTGTGCTGCTTTGGAAAATCTTTGGCGTCTGCATCCTGCGTCGATGCGCTGTCCCCGAGGACCTCCTCCGACAGCCGACGTCACCCGATGTGATAAGTAGGATGCACGACGCCTATAGCCTCAGTTCCGTTTTTTCCGCGAACGTGTTCGCTTCGTGAATCTCGGTACGCCTCGACTCGTTGGAGTTACTGTTTTCTTTCTCGGTTTGTTGAATCTGTTCGGTTTGTTTGTGGCAATGTCTTTCTCATCTTCGACCCCGCGTCCAGGCTTCAAGAACTGCGGGGACTGTGGGTCCAAGATGTCGGTCACGGACTTGCACGACGCCTGCCTCTGGTGCCTCGGGGTGGCCCACGATACGGATGACTGTAACGACTGCCAGTCGCTCACTGCGAAGGCCTTGCGAGAACGCAAGAAGAAACTGTTGGTAGGTCTGGTGTCTAAGCCCCGGAAGTCGAGGTCTGCGGGGCTTTCGACCGACGACTCGAGGGGTGACTCCTCGTCGTCGGAAGTCCGGTGGGTCTCCTTCCAGGAGTCGGTTTTGCCACTCCTCCGCCTCTTCTAGGCATTCCAGGAAGCGCCGGCATAGGTCGCCTTCCCCGTCTGGAATCGCAGGGCACCGGTCCGTCCGCGCCTCCGAGTGGGGTCGGTCGACACCGGTCGAGAGACACCGCCCGTACGTCTTCGGGTTCGGGTGGTCGGCACGGCTCGCGGGAGAGGTCCCGCTCGGACAAGGGTAGCCGTTCTCGCCATGCCCGTTCCAGGTCCCGGTCCTCGATGCGATCGAGACCGCGTGATCCAGTGCCGTCTTCGAAGAAGATGTCGACGCCTGTGGCGCCGAGGTCGTCAACGATTACTCTCGAGTTTCCGTCTTCGAGGGGGTTGTCGACGCCGTCAGCTCCCAGGCTGTCGAGAGACACGCTCGGAGCTCCGGCATCGAGGACTGTGTCGACGCCGCCGATGCTGGAGGAGTTGCAGCCGACGCCGGCGTCAACTCGCTCAGCGCCCTCGACGCCTTTCGAGGCGGTGGTGTCGGAGGGGCCCCGTGGCACAGGGTTTGCCCCTAAAAAGGCTATGGCTAAGGTCCGGCACTGCTTTGGTCCGCAGAGGTCTTCCTCTTCCCGCCTGGAGTACATTTCAGAGGGTGATGAAGGCTCTGATGGCGGCCTGGTTCCGGTTACGGTTCCTGATGACCTTATCTCGGGCCATAGTCAGTTTGATGACCTGAGGCAGTCACTGCATGATGCCAGTGGACTAGACACCTCTCCGGAGGTGGAGTTTTGTCGGCCGGAGCCTGGCACTCATGCCGATTCGTCATATCGGCGCCTTATGTCTCGGGTTACCGAGTACTTGGGTTGGTCAGCTCCCCCATGGGAGTTCGTTCAGGATGATCTCACGGACATCCTTGATCTCGGTCCACCCACTGACCCGGTTTTGCCTTTTCATATGGCTTTGCAGAGAAGGGTGGCGGCGGCTTGGACTGCTCCGGAGAGTCTCCCTGCAGTGGGCAAGTCTTTGTCGCGAAAATACCGTCCAGCCAGTAGCGACCCCTGCTACTTGTCCAGGCACCCCACTCCGGAGAGTTTGGTGGTGCAGGCGGCTACGGCCCCGGCAAAGCAGGCGTCGTATCCTACCATCCCTCCGTTTAGGGACGACAAACGTTTTGACGGCTGGGCGAAGAAAGTGTTTTCTTCTGGGGGTATGGCGCTTCAGGCGGCCAACTCCATATGTGCCTTGTCTCGTTTCACACACACTCTGTGGAACTGTGTTGCATTAGCGGCTGATCATATTCCCGAAGGGGATGAACGGGATGGTTTCCTTGCTATGGTTCAGGATGGCAAGGATGCCATGTGTGAGGCCGTTCAGTCGGGTTTGGACTTGGCAGATTGTGTCAGCCGGTCCATGGCGGCGAGCACCGTAATGCGCACTTTTGTGTGGTTGAGGAAGTCTGGGTTCGCTCCTGATGTGCAGTCCCAGCTCCTCAACATGCCCTTTGACGGTGAACACCTTTTTGGCAGCAAGGCTGACGAGAGCCTTGAGAGGTTGCAGACCTCCAAAGCTGCAGCGAAGTCGTTGGGCGCTGCAGTTCGCCAACCTCCGCCTTTTCGTCCTAGGGGACAGCAATGGAGGGGAGGTTCCTTTCGCTATTACTCGTCCTTCAATAAAGCGAGAGGAGCTAGCAGTCAAAGAGGCCATCGTAAGAGTGCCAGAGGTGGAAACAAAGGTACTCGAGGTGCCAAGGCCGCTCGGGCAGTTGCCTCTTTGCCCTCAGGCAACGCCGCAGCCGCTACCACTCAGTCATGAGGCCAGGTCCCATGGTTCGCCGGTTGGGGGAAGGATGGCGCAGCATCTTGTAGAATGGCAAGCCATTACTTCGGATGTGTGGGGTCTGGAGATCATAACCCATGGCTACCGTCTTCCTTTTCTATAGACAACAGATAACCACACACTTGTGGATTTCTCCCGTCCCCTGCACACCCAAAAATATTGTGAACACAACCAATTAGTGAATGATTCCTATATGTTCAATTCTGTAATTCAAAAATAACACTTTGCTAATAACTCTTGTCTTATAAAAATTCTTTACTCAAAGAAATGTATATATACACACTTATTCATTTATGTTAGACCATACATAATACCAAACTGTTGAATTTCAAATTTTACTTTGTCGATCATTTCACAATTCGAAATAGACAATATACAGTATGACGTTTGATTATTCAATAATAACCCATCTGGGCAATATTTTCTAGAATAACAATCCGTTAACTTGTGTGTCTACGCGTTTCGGGGTTTGATGCTCCCCTTCTTCAGGAGTTGTCTATTTTCTTCAAAGGTCTTGTAGTTCCATCTATAATTAACAATTTAGATTTATAGGTTTTAAATTCCATTATTCTTTTGTTTTTCACTGTCACTGTCACTTTAATTATGATCTCATAATTAACTAGGTGATTTTTGACTAATTCAGTATGGTTTCTCACTCATCAGAATTGCCTGTTCAACTTAATGCCAACAATACCAGATAAATAAGAATAGTTCAATCCTTTTAAACTAATCCAGTTAAAAATATATACCCAGATGGGGTGTCCAGATTTTAGCATGTTAACTTCTTTAGTTAGATCCATTAAAATATTCACCTGTGTGATACTTCCAATGGTGTCTCCCACTTCTGTTTGGAATCTCACCACTACTTGTGCAGTAAGCTGCCCTTGGTGATGCAATTAGGTCCCTCCTAGTGCCAATGATGCCCTTTTGATTATCTCAATGTGTAGACCGTTCTGTGAATAAAAGTTCACAATTTGTGGTAAACTGTCTTCCTTTTCGGCAGAGGCCTCACGACAGTCCACCAGGGAACCTCTCTTTGAAGAGTCCGGGTCCGCTCCTTGCGCAGGAAATTCAAGCCCTGCTGGAGAAAGGCGCCATAGAACTGGTTCCGTGTAGCAGAGAGGAACAAGGGATGGTATTCCCCTTATTTTTTGATTTCAAAGAAAGACCGGGGATTGAGACCCATCATGGACTTGCGCGGTTTGAACAAACTCCTCAGGAAGGACAAGTTCAAGATGGTGACTCTTTCTCAAGTCCTCCAGGCCCTTCAACTTCAGGACTGGTTGGTGTCTCTCGACCTCAAGGATGCTTACTTCCATGTGCCGATCCATCCCAAGCACAAGAAGCACCTGAGGTTTGCGGTTGGCGACTCGCACTTTCAGTTTCGGGTCCTGCCGTTCGGATTGACCTCCGCCCCGAGGGTTTTCACCAAGCTCATGGTGGTGGTGGCAGCGCATCTCAGGAAAGGGGGGATACCCCTACCTGGACGACTGGTTGATCAGGGGGAGCTCTCCCAAGCAAGTCATGGATCATCTGTCAGTCACCTGCCACTCCCTTCACAGGCTGGGCTTCTCCCTCAATTTAAAGAAGTCCCATTTGACACCAACGCAGTGGCTCCAGTACATCGGAGCAGTGCTCGACACGTCCCTGGGGCAGTGTTTTACTCCTCAGGTGAGGGCTCTTCACATTCAGCAGATGGTGCACAAGTTTCAGTTTGCCCAGACTCTCCCAGCGTCCGAGTTCTTGAGACTGCTCGGCCTCATGGCATCCTGCATTCTTCTGGTGCCAGAGGCTCGTCTGTGGATGCGATCTTTGCAGTGGGCGCTCAAGCTCCAGTGGTCTGTCCTCCGGCAGGCTGTCGGACCCTGTTCAGGTGCCGCCCTCGGTAGCCCGGGACCTTCTGTGGTGGGCCGTCGAGGGCAATCTGATGAAGGGTGCCCCATTTTGGCTGCCCTGGCCGGAGGCGACGATCGCGACGGACGCATCCCTCACGGGATGGGGAGCTCATGCCAACGAGTTGACAGTCAGCGGTCGTTGGTCTCCGTCAGACTCCATATCAATCTGTTGGAGCTGAGGGCCGTCGGGCTAGCCCTGAAGGCTTTTCTGCCGACTGTGCGCGGGAAGAGTGTCTTGATTCTGACGGACAACACGGTGGCCATGCACTACCTCAACAAAAGGGGGGGGGACAGGGTCACTTCCGTTGTGCAGGGAGGCGATGCAGCAGGAAGTTTTGATCTCGGCAGTTCATCTGGCCGGAGACGACAACGAGATGGCGGACGCTCTCAGCAGGCAGAGCACGATCTCTCGCGAGTGGGAGCTGGCTCAGGAGATTCTCCTGGAGATCTTCGCCCTTTGGGGGACCCCTCAAATGGATCTCTTCGCCTCCAGTGTCAACCGGAAGTGCGAAAGGTTTTGCTCGCGGGAATTTCCTCCAAAAGGAGCCTCAGGAGACGCATTTGTGGTGGAGTGGTCCTTCCCACTGCTTTACGCGTTTCCTCCAGTCCCCGTCATCCCGCAAGTACTGCGGAGGTTACGGAGGTTCGGTTCCCGGATGATCCTCATTGCTCCGGCGTAGGCCCGGAGGATGTGGTACCCGGACCTTCTCGACTTGTCCATCTGCCCTCCACGTCGTCTTCCCTACCGAGACGATCTGCTCTCACGGGAGGGGGGTCAGGTTCTCCATCCAGAGGTCAGATCCCTCAATCTTCACGCTTGGCTTCTGAAAGGTTGAGGTATAAGGATTGGGACCTCCCTGAAGACGTGATGGAGGTGTTGCTCTCGGCCAGGCGGCCGGCAACTAAGTCTCTGTACCATTGCCGTTGGAGAAAGTTCAGAATGTGGATCCTTTTGAATGCGACATTCCCATGGTTTTGTCTTTTTTGCTTTCTTTGGCCCACAGGGGCTTGCAAGTGGGGACCATTAAAGGTTACCTGGCGGCGCTGTCCATATTTAAGCGCTCGTCTGAAGAGTGTTCCTATTTTAAGATTCCTTTAATTTCGCAGTTTTTGAAAGGGCTCACTAATGTGTTCCCTCAGTCACCTTTTTTGGTGCCAGGTTGGGATTTGAACCTTGTTCTTAAGTTTCTTATGGGTGCTCTGTTTGAGCCTTTACATTCTTGCCCTTTGAGGCTGTTAACTCTCAAAACTGTGTTTTTAGTTGCGGTTACTTCCGCTCGCAGAGTGTGAGTTACAGGCACTTTCAGTTAAGCCACCCTTCACTGTATTTCACAAGGACAGGGTTGTCCTTAGAGTTTGTCCTTCTTTTCTTCCGAAGGTGGTTTCAGAATTTCATTTGAGCCAGAAGGTTGTTCTTCCGGCGTTCTATCCTCCTCCACATCCTGGAGGCTCCATAGGCTTGATCCTAGGAGAGCGTTGAGCTTTTATATCTCGCGCATGTCCCGGGTCAGAGTGGACGATCAACTTTTCATTGGTTACGTTGGAAAGCGTTTGGGACAAGCTGTGACGAAACAGACTTTGTCTCGTTGGATTATTTTAGCTATCTCCGACTGTTACCGCTTGGCGGGTAAGGACCCTCCGGCTGGCTTGCGGGCCCATTCTACCAGAGGAGTGGCTGCGTCTACTGCCCTGCAGAGGGGAGTTCCTATTCGTCACATCTGTGATGCAGCCACCTGGGCTTCAGTACATACTTTTGTACGTCACTATTCCCTCGATTCCATCAGGGGGCAAGATCTGGCCTTTGGCAAGGCAGTTCTATATTCCGCAATTTGATTGGGCATGCTAAATTTGTATTCTAAATTCTTTCCCACCTCCTTGCTTGGTACTGCTTTGGGAGTCGGTCATAGATATGGAATAAGTCGGAGGACCCAATCCCCTCGAAGAACAAGTTACTTTCTTAACTGGTAACGTTCTTTTGATGGGATTGTCCGACAACGTATTCCATATCGCTCCCTCCCTGCCTTCCCCGCTGCATAATTTCTTTTGCGATTGCAGCTCGCGTTCCGCAAGGCCTTGTGTGTCTGACTGGCAGAAAACTGGTGGGGCACGTTCTGGGAAAAAAACTATAACTGAGGTTATGGGCGTCGTGCGTCCTACTTATCACATCAGGTGACGCCTGCCGTCGGAGGAGATCCTCGGGGACGGCGCATCGACGTCATCGACGCAGGTCGCAGACGCCAAAGATTTTCCGAAGCAGCACAGCTGTGGACATTACCTGTCATAGATATGGAATACATCGTCGGACCATCCCATCGAAAGAACGTTACCAGGTAAGAAAGTAACTTGTTCAACTGTCTCAAATAATACAAATTTAGTGGCGCCAGACAAAAGTCCCCAAAATTCTATGTTTGAATCCAGCTCTTAGGGAGATTTTTATTTTGCAAATCTTTCCCTTTTTCCTGAACCTCCCAGCACGGCTATCTTCCTTACTCCAGAGGTGAGACTGACCTTTTTGTCTCAACCACTTCCTGCATGTACTTTGGTTTCAATGGATATCTTTTCTCTCGCAGATTTCTCATCAGAAAGATATCCCTTCCAGCGTCGGCTGCTCTGAAAACTTCAACAGGTGGTGTAGTGTACCTTGACTCGGTCGTCGATCCCTCTTCACTCGGTGCGACAGTCGTTCACTCCGGACGTGACGTCAGTCATATATATTCTTTTATTGTGCTCTTGGTTTCAATTTTTATAACCTTACACAAACATATTAAACGCACTGCAAATGTAATTTCAATATACATATAAATGACACACCTTTACACTACATCACTAAGATTATCTTTAAAATTCAACACTTCACACACAAAACTACTCTCACCAAAAAAGTTCTACAAATCATTAATGTACACAATTCCTAATTAAATCATGTTTGGCAAGATTGTATGCAGTACCCTTTGGGTGCACTAAAATAACCCTGACCTGGCAATAAGGGACCCAAACTTGGGTATAGGTCTGAACTACACAGGTTGGTAGTGTGGTCGAGCAGCCGGGCTTATCTCAAGAGGGGTCAATGTGGGCAGTAATGTTGTGACAGAGTTTCATGGTAGCAGTTATTCAAATAAACACTTGTACTCAAGGTTTCTTGATAATAAATTATGAATTTATTTCACAGTCAGTTATATAAGCCTTTTTCAGAAAGGGAGCAAAACATGTGACAATTAAATATACTTCAAAACACACTCTTTCTCTAAATGAGATGATGCCCATTGGGGATGGCACACACACTTCCTAAACCGTCAGGTGACTTAAATAGCTAGGACACTGTGGACATTGATTTATCACTGTTTTATTTAGAGCAATACTGAGTTTGGTGAAAAAGATAGAATAGAGGAATAAAACAAAGGTTAACAAATTATTCATAAACTTTTATAAACCTTCCATTACAGAGTAGATGAACCCTTTCCTGGGGGAAAGGCCAAAGGTAAAGAGGAGTCTCTCAGGGAGCCACGACATCCAATGTTAATTGCACAATGTCAAGGGAAGCTGAAGATCTTCTTTTACAGATAGGTAAAAAAAGTCTTGCACAATGTGTGTAGAAATGTTTGTAGAAAATAAAACACTGAAGGGCCACAAGCTGAGAGACTTGTGAGGGGCAAAGCTTTAGCAACTCTGCAAGGTAACCAAGACGGGTCTCAACTGAGAGCAAGTAAGGCTACACAACAAGACGTAAGTTCTCTTAGACTTTACGGTACCTCTGGTTCTCTGGTTAGAAGAAGTGGTTCCAGCTGGCTTCTGTTCCTGTGCAGCTCTGCAGATCATGTTGTTCCTGAGCCTTAGTCGTGGGGACAAGAGGGAGGACGTCTGGGAACTCCTGCTTTGCAATGGGACGGTCAGTGGTAGCAATGGGCAAACTTCAATTAGCTGTCCTTCAGTGTTTCAGCTCCTCGCGTCTGACAGCATATAGCAACACTGTGGTTCTTGGATACCACTTCAGACTTTCCTTGCTTCTTGGGTCCAGCACTCTGTTGAGGTGACTCAGGCTTGGTCAGTCCCTCATCACGGAAGTCTGGAGGATCTTCCTAGTGCTCTGGTCCGACTTAAAAGCAACACATACAATCTGGTGTTCCTCTCTCTGGCCCTTTGGTTCCAGCAACAACTGCAGTGGAAATACAACCAGCTTCGAGAGGATGCCCAGTTGGCCTTACTTTGGAGTTGATTGGTCCCACCAACTCAAAGGGAGAAGTTGTCCTTACATCTCTAGTCAAGGTGAAATTGGAGCTTCAGCACAGCAGCAGGGCTTCACCGGGCAAACCAACGGTCCAGGAGTTGAAAGCAGGCGTCTCTTCCAAGTTCTTCTATGGCTTCCTTCAACCAGAGGTCGACTCTGCCCTCCCAGCTAAAAAGCCTTGCCTTTTATGCAGGTTTCTTCCATTAATTCCAGCCTAGCTGTCAATCGCACAGCAGGGTGGCTGTTCTTGCCGGAGAGTCAGCCGGCCAATCGTCTTCGGTGCCAGAGCCATACTGGAGCCAGAGGCGGACTTCACTCGTGAATCCCGCCAAAGACAAAACAAACAGAGACCAAACCTGGTTTGGCGCGCAGAGTAAGTCTCAAGAAGGACTTTCCCAACAAGAAATGGCAAAAAAAGACCAGGGCCATTTTGACAAAATGGGCACCCATGCGTGCTTTACTGCAGCTGTAATTGCAGCACGCGGTAGAAACACACAATGGTAGTAAAAATGAAAACACTGCCCCCAGCCATTCATTTTAGGAAGGGTAACATAGAAATGTTACATTTATTTATTTATATAGCGATGTAGCCCGCAGGCATCGGGGTGCATTACATAAATCATACGTGTGACGGAGACCAACATAAAAGCAGCAGACCACTGAGCGTACAAAAACACACCTAACAATAATTTAATAATTTAGTGGCACCGGCCTAACTGAGAAACACAGATCAAAAAACAATACCTCTGAGAAGTTATTGTACGACTGAGGGAGCAAAGAAAAACTGTACAAGTTAATTAACTAATTCAATTTGACTACTTCAATTAGAAACTTGTAACCAGTCTCTTATGAGGATGAGCAATGCCCAGGGGATAGGGGCTTAAAGTATTATTTTACAATTCGACCCACCCCTAGCAATATATTTACAACACCTGATATAGGCAGGGAGATTGGTAGACCTGCATCCGACTAAAACACAGTCACTAGATTGCACGGAACACCAGTTACTTTGGTCAGTCCTTTGTGCAAACTTCAAGTCTAGAGTTCTAACCACTCCAGGTCCAGTTTGCTGGCATAGCCAAGCAAGCACCTTATTACGTAATGAGTCTCTAGTCTCAATACCTTCTGCTTTCCCCACATTGGTTATGACAAAGTTCCTATGGTCCCATACAAAAGATTTAGTGTCATTGTTCTCAATGTTTGGCATACATTACTTCCTAGTGTGCAAAGATCGAAAATGCACTTGTTTAGCAGTCAGCCCGACTGGCTGTTTGAGAGAGGTTGTACAGAGATAGAGGAGGATGGTTCAGTAGCAGCCTGTGGAGGTACTACTGCCAAAGTGGGGACAGGTATAGCTAACTCTTCCTGCCGGGGGGAACCAGATGTGACAAATACACCACCGTCTGTTTGGCGGCATTGCTGTACCCCATGTGGGGAAGGGGAGATTTGAGTCATTTTTTCAGGTCGGTCAAGTGCCACTTGTTTAGGCTTTTGATGAAAAAACCCTGCTAGAGTATGCTGCTTGGAACAAGTGAGCAGCTTCCATCTGTGGAAATCATCAATGTTCATACAGGCTGCGATATTTAACAGCATCTGTTCCTTGAACAGACACCAGCACAACAAGCTCTCGGGATCAGCCACCCCTGTATGCTTCCGTTACGCCAGGGCACCCTCTGAGCATCATGGAAAACATTTTGCAGAGTCTTTGGATGTTCCTTCCCCGGAGTATAACCCTCAGTATTAAAACCCTCAGCATTATATTGTTCCTTGTTGATGGTAGTTATAACATTAATAGCTTCCATCTCAGTAAAATTAAGTACTTTGGATGTAGAAGTGCAGGGGGAAACACAGACACCATGCACATCATTTCTAATGTCGCCCATGGGATCTTTGTTGATGTGCAACGTTTTAGAGATGGCAAGATGCTCTAGTTGGAGTTTCAGCTTCCTTTTCGCGCTTTGTGCCAGCACTTCTGCATTATTTCTTCTACGGGGAGTTGAAATGCACGTCGAGGGCTCGTCCCTCGTAGCGTCACTAAGAGAGGGGTTGTGTCGACCCCACCCTGGGGTAGCAGGGATTTCTGCATCAATAGCCGTTCAGTGAAAAGCTCTAGGAATTTACAAAATAACCGTCTCGGGAAAGATCAGAGCCGGAAACGTTGCAGCCAGCAAACCAGCAGAAAGCAGTGCGTGTCTGCACCAACTCTGTTCAAGACCCAACAGTATAGTGGGCGGTCTAACAGCCTTTTATTAGAGACCCGCGCGTCTCTGTTCTTAACCTAGCTACCTTCAGCTGTTTGATCGCGGCAGACAGTGGGAGTCAGGCAGGCATATGAAGCAGCAGTTAAGGCAGCAGTTGGAGCACTGCCGATAGCGTTAGAACAGTCACTCTAGTCCACGCACCTCGCTGCTCAGCTGCTCCTCTCCGCTCCACCGACGTGAGAAATCTGAGAGGACCATACGTCAAGCCGCACCGCTTAACACGGCCGCTTCTAACAAGATTCTGATGAGTCTCGTCAGAAACTAGACAAAGGGGATACTAAGTAACCCCTCCAGCACCCTATTGTAAGATGGTGTGTTCTGGGTCTAGAAAGTTACAAAATGTAAGTAGTCAATTTCTCTTCACTGCTCTTGGAAACAGTAGTGTTACCAAGAGAAGGTATTTAAACCTTTGGGAAATCTAAGACTTCTCTGTGTGAAATCTAAGAGTGCTGTGTGACACCATGTAAAGATGCCTGTGGAGTTTCAGACTCCAAAGTCAAAAGAAACTCAGAGAATGAATCACATTAAAATTACATGAGAGATAAAAAGTTGTAAAGTCCAGCAAAAAGAGCTCGGGGTCTCTAAGGTAGAAGGGAATTAACGCATTTCTGAGAATTCTCTCTAATTAATCACATGAGCAATTATCCCTTCAAACGGTTGCTCTTAATGAGTAGTTAATTCTAGACCCAATTTTGAACATATAGCCACATATCTTCCTCTGACAGTGCCAAATTTTATCGAGCTGGTTCTAAAACATGAATTCCTTCTTTCTTTTAGACTTCGCCAAGTCACCACCTAATGTTTTAGTAATTCAATTTCCCCTCCACAATATCTACAAATTTAATTGATTACTAAATCTTTTTTTCCATTGAAAAGAATTTTCTTTCGTTAATAAGAGATTCAGTCTAAAGCAAAGCAGGACATGGCAGACATTTTTTTAAAGGGAATTTACGTAGGAATGGAGCCACATGTATTTAAACCATTTTATTCACCATTCCCAAATCCATAATGTTCTTGTATTTAGAGAGGCTTTTTCGCGTGGCACACCAGTCTGTCCTCCAAAGCTGTTTCTTTTATGCATGTGGATTAAACAACATATCTTCATAATCTCCAGCATGGGGTCTGGCATGGATTCACATGCTCATGCAAATTCCACGTCGTCAGGCTGGAAATCCTCGGTAAAAGAAAAAACATTTTCAGTTTAGTTTCTAAACTGTCTTTCACCTATAAACCAATCTCTGAACTCTGGGTCATACTGCCCCCAGCCAATGACTGCCCTCTACCTAAGCCCCTCCTCTGGCAGCCATCATCCGATTTTTACCGCACTTTCAAGTGTTGGGAGTCCTTGTGCTTTGCTCTTTGAGCTTTTTTCTGCATTTTTCACTTTTTAATTAAAAACTCTATTGTTCGGTCAATCAAGACCGTGTGCTCCATTGATTATCCTTCCGACTAACTGGGACCCGTTTTAAAAAAAAATTCAGCGCCCCTCAAGGACTGTTTTGGTTGAGTGTTCTTCTTGGAGGCTTCCAGAAGATTCTTCAGGCCTATACCGCATGGATCATGTCAGACGAGAAGGACAGCGCTTCCCTCTTCAAGCTTTGCTCCGACTGCAGTTTGCGGAATGTGTACATGGACGACAAGCATTCCCAGTGTCTGTACTGACTGCACCCGACGCATAAGGAGGAAGATTGTGTGATTTGCCATGGCTTCACAAAGCGTACGATGAAGGATAGACACCAATGGTTGGAGTCGTGGCTGCAGTCCAAGGACCTTGCGCTGCAGTCCAAGACCCTTGCACCGCAGTCCAAGGACCTTGCACCAGGTGGTAGCCCGGGGCATGCCTCTCCCGGATCCGGCAAACCTGAGCGGGCTTCTAAGTCCTTTTATTTCTCCAGCATGGGGTCTGGCATGGATTCACATGCTCATGAATATTCCCCGTCAGGCTGCAAATCCTCGGTAAAGAAAAAATCAGTATCAGTTTCGTTTCTGATCTGTCTTTCTTAGTAGTAACCAATCACTGATCTCTGGGTCATGCTGTCCCCAGCCAATGACTGCCCTCTCCCTAAGCCCCGCCTCTGGCAGCCATCCACAGATTTTTACCGCACGTTCAAGTGTTGGGAGTCTTCGTGCTTTAGCTCTCGAGTTTTTTTTTTTTTTTGCTGCGTTTTCATGCTTTTTCAGATTTTCTAATTTTTTCGGTTCAATCGAGCCTCAAGCTCCACCGTTTCTACTTCCGATAACGGGGACCCGTTTCGGAATTCTTCTACGCCCCTCAAGGGTGAAGTTTTCGCTGAGTTTACGCTGCTTGGAGGATTCCGGAAGATCTGCGGCCTACCTCAACAGACATGGCCCAGGACAAGGGAAGCTTGACGCCCGGATCCAAGCTGTTCAGGTGCTGCCTTGGATGCGGATTACAAAATGTTTTCATTGAGGATGAGCATTCGCGATGTCTCTACTGCCTTCATGAGGACAAGACGCACGTGGAAAAGGACTGTGCGTTCTGCAAGAACCTTTCGGAACGGACCAAACAAGATCGTCGTTCCCGCCTCGCCGCCTGGCTGGAGAAGGGCACAGCAAGTGAGAAGGCGAAGAAAAAGTCTGAGCGGACTTCTAAGTCCTGTGAGGGCGCCCCGGCGACGGGGGCCCAACAGAAGGCCAAGCACCGTGAGTCCGCGGGCATCGGGAGCGCCGAAAGGTCGGGCTCTTCGGCTGTCAGGCAGGGCGCGACTTCCCTGGCAGGTTCAACCACGAGCCAGCGCTCTGGGTCGGGGAAGAGGAAGTCCGAGAACCCAGGTAAGCTGCTGGAGTGGCCCCGGTCGATCTCGAAGGGACCCGAGGGGGAGTGAGGCGCTGACCCTCCCCCCCCAAGGCAAAGGCCCAGGACGCACCTAAGGTGGTGAGGGCTTTGATCCAGCCGGCAAAGGCCTCTATCGAAATGGGCGCTGCGACCCTGGCGAAGCCGGCTGAGACTACGCCAGTGGAAACGGCCTCTGCGCCCAGAGTAACCCTGCCACCGCGGAGGGAATCCTCTTTCCAGCCCATCGTTAAGACCCCCGTGAAGACCCTGGCGGAAAAAGAGGGGGGGGGGCGGTGGCCATTACAGACTCGGAATCAGCCTCTGAGGAGGATCTGGTGGAAACCAGGAAGGGCCTCAACATGAGTTTCATAGGCCTCAACGAGAAGTTCGAGAAGGGTCGATCCCAGGGGACGGTTCCCGCTGATGTGATCGAAGATAGTGACGAAGAGTGCACAGTGGAGCAGCCATCCCGTCCGTCGCAGCCATTACCCGAGCTCCAGGATAGCTCGGCGACAATTTTTTTGGCGATCCAATCCTTATGTACTGAGATAAGGACGAGGTTACCACGGACCCTGACGGAGGATCCGGAACCAGACACGTCGGGAAGCCCTCCGAACAAGCGGAAGAGAGTCCACCCCGCTCCTCCATTCGTGCCCGCGAGGCCTGTGGACCCCTCATCCCCCTCGCCGGACCCTAGAGAGGATGCGGCGACGGATAAAGCGACGGGGACGGTCAACGACGGCGGCGATGACTCAACGGACATCCCGTCATCACCCCCTCCTCGGGCTTCTACACCCAACGAAATTGGCTCCTTTCACGCCATAATAACCAGGACATCCGAGCTCTTCCAGCTCTGCCCTGAAGAACAGAAAAAGGAAGGGTTTCTTTACCAACGACGATAGGCCAAGAGGAAGACGGTCCTCGCGGTGCCGTTGCTCGACGACATCTGGGACGAGGGGCTGGCTATCCTCAAGAACCCTTCCACGACACCCGCCAGGAGGGACAGGTACGAGAAGAAGTACCGAGTCCCTGATGCTGCCCCCTTGTGCCTCAGGGCCCAGCCCACGCCAGACTCTGTCGTCTCAGCAGCGGCCAAGAAGAAAGCAGCGGGTGCCGCGGCTTCTACTTCCCCGCCGGACAGCGAGGGCAAGAAGTTGGACTCCATGGGACGACGAGTCATATCGTCGGTGGCGACGACGATTAAGGCGGCCAATGCCTTAGCTATCGTAGCCCGCTACGACAGGGAGCTTTGGTTCAAGATAGCTCCCCTGCTAGACTTCCTATCGGACGACAAGAGGGCGGAGACCCTACAAATTCTGCAGGAAGGAGAGGTGGCGTCGGATCACGCCAGAACCGTGGCAACGGACATTGCCGATACCGGATTTCGCCGGCTGGGCAACAGGGTTTGCCTCCGACGACGAGGATGGCTCAAGGCGACAGACTTTCGCCAGGACGTCCAGACCAGAGCGTTGGATATGCCGTTCGATTGCAACAACCTTTTTGGGAAGATGGTGGACGAGTCGCTCCAGGCCATCAAGACCGACTCGGAGACGGCCCGGGCCCTAGGGGTACTTCAACGACGACGGCCCTTTCGGAGCTCTGGAGGCAGACAGGGTGCCTCCAAGGGATACAGCGGTGGCTATTCTACATACCTCCAGGCGGCCCGCTCCTCGTCCCAGGAGGTCTACAGAGGTCGCGGCAAGCAAGGGGGATCCCGCTGTCGTCGTCAAGGAGGCCAAGATGGCAAGGCCTCCTCCAAGCAAGACTGAACTGGCTGTGGCGTCGGGGCCCCACCGAAGCACCCCGGTGGGAGGCCGGCTGACGAAGTTCGTCAGCGTGTGGGAGTCCATCTCCACCGACCGTTTGGTGCTAGACACCCTGGCCAACGGGCACTCGCTGGAATTCCAAAAGAAGTGTCCTTGCATTCCTCCCGTGGCCAGGAAGGAGAATCACGTCCCTCAACTGCTGTTGGAGGTAAGGGCGATGCTCAAGAAAGGTGCCATCGAGCTCATCCCCAGGAGACTCTGGAGTGTACTCAAGGTACTTCCTCGTCAGAAAGAAGACAGGCGGTTGGCGCCCCATCCTGGACCTGCGTCGGTTAAACAAGTACATCAAGGCGCAGAAATTCAGGATGGTCACCCTCCAGCACGTGCTGGGACAGCTGGAGGAGGGCGACTTCCTATCGTCGTTGGACCTGGAGGATGCTTACTTCCACATCCCCATTCTAAAAATACACAGTTTCTCAGGTTCGTGGTTCAGGGACGCCCCTACCAATTCAGAGCCCTGCCGTTCGGATTAGTCGGCACCCAGGGTATTCACCAAGTGCCTGGTACCAGTGGCGGCGCGGCTGTGCCTGCAGGGGATCCACGTCTCCCCCTACCTGGACGACTGGCTAATCCGGGCAAGGACAAGAGAACTCGCCGTTGAACACACAGCGAGGACCGTCCGGCTGCTCATGGAACTGGGATTCGCCATCAACTACCCCAAATCCCACCTGGTTCCGTCGCAAGTAGCACTGTTTCTGGGAGCGAAGCTCGATACAGTGGGGCAGTTGGCCTCCCCGTCGGAGGAGAGGACGAAGGCCATTCTGGGCAAGGTCCGGCGCCTGCTGGCCACAGATGTGGCCAGGGTGAGGTCCATCAAGTCCCTCCTCGGGATGATGTCCTCATGCATCTACCTTGTACCCCTTTGCAGACTTCGGATGCGTCCGCTACAGGAGTTCCTCGACGCCCGCTGGTTTCAGGCGACTGGCTGCTTCGAAGACAGGATCCCTCTCGCCGAGGAGTTCCGTCGGGCGATCCTATGGTGGGGTACCCGTGCGTACCTCACTACAGGCACGGACTTTCAGACCACAGCGTTTCAGGAGACGGTGACGACGGATGCCTCTCTGGAGGGTTGGGGGGGCCCACACCGGAGATCTCCACGCAAGAGGCCTTTGGCTCCCGGGGGAGAGGTCTCTCCACATCAACATTCTGGAGCACCGAGCAGTGTTCTGGCCCCTCAAGTCGTTCCTTCCGTCCCTCAAGGACAAAGTGGTGAGGATGTTCACCGACAACACCACCACGATGTTCTACATACGGAAGCGGGGAGGCACCAGATCCCCAGCCCTATCCAAGGAGGCCCAGGATCTGTGGCACTGGGCCGTCGCCCAGGGGAGTTTTCTGGTTCCCTTCCACTTGGCAGGAATAAAAAATACCATCGCCGACTCACTCAGCAGGGAGCTGCGCTCGTGCCACGAGTGGGAACTACGCAAGGACCAAGTAGACCGACTCTTTCAGCGATGGGGCAAACCCCAGATCGACCTGTTCACAACGGCGATGAACTCCAAGTGCCAGAGGTTCGGCAGCAGGTTTCCCCAACCGAGGAGCATGGGCGATGCTTTCTCTTTTCCCTGAGACGGCCTGTTCCTATATGCGTTTCCTCCATTGCCGTTGCTGCTCCGACTCATCAACCAGCTCAAGAAGTCCCAGTGCAGGATGATCCTCGTCGCACCGGCGTGGCCGAGACAGATCTGGTTCCCGGACTTTCTGGACTTGTCAGCGTCTCACCAGTCAAGCTGTCAGTGGACGCAGATCTTCTCTCCAAAGGAGGCGGCGCCATTCTTCATCACGACCCAGAGTCGCTGAACTTGCAGGCCTGGCTCCTGCAGCACTAGAGTTTGGAGGGTACGATATCCCAGCCGACTGCAGAGAGGTTCTTGCGAAGGCCAGGGCGTCCTCAACTCTCAAGTGCTACGGACATAAGTGGAAGAGATTCTCTATCTTGTGCCGGGCACAGAAGATTAACCCTCTGCGGATTACGGCCCCTCAAGTATTGCCGTACCTACTGTCGCTAGCCAAAGCTGGACTATCTCACGCTTCAACCAAGATACACCTGGCAGCGATTTCCCGATACACCAGGACTACAGGGCGGTCATCCCTGTGGTCTCATCGCCTGGTTAAGCAATTTATGAAGGGAATGTTTCGATCATTCCTGCCGGTGAAGGAACCGTGGGAGCTCAACGTGGTGCTGACCAGGCTCATGGGTCCGCCATTCGAGCCGTTGCATTCGGCCCGGTTGAAGTTTCTGTCGTGGAAAACAGCGTTCCTGGTAGCCATCACCTCCGCACGACGCGTGGGAGAGATCCAGGCGCTATCCTGCAAGCCTCCATACCTGACCTTTCACGATACGAGGGTAGTGCTGAGGACGCACCCCTCCTTCATGCCCAAGGTGCCGTCGGACTTCCATCTCAACGAGCCCTTGGTGTTACCAGTTTTTTTCCCGTCGCCGGCCGAGAGGACTTTGTACTCACTGGATGTAGCTAGAGCGCTGAAGTTCTACGTGGACCGAACAAAGAGTTTTCGGAGGATATCACAGCTGTTTGTGAACTTTGGACCTGTGAACCAAGGGAAGGCTCTCTCGAAGGCTTCCGTTTCCAGATGACTCTCCGGCTGCATCATGCACTGTCATCGGTGCGCAAACCAACCGTTGCCCGGCCGTCCGAGAGCCCATTCAACCAGAGCTATTGCTGCTACCACGGCGTTCCTGTCTGGTGTGCCCCTGCTGGACATCTGCAGGGCTGCTACGTGGAGGTCGACGCACACCTTCACGAGATTCTACTGCGTCGACCGGGATTCCAGGGAGGAGTCCAGCGTCAGCCAAGCAGTGCTGCGCAACCTGTTCGCCTAAGGTGAGCCTGGTGAGGAGGTAAGAAATGCTTAATGTTGAGTTTTGATGTAATGCTTAATGCTGAGCCTTTGCCACCTCCCGTGGTTGTGCATGTGTGTACTGCTATGTATTCTTATATTCATGAGCATGTGAATCCATGCCAGACCCCATGCTGGAGAAGGAACAAGTTACTTACCTGTAACTACTGTTCTCCAGCATTTGTCTGGCATGGATTCACATGCAAACCCTCCCTCCTACCCCTCTGCGGCTCTTCACTTGGTCATACTGCCACTTCACCTGCTACCAAATCTGAGGATGGCTGCCAGAGGCGGGGCTTAGGGATAGGGCAGTCATTGGCCTGGGGTAGTATGACCCAGAGACCAGTGATTGGGTACTACTGAGAAAGACAGATCAGAAACGAAACTGATACTGATTTTTTCTTTACCGAGGATTCCCGGCCTGACGGGGAATATTCATGAGCATGTGAATCCATGCCAGACCCATGCTGGAGAACAGTTACAGGTAAGTAACTTGTTCCTTCCAGCTGACGACCGAAGAGACCAAAAAGGGAGGTGTTCCTATACTTGAGGCGCAAGGACAAGAGGAAGACCATCATGGCAGTGCCCATCCTATGCTACGTGTGGGTGGAAGGTCTAGGTCTCCTGAAGAATCGACCCCGGTCAAGTGGCATAGGCTGGAGGAAAAAGTACCGGATGCCAGAGTCCACACCCAAGTACCTACGGTCACAACCGTTTCCGGACTCTGGTGTAGGCGGCTGCGAGGAAGAGGTTGACTAACTCCTCATCGTCGTAAGTCCCTGCAGACAGCAAGGGGAAGAAGTTGGACACCATGGGGAGGAAGGTAATTTACTCCAGCGTCGACTATCAAAGCAGCCAATGCATTGGTGATCCTGGCCAGGTACGACGGGGAACTATGGTGCAAGCTGGCCCCGATTCAGAAGTTCCTACCCGACGACAAGCGGATGGAGGCGATTGACTCCTTCAAGAGGTTTAGTGGCGTCTGACCAGGTCATCACAGTGGCCCTGGTCATCGTTTCCGGCAGATGGGGAATGGTGTCCGTCTCCGCCAGGAGGTCCAGACGAGGGTACTGGGCATGCCTTTCGACAGGGAAATCCTCTTCAGGAAGGCCATCCAAACCCATACGTCTTGTGCCCTGGATACTCCAACAGCACTGCACTTCCTTTCGCGCTTCCGGAGTAAAGTCAGCCAGATCGACTAAAGTTTTTGGTGGAGGCTCCTCTTCGTACTGTCAGCCCTGCTCCCGGTCCACGACCCAGGAGGCCTACAAAGGCCTTTCCAAGGCTTTCTGTAGAGGTGGTCAGCGCCGTTGTCGCCCCCAAGGTGGAATGCAGCAGCCGAAGCAGGACTGAACTGGCCAGGAGTCTGGCCCAAACCCATGCACCCAGGAATTCGTCAGTGAGTGGGAAAAGATCTCTGACAGATGGGTGCTGGACGCTCCCGCCCACAGACATAGGAGTTTCAACAAAGGTGCCTGCGGATCCCTCTGGTGACCCAGCAGGAGCAGCAAATCCATCAGCTCCTGTAGGAGGTATGAGCCATGCTAAAACAAGGGTATTGGAGCTAGTGCCACAATGACTACGGGGCTCTGAAGTCTACTCCAGACACTGCTTAGTCAAAAACAAGATTGGGGAGCGTGGGGCTGGAGGCGGTTCCTAGACCTGCAGTGTCGCAAGTTGCTCAAATCCCAAAAATTCAGGATGGTCACGTTGCAGCAAGTGCTCGGTCAACTGGAGGAAGGAAGGAAGTTTCTTGACCTCGCTGGATCTGGAGGATGCCTACTTCCACGTCCCCATTCACAAGAAGTATCAATACCCTTTGTGTTGCAGGGAAAGCACTACCAGTTAAAGGCCCTCACTTTCAGCCTAAAGTCAGCTCCCAGGGTGTTCACGAAGTGTCTGCCACCAGTGGCGGCCCATCTACGGACGATACACATGTGTACCGTACCTCTTCGACTGGCTCATCCGGGCCAATTCCAGCGAGGTAGCCGTCGAACACAGACGACCGTCCAGCTGCTGACGGATCTGGGGTTCTCTGTCAATTATTCAAAGTCTTGCTCGACACCATCGCAGATCGCACTGTTCGTAGGAGCCAGGCTCAAAACGGTCTCCTGCTTAGCGTCACCGTTGGAGGAGAGGATAGTGGCCGTGCTGGGGAAGGTACAATTGCTATTGTCACTGAAGACCACCACAGTGCGGGGCATCAAGTCACTGCTCGGCATGATGTCATGCATCTACCTTATCCGTCTATGCAGGTTGCAGATGCAGCCTCTTCAGGAGTTCCTGAATGCTTGCTTGATAAGTGTCTGGAAGCTTTGCGGACAAGATCCTTCTCAACGAGGAGTACGGTCGGGCGTTGAGGTGGTGAGGCGTACACTCAAACATCGCCCAGGGCACAGGGTTTCAAACCCCCCGCACCCCATACCCGGAGACGGTCACCACGGATGCTTCCCTGGAGGGCCCCCACCAGATGTCGTCACGCCAGAGGCCTGCGGCTGCCAGAGGGTTCGGTTCCTGAAGGGCAAGGTTGTGAGGATCTTCATGGACACCACCACAATGTTCTACATCAGGAAGCAGGGGGGGCACTCGATCCCCAGCGCTCTCCAAAGAGGCGCAGAGCTTGTGACACTGGGTTGTCGGACAAGAGGTGTTTCTCATCACCTTTATTGATTTGTTTTCTTGTTAGGCGCTTACGGTTTCAAATCGCCCACAGAGCAGGAAGGGTGGGAAATACATTACAGCAATACAGCACAAATCTAAGAGCAGAGGGGTGAAAAAGGGGGGGGAGACACACCTTCTATGCCTTGTGAGTATTTAGAATGTGCAAGTGTAGAAGGAAGAGGGAAGAGGGAAGAGGTGGGTAAATGCTGGGGAGTCTGAGCCTGTGGGTGAGCCATGGACTAAGTGCTAGCTTAGCAATGGTTCCTCTCCCTGGCGAGAGTCAAGAACACCATTGCTGACTGCCTCAGCAGGGAGTTGCACGCCTGCCACGAGTGTGAACTTCAACAGGATCAGGTGGACCGCATCTTCATCAAGTGGGCAGACCACAGATCGATCTGTTTGCGATGGCAGCAAACTCCAAATGTCAAAAATTTGCAAGCAGATTACACCAGCCGAGGAGCATCAGGGACACGTTCTCCTTCCTGTGGGAAGGCCTCTTTCTGTATGTGTTTCCCCGTTGCCTCTCCTGCTGCGAGTCATCAGTCCATTCGCATAGTACCAATGCAGATATGGTACCCTGACCTTCTCAGCTTGTCAGCATCTGGTCAAACTGCCAGTGGTCGGGGTTCTGCTCACCAGAGAAGGAGGCACAATCCTGTATCACGACCCAGGATCGCTGAACCTGAGGGCTTGGCTTTTGCAGCCCTAGAGTTTGGAGGATACGAATTGCCAGCAGACTGCAGGGAGGTGCTTGCCAAGGCCAGAGCGTTGTCAACTCTTAAGTGCTTCGGTCACAAGTGGAAGCATTTTGCTACGTGGTGCTGGTCGCAGAAGATCACCCCTCTGAGGGTCACGGCCCTGCAGATTCTTACATACATGTCCTTGGCCAAGGTGGGGCTAGCACACGCCTCTATTAAGGTGCATCTGGCGGCTATCTCCCGCTACCTCAGGTCTCCAGGAAGATCTTCTCTTTGGTCCCACAGTCCAGTCAGAGTTCCTCAAAGGATTATTTTGATATTTCCCGCCGGTGAAGGCTCCTGCCCCGGAGTGGGAACTCAGCGTGGTGCTGTAGAGGCTCATGGGAGCCCCCTACGTACCTATGCATCGTGCCCCTCTTAAGCTTGTGGAGAACTGCTTTCCTTGTGGCCATAACTTCACTTCTGCCAGTAGGGTGGGTGAGATCCAGGCCCCATCCTGCAAACAGCCATATCTGACTTTCCACGTATCAAGGGTAGTGCTGCAGATGCAGCCCTCCTTCATGGCAAAGGTTCTGTCGTAATTCCACCTCAACGAGCCTTTGGTGTTATCTGTGTTTTATCTGAAGCCTTAGTCACTGGCTGAAATGGCCTTGCACTTGCTGGACGTTGCTTGTGCTCTGAAGTTCTACGTGGCACGCACAATGAGTTTCCGGAAGATGTCTCAACTGTTTGTGAATTTTGGTCCTGTGAAACCTGGGAAGGCCTTGTCCAAGGCTTCCGTTCCCAGGTGGCTCTCCAGCTGTATCACACACTGTCATCGGTTGGCAAACCGACCACTGCCCGGCCGTCTGAGAGTCCATTCCACCAGAGCCATCGCTGCAACAACAGCTTTCCTGTCTGGTGTGCCCCTGCTGGACCTCTGCAGGGCTGCTACTTGGAAGTCCATGCACACCTTCTCAAAATTCTGCTGCATCGACCGGGATTTCAGGGAGGAGTCCAGGGTCAACTAAGCAGTGCTACACAACCTGTTTGCTTGAGGTGTGTCTGTTCCAGAGGTAAGAGTAATTGATTCTGTGGAGCCTTGCCACCTCCAGTGATTGTGTAATGTACTGCTATGTATTTGTTATTCATGAGCATGTGAATCCATGCCAGACCCATGCTGGAGAAAAATAGTTGCAGGTAAGTAACTTGTTCCTTCTCAAAGCTGTGGCTGAAAGGTGAACACCCCAAGTCCCACAGTACCTGTGATTCAAAGAGAAATGTTCCAGCTGGATTCCTCCTTGTTACAGCTTGGCAGACCCTTGTTCCTGGACCTTGGTCGTGGTGACGAAAGGGAGGACGCCTGGCTGGCAGTACTGTGGAGAGTAACTCCCCAGCAATGGATTTCCTTTGTTTCAGCAGCACTTAAATGTTTTGGTGCCTTTTCCTCTGCGTTCATGAAGAACAAATACTTTGGAAGCAGCTTGCTCGCTCAGTCCTAGATTCTGGTGAGGGGACTCTGGATCAAGTTTTCCTGCTTCTACATGGTCCTCTGGATGCCCATGAAGATTTGGAAGGATTCGGACTTAGCAAGATGATGCACTAGTCAATGGTCACATGACCCCTGGCATTGGGCTTCTTCATCCCTGGTGAGGCACAGAAAGTCTGGGATTGCTCCAAATGGAAGCTTGTCTTGAGGCTAGTTGGTCCCACCAGCCCAAAGGTGTAAGTCATCCCTTGCAGGTCTTCCCAGTCGATTTAAAAACTGGGTCAGCACAGCTGCAGGGCTTCACCGGGCAACTGTGCAGTCGTAGGAGGGTGCTGCTTGCGTCTTTTCATGTCTTCTTCGGATGTTCCTCTCCAGTTGTCAACTATGCCTCCAGTCCCAAAAACCTTGCTTTTTATGCAATTTGCCATTCATTCACAGCCTAGGCTGTCAATCGCACACTTCCAGGACAGCCCGCTGGCCAATCAAGACTGCCTTTCCAGACGCACTGGAGCCTGGACGGGCTTTAGGGCTGAATCCCGCCAAAGGCAAAACACACAAAGGGCTCAAACCAGTTTCAACTAACAGTGTAAAAGCCTAGACGGAACTAACAAACAGAAAATGGCGAAAAAAGGACTGGGCCCTTTTTGGAAAATGGTCGCCCATGGGTGCTGTACTGAATCTGAGGATTCAGCCTGCGGTAAAAATGCACACTGATAGTAAAAAGTAAAACGCTGCCACCAGCCTGTATTGTCTACACCCGACACATAAGGAAGAAGATTGTAAGATCTGCCATGGCTTCACCAAGCGCACGATGAAGGATCAACATGTCCGGATGGCGATGTGTCTCAAGGCCAGGCCCTCTACCCCGGGTGGTTCACGGGGGCATGCCTCTTCCGGATCCAGCCAACCTGAGCGGGCTTCTTAGTCCTTTGAGGGCGCTTCATCTGGGGGGGACCAAGACAAGGCCAAGCACCATGAGTCTGCTTCCATCAGGGTTGCCGCCGACGGTCTGGGCGTGTTAATAGTCTGCCTGCCTCAATCTCCAGCCACCTCTCCAGCTCTTCATCCAAGAGAAAGTCAGCTACCCCAGGGAAGCTGCGGAAGAAACCAGAGAAGTCCAAGCAGGACAAGGAAGCTTGTCTGTCACCGTCGGAGGAAAGGATAGTGGCCATCTTGGGCAAGGTGCAACGGCTGTTAGCACTGAGGATCGCCACCGTGAGGACCATCAAGTCGATGCTCCGCATGATGTCATGCATATACCTGATTCAGCTCCTCAGATTGCGGGTACGTCTTCTCCAGGAGTTCCTAGACGCCCGTTGGGTGCAGGTGTCCGTAGGCTTCCAGAATGGAATCGCGCTCAACGAGGACTTCCGGCGGGCGATACGGTGGTGGGGCCTGTGCTCCACATCACCGAAGGCACAGACTTGCAGACTCCTACTCCCCCACCCCCTTGTACCAGGTGACTGTCACGACGGAAGCTTCCCTGGAAGGATGGGGAGCCCACATTGATGATGTCTTCACGCCAGAGGCATGTGGCTGCCGGAGGAAAAGTTGCTGCACATCAAGTGCAGGAGCTGCGGGCTGTCTTTTCGGCCCTCAAGTTGTTCCTTCTGTCCCTCAAAGGTAAAGTGGTGAGAGTCTTGACAGACAGTACCACCACAATGTTTTACATCTGGAAACGGGGGTACCAGATCCCCAGCGCTCGTCAGAGGTGCAGGATTTGTGGCACTTGGCCGTCGTCATGGGGATGTTCCTCATTCCATTTCACCTGGCAGGAGTAAAGAATACCTTTGCTGACTCTCTCAGCAGGGAGCTTCGCTCTTGCCACAAGTGGGAGCTTTGGCAGGATCAAGTGGACAACCTTTTCCTCAAATGGGGCAGTCCCCAGATCGATCTGTTTGTGACGACGATTAACACCAAGAGCCAGAGGTCCGCCAGCAGGTTCCCCCAGCCAGGGTGCATGGGGGACACATTCTCCTTCCCTTGGGAAGGCCTGTTTCTATTCTGTTCCCTCCGTTGCCACTACTACTTCGAGTCATCCGTCAACTCAGACTGTACCGGTGCAGGACGATCCTCGTCGCACTTGCGTGACCGAGGCAGATCTGGTACCCGGACCTTCTCAGCATGTCGGCATCCCTTCCAGTCAAGCTGCCCGTGGTCGCGGATCTCCTTGCCAGGGAAGGAGGCGCAATTCTGCACCTCGACCATGGATCGCTGAACCTGAGGGCCTGGCTCTTGCAGCACTAGAGTTTGGTGGTTACGAGCTTCTGGCAGACTGCAGAGAGGTACTTGCCAGGGCGTCGACTTTGAAGTGCTACGGACACAAATGGAAGCGTTTTCCGACTTGGTGCCGGTTGCAGAAGATCGACCCTCTGAGGGTCACGTTCCCTCAAGTACTTTCGTATTTTTTGTCATTGGCTAAATCGGGGCTGGCGCACGCCTCCATATGGGTATATCTAGTGGCTATTTCCCTCTATACCAGGTTTACGAGACGGTCTTCACTGTGGTTGCACCATCTACTCAAAGAGGTAGTCAACGCACTGTTCTGCTCATTTCCGCCGGTGAAGGCTCCGTTCCCAGCGTGGGAGCTCAATGTGGTGCTGACTATGCTCATGGGGCCCCCATTTTTGCTGATGCATTCAGCTCCACTCACGTTTCTGCCGTGGAAGACTGCTTTCCTCATGGCCATCAGCTCTGCAAAAGAGTAGGTGAGATCCTGGCCCTGTCCTGCAGGCAGCCTTGCTTGACTTTCCACAAGACGAGGGTGGTTCTGCGGATGCACCCTTCCTTCATCCCCAAGGTTCAGTCAGAATTTCATCTCAACGAGCCCTTGGTGTTACCTGTGTTTTTTCCGCCACCTTCGTCGCCGGCTGAAAGGACTTTGCACTCGCTGGATGTTGCTCGAGCGCTGAAGTTTTATGTGGCCCGCACAGAGTTTCCATAAAACGTCTCCGCTTTTTGAACTTTGGTCCTGTGAACCATGGGAAGGCCCTGTCCAAGGCTTCCATTTCCAGGTGGCTCTCCCACTGCATCACTCATTGTCAACGGTTGGGCAACCGACCGCTGCCTGGCAGTCCAAGGTGTACCTGGCTGGTGTACACCTGCTGGACATTTGCAGGGCTGCTAAATGGAGATCAACACACAGCTTCACGAAATTCTACTGCGTCGACGGGGGATTCCAGGGAGGAGTACAGAGTTGGCCAGGCAGTGCTGCGCAACCTGTTTGCTTGAAGGTGAGCCTGGTGAGGAGGTACAAGGCTGCTTTTGTTGAGCCGTGCCACCAGGGGAGTTGCTAGGTCTGGAAAAGACCCGGGGCTACGCTGATGTCGGAACTGTTGGGACTGGGGGCTAGCTAGTCTTTTGGCTGTAGCTCCTGAGAGTCTATCCGGGGCTACAACCAAAAGATCAGGGGCTATAGCCCCCTTAGCCCCCCCCCCACCCCTAGCAACGCCCCTGCGTGCCACCTCCTGTGGTTGTGTAATTACGTACTGCTGTGTATTCTTTATTCATGTGCATGTGAATCCATCAGACCCCATGCTGGAGAAGAAACAAGTTACTTGCATGTCACTTTTGATCTCCAGCATGGGTCTGGCATGGATTCACATGCGAACCCTCCCGCTTGCCCCTCTACGGCTCTTCTCTTGGTCCTACTGCCACTTTACGTGCTACCAAATCTGAAGATGGCTATCAGAGGAGGGGATTGGGTAGAGGGCAGTCATTGGCTGAGGCCAGTATGACCCAGAGCTCAGCTATTTGTTTATAGGAGAATGACAGTTTAGAAACGAAACTGAAACTATTTTTTCTTTTACAGAGGACTCCCAGCCTGACGGGGAATATTCATGAGCATGGGAAGCCATGCCAGACCCTTGCTGGAGAACAACAGTTACAGGTAAGCAACGTGTTCCAACACAAAACTCCTAGTCAGGAAAAATACAGGAGGGAGTGAGAAAAAGGTCCTACTCACTCAGGAGGAAAAAAATCACAAGCCCAGCAAAAGAGCTGGGGGTCTCCAAGTTTGAAAGGAATTAGTACAGAAATGAAAATTCTCCATAACACTGATAGTACGGTAGATCTGTCAAACTCCTGTAAAAATTGTGCGCGTTCAGCAACTGCTAACTAGGTGGCCTTTTGAAACTATTGTGAAGTATACTTATGTGTGATGGTTTATTGTGCTAAATATTTAACAGTGACTCTTGTGTAAATATAATAAAAATATGTTAATATACATGTATGTGTAAGTATTTCTCTGGGATGCATTACTAGCTGGGTTCAGTGTACTTACCTACAGCTCACATCTTCCTCTTCCAGTAAGCCTGACTGCTCTGCCACGGTCTCAGAGTACTGCAAACTGATAATAAGAGTTGGGGGATGAGGGTTGTGGCTTGGTGGCCATGCTGTAAGCTGCTGGACTTCGGAGCTCCTGTAGATCCTGTAACCAAAGTAGTCCCAACTGGTGGAATCCGCAAGCGTTTGCAGCCCGAATGAGACGCAATGGTATATGAAGACCGGGGAACACCCGTGGAGACTTTTGCAGAAAATCGCAGAGGGAAACCGGAGGATACGGTGCAGAGAAGATCCTCACCCCATAGCCTAAAATGGCAGCTGGGGGCTGAGACAGACGATGAGTGGGCCCGTGAAGCCACGGCACTGTGAGCGACCCAGCGGAATATACAGGCACGGCGACTAGCAAGGGCAGCTACAACGCAGACTGTGCCTGACCAGCGAACTGGGAGCACAAGACTCGCACAGACGCTCCGGTGACTCGGTAGCACCCGGCCCGCACCGAGGCAACGGCCCATGGTACACCGGGTCAGAGAGGGAAGACATCGGCGCAGCACCCCGATCTCCGAGATAACAGGCATCGGAGGCCCAGTATTCAGGAGGCGGTATGTCAGACTCTGCGTCGGATGACTGACCCTGGACCTCAGTGCCTCTCACTTTCCCTGAGGACGATGGTGGCTGCGAGCCCATCTCTGGTGACCGGCGGCCGCGGCTGACCCCCAGAGGCGGCACTTCACCTATTAAGTGCCGGAATCAAACGATGAGAAACAGCGGCAGCTGCATATGGACGCGAAGTGGGTGCAGACAGACCCTCGGGAGAGGAGCTAAGACCACGAGAGGACCTTTGCCCGCCCGCACAACGTCAGCACCTAAGCCTGGTATTGGACGCCTGGTGGACTGCAAATGCGGAGCACAAGACCCGAGAGGGAACATAGCACGGCGGAGCCCGCTACACATCAGCAGGCCCCTGGAACGACACAGGACCTGCATTGAGCATCGGAGGGTCGCACATCCAACAGGACCTTGGACTTACCCAGCGATGAGACAGGCCAGATCCTCCATCATCCCATATTGGCGGGACATTCGGAGGGGACATTGGTCTAGGCTCGAGTGTCTGCAGGACCATATAAACGACACATTGTTGGGGTGAGACGGGGCCACCCACCAGCACAAGACACAAGATCTACATCACTGCAGCAGGCAAAAACAGCAGCCTACAGGTACGGTCTTGGCAGGGTGCGCTCTGCGGCACAAGTGCCTTCAGGCGCGACGCTGTTGGTTTACAATGGCGCACCCCACTAGGAGGGTGGTGGGTCTGTGTTCGTCCGCCCTGGACAGAGGTGAAAGCTCACTGGGCTGGGCCCATGGAAGATGAGCAGGGCAGTATGGGCCCCTCCTGTCCCCTGCCTCAGCTGCGCAGAAACTCCAGGGACCCCCCTCCCGGGCACAAGAACAGCCGGGGCACATTTAGGATACTTACAAGGAGCATCAAATTGCCACTGAACCCTCAGTGGGGAACGGGCTGGCGGGTGCCAGTGGGGACCCACCTTCCACCACGTCCAGCGCCAATGCGGGACCATGACCATGCTGCACGTGAACAAACACCCCTTTTTAGACTGCTAAAGCCAGTAGGAAAAAACAAGGACCAAAGGAGGCGAGCAGACGTAGCGGCTGGGGCACGGCATATCTGGTGGCCCGGGACGTAGATCTCCAAGATTACAAGCTGCGATAAGCCGCAATAGGAGCAGCAACGACTGGCAGAGACTGGTCGATGTGGGAGAGCACAACCCACTCGCTAAGCACTATAGTGGAAAACAGAAGGAACAGTCATCATGCGGAATATCCTGAGGTGAAGGGGATTAGGCCAAGCAAGGAGCGGAGAAGAGTGGAAGAGTGCCGCAAAGAGCTACAAAGGGCACAAACTAACAGAAAAGACTGTCCATGGGAGAAAACGAACGACCCACTCAAGGGGCAATATAGTGAGAACCAGAGCAGGAAAGTTAATCAGCGGCCTGTGCCTCACTAGGCCAAGCCGCGCAGCAGATCTGGAGAGAGCGAGGCACGCCGTGGACCTTGCACCCAGGGGGACCAAGTCTTTGGGTTCGCTGGTGGAGATACTGGGGCGGGCTGTGCAGCCTGACTTAACAGACTGTTACCCAACACATGGCGAACACTTGCCTCCCACGTAGACTCATAAAACAAAGCCAACATAGGAGCAATCAGAGGGCAGGAACACAGTGCGGGGGGGGAAGGGGACAGGCCTTCCAGACACAAGGAGAAGAGTGGTAGAGTACTCACTGCAACCACAGCGGTCCGTAGTTTCAAAAGGCAATGGCTATACCTGCAAAGTACCATCAGGGTGGCAGAGAAAGGATACACCAGTCAGAAGCCCTCGTAGTAACGTAAATAAGCGGGATGACGCAATCCACCCACTGACTCTCCCGAATAAGAACAGTGTGCATAGGGAGAGACACTAGAGCAGAAGCACATAGGAGGGGCAACGCACTTCAACGGGAAGAGAGTAACATCACCCTGACACTGAAATAAACCTGCACGCTCGCAGAAGCAGAGCCCACAGTGCCGCCTTCGGGGGTGATGGGGGTCCGGGCAGCAGGAGAAGACGACGTTTGAGGTCTCAAAGAGAAGAATGCCAAATAGATCAAAAGGAGGAAGAGGCAAACAAACTAGCATCGACTCCTTTACCAAAAAATCTGACAAGACAATCTACCCCACCATACGCAAATATGGCTTTGACAAGCTCTGCACAGCAAGTGGGAGGTCAAAGGGAGGGCCCAATACTGGAAGCCATAGCGGCCCTGAAGGCGCCTTGGAAAACATGCTGGACAGAGTTTTGGTGGACATGGGTCTCCTCCGGCAAGATGTACAGAATCTGACAGATCGAGCAAGTACGGCAGAACAGCAGGTACAGCAGAACTCTTCCAACGTTTCCACCACGCATACCCAAATGTCACTGGTATTACAACCAGTGAGAAGTCCTGGCGCACAAACAGGAAGATGCAGAAGGAAGGGACAGAAGGAACAAAATCCAGATTGTCAGACTGCCAGAGGGAGAAGAAGGCGGAGATCCCTCGAATTACGTTGAAACTTTGCTGCTGCAGGAGATTGGGGCAGGGGCACTGTCCCAAGGCTTCATGGTGGAGAGAGCCCACAGATTCCCGGCCATGAAACCCCAACCGGGAGCCCACCCACGATCAATGATTGCTAAGATCATGAACTTCAAAGACCAGGAGAAGATATTGACATTTTCAAGAGAAGGGGTGGTGATCACCAGGAACTCCTCCAGAGTACCAATTTATCCGGACTACACTGTTGGTTCAGAGACAAAGGGCGTGCTTAACCCCCCCCCCCCAACAAGGAACTCCTTAGAGCAGCGGGCATACAGTACATGCTGTTGTATCCTGCCAAACTGAAGGTGCTACATGAGGACAGCCATCTTTTTTTGAAACGACGGAGGAGGCCCACGCATGGATGGACCAGCAGGGTATCCCTCAACAGAGACCCAGAAATTTCAATAACGCTGAAAACCTGCCCCGATGAAGACACGAGTGAACCCGACAGGGGGAAGAATATTTTGATGCAACAGACTTGACGCAAGCCAGAAGAAAAGATAACAGAGCGACGAGCTTCAGTTCTGCCGCAGGGGATGACAGGGGACGAAACCCCAAAGAGTTCTATTAGTGTAGATGTTAGTTTTGAGCCATCACGCTGCGGCGGGCCGGTCCCACCCCGGTGTGCGGTGCAAGAGAAGCAGCGGGAGGGTGGCTGGGCATTTGTTTAATAGTTGTAGTTAGTCAGTTGGTTGGTTGGTTGGTGAAAGGCATGAAGACTAGAGGAAGCAACATACAAAGAGGTACAAGGCACGCCGCGAAGGGCAATGGAATAGATATGGATCAAATGAAGCAAGCCGGGGAAAAATTCCCTAGTCTGAGGTCCATAGCGACACC
This sequence comes from Ambystoma mexicanum, assembly GCF_040938575.1. Taxonomy (NCBI): domain Eukaryota; kingdom Metazoa; phylum Chordata; class Amphibia; order Caudata; family Ambystomatidae; genus Ambystoma; species Ambystoma mexicanum. The sequence continues at coordinate 303,747,219 of NC_090926.1, forward strand.
GGCGCAGAATGACATTACCGAAGGGAAGAGCATAAGCCCGTGGGGAAGCAGGACAGCGCAGACTGGGGCCAGAGTAATGAGTAACAGGCAGGCGGGCTCGCAGAAGGATAGGGGAGGGTCTGGCCCACGGGGTACACCACAATAATGCATCTGGACGAGGTAACCATTGCTACCTTGAACGTCGGAGGACTCCACTCTTATGTCAAGAGACTCCCGAGTATACGCCTCGCTGAACAGGATGAAGGTCAAAATCGCTCTGTTACAACCGACTCACTTAACCCCTGAGAAGCAAACTAAAGTGGCCAAGCAATGGGGGTCCAAATGTATAGCTCTACATATTCCAGCTATGCCAGGGAATGATATGGGTCGCCCCGGGGGTCCCATTTCAACTGATAAAGCAATAAAGCGACCCGGAAGGGTACTTGTGATATTACATGGAATGCTGGAGAAAAGGGAAATACGCTTCATAAATACATAACCCCCCCCCCCCTCCCCCCGAACAATGACGCAACAGAGTTCTTCAGGAAAATCGCTCCCAAACTGGCCCAATACAGGAAGGCAATGGTCATCTGGGCAGGCGACTTTAACTGCACCCTGGACCCGCTTTTGGACAGATGATCTGATGACAAGTACAGGAAACCAGCACCTTCAGCAAAGGCTCTACAAATGATCCTGAACCAACTGCACCTGGCGGACATCTGGTGGAAGGTACATGGATAAGGGAGAGGGTATACACACATTCACACGCATAGTTTACTTCTTCAAGGGCACTGAATCTGAGGGAATTCACGGCTATCAACATTAAGGCACGAACGCCATCAGACCACGCACCACTGTTAGCAACATGGGCACATACTTATAGGAAGGCCCCTATACCAACGTGACGGCTGAGAGCAGAAGCATTGAAAGAGGGCGATATCCATGAATATATGCAAGACCCAATAGAAGATTACTTTGAGCACAACGCGGGAAGCGTAGAGAATACCAGTGTGACCTGGGATGCCTTTAAAGTAGTGATAAGCGGGGCAGCAATAGGGAAAACGGGGGTATTAAGAGGAAGTGCCCTGGCGGACCTTGAGGAGGAGGAAAGGGAGATAGAATTAGCTGAACGCCAAGCGAGTATAACTGGGGAGGAACCTGGGGAACTTACAACGTTGAGACTGAGATGTGTCGCAATCTGGGATAGACTGGGGAGGTTGGATTATGGGAAGTATATACAGAGACTGCACGCAAAGGGGGACAAGCCCAGCAGGCTCCTAGCCTGGTTTACCGAGCAGGAGGGACCCTATTAATGCGATGAGATGAAGGAACGGTGGAGGTCAGGACCCAAGAGGGTATCAACACCATTTTTTCGTAATTCTATGAGCAATTGTATGCTCCCAACCCAGCGGTGGAAACTGGTGATTTAGCGGATGCCCTGGCAGAGATCAGACTACCAAAGTTAGCGGAAGAGCAGGTCCAAATACTGGAGGCTACCCTCACGGAAGAGCTAGAGATCGTAATTAATTAGCTCCCATCTCGCAAAGTCCTGGGGTCTGATGGGCTCCCATGCAAGTTTTATAAGGAATACAAGGGCACCGAAACTGTTGCAAACATATCAAGAGGCGTACCAGAAGGGGCGGTTGCCAGAAAGCATGTCAGAATCCTTCATTATACCTATCCTCAAACCAGGGAATTCCCCAATGGAATGTGCCTCCTATTGGCCGATCTCCCTGATAATCAAGATTCCAAAATCCTAACAGCAGTGCTCGTCATCAGACTCAAACAGGTGATACCCACGCTAATCCACCCGGACCAAACGGGCTATGTCCCGGGAAGGAACACAATGTGGAATCTGCGCAGTCTCCACCATGTGGTGGACCAGACGAACCACAGACTGGGCGAATGCTCCATACTGTCACTAGACGCCGTTAAAGCTTTCGACTCAGTGAATTGGGGGTGGCTGCTGAGTGTCCTTGCCCTCTTTGGAGTAGGGGAGGGTTTGTTCCGTTGGGTCAGGCTGCTTTCTAAATATCCCAGAGCGAGAGTGAAGACTGGGAGATATCTCTCAGAGGTATGGAGGGTTTATAGAGGCACAAAGCAGGGATGCCCACTGTCTCTGTATATACTGGCCCTCGAACTGCTGACGGTCTTCCTTGGGGCCGAATACGGGGATACTGGGATAGACATAGATGGGGTTATACACCAAACAGTTATATGCAGGCGACATGCTCCTCTTCGTGGGGAACCCGCGAGTGCACCTATCATACTTACTGGAAGCAATTGATGCGTATACCAGACTTTCAGGAATAGCTATCAACAAAGACACGTCCTCTCTATTCCCCCTGGCCGATCTAAGATTGGTCCCCTCGAACCAATTGCCAGACCTAGGACTCACATGGGCACTGCACTCTTTCCTCTCTCTGGGGATAGAGGTACACCACGATACCAATGACGAACATAAATCCAACTCACTGGTAGCCCTTGATAAGATGCAAAAGGCCATGACCTTCTGGAAGACACTTCCGCTAGGTATGATGGGGAGGATGGCGCTGCTGAAGAATACTTTATTGCCACGCATGCTATACTACTTCACAAACATCTCACATGCTATACCTAAGGCTTTCTTGACACAAATGAACACAACTGCACGAGAATTCCTGTGGAGTGGGGGGGAGGAAGAGGATCGCGCTGAATACTTTGCAAAGAGACTATGAATCAGGGGGTATCAGATTGACAGACTTTAAATGCCATTACCTCGCAGGGCAACTGCAATTTGTGGTTAAATGGCTAGGGGACGAAACATTGATAGTCACCACTCTTCCAGCTGGTGTTGAAGCAATAATACCTGAGGGAAATGGTGTGGATTGACAAGCCCCTGACCAGGACCCTACCCAATATGGTCAAACTGGGCCTGACCCTGTGGAACAAACCATGGAAACTCTGGGGGGGGGGGTGCAGAAACTCTGCTCCATGCAAATCCCCCTTCGTGGGTTTCGTTGGCGCGGACACGGACCCTCGCAATATATCTATATCATTGGGAAGCCAAAGGTGTAGCTCAGATAGGAGATTTGAGGAGGGGAGGGCAGTGGGTAGAATGCCGAACTCTGATGGAGGAAGATGACATACACGGCGGTCAGTTCATACAGCACAACCGCATAGTTCAGACTATTAAGAAAAGATGGCCAGAACTGCCAGACGATAAGGAGCCGAGGGGGATGCTGGATGAGTGGTACATGTATCAGAAGGGGGACATACATTCTCTAGACTGTATGAACAGTTGCTGAAATCTCACAATGTGAGGGAGCTGCAAACGAGAGAACGCTGGGAAGGGGTGTTCCATAGGCTCTTCAACTACCAGGAATAGTCCAGAGTGCTGAGATACCCTAAGAGTGTCCAGCAATGCAAGATTTAAACAAGCACAGCTATACCTCATGCATGGAGCATACCTCGCACCCAGGAGAATGACTGCAATAAGGATTGGGGTGCCCCGGGGCTGTCGACGTTGCGCAGCGTAAGATGCTGACATGCTGCAAATGTTTTGGACCTGCCCAGTGATAGACCTTTTGGGAGGGAAAAAAAGAAATGGTGGAGGAGGGTGGAATCCATATGCAAGCATGGTCCCCAGAGTCCTACCTATTGGGCCTCTTTCCCAGAGGAGACTGTATGAACATCAGGAGACAGGAAAAGAACACATCTGGCCAAGATGAAGGATCTGGTGTGCATTTTGGCAAAACGCTGCATAGCAATGGCATGGAACTCCAGCTCGGAACAGGGCATAGGCTTCTGGTGGGCAGATCTCAAGAAATGTTTGGTGGTGGAAACAGCTGTGTGGACCAGGGCAGTGCCGGGGGGAGAGGGGGAGAGTGGGCATAAGATACTTGCATGGAACTCTCTGATGCAGGACTTGTTTGGACCAAGGGAGGAGAGCAGCACAGATGACCCCGGAGGAGAGGAAGAGCATTAATAGGTGAACTGGCAATCGAGCAGATTACCCCCGACAAGAAGTACAGGGATATGGACCTGGGAATAGATTGAATAGGAAGCGTGGCCAGCGACCAGGGCAGCACAGCCACGGAACCGCGCCAGGACGAACGAACGACGGTGCAGGGCGGAATCTACGATGAAGTGCCAGAGTGAATGTTCTGTTTTGTTTGTAGTTGTTTTTGGTTAATGTTGAAAAGCAATAGTCTAAAAAAAATAAAAAAATTGGGATCTACGAACCACTGGGATACCTTAGTATTAGTCTTACTTTAGTAAAACTCCCCTAAAACACCCCACCTCACACCCCCCCCCCCCCAGCTCTTTTTGCTGGACTTGTGGATTCTTTTTTCTTGTTCCTGAGTGAGTGGGAACCTTTTTTCCCCACTCACCCTTTTTTTACTCTTCTTTTATGGGTGTCATTTTGCCGACTCTCCATAGTGTATTTTTGATTATATCCTTTTTGGGTATCTACATTTATTAATTGCAGCACACAGCACTTTCTTCTTGCTGGGTTGCCCTTGGGGCTTCCCTTTTTATTTTCCTTTGACTTACCTTGTAGAATTACTGGTCTCAAGGGTAGAGAGTGATTTTCATCCTGTTTACATTGTGAGACCAGTACACCCCACCTTATGTGGGGTGCTGTGGAGATGATGGTATCCCCTTTTTCACTGCTCCAGTAACATTTCTATTACTGTGACAAGCTTACTCTGACTGGTGGCAGTGGATATTCTTTAATGTCTTTTGTGTTAATATTACACACAGGCTGTCAAATCAGCCACGTTCATGCACAGAAGGGTCACCATTCTGCTAGAATGGTGGCTTTTTTCTTTTTTTGCAAATTTTAGTGTGCTTGTCCTTTCTTAGCCTACTGTCCCGGATGGGGGATATCCTAGTTGAAGTTTTGTCATCAGTGGGAACCCTTTGTGTAGACTCCAGAGTTTCTGTGAAGGCAGCAAGTGGGGAGGAGTCTAAAGCTCTGCAGCCCTTTGTCTTCTGGTGTGCCTGAGCGAAACAAGTAACCACTTGGGGGGCGGGGTAGGCGTGGTGGGGGTTGGCTGTCCTGATTGCACAGCCACCCGCCCCTTTCTGTAAACTGCAGGGAGAGTTTGCAGAAGGTGTGTAGGTTTCTGTATAACTGTCAGATTCTTGAAACTGAAGACAAATTGACTACTGGAGCTGAATCCGAAGAGAAGACTGATGTAGCCAATTCCAGCAAACGGAGATGCCTGCTGTGTAACCAGAGCCTGTTCTGACCCTTTATTCCATGCGATCTAGGAATCCCAAAGATAAAAACTTCGACCCAAAGACCGTTGGGACCCTTCAGTCTTGAGAGAACCTGCAAGACGAGCCATCCCATTATGTGCTGTGACCTTCCTGGGCTGCAAACTGCCAATACCCTGGGACCTTGAGCGCTGTGCATCAACTTCCGAAGTCCAAATCTCGCTGAAACCTTGAATTGTGTCTCTGGAGGTCCAGCAGGAGTCCAACTCCTTGAAGTCCCCTCGCCAGAGTGCAGGACTGAAATGGTGAGAACAATCTGACCAGTGACAACCATCCTTCATCTGGTACCTTGAAAAGGGTGCCAAATCCACAGAGCTGCGACAAGCACCAAAGAATCTTTGCAGTGTTCCCTTTCTGTCGACTGCTGCTGCAACTTCCCATCCAGTGTCCTTTATTGGGTCACCATGACCAAGAATCTAGAGACCCGGTCCTGTGCTACTGCATCGTGAATGAGTCCATCTGCAAGCTCTTCAATGCAGAGGTACTGTGTAGGTTTGGGTAGTACTTACCTGAAGTCGTGTCAATCCTGTGTGGCTAAGTGGGTGATTCGTGTGTTTGGGATTTCACCCAAACTGTTCTCCCAAGCCTAACGCTGAAATGCATCTAGCCAGCCTTCTACTTAATCCCTGAACCCTTTCTACTAACTTTTCCTGCAATGTAGCCCCGTCCTGACCTGCTTAATGTTGGCCACTTGACCACTAGTGTACCCCTTACACCTCTGCGGTCACTCATGCCTTATAATAGCAAAGGATTTTAAAAGATAAGGCCTTGGACTTGGAAATGGAACAAGTGTACATACTTTGTAAACGTGTTAGTGTGCAACTCTGATTCCAGAAACAGAATAAGTTCTCCAGCATAGGGTCTGGCATGGATTCACATGCTTATGAATACTCCCTGTCGTCAGGCCGGGAATCCTCAGTGAAAGCAAAAACTGTTTCAATTTCACCAATAAACTGTCTCTTAAAAACCAATCACTGAGCTCTGGGTCATACTGCCCCCAGCCAATGACTGCCTTCTCCCTAAGCCCCTCCTTTGGAAGCCATCTTCAGTTTGTTACTGCACATTCAAGTGTTGGCAGTCCTCGTGTTTTGCTACGAGATCTTTTCTACGTTTTCGCACTTTTTCGTAAAAAAGTTCCTATTTTTGTCAAATAGAGCCAGTGTGCTCTTTTGTTCTTTTGATTGGCAAACAGGGTTCCGTTTGTTGGTGTCCTTCATTGTCCCTCAAGGGCAAGAATCGTCGAGAGTTTCATCGAAGATTCCAGAAGGCCATCTGACCTACATCGCATGCCGGACCATGTCGGAATGAATGAATGAATTAATGATTGTTTGTATAGCGCCTATACACAATGTGTTTCAAAGCACTTCAAGGAGGGAGGGGAACAAGGGAGAAAACAGTTAGATTCTTACAGGCCCTTGAAACAAATCAGAATGTGAGAAAAGTATCATAGCAGATAGTACAAGTGCATGAAACAAGAAGGGAGAGGCGTGGAAGGGAAAGAAAAGGAGACAAAACTAGCAGTAGCATTACTATGCCTGACAATTGTTGCAGTGCAAGAGTGACAAGAGGAGGGGGAGGAAGGGTAGAGAGGGTGGGGGAGAAGGGAAAGGAGAGGTAACAAAACAATTACTGTCTTAAGGGTCAGCGACTGACCAAGGTAGTGCTGGGAAGGGCGACGGGAGGAGAAAACAAAGGGGAAACCGGTGGGCCCGGGCGGGACAGACATGCTATTATCATAGGTAAGGGACAATGATCAGAGTAAGTGCTAAGATAAAAAAGAAGTGAAGGGGGTGGGCAAGGTGGCTGCAGAAAGGACGACCGCTACAAATACTATGCCTAACGGCAATATGAGGTTGCGCCAACTTTCACAGGACAAGGGGAGGGATAGGTAGCTGGGGAGGGCAGGCAGCTGGAGGTCAGGAGGGGGAGGAGAAGGGGCACTAGATGCTAAGCAAGCAAGGGGAAAGGGGGGGGGCAAAGAGATCAGGGGGCAGAGAGGACCAACACGGAAGGCCATTGGTGGGTAGGGGGGAAATAGGAGGGAAATGGGAGGATGTGCGGAGTGGGGGCACACAAGCAACTCAGGGGGCAAAGGAGGACATAGACAGTCTAGGGGGCACACATAAGGGCTCAGGTGGCATTCACAGGCACACAGGGCAGGGGTGGTGGGAGGGGACATTCACAGGCACACAGGGGGCAGGGGTGGTGGGAGGGAACATTCACCGACACACGGGGGCAGGGGTGGTGGGAGGAGGCATTCACAGGCACACAGGGAGAAGGATAGATGTTCTCTCTTCAAGCTCTGCTCCAGCTGTGGATTGAGGAATGTGTTTGTGGAGGACAAACACTCCCAGTGCCTCTACTGTCTCCATCCACAAGGAAGCGGATTGCGAAATTTGCCTGGGATTCACCAAATGCAATGTCAAGGATCCACACAGTAGGTTGGTGGCATGGCTCACCCAGGACTGGTCGGTCCGAGGAGCGGGCTTCTAAGGTGTTAAGGAGAGTTCTCATTATATAGCTAATTTCCCTCACCTAGTGAGTCCCCCAGCAGCTTTGCTGGATTTCTGGAGTTTATTTTTTCCAATTGGTACAAGTGTACCTCTTTTTTTTTTTTCACTCTTACCTGTGTTTTGCCATGTGTATTTCATCTGTTTTTATGATTGTGGACTCTGGAGTACACCACTTTAGTAGCCCCTTCTTTTGTGTGTTACACAGCACCTTCAGTGCAGTGACACAGGGTTGCCTTTTTGACTTCCCACCAACTCCATTTCTGAGGCTGACTACAGTCCCCCAGAAAAGGGTAAAGTTGCCATTTTCTTTACTTAGTCAAATAACCACAGATCCAGTACACCCCATCTTACATGGAGTACTGGAAAGGGTTAATCCTTAGGGCGAAACAATGCTCTAGGAGGTACAGATGAAAAGGGCTGACACTTGAGACTCCTCGCCCTGAGGAGCAAGGGCGAGGAGTCTCTGTTTAGCTGTGGTGAGTGAGGACTGGGCTTCCCCTCCAAAACTCTACTTCTCCTGCTTCCCTTTGTTCCAGTGTGTGGTACCTGGAGGTGCCTGGAGGTGCATGTGCCTTTAAGACATTCAGTGGGTGATCCCATTTAAGGCCGCCTCCCACGCCCTTGCGGCGTAAGCCCTGAGGAGCAAGGGCGAGGAGTCTGTTTGGCTGTGGCGAGTGAGGACTGGGCTTCCCCTCCAAAACTCTACTTCCCCTGCTTCCCTTTGTTCCAGTGTGTGGTACCTGGAGCTGCCTGCAGGTGTGTGTGCCTTCCTTTAAGACATTCAGTGGGTGATCCCATTTAAGGCCGCCTCCTACGCCCTTGCGGCGTAAGCCCTGAGGAACAAGGGCGAGGAGTCTGTTTGGCGAGTGGCGCGGCGTGAAGTATCTGCCCCACTGAGATCTAGGAGGATGGACTCTGCCAAGCCACTATCGAGGACCAGAGCCCAAATAAAACCTATGGGTAAGCAAGAGGAGCGACCAGTAAAATGCTCCAGGCAAAATCAGGTGAGCCATTGCTTTTCGTGTGACGATTTATCCGAACTAACTGTGGAACCTGGTACGTTTTTGCCACAAGGTGATTCTGAGGGTTTACGAACGGTAGACGATGCCTTAGATGGCTCCGGATCCCCTCTATCCCACGACTTAGACAATTCATGCTTAAATTTGCAAGTGAGCCCTATTTCTGTGACGTCAGACCCCCCCCCTCCCCCAATACCCACGGGTACGGAGGTTGTTGAAGTTAATGTGAGTGAGGATGGACTCACCGTCGGGGTTGGTGCGCGCCTCTTGACGGAGGTTGTGGGGACTCGCGTGCAGTCGCCGCAGCCTGGGGTGCGTGCAGTGGACCCGCATCCTTTCAGAGAGCCAGTGCCTAAGTGTATGGAGGCGAGAGTGGTAACATCCGCGGTCACGTCCGATGACGCGGCGGCGGGGCGTGGAGGAGGACGCTCCGTGTGCCGCCGATGAGGAAATCATTATGCTGGATCTGGCGGAGGTGCGTGAAGACAGTCGTGGCGTGAGTGCCTCCAAGCCCCAGGGGCGGCCCGTAGGTTCATGTACTGTGGGCAATACCGACTCAAACAGATGAGCCGGTACTAGTTGTGAAGAGCACGAGTGTGAGGTAAGCAATAATACCTACCCTGCCTTAAGTTCGGCTCTGTTGAAAACCTGTGTGATCTGCAACAATATCAAGAGGTTTTCACTGTTGCTTCCCCTGCGAGTGGTTGTACAGCGCCAAATCTGATAGCCTCTTAGATCCAGACAGCAGCTAGCAGCGATGCTGTAGTACTGCAAAGTGGACCCCGGTTGGAAGAAGAAATGGGTGGTGCCACTAATGTAAATCGAAGAAACTCCCTAGAGGTGGTTTCATCTGTGCTTCAAAACCTGATTGAGCTAAATAAAGCGCGTGTTAGCAATCAGATGTCAGTACCTAGCCCCGAGCCTAAGGTGGTGATTAAAATACCTCAGAAAAGGAAGTGTAATAACCTGACCGACTCCAATCTAGACATTTGGGGGTCTGGCAACTACAAACATGCAAAGACACTAGAAGCTGTGTCCTCTGGGGATTCATCCCAGTCATCAGTTCGAAAGGTGGCAGAATCACAAAAAAGGTTGTCATCTCATACCAATGCAACCCGTTGTGCGAGTCTGTTGACTAAGACAATTGTCGCAAAACTCAAACAAAGTTGATTCAGAAGATGATTTGTCATCTGGGGACTCCTCTTTTGTGGAGCGACCTTTCCTGAAAGTCAGAAGAGAATGGCCTTCCCTAAGACATGCGGCACGCAATGGGCCAAGAAATGTCAAAGACGGTGGCTAGGCCCCTTGTTTGCATTTGCCCTCAAATGGTTTACTAGTGTCTTTGACTTCTGTAGTGGCAATCTCACTGGCGCCGTTTACCAAACTCTATGAAGCTATAAATGATAATGTGAAAGATGTAACAACTTTAATTGCTTTAATGAATTCAAAACTTCTGCATCTAGAGGCATTGTACAGTAGGCATAGAAACAACCAAGATGAAGTAAATCAGAAAGTATTGGCAGCCCTCGCCTCAGTTAATGAGTGAAAACACAATGATATGATCGATAAAATGCTCTTTGCGGAAGTAGCAAAGGAAGCACTGGCTCTTTTCAGCAAATCCCACATGGAAACAAGAGGCAAGGATACTTCTGGAGCTTGCTCTGGTTCTCACATGCCACTGAAGAAGCAACCAAGGGCATTGTCTCTACTGCATAAGAGTGTTGCAGTTTCAGAGAAAAAAGAGGAACTGCAGCCATGCCACCCCGAGAGTAATATTGGCCTATTGAATACGAGCCCTAAAAGCACACCGTTGGCGTCAAATGGCCCGACCGAGTTAGACTCGATGGTTCAACCTCGGCATATGGCAAGCGAGGGAGAAGGGCCCGCAAATATTGACGACTCATACAGAGAAAGTATCGGACCTCATACTATATTGGAAACTTCTTTTCACACAGCATTTTTACAAGCTAGAAGCGTAGCAAACCTTGTACAATTGGACAGTCAAATTGTGACTGGTTCAACTTCTCAAACAGTGCCAGAATTGATCTCTGGGAACAAAGCTGCGTCTGTTGATTTTTTAAAGCCAGTAGGCTTGTTTCCCATTTTTGGAGGCCAAGATGCTGACCAACAAAAAAATGAAGAAATTATGAAATCCAAACCTCTGCAAGCCAAGAAGCAAAAAAATCTGCCAGGACGTAAGAAGAAACATCAAAGAGGTGCTGGAAAATTTCTGCGTAATATTGTGCTACAGATTGTAGATAAAGCTATCACCACACGGCTAAAATTAGATGTCGCTACAAAGGAAGCCAATAAATGAACAGCTGAGCCAACGCCAAAAGTTTTGCAACCAATTGACTGTCAGTCGATGATGCAAAAGCAGCCCAAGATGAGCTGATGGACCCGTCGGTCTACGAGGACCTTGACGACGAAGATGGTCTACCAACGACAAAAGGGATCACTTTGCCCAATAGTCAGAGGGAGGTTGGCACAACAAACCCCAAAATGATCACGCCGCAGGACTCCCAGGATCAACCAAATAAATCTGCAGCGGCGAAGGGGGGCAGAATCTGCTCCTTAATTCCGACTGAAGTATTGTCTATCAATAGGGAGGTGGCACCTGTAAGTCCGGTGTTCTCTACATTAGAAGAAAAAAGGTAACAGTTTATGCTTAACTTAAAAATGAAGAGCCTTGAGTCTGGGAGAGTGAGTCGTCTGCCGCAGAACGCTCCGGCCGTGGAAAGAGAAAGCTTTGAGCCTATTGCGACCCTGTTGTCTGCTGCCAGATTAGACTTATGAAAAGACGAGCTTCGGCAGCCGGAAGTGTTGGAGAAAAGACAGAATACCAACAAAGAGCACGAGACAGTCCGTAACTTGAATCACACTCTGATTAAATTGATGTTGGAGAGGTTGGAGTCTCGTGACAAATGAATCTTGAATCGAGCAAATGTATTCAGATTGCTCCACCATGTACCACGCCTACGATCATTGGGCTCCAAGGACATAAAAATTGTTGAATTCCCCGAAGAATCATGCAATGATAAGGTGATTTTGCACGTTGACTCCAATATAATTGCAAACACCATTTTGGATGCGGGGGAAGAGCTATTGTCCTTGTGGTTTGATATTTTTAAAATAACTGAGAACGTACGTAGGAAAGATGTGGAGAATGAGGCTGCAAGAGAGGCAGTTACAGCTGGAAAAGAGTCCTATTCTTGTCCAACAGCGATAAAACAGCATGCATCGCTGGTGGTACAGTTGCGACCGGGCAGAACTGTAGGAGTGAGCTGGTAACCGAAGCTGGGCTAACATCATACAACTCCCAAAGAGTGACGTTTATTGTGCAGGAGGAGGTTTCGAGAACCTGTCCAATGGACAATATTCGAATTACTATAAGTAGTGGCAGATCAGAGGACGTGAGAGCAGCTGGTACAGCAAGTAGCCCTCTCTGTAAAGAAATCGTCCAAGACTGGAATTGGCTGGCCAAGGCGTTGAACGAAAAAGCCTGAAGCTAATGCCCTAAGATCAGAGCAAACACAAGCCTGCTCCTTTGCCTCCTGGACTACGCGTGGCTTTCTCAATTTGTTAAACAGCGACTGGCTTCAAGATTCGCAACTAATTTGTCTCCAGGAAACTTGGATGTGTGAAATACCAATTATCTCAGAGTTTGAACGTGCACTGAATCCAGCAATTAAGGCAGCTAAGGGGTGACCGACTGCTGGCCTCCTAACTATGATTAAGCGGTCTTCCGGCTATCGTCTGATAAAATCCACGAATCACACTCCATACATTCAAGTTGCAGAGATAAGTAAAACCAATCTCTTGTTAAAAGTTGTAGATGTGATTTAGGGGTTAGACTTGTACTGGAATCACTGTTGCACAGGGACCTACCCTTTTGTTGATCAAGTAACAATGATTATTGATAATTTGCTTGGATTAAATAAGGGGGTCGGAATTATAGTATGCAGTGATTTAAACATTGATTTATTTATTGTTTAAGTCCCAGAACCCTGATAAAGTACAACTTGCGCAAGACTGGTCGGATGAACTAAATGCAAGAGGCCTAACGATGCTAAATGATTGTACACAAGGGGATATCCTGGCGAAGTCTACATGGCACCGGGAGGGCCTCTCGTCAACTATAGATTACATTTTTATATCAGACGCTTTACATGCTCGAGTAAACTCTCTGAAAGTTCTGGCGATGAAAAATAGTGACCACGAAATGTTGCAGCTAAAATTTGAAGAATCTGAAATTGACCAATGTCAAAAATGGACAACGAAGGTCGAGGTCGAATCAAGCCACCTAAGATTGAGGCTGGAGGAACGGAGGTGTCTAAGCTATATAACCAATTTAAGATCACTCCGGATGAGGTGGAATATACCTCTTTACTGTTCCTATTTAAAGTTAAAAACATCGGGCTAAAACAATGTTCGTTTCGTAAGACTCATCGCTTCGATTTAACGGTGATGCAGCGTAATAGAATGATGCGTGCCGAGATTCGAAAAACTAATCAAGGGCCAGTGAGTGAAAGATGGTCGAAAAATAGTGACCAAACAAGCCTATAAGAACTGGTTAAAAAGCCACAAATACCTACTACAACAGCAAGATGCAGAAGTCATGTTAAAGACTCTAACAAATAAGAACAGTGGGGAGTTTTGGCGAATTATTAACCATATGGAAACGCAGTAGGGAGTCTTACAAGTGTGTTTGGTGTCGGAGCTGGAGTGGGTAAAACACTTTACGACACTATACAATAAAAACCCGGTTAACAATTCTGCAACGGTGCATGAGACAACGCTATGGGAGTTACATTTCTCGAGGGAAGAAATTCGTTAAGTTGGCATGAAAGCTAAAAACTCGAGGGCACCAGGTCCAGATGGGTTGACAAACTTCATGATCAAACAGTTCCCTGACCTCTGTGCTGATCTGTGCTTTGACTTATTCGTGAGAATTAACTTGCGCCGTCAGACTCCTGCCTCATGGAAAACAGGGTTAATTGTCCCAATTTTTAAGGAAGGCGACAGAACGTCACCTAAAAATTACCGTCCTGTGGCCTTGTTGGATGTCTTGGGCAAAATGTATGCTTCACTGCTCCAGAAAAAACCTGTTCAAGTGGGCCCAATCAGCGTTGACGAAAGACAAGCAGGTTTTGTAAAAAATGTGGGATGCTCTCTGAACCTGCTTGTCTTAAATATGCTGAAGATGGAAGCATTACGCGTGAACACCAAAGTCTATCTCGCCTTTGTTGATTTTTCTTGCGCTTTTGATATGATCGATCGAGAGTTACTTTAGCAAAAGCTGAGGTTGTGGGGCTGCTCAGCCGGTCTGCTAGAGGCTATTAAAGAATTGCACACTGACACGTCAATCGCAATCCATTTAGACCAAACGGGTACCCTGTCATCGCAGATCAAGACGTACAAGGAGGTGAAGCAGGATTGCCCGCTGGCCGCTGCAATTTTTAGCCTGTTTATTTCAGATATTGGTGAAGCAATAAATTCGGGGCAGGCATTTCCACCTAAGCTCCATTTATCCAAGATAAGATGGTTATTGCATGCAGACGATTTGGTCATCTTGGATGTAACCCCGATTGGTTTACAACTAAAACTCGAGGCAGTCCAAAGGTACGTGACCACAAACAATTTGAAAATCAATGCAGCTAAGAGCGAAATCTTGGTGTTCCATAACTTAAGTGCCATACAACATGCAAAGGGGACACAATTTGAATGGAAGTTAGGCCAGGAGCCACTTGGAATGTCAAAAAGCGTAAAGTATTTGGGCATGACTCTGAATTCCAGCATTTGCGATGCCCCTTGGATACTTGAATCAAAAAGGAAATGTGGTCAATTGGCATGTGAGGCCCTACTCCTGCACAGAAAGTTCAGAAAATTCTCATGCGACCTTTGAGAAACTTCTACGAACAGAAAGTATCGCCAATTTTAACATATGGAGCAGAGAATGCCTCTGGATGCTCATTCAATCACTGGGCATTGTTAGAGCATGTGTTCTGGACTAAAGCCTTAAGTTTACCAACAGGCATTTCGACTGCTTGCATAAGATATGAACTTGCTCTAATTTCCTTGCACGCTCAAATTAGCTGGAACCTATTGGCATTATATCGGCAATCCAGAGCTGATGAGCGAATCATGCAATTTCGAATATTACACAATGCACCCTCATGTAGAACAGATATTGTCTCTCAGTGGGTAAAACGCTGTGAAGATCTTCTACTTGAATATGACATTAGCGTGGAAACTCTTCATTCAAATCCCACGGCAGCAAAAGTTAAGATCTGGCGAGCTGATTGGGAGGCTACGTGCAGCGAGAGATCTGCCGCGAGAGCGATGATACATTCACCTGTAGAGGCAAGAGGTTTTAATGTGCTACAAAAATACCTGCAGTTATTCCCAAATCCCAAAGCACGAAGACTCTTTATGCTGTTCCGACTAAACGCTTTGAAAACCAAAGAGCGGTCCAGCCATTGGGCTTGTAACACAGGCGTGAATCTTTCATGCGGATTCTGTGATCACGAAAGTGAATCACTAAAACATCTTGTGGTGTTTTGCCCGAAATTGAAAGACGAGAGATCAATTCATCTGGGACGCTGAAGTGATGATCATCCGACGGTGTGTGCGGAAGAATGGTGGATGGAAATGTGGAATGGCATTGACATGAAACTAATAAGGCCTCTAACATCCTTTTTAGCTTTAATTGAAGTAAGATTAAACCCATGCGAGCAGTCGTAGAACGATTGACTTATGTGGAAGTAAAACGGATAATGCATTGTGATTAGGCTGGATTACCTTGCGATGGGGGGGATGAGAGGGAATTTGGTGTTTGTGTTTCTGTTGTGTTTTGTATGTAATAATAAGGTTTGAATTTAAATTTAAACCAATAAATAAAAAAAAAAATAATATACATACATACATACATACATACATACATACATACATTTTCATTCTTTTAACATTTAGACTTGGCTGGTGGCAGTGGTATCTAACCTAACTTTTCTACCGAGATTATATTATATAAACGTGGTATTGTTTTAGGCTATTATATTAGCCTCAAACATAAACCACTTGACCAAATGCTCTTTCTTTTGGCTCTGGTCGGGTTTATTCGCCATTTCTTTTGTTAAAGTCCTTCTTGTGTTTTACTTTGTGCGGCAAACCAGGTTTGCCTTCTTTGTTCACTGTCTTTTGGCGGGCTTCTGCCAAGAAGCCCTCCTCCAGTCGCCTGGGTGTCTAGGTGGGCTGAATGTGAGGGAGGGGTGTAGTAACCCCCTGCACAGGGTATCCTAGGAAAACCAAGTCGCACTTTGCCATGATTGGCTGAGGTGGTTGTCCAGGCTGGACAACCCCCCTGCTGCGTGATTGACAGTCAGGCTGTGTGAATGGGGGATTTTCGCATAAAAGGCAGGTCTCTTGGGCTAGAAGTCAGTCGCCACTGGAACTACAAGGAACCGAAGAGAAGCAGAGAAGAAGATTGCTGCTGCAACTACCTCGTCCCGGTAAAGCCCTGCTGCAGTCCTGAGCGATCTACCCTTCGACGACCAGAGAAGATCCAGTCCGGAGTCTTCTTCCCTTGAGTCTGGTGGGGATAACCAGCTCATCTTCCACAGCCAGAGGATCCTCTTCTTGGTCGAAATTGCTGCACACTGCTGTAGTGGTCATAGATAGCCATCTGAAGAGCCTCTCCTGTTTTTAAGGAGCGCACCTTTTATTCACCGTTGCTGCTGCCGGCCTCATCCCTGTGTGGTGCAGACCCCTCCAGACATCCTTCTTCGTACCGAAGCTCCAGGAACCGTGGGTCTGCAGGAAACTATCAGGAACAACTGCAGTGGCACCAGCTTCACTGAATAAGGTACTGTGTTCTGCTTGAGGAATTAGGGTGAATCCCTTTTACTTCGCCTCCAAGGCTTGCCCTTGTCTTCCCTCCTTATAACTTTTGCTTCCTCGGTTGACAATATCCAAGTACTCCTGGCAACGTTGAATCTTGAACTGTCCGACTGTGTGATCCTCGACAACAGGAACCCGGTTCCACTTGACACTGGCTCCGGCCTATTGACTCTTGAATTTCTGTCAACAAGTGTTCTCTGATTCTGTCTGCCTTGACAAAAGTATTGCCTATGATTTTTGCCCCCAACTCTCTCTGGTTAACTCAGGTGCTAAGTGTTTTTGCCCCGGTAACATTTCTTGTCGCGGATACGCGCATCTTCAGTAAGACAGAGCTGTCATTACTGTCAAAAAGACATTGCATACGTATTCCCGGTAACGTCTTTTGTTTCCCAACACCGGTCCGTTAAAACATAGGGTACTTACCTTGAGTTAGAGTGTACCAAAGTGAATTGGTTGGTTGTATATTTCACGTGTGATTTCGAATTAATAGAAGTGTTGTGTTTATAACAAATGGTTTAAAAATAAATGTACTTATATTTTTTTACCTGAAACCTTGAGTCAGTGTTTGCTTGAGTGACAGTAATTGTGGTCCCTTTGTGTAATCTCTGCTACTGCTCATATACTCTTGAGATGGGCCTGGCTGCTCCGCTGCTGCTACCACTTTAACATAGTAGTACAGGCTTGTACCAAAGGTGAACTTGTAGGCTTAATTGTGTGTAGTGTTCCCGAAGGGCACTGCACAGGATTCTGCCTAACAGAGGGCGCTCCATCTGTGGGGGCTCAAGACAAGGCCAAGCCCTGCGAGTCCATTTCCGTCAGGGTCGCAGCGCAAGCGGGTCCTGCGACGAGCAGAGTGCGCTCATCTTGGTCTGCCTCCATCTCAGCCATCGCTCCAGCTCCTCCTCGAAGAGGAAATCTGCTAACCCCAGGAAACTGCTAAAGAAGTTGGAGAAGACCAAGGCGCATCATAAGGTGTCAGACCTACCCCTGAAGGCCCAGGTAGTCCAGGCGAAGTCCTCCTCGATGATCGAGCTGGTGGCTGCCGCCCTCTCGAAAGGGGCTGACCTGGTCCAGGGGACCCCTGCGGTGCCCAGAGTGGCCCTTCCTCCCAGACCGGAGAAAAGGATGCCACCCCTGAGCCCGGCACTGATCCTCGGGACGCAAAAAAGATGTGGGTGCGGGGGGCAGTGGAGGCCTCTACCGTGCTCCAGGGCATGGATATTTCTTCTTTGGACAAGGACATGGTGTCCGTTCAAAGGGTCCCGGAGGACAGGGGTTCATTCCACACCATGGTAGCTTGTACGTCTGCTCTTCCAGCTGATGCCCGAAGAGACCAAGAAGGATGGTTTCCTTTACCAGCGCCGAGAGGCCAAGAGGAAGACCATTCGAACGGTGCTTCTCCTGGACATGGATTGCAGCGTAAATCGTTTTAAGATTGGCCAAGTCCCGATTGTAAGAGCCAGAAAGTTTTAAGACTACCTGGGTGTCATCAGCATAATTAGTATACTGGTGGTTCTGGAAGATTAATATGGAACGACCACAAGGAGTTGTCTGACAATATACAGGGAGAAATTATCAGATTGGTTAGCGTAAAATGATGTACCAGAAGCCAGTCAAGGGTGTGCCCTGCAATATGAGTGGGGCTAGACCCCATTTTGGAAAAACCTATAGTATCCAAAGCGCAAATTAATGAAACGGGAGGAGTGTCAAACCAGTAATTAAAATCACCCATCACCAAGACTGCTCCTCAAAAAAGGAGGGGGGGCCTCCGTGGTCTATAGATGATGATAATGGTGAGTGGTGTGTGTTCTGATACTTGCAGTTGCAAGATTAAAGAGATTCACAATCGGCAGGTGGTTTGTGAGAGATTGAGTGAAACTGCTGAGTTTTTTTTTTGTTTGTTTATTTGTAATTCCACACACAGGAGAAATTATACAAGTACATTACATGTAGCGTCTCAGGTCATGTAACCCAGAGTCCCCATCCCCCACCCCTTGCTTTCCCCGGCGAGTGTAGTTCTCAGGACTTAGTCAGACTGACTTGGTGGCAATGGCGGGTCGTCCATAGTGTGAAGGGCCCTTGCGATCAGGTTCAGTTTGTGGGTCAGGGCTGGATAGTTCCGGTCGTAGTCTAGCACTGGCGCCCAGATATCTCAAAATCGATTAAGCAGTCCTGCTTTGGCTGCCGTAACTTTCTCGGCTATCAAAATATCCCAGAGTTTGACCCAGCAAAGGGCCATCAAGGGCCCGTCCGCAGGCTTCCAGGTGCGGGCCACCGTGATCTTAGCCGCTAACAAGAACTGGGACACCAGGGCAGCTCTTCTCCCCGACCGCGGGTATGAGCCTGACAGTGGAATCCCTAGAAGGACCTGTTCGGGCGTGAGCGGAATGGTCACCTGGGTGACGTCTTTTATGGTAGCTAAGCAGAGAGACCAAAACTCCTGCACCTGGAGGCAGGGCCACCACATGTGGAAGTAGGATCCTGGGAGGCCGCAAAGTCGCCAACAGTGGAGGTCTAGTGCCGGTCTCCCACCCACAGACCCGAGCGGCGACCACAAGACCCCTTACCTCACTAGAACTGACGATGAGCGACCTACCGGCACGTGGAAAGATTTCGGCCCTATGTAGACTGCTGCAGGAGGACCCCCTTCAGTTCAGGCCTTCCTATATGTCCCAATGGGAAATGGACTTCGGGCACACCATTGAAGATCATACGTGGGTGGACATTTGAACAAGAACGCGGACGACATCCCGCTGTATTACCAACCGGTAGTGTGCCCATAAGCTACTCCTGCGCTGGTATTACCCCCCGGCCCCCTCTCCCCGCTATAAGGTGGTGGGCCATGCGCTCCACCATCTCTGGGGGGCATGGATTTCCAGAGCCCCCCATACCAAGAGACGGTCACCACAAACTCTTCCCTGGACAACTGACATCTCCATGCCAGAGGACTGTGGCTACCGGAGTAGAGTGATCTCCACATCAATGTCCTGGAGCTGCTAGCCGTGTTTTGGATCCTCACCTCATGCCTTCCATCCCTCAAGAGCAAGGTGGTGAGGGTTTTCACAGACAATACCATCTACATCAGGAAGCAGGGGGTCACCATCTCCCAAGCGCTTTCCAGAGAGGTGCATTACTTGTGGCACTGGGCCATCACCCAGGGGATGTTTCTCATTCCTTTTCACCTGGCGGGAGTTAAGAACACCATTGCCACTCCCTCAGCTGGGAGCTGCGCTCTTGACATGAGTCGGAGCTTCGACAGCATTAAGTGGACAACCTCCTCCTCAGGTGGGGCAGACCCCAGATCGATCTGTTTGCGCGGCGACATACTCCATATGCCAGAGATTCGCCCGCAGGTTTCCCAAGCTGGGGGGTATGGGGGATGCGTTCTCATTCCTGTGGGAAAGTCTTCCTGTACGCGTTCTCGCCGTTGCCTCTACTGCTGCCAGTCATCAGTCAACTCAAACGGTGCAGATGCAGGATAATTCTCGTCCCCCCGGCGTGGCCGAGACAGATTTGGTACCCACAACTTCTCAGCCTGTCTGTCACCGCCAGTCAAGCAGTCAGTGGTTGCGGATCTGCTCGCCAGGGAAGAAGGCGCAATCCTGCCCCACGACCCAGCTGAAACTGAAGGCCTTGCTCCTGCAGCCTTAGAATTCGGGGGGTATGAGCTACGGGCGGACTGCAGGGAGGGCCTTGCCAGGGCCAGAGCGTTGTCGACTCTTAAGTGCTATGGGCACAAGTGGAAGCGTTTCATGACTTGGTACCGGATGCAGCGGATCAACGCTCTGAGGCTCACGGCCCCTGAGATCCTACCGTACTTGTTGTCATTGGCCAAGGCGGGGCTGTCTCACGCCTCCATCAAAGTGCATCTAGCGGCTATCTCCCGCTACACCAGGTTTCCGGGACGGTCTTCTCTTTGGTCACACCGTCTAGTCAAGGAGTTCCTCAAAGGACACTTCCAATCATTCCCGCCAGTGAAGGCGCTTGCCCCGGTGTGGGAACACAACGTGATACTGACGAGACACCATGGGGGCCCCCTTCAAGCCAATGCATCAGGATCCTCAAGTTCCTTTCGTGGAAAACTGCTTTTCTCGTGGTCAGCACCTCTTTCTGTAGGTGCGATCCAGGCTGTGTCATGCAAGCAGCTTTATCTGACTTTCCACGAGACGAGGGTGGTGCTGCGAGTGCCACCCTCTGTCATGCCAATGGTTCCGTCGGAATTCCACCTCAACGAGCCTTTGGTGTTGCCTGTGTTTATTCCAACGCCTTTGTCACCGGCTGAACAGACTTTGCCCTTGCTGGATGTGGCACGTGCTCTGAAGTTCTATGTGGCGCGCATAGTGTTTTCCAGAAGACGTCTCGACCTTTCGTGAAATTTGGTCCTGTGAATCATGGGAAAGCTTTATCCCAGGCTTCCATTTCCAGGTGGCTCTCTGGCTGTACCACGCACTGTCACTGGTTGGCAAACCAACCGCTGCCTGTCCATATGAGAGCCCATTCCACCAGAGTGATTGCTGTGATGATGGCATCGCTGTCTGGTGTACCCCTGCTGGACATCTGCAGGGCTGATACCTGGAGGTCTACGCACACCTTCACAAGATTCTACTGCGTCGACAGGGAGGAGTCCAGGGTCAGCCAAGCAGTGTTACGCAACCTGTTCGTTTGAAGGTGACCCTTGTCCGGAGGTAGGAGTAATTGCTTCTGTTGAGCCTTGCCACCTCCCGTGGTTGTGTATGTATGTACTGCTATGTATTCTTTATTCATGAACATGTGAATCCATGCCAGACCCATGCTGAAGAACAATTACAGGATACTAAGTGTGGAATATGCATCATACTCCTGACCACACCACAGACTCTAGAAATCCAATGTTACCCTCGACCAGGTGAAGTGCCTGCAGGACGACGGGAGTTCGACGGCAGAGTTGCTGACTGTGTTCCCTGACCCTGTCCAGGGACAATGCAAGGAGTGCATCCGTGAAGATCTCTTAAAGGGTCCCCTCTTCATCGTGTAATCTAATCCAGGTGTCCTGCATATTGTCTGATGCCACCAGAGGCTTCTAAAGACAAACGGGGGTTACCGACCGCAGACTCGTGACCAGACAACCCTGCCCAGTGACTTCAGCATTGAGCCTTGCTTCTTCCAGTAATTTGCTACTGTTTGGGCCTGATCCTAACTTTCGTGGGGTTCGGGAGGATGAGAGTGTTTATATCTATTGACCTGCCCCTCGCCCCATAGGGTTTACATTAGGCACAAAGTCCTGCTTATCTTGGCGCTATCCAGGGCTGTGGTGTCCAGGTCAGTACTTCTGTGGGTCCTCCAATACTCCCAGGGAAGGTAGTTGTTCCTCTTCAAATTGGGACTGGACTGAAAACTTCTCAAGTCCGTATTCCCATTAGTTTCTAAGGCCTGCATTGACTAAACGTACTGTATTTGCCTGAACTGAGTGTCCTCATGATTACTTGCCTCCATCCTCCAGAACCTTTTGGGACAACTAAAATATCTTCAGAGACTTGGTGTAGACTAGGGCTGGACTTCTAAAGTTGTTTGTTATTGGGCCTATCTGTGAGAGCATCACTTGCTCCCTACTTTGAAAGTTTGCATTAACTGCTAACATACTTTAAATGTATTGTGCAACCAATATGGGTGACCAACTGTGAGTTGTATATATGTCCGAAAGTATTTTGACCTACCTTATGATATTTAAAGTGGATCTTAGTGTAGCATTGAAAGAGTTATTTGATCACTTACCTGTGTGGATCTTTCACTTAGCTCTTCTGATAAATGTTAATTGTACTACAGGGCAGTGCCCCTTCATCCTTCGTTCAGCCTTGCTGTTTGGTCATGCTACTGCAGTGAGTGGCTTTGCTCAGCTTGTGTTGTAAGAAACATTGTGTTAGGTAAGAATGTGTAGAGTCCAACTGGTGTGGGACTTTACAAGACTGTATCTCTTGGTATTAGGTAACCCACCTTTTAATATAGGCCTGTAGTACAAAAGTTGGTAGTGTGGCCTGGTGAGCTGTACAATGAAATCAGTAAATACAGGTATCTAAGTAAACACTTACACACTTATAGTATAAATAGTTATTTCACCAGCATGGGGTCTGGCATGGATTCACATGCTCATGAATATTCCCAGTCAGGCCGGGAATGCTCCGTAAAAGAATAAATCTTTCACTTACAAACTGTCTTCCTCCTATAAAACAATCACTGAGCTGTGCGTTGTACTGCCCCCAGCCAATGACTGCCCTCTCCCTAAGCCCCTCCTCTGGCAGCCATCTTCAGATTTTTACTGCACATTCAAGTGTTGGGAGTCCTCGTGTTTTGCGCGCTTTTTCAATAAAGTTCCTATTTTTGTCAAATAGTCAGTGTTGTGTCGCTCCTTTGGCCAGCAAGCAGGGATCTGTTTGTCGGTGTCTTTCAATGCCCCTCAAGGGCATGAATTGTCGAGAGGGTCATCGAAGATTCTAGAAGGCCATTGGGCCTTCATTGCACACTGGGCCATGTCGGAGGAGAAGAGAGGCTCTCTCTTCAAGCTCTGCTGCAGCTGAGGATTGAGGAACGTGTTCGTGGAGGACACACTCCCAGTGCCTCTACTGCCTCCATCCGGACCACAGGTAAGCAGATTGTGAAATTTACCTTGGTTTCTCCAAGCGCACCATCAAGGATCCTTGCAGTAGGTTGGCAGCGTGGCTCAACGCCAAGGCCTCTACCCCGTGTGGCAAGCTGTGGCATGCCTCACCCAGGACCGACCGGTCCGAGGAGCGGGCTTCCAAGCCCTTTTAGGGTGCTGCATCCGTGGGGCCCAAGACAAGGCAAAGAACTGCTAGTCCGTTTTCATCAGGGTCACCGGGCAAGCGTGTCCCACAATGAGTCGGGCGCGCTCATCTTCACTGTCTGCCTCAATCTCCAGTCATCGCTCCAGCTCCTCCTCGAAGAGGAAATGGGCTAACCCAGGGAATCTGCGGGAGAAGCTGTAGAAGACCAAGGCGCATGCAAAGGTGTCAGACCTGCCCCTGAAGGCCCAGGCAAAGTAATCCTCAATGATTGAGGTGGTGGGGGCGCCCTCTCGAAGGCGCAAGGGGCTGGACCGGTCCAGGGGACCCCGACGGCGCCTAGAGTGGCCCGCCCTCCGAGGCGGGAGGCCTCGGCCAAGCCGGTGGAGAAAATGCCAGAGAAGAGGATGCCATCCTTAAGCCCAAGACCGACCCCTCAGGACGCAAAAAGGAGGAGGAGTGTGTTAGGACAGTTTTTCTGAAGTCCAACTAAGGGCTTAGTAAAACCATCCAACTGAGGCAGTACAAGACTCCACTCTTAGTATAAGGCTGTACCACCTGAGTACATGGTAGCGCAGACAGAGCAGCCAGGCTCATCTTGGGAGGGAGAGAGGGCTGTAGAATCTGCACTCAAAAAATTGTAATACAAATGGTCCAAAGAAACACTATTTATGTAAAAATAAATGATTTATTTAAATACCAGTAGGCCCAGATAAGTCTAAGGGTAAATAATCACTAACATAATATATGGAACCACAATTATTTAATAAAAATAAAAAACACTATACTTGAAGGCACAAAGACCCAAGTATAGACCTTATTTGAAATACCTAACAGTAGTTCTGGAAAAGTCAAAACCTTTTACTACACATTCAGTATAGGTCACACCTATTTTTGGGGAGTAAAAACCAATGGTTACTTTCACAACTACATTCAGTAATGCAAGGGCAGTAGACCCTTCCAGTTGTATGATTCTCAGTACAAATCACTTAATGAGTCAACTGGACGATATACTTTTGGTGAATAGTGGAACACTTATTCTAGATGCAGTAAAAACCTATAACTAGTTTTGTGATAACACAGTTATACTAGGTGAGTAACACCTATGGATGTAATATTCAATTACAGGTGCTTTTGAGATCAGTGAAATACAGATAGAGAAAAGCAGTAACTCTTGTAACTTATTTTTGGATGGCCCATGTAACACAAGGTAATTAAAACCCATATACTTTTTTAACCTTACAAGCAGTCCATGTCAGATCTTTCCCAACTATAAGGATACCTGAAGTATGACTTATCAGGGACAGTTGGAACCACAGACTCTAGGTTAGATAGCACGGGAAAGTAAAACCCAATGTTACTCTTTACTGAATGACTCAGTTATTCTAGGTAGGCAACAACATAGTGCAGGCTTATTCTGGACAGGCTAACAGCAAGTCAGGGGGAGCAAGACCCAGTTGTGGAACGCTCATACAATTATCTTGCAGGAATAATCTGGTGAAACCAAACTTTACTTTTGGGAAGAGGCACAACCTAATCATAGGAGAGTAATATACCTTCACATCTACTTTCTAGTACACTGGCAAAACAGTTGCTAAGGAAGAGAAGATGTTAACCATACTTATATTGTATCACACATCCAAGGTAAGTAAGAACCTTTTGTAACTGTTCACTCTTAGAATTACAGATACCAACCAACTCTTTACAAGTAAGTAACTTTTAAGCCTGTATTTTCTTTTGTAGGCAAATGTTCCAATCCCTTAAGTCTTTCCCTTTATTCTTGGAGCATGAGTGTTCTCAGTGGCAGAAGGGGGTCACTAGGACTAGTGACCAACAGGCAGTGTCAGAATAGGCCCTTTAGTAGCAAAAGTCAGAGTTCCTTAGGAAAACTGGGCGAACAGGTGAGTACTTCACTTCATAGTTGGAAGAGGGTCCAGGTGCTTCAGGCACCCTAGCAGGATTCCATCAGTGAGACTGAGTGCACTGGATGAAAGGCGTCCCCATCACAGAAAACAACCCACAGCTACACAGAAATCCTAACCGACTTAAGGTAAGTACATACCCAAGCCAACACCTCAGCATTGAAGATTTTGCAGGACTACTTCAGGATCTGCAGCCAAATACACGGTCAGTGGATTCCTTGTCGTGGTGACTGAAAACAAGAATAGTAATTTTGCAGCAGGGATCGATGAAGGCTCTAGACAAGGTTTCCCTCACAGCTGAATGCGGTTCTGTGGATTTGGCGGCGTTTCAAGGAACACAGAAGAAGACAGAAAATCACAGTTGAATTCAAAGGTCCAGCACTCTGAGGGGACTTTTCGGACTAGATTTGTGTCTCTGTAGCTTCACCAGGATGCCCACCAAGTTTCAGCGGGATTCGGAAGACTGTGCACTGCACAGTGTCTTGAAGTGCCAGCATATTTGGATATTGCAACAACGCAAGGTTGCAGCAACCTAGTCTAGTGGGTTTCACTAGGCTCTTGATCGGGTTTGTTGTTTTTCGGAGTCCCCAAGTCGATAGGAAGGAAGGGCTGCCGCAGGCTCAGGTTAAACAGCAGGCTCTGCGGTCACTGTAAATAGTCTCTGCTGCTTTTCCTTCGTCATCCTCTTCGGTTTAAGTTCCAGTGGTCGACTTCTCTTCAGCTTCCAGGTTCGCAGTATTTATCAGGAACTACAGCACAACCTCTGTATTCTCTCCCCGCATTTTTTAAAATATATATATATTTATTTGTGTTTGGTTCAAGAAAACTTGGACCTTTACAAAAAAAAAGAATTGTTACAAAAACACATCACATAATTAAAACATTAAAAACATTTTCCTTCAATTAATAAGTGTTCTCTCCCCGCATTTTAAAAAAAGGGGCGGTCTGGTTGTCCAATCAGGACAGCCAGCCCCCAACTGGGATTTGTCCCCTTTCAAGCAAGGTATAAGGCAAAGGGCTGGGGAGTTTTGGACTCCTCCTTCGCTTCCTGCTCTCACAGACAGACTGGAGCCTGGGCGGGGAGTTCAGGGGACTCCCGCCAAAGATAAAAAAAATCACACAGGAATTTCCCACCCTGGATGTCAGGGGAAGGGACAAGAAACGACCAACACTAAAATGGCAAAAAAAAAAAGACTTGGGCCATTTCGGTTAAATGAGCACCCTTAGGTGCTTGTACTGCAGCTGTGAACAGAGCCCACAGTAAAGGTGTACCAAATTAATACAAGGTATCACTGCCACCAGCCATTGAAGGTAAGCTTGTCCCTGTAACAGAATTGTTACAGTTTTGGTGTGAAAGGGGATACATTGTATCTCCCCAGCACTCCACATAAGGTGGGGTGTGCTGGCTTCACAGAATAAAATGTAAAAGGGATCCGAAGATCCTTTCTACCTTTGGGAATTGTAGTTCTCTCAAGGTTCGCAAAAGAAAGTTAAAAGGGGAGCAGCTAGGGCAACCCAGCAACAGGCACTTATTGCCAATAAATTGTTCAAGAGGTTAACTTTAAAAAGACACTCTGGAGAGTCAAAAAGAATGACACCCATAAAAAGAGTAAAAGATTCTGTGAGTGTGGGAAAAGGTTCCAACTCACTGAGGTATTAAGGAAAAATATCCCACTAGTAAAGCAAAACTTTCTGGTGTTGACCCAGGTCAGGAAGATTTACCAGTTCTGTGAAAAATCTTACCTAACAGAGTGGAGGCCTAAACCGTGTTCCAGGGCAGATATTTTTTCCTCGAATGAGGAGGACCTGGTGTCCATTCACACAGTGTCGGCGGACATGGGGAATGACGACGGCGGAAACGCTGAGGGGGACGACGGCCGGAATGCCGACAATGAGGTGGGCGCTGGGCCCAGCAACCCTAAGCCCCCCCAGCCCCCCGCACCTCATTCGACATTTCCCAGGGCCACATCACTGGGCAGCCTATCAACTCTCCACACACTGGTGTCCAAGATATTGATATTTTATTTCTATCGCGCTCATACACAAGTGTTTCATAGCGCGATACAGAAGAGGATGCCGACGGCACCACTGGCACCGTGCCCGCCGCCGGCAAAGAAGAGAAAAGGGCACCCTACGCCGCCTCATCAACCGCAGGGACGGACACATCGACTATGGAAGCGTTTCTCCGCCGACGAGGGCTTCTTCCCCAGCCGAAGTGGGATTGTTCACGCTGTGGTCGTCTGCACTTCTGAGCTCTTCCAGCTGAGGCCTGAAGAGACAAAGACGGAAGGTTTCTTTTACCAACAAAGTGAGGCCAAGAGGAAGACCGTTGTGGCGATGCCTATCCTGGACGACGTTTGGGATGAGGGCCTGGCGCTGATGAGAAACACTGCCTCAGCCCCGGCGAAGGGGGACAGGCTGGAAAAGAAGTACCGGGTGCTGGAGTATGCAAACAAGTGCCTACACTCGCAGCCCTCCCCGGACTCAGTGGTCTCGGCAGCTGCGAGGAAGAAGTCTTCTAATCCCTCATCTTCAGCCTCTGTTCCCCCAGACAGCGAGGGGAAGAAGTTTGACGCCACAGGTAGGAAAGTGATCTACTCGGCGGTGACGACAGTCAAGGCAGCAAATGCGCTTGGGATCCTGGCCAGATACGACAGGGAGCTGTGGTACAAGAGGGCCCCGTTGCTGGAATTCCTCTCTGATGACATGCGGGTCGAGGCGCTGGAGATCCTCCAGGAGGGCGAAGTGCCATCAGACCATGCCATCAACGTGGCCCTGGGTATCGCGGACACACTGTTCTGCTAGATGAGGTACGATGTCTGCCTCAGTCGTCGTGGCTGGTTGAAAGCCACCAACTTTTGGCAGGAAGTTCAGACTAGGGTCCTGGACAAGCCTTTCTGGGGCAATCTCTTTGGGAAGTGTTAGGGGGAATTTTCATTTTAGTGTTTTTCTCCCACCTTCGAGATCCCAAGCACTTTTTGCTGAACTTTGGGACTTTGTACTTTGAATTCTATTTGTTTTCTGTGTTTGTTTTTGGAGTCTGACATGCTCCATAGGCATCCCCTTAACATTGTGACACACAGAACCTTCAGTGCAGTGGCACAGGGAATTCTTAGATTTAAGATTTAAATACTGTCTCTTGGTGAAACTGTTTCCAAGATAAGTGAAGTGAAATTGACTTTACTTACATTTTGTAACTTTCTAGACCCAGCACACACTATCTTACCATAGGGTGCTGGAGGGGTTACTTAGTATCCCCTTTGTCTAGCTTCTCATGTAAAAAAGTTGTTACCCTTTCTACAATTAATGGCTTGTGGCAGTGGTTTACATTTTCCTACCATTCTAATTCTACCGCGGGCTGGAATTGCAGCTGCAGTAAAGCACCCATGGGTGTCCATTTCGTCAAAATGGCCCGGTCCTCTTTTTCCCCATTTCTTGTTGGAAAGGTCCTCCTTGAGATTTACTGTGTGCCAAACCATGTTTGGTCCCTTTGTTCGTTTTGCCTTTGGCACCAACTCAAGCGAGGCAAGCTACGTCAAATTCCAAGATTACCCAAAAGCAAAACAGAAAAAACAGATGTATGGTGCCGTAACTGTAGAAAGTATTGCTCCACACTTCAGTAACTGCGCCACACTTAGTACTGGTGAAAAGGTTTGTATTTATTGTATTGCCCTTTACGGAAAACACGTGTTTCGACACACCAGTGTCCTTTGCAAATCAGGGCTAATAACAAAACTATGTCACGCTCACCTGGTCTCCACAGGAGCGTGCTCATGTCCGAAGGATGATGTCTGCACTGGTGTTGCGCTGCTTAAATGAGGGTGCTAGCCCGCGTCTTCCCTTCGTTCTCGCCTCAGGAGACGTTCGCCTGCAAGTCGAAACAAAATATTAGCCAACTGAATGGAGCTGGTTTTGGTTTTCACCTCCTTCCGAATTTCCTTCTCTTCCTCACCTTGGTTTTTTTTATGGGTGAGCTCTCCGTCCTGCGCACTCTGGCAGGGGCGCGGACATAGTCTTTCCAAGATCAGGTTACTTCACTGATCCGATGGAGGTTGCTGAAGTGGAAGGACCGGAGTAAGCAGGTAAGTCTCTATCCCAATAAGTCCTTGGAATAGCTGCCTTAAGTCTTTCTGCTCAAAGTAACTAATGTTCGTTCTTGTCTTTCAGGCGCGGCGTTAAGCGGCTTTTGGATGATGGGTTGACTCTCCTGACAATGATGAGCAGGATTCCTGCCGGTGAGTATAGCGCTGTGCGGGGCACCCTAATTGTTCGCTTTATTTAGCTTTCCTTTGCTGTATGCGACTATCCTGCTTTGTCTTTTCTGTTCGGCAGGTGCGGTGCAATTCCAGGAAGAAGATGGAAGAACCGCTCGACGGAGTTACTTGACGGTGTCGAGTTGCGGCGCAATACAGAATGATGAAGAACTGCCCGATGGAGTTCCTGGAGGAGGCCGACCCCAGGTGAGTAGCTACCCGAGAGGGTACCTTCTGTTCTGCTCTTCTACAGATGCGGCGGTCCGTGGGTAAGCAGAAGGCGAGGCCAGGATGTTCGGCAGGTAAGGCCTTCAATGCTTTAATAACTCCTGTTCTTCTCTTTTCACAGGTGCCGATGGATAGAAGACTCGGGACGGGTGTGGCTAAAGGGAAGCTAGAGCTGAACTGACACGGTGAGCGTTACGCTGCAGGAGTGCAGAATTACGCAAATCGTGTTCAGTTTGCAGGGTGCGGTTTAAATAGCCTTGCAAGTAGTTCCAGGCAAATAGTCCCCTTAACAGTATCCTGCCTCTCATGTGAAGTAGTCCCAAGCCACACCCTGCACTGAATGGCTCAGCCTCTCAGAGCCATGTATAAAGACCATGTAGTTAACACCTACCATGAGCCTGGTGCCAGCGGCTCCAGGACTGAGTCCAGGTGAGCCTAGCTGGGGCCTGATAAGCTCCCAAGGAAGCCAGAGCCAGGCTCGGGCTCACCAGTTTCAGGGGTTTCGGAGCATGCACCATGACACTATGTTCCAAATCTAGAGTTCCAATTTGATGAAACAAAATATCATGGGATGAATCCCCCTTCAAGTCGCACGAAATCTCCTGCCATCTGGTGCGAAAGCTGGTGCTGGAACTGTACTCGGCCATCGAGACCTTAACAGAGGGCAAAATCGAACCAAAGTTCAAAGACTACTGAGTTTTACATGCAGGAGAGTCCAACCCCAAATCTCAAAAATCAATCACATCGAAACAATCAGTTCGCTCTTTCGAAAAAAGAACTGTACAAAAAAGACATAGACAAGTACAGTCAGAGTCTCCGGGGTCACCCCGACACATTAACCACTGTATAATAGAACCTTCTTCACCTATGGAAAGCGAACTCAAGGAAGCACCACTCTATCTCTATGATTATTCTTCGGAGAATGGGAAAAACGAACCAGAAAAGAAACGAGTTAAAAGAAAAGCGGTGTCTCCTCCGCAATGTCCTCCCACTTGTGAATCTGAACCAGAGAGCTCACCCAGAGCTCCAAGAGCTCCAAAGTTCCTTAATCTATGAGAAAAAAAACTGACGCTGAGAAAGCACGAGAAAACTAATTTGACTAGAAAACACATAACCATCGATACTAAATTAACAAAGGGGCCTGGTCCAGATCGCCCGAAAACTCTGGTCCCGCCACAGGAGGGCGAGGGCAAAGAGCGTTGATTCACCACTAGACGAGAGATACATGGGTCCCCCAAATGGAGATCAAAGGTTCATGATAGTCTGAGATCAAGAAGCCACCCTAAGTGCCTAGAAAGAGTTACGAAAGAAAAATCTGCGAGGATCGTATGCACACTAACGTGAAAAGACAGATGTACACAAGAACAGACAGATCGAGAATGTCAACAGGAAGGAACCTGACCCCAAGACGCCACTCCACAGCCCCCAAAAGAGGCACAGGGGGCGTAAACACTCAAGGGACTGGAGGTCCAGAGATGAGAAAAGAAAAAGGTTGGTGAGAACAGCAAGATCTACCATAACGCGCTCGTTTGTACTGGAGCGATTGCTGGACGATGGAGAACATATTATACTAAATAGGAGGACGACAATAGCCTTCTTCATCATATTCCTTCCTTGAAGGCCCTCACGACTGAAGGCATCGATATACATGTTGAATCCACATCGGTCAAAAACCTGTTGAGAGAAGCCGGAAGGAAACTGAGAAAACTAGGCTACGACTTGGAGGAAATAAACCATCCGTCCCTAAATGAAGAGGTTGCCCACAAGAGGCTCATCGTCATAGCCAGATCAAACAACTTTCAATTGTTCCTATAAACACAATGGCCCCACAACCGCCTCCGGCTTTAAGACTACAGAGGAGAGAAACCAGTCTCGCCCACACACTCTAGACCACTCCGCGAGATCAATGAAACAAGACGTCACCCGGGAAAGCTTGCATGCTCCACTATCCAAGACCAGCCTTCTCAGTTTGGCGAGACAAGTGAAACAAGAGGATATTGGGGTTAGTGCACACCCTCCTTTTTAAGACCACCAATTGCAGACCTCTGTATGCACGACCAGTGGAGAATGGGGCCGTTTATCATGATGGTAAGTACTCACGCGGCCTTCCCATCTTAGCGAATGGCCATTTCTCTCCCACAACTTTTTGCCAAAACGGATGCAGACACTTCTTTCGAGAAGGAACGAGTACCACATGGTCCGCGAAAAAATTGTACCATCACAATAAAGCAAGACAAATCCAGAAATTCTGGCATGTGTCCCGTCTCTGGTAACAACCTCACTAGTTGGGCTTGGCTGCTGGAAGTCTTGGCCAAGTCAAAACTATCTTAGCAACTAAATTCCCAGTCGCATCAAGCTTCTAAAGCATCACCAAATAAGTTGTTTAACCAAACAAACAAGGGTTCTCCAAATAAGTTGTTTAACCAAATAAACATTGGATCATGGAACACGAGAGGTTTTGCGCATTTAACAAGAACTTCGGATGTAAATTTGGGTGACTTTGACGACTTGTGTTAACAAGAAACGTGGATTACAAACGAACCCTCAATTGACAGGTGCGACTTAGCCTTTCACCAGCAGTCAAAGGCCCTCTAGGAAGACCAAGAGCAGGCTTGATTATAGCCATTCGTGCAGGCAGGGCTTTTCATCTGGAGAAAGTTCTCCAAGCCACATATACTAGCCACACTAATCTCATGGTCACCTGTGCAGCCCTCTAAAGACTCCACGAAGTTGGAAAGTACCTGCTGATTAACTTATATTGGAATCCCAAAGATCCATCATCCAACCTAATCATCTCAAAAATTGAAGCCCTACTGGATGATTCCAGAAACGAGCTCCCAGTGGACCGCATCATAATATGTGGTCATTTGAACGCGACCATACATTCAGTGATTGACATCGGACCACCTCACGGGAGTTCGGTGACCAGAGGAAAACTGTGGGCTGCCAGCATGGATGCCAATGACATGCATAATTTACATAGCTTCCTGAAGCCTGGTATCCCTCTAATCGCTACATGGAAATGCTTGGGCCATAAAGCATTGCTCAATCACATAGGTCTCTCGTGGTCTAATGGCAAGGGTTTCGGCCTTCGAGATAATATGCACAAAGAATAGAGATCACAACCTCCTGCAGGCAAGCTGAGATCAACATAACTCTGAGAAACTACACATGTTGGCCAGCCTGGATACCAACATAGGGGGAACCCGGCTACGATTAAAATCATCAGCAATCATTAATATTACTAAAGAATACCTGCAGGCAAAAGCAGGGATCTCTTATGCCGCTGGTATGGCCAACATCGACTACTGCCCTCTACTAGTGCCATACAAGTTTCCATTGAGGGGTGCTAAAAAGAACAAAGTTCACCATCACGCAAATAACCAAATTCTGAAAGAGAAAAGAAGCAAACTCTGCAAGTCTATTCGGAAAGCCAAAACTTCGCCCACACAGCTCAACATCAAGGGAGCAAGTATTGCCATAAAAACATACAAAAATTGGCTGAAGGGTTACAAAATCATCATGTACCATGTAGACTCTGAAAGTATGCTAAGAACACTCAGTGGGAAGCAATCAAAAGCATTTTGGTCGCTAATAACTGGAGAGGGGCGAGAAACACAAGACGCCCTCTTAAGTAGTATGAACGAGAAAACCTGGATTTCACATTTCTCAAGCCTTTTTGCCCAAATTCCAACAACACCAAGGAGAGGGTGGGCTCTCTAACGTGGACCTCAAGGCTAACATAGATGCGTGGGCTCTTCCGATATCAGAAATTTTCAAATCCTGCACCATCTCGAATACGATACCAGCGTCATGAAAGACAGCCAATGTGGCTCTGATTTTTAAAAAGGAGTATAAGGGGGACCCCTGTAACTATCGGCCCATAGCCTTGCTGGATAGCATTTGGGAAATCTTCGGCTCATTCCTCCTCGACAAATTTTAAACCCTCAGTGGTATCCTCTTCAGGCTTTGACCTGTTCCAAACTGGCTTTACTAAGAATATAGGAACATCTGCCAACATTATGCTCCTTAGCATACTTAAGGCAAAAGTCATGGAAGGCTCACTGGGACTGTCGCTTGCTTTTATCGATCTCTCCCAAGATTTTGATTGAGTCAACAGGGAAAAACTGTAGGCGATCTCAGTACCTGGAACTGCCCTGAATCGATTCTAGCACTGATCAAAGAACTTTACACAGACACTTCTGAGAGTTTGTCTCAGTGGAGCTTGTCTTCTCTCAAAGAACATACCTCGTATAGAGGAGTCAAACAAGGTTTTCCTTTGACTCCAGCGCTCTACAATGCATATACTGGTGACATCCAATATTCGGAAAATTCAATCAGTCTTCCTGCCAACAGTGGATAAGGATAAAATAAGTAGACTATTCTACGCCGTCGACATTATCCTTATAGATCAAACGGCAGTGGGCTTACAAAGAAAACTGAAGAACCTACAAGTCTACGAGAAAGCGAACTACCTTAAGATCAATACGAACAAAACGAAAGTAATGATCCTTGAAAAAACACTTCAAAAAAAGGCCTCCAAGTCTTGGCACTTAGTGGGCGTCCCACTTGAAAAGGTGCAATCCTTTCGTTATCTGGGTGTCCCCTTTAGCAGAAACAACCTTGAAATACCGATGCAAGAAACTCTTTGCTCGAAAACTAAAAGCCTGGTTAGTCAGACAAAAAAGCTTGACAAGAAATTCGGTCGCATTTCTCTCCAAGCCACCCTAGCCTTGTATAAAGCTAAAGTAGTTCCAGCGATTGCTTATGGAGCAGAGGCCATGCCAGGGATTCCAACAGACATCTGGAAAAAACTCAAAGGCTCTTTCTGGAAGGCTATTCTTAGTCTCCCTCCTTCTACACCAGCTGTACTAACTCGGAAAGAACTAGGCCTAATATCCCTTGAAGCCACAGTAGAGCTCAATGGCCTAATGCTCTTCAGGAAAATTCTAACATCAAAAGAAAGAATTCACGGGATCATCCACGAAGAGCTGACCAAGGGCGCTAATAAAATGCTAGCCAAATAGACACTTAAAAACTTGACTTGCATAGATGAAATTGGAAGCTCGAAAGAATAGCTATTTAATAACCAAACGAAAACGGCGAAAATATTAAGAGCAAAACTGGTGTAACACACAGGACTCTGCGACAAGATACAAATCGACAAGACCCCTTCCAGTCAACGCTCAAAAACTAAACAAACCGGCAAGTTACCTGTTAAAATTTCCAAATAAAAGGCTGTGTTCGATCTTTTTGAGAGCCCGGTTAAACATCTTAAATACAAACAAAATCCTAGCCACCAGAGATAAAACTAGGCTAAACTGTTGTAGATTTTGTAACCAGAAGAACTTAATTGAAACTCTAATCACATCTGCTTCTAGGGCCTCTCGTCAAACAGAAGGACCTCACCTAGGCCACCTGTTCACGGATCATTGTAGCATGGATGAGGAATACTGGTGGACCTATCTCATGAATGGCGCTAACAGGAAACCAGTCATAGCAGTTAGGAAGTTTATTGAAAGTTTGGATCTTCATAGCAAAAAATGAAAACGTTCTAAAGGATCCCACCTGCGCTAGTACAAAAAATAAACACACAAAAATAACAAAAAATAATGAATGGGATGATTAATCCTTAAAGGATAGAACTGAACAAACAAAGAAATAAGGAACCAAAGATTAATTGAGTAGAGAAAGAAGATGCAATAACGAGATAAAGAGTCCTTCAGAGCTCCTCTGTTGCATAGAAAATGGGGTCAGGACAGCAGTGGTCGTTCGCGGTCTTGCAAAGGGTCTGCAGGCTTCTCTGGTCTTCTTCAGTTACTTCGGTTTACTGTGGTCGACTTGCTTTAAACGCCAAAAGCCTCAACTTTTATACACTTCCAGTGCCCACTCCTCTGCAATCTCTCTCAGCATTTTACAGAAAGGGGCGTTTGGCTGTCCAATCAGGACAGCCAGACCCCTTCTGGGAGCTGGACTTATTCAGGCACTCTTGCAGACAAAGGACAGGGGGAGTGAAAGACTCCTCCCCCCACTTCCTGCTTGTCCAGACACTCAGACGCCTAGGCGGGGATAATTACTGGTTCCAGCCAAGGGGGGGGGGGTGGTGGGGAGACGGGGGAGACTACACTACCGAGGCTATGGACATACACTGCGATAAATACAAAATACTCAATAGTTGGTACAATGCTTCCACTGTCACCAGCCATAACTAGGTGATTGTGGCTAAAAAGTCACAGGAGCAGAGTGAAGGGGGATACTAACTATCCCTTTGGCACTCCACTGAAGGTGGTGTTACATTCTCTGACTATAGAGTTTTAGGAGCGGTTCTAAGTATCTAGAACTGTAGTTACTGTAGGATAAAGAAAACTTATCACAAAGGAGAGCACCAAGGGTCCTCAGCAACACTGCCCATAAGGAGCTGTGTGCTGCAATAGTAAAATACAGGTGCCTTTAAGAGTTATGGAGGAAAATAGACGCCATAGGACAGGTAAAATACAAAGAATAAGGTTCCAAAAGACAGAGCCCATAAGAATGATCGAGTGAATGGAAAAAGGCTCCCCTCCTTCAGGATTGAAAGAATAGGTTCCAGAAGTCCAGCAACAAGTGTGGGTCTCACTAGGAGACGGGATGAAGCATAAAAATGATGAATCTACCTAACTACTTAACTTATTTTATTAATTTGTCACTGAATGCATTAGGAGTGCTGTGCTAGATTCATTTTTAGTGTGTTTTGGGCAAATAATAGTGTTTTTGTATAGTCCTGTCTAAATTTAAGTTTTGTGTGGATTCATTGTGGACCACTGACCCTAGTCTCCTGAGAATAGCTATGCCTGTTCTCCATTGCTACCTTGATTGGATTTTTGGCGTACTTTGATTTGAGTCATCACCCGAGGCCCTTTGAATTTCTAGAGCTACCAAAACCAAGATACCCGCTGCCCAATTTGAGTGCATCATTGTGGGAAGGCCGAATCCGCACATGTCTTTGCTGAGCCTTCAAGGACACTACAGAGACACAATCCAACTGGCCTAGAGTGTGGGACTGCAGAAACTGAAGAAGACTGACCGGGCAAATAGCATCCTTGGTTGGTGCTGCAGAAAAGGCACCAAAACCACAGTGACCAAAGAAGTTGATGAAAGCCGTGCCAGCAGTCCTCCCTCGAGACTGCTGCTGAATGATCCCGTCCTTTGTCCTGTCTTCACTCATCAGACCAAGGAATCCGTAGGTCGGGTTCAGTGCTGCAACATTGCAGAGCATCCACCACAAACGTTTTCTTCAAACCTAAGGTACTGTGGGACAAAAAGGCATTGCTTACCTTATTCCATAAAGTCGCTTGAGAGCGTTGGAGTGCACGTAGAGGTGTCCAGGGCAAACCCCTCTTACCTCTGACACAAGCTGCTGCTTGTGTCCCTTTAACGAGTCCTTTAACAGGCTCTCCAACATTGATTAAGCCTTATTGTATCTAGGAAGAGACTAGAAAGTGTCCACAAGAAGATTTGACTTCTGGTGCTTTTCAAGACTTTAAGCTTCTCCAAACTGCCTTTTAGCTAAGGTTGTGTTTTAGACTTCCAAAGACTTGCCTTTCAGGGTGTTAGGCAAAGTTTGCATGCAGTACCCTCTGGGACCACTACACACAACTATGACTACAGGTGTAAGCAAAACCAACCTTTGGTATAAGTCTGTACCACAAAGTTTTTGGTAGCGAGCTGAGCAGCCAGGCTTATCTCAAGAGGCAATGTGAGATTGTAATGAGGTTACACAGAGGTCTACAATCACAAGTATTCAAATAGATTCTTATACTCAAGGTTTCTGGGTAAAACACTTATTAATGTATTACACAGTCAGTTAGAAAACGTTCACTAAAAAGAGGCCATCGATATCACACACAAATATACTACAATACTTCACACTATCCGGTTCTGGGGCATTTAAACTACTTTTAAGGAGAAGCAAAATGGCATTCAGAGCATTTGAAGTAGGAGCAAAAAGGCATAAGTTAAACGAATAGTAGAATTGTTCTTAAACAGTGCAAATAATTTGAGTTCACCAGAGGAGTTGCTCCAATGCAATAGGTAGGCCAAAGTCAGTGGGCTACAGTCTTGTATAAATAAAAGCGGTTCTGGTAGTTAAACGGAAAAGTCTTTGCCACGGTTCTCAGAAGTAGTTCATAGAAAAAAGATTCATATGTCGGGTAACAAGCTGACTAGGCCTGCAAGTTGCCAAAGTTTCACACACTTTAGCAGTGAGAGGTAAGTTCTCTCGGTCGGGTTTTCACAGTACCTTATTTTGAAGAAAAAGATGCAGCTGAGGACTTCTGTTCCTGGCAGTTCCTGCAGATCTTGCTGTTCTTCAGCCTCGGTTGTGGGGACAAGAGGGGTGATGGCGGGGGGACTCCTGCACTGCACGGGGACTGGTGAAAAAGCTGGCAAATCTTTGATTCCGGTAGCTGTCTTCAAGCACACAAACTGGTATGCTTCTGCCTGGCTATTCGGTTTCCTGCAGCACTCTGAGGACAATACAACCAGCTCCGAGAATGGTATCCGGGTGGCTTACGAGCTGATTGGTCCCACCAACTCAAAGGAAGAAGTCGTCCTTGAAGGGCTTCTCTGTCGAGATGAACTTGGCGATTCAGACCTGCAGCAGGGCTTCAGCAGGCAATCCAACAGTCCAGGAGTTGCAGCAGCTGTCCTCTTCCAGCTAGTCTTCACTTCTTTCGTTCCAGTGGTCGACTCTGCCTTCCAAGCCAAGACTCTCGCCTTTTAAAGAGTTTTTCCCCATCCAGCCTAGCTGCCACTCACCCAGCAGGGTGGCTGTCCTTGCCATACAGCCAATCACGCCAGAGTGCATTTGGGTCTCTTAGGAGACTAGGCACAGGGTGTTTTGGGCACCTCCCTCACTTCCTGCCCACCCCAGACACTCAGGCGCCAGAGGCGGTCTTCAGTCCTGAAGCCTGCGAAAGGCGTAGGAACAAAGGGACCAAACCTAGTTTGGCATGCAGAGACAAACTCTAGAAGAACCTTTCCAAAAAGAAATGACGAAAAAAGAAGACCGGGACCCGTTTAAACAAAGGAGGCTCGGCCACCATTTTGAAAAACATGGCTCCCGCGATTTAATGCTACCGGTGTTTGTGGTGGGGGAAAAATCATGGTTGTTCGTTGTAAAACCACTGCCACCAGCCATTTCGAGAGGAAAATGTATCATTGGACTGCTACATGAGTTTCTAGACATAGGGGATACTAGATAACCCCTCCAGCACTCTATTGTAAGATAGGGTGTGCTGGGTTTAGGAATTTAAAAAGACTAGTAAAGTCAATTTAACTTTACTTTTTTGGGCAACAGTAGTTTATCCCAGAGAAGGTTTCTAAACCTTGGGACAGCCTAAAAGGCCTCCTTCTGTCACTGCACTGGGGGTAGTGTGCGACACACATGAAAAGATGATGCCTAGGGAGTTGTCTAGAACTCAATATTCAAAGAACACAAGAGTAAAACACACATTAATATACATGAGAGAGTGGGAAAAAGGGTCACGCTCTCTCCAGGTAAGAAAATCAAGTCCTCAAAATCCAGCAAAGTTGCTGGGGGTCTCTAAGGTGAAGGGAATTAGCACATTTATGAGAATTCTCCCTAACACAGGGAAACCACCTCTAGAACCTGAAGCACTACTAGGATAACACTAACCAACTGTTTTCCTTCCCAAAAATCACTATCCTAAATGTTCATGCTGACTAAATACAATTACTGTATTACTTTGTGGGTGTGCGTTATTACCAATAGTACGGTAGACCTGTCAAACTCCTGTAACTAAAGTGCGCGTTCAGCAACTAAGAAATGGCCTTTTGAAAGTATTGTAAAGTATACCTGTGTGTGTTGGTTTTTGTTTTAAGTATTCAACAGGAACTCTTGTGTAATTATAATCTATATTTTAATATACATTTGTGCTTCCTTGATGTGGATTACTATCTGGGTTCAGTGTACTTACCTACAGCTCATCTTAAGAGAGCTTCCTCTCTCTTAAGATAAGCCTGACTGCTCTGCCAAGGTCTCTGAGTAGTACAGACTGATACTAAAAGATAGGGGATCTACAGACCACTGTAATAGCTTACTGAAGTCGTACCTCCAAGTGGGACTTTAGGAAAACTTCCCTAGCAGTAGGTGATGCAGGAAGATGGACCCAAGTCACAAGGAATACACCATAGCTTCATAAGTGCAATCCCTATGAAGAGAGGGGGGTGGTGTGCCCAAAAGTCTCAATGCTTTGCCCCAGAACATAGCTGATGCAGGTTAAGTACTTGTGTCATTGGTAAGTAAATGTGTTGTTCTCTTTCAGTTTCACTACCCAGGTGCTACGACCAAAAGGCAGTGGAATGGAAGGCTACAAAGAGATGTGTTCTAATGTAATGCTATGGAGGAGAGGGGAAGACAAATGCTTTGGTTAACTTAACCTCCCTTATTCAGATTTTCCCAGAGGATTGGATGGCTCGACTGGTGGGTCGCTGATGGTAGATTTTGCTGACGTTGGTTCCAATGAGAGGTGACGGGAGCTGCGGATGCAAGGATTCTTCTGGTTGTTTCCAGGAGCATAGTGCAACCCTTGTTGATGCAGAATTGCAGAAATCACTGATGCAAACCTCTTCTGGACACTTCACAGGACGGGGGAAGGCGCATTCCAGCCACAGCCACCACACACAGAAGGTAGACGTCCCTCCAGTCGTGGTTGAAGAACAACTTGCAAAGCAGGATCCCTTGAAGTTGGGAGGCTGGAAGTCTGCCGCAATCTGGCAGCCTCTGAAGTTCCGGCTGCAAACGATGAATGGTGAAGTTTCTAGCGAGGTAGCCCTTCGGAGAGTTGGTCAGACTACTGGGTGGTCCAGAGAAACTTCCAAAGGCTCATTACGGCTGGTTCCTCAAACACTTTGAGACTGGTTGATCCCACCAGTCCAGAGGCAGATCCGCTTCTTGTGCAGGAAATGTTGACCCTGCATGAAAAAGGTTCCATAGTCTGTACCTGTAGCGGAGAGGAACCAAGGATTCTCCATCTTTCCTAATACCCAAGAAGGATGGAAGACTGAGACCCATCTTGGACTTGATATACTTGAACAAGTTCCTCAGGAAGGACAAGTACAAGATGGTCACTCTTTCTCAGATCCTTCAGGCCCTCCAACTCAAGGATTGGACAGAAAGTACCTGAGGTTCGCCGTTGACGGTTCACATCAGTTTCAGTTCTGCCATTCGGGCTGACCTCCGCCCAAGGGTTTTCACCAAACTGATGGCGGTGGTGGTAGCGAGTCTCAGGAGAGGGGGGATTCATGTCTACCCCTACCTGGATGATTGGCTGATCAGGGTGCGTTCTCCCGAACAAGTCCTGAATCAACTCAACTTCACCTGCCACTCATCACAGACTGGGCTTCTCCCTCAAGTACACGAAGTCCCATATGACACCATCTCAAAAGCTCCAATTCAATGGGGCTCTACTGGAAAAATCCTTGGGAAAGAGCTCGCCACCCGAGGTGAGGGCTCAAGACATTCTGCAGATAGTGTCCAAGTTTCAGAGTGCCCAGCGTCTCTTGGCCTTTGACATTTTGAGGTTGCTCAGCCTCATGGCATACTGCATTTTTCTGGTGCCAAAGGCTCGCTCGAGAATGAGAACCCTTCAATGGGCTCTCTGGACACAACGGTCTCAGTTTTCGGGCAACATACCAGACCTACTTCAGGTTCCAAGCAGGGTCGCACAGGATCTTCTGTGGTGGGCCTGCAAGGACAATATTATGAAGGGAGAACCTTTTTGGCAACCATGGTCTGAGATAACAGTAGTGATGGACGCCTCACGGGGTGGGGAGCCCACGCCACTGATATGACAATCACTGGTCGTTCGTCTCCATCAGAGTCCTAACTACACATCAATCTTTTGGAGCTGAGGGCAATCAGACTTGTGCTGAAGGCTTTTCTGCCCTCTGTACAGGGAAACAGTGTCCTGATAATGGCAGACAACTCAGTGGCCATGTACTACCTCAACAAAAGAGGTGTAGTAGCTTTACTACCACTGTACAGAGAGGCAATGCAGCTCTGGTACTGGGCAATTCAAGAAGGAATCTCCCTGTCAGCAGTTCACCTAGCCCGGGAGGAGAACACAGCGGCGGACGCTCTGAGCAGGCAGAGCACAGTCTCCCACAAGTGGGAACTAGCTCAGGAAGTCCTTCAAGAGATATTCAACCTTTGGGGAACCCCTTAAGTGGATCTGTTTGTGATCAGTGTCAACCGGAAGTGTGAACTGTACTAAAGGGAATTCGCGTTTCCTCCAGTCCCCATCCTTCCTCACGTGATCAGGAGGTTAAGAAAGTTCGGGAAACACATGATTCTAATAGCCCCGGATTGGGCCAGGAGGATGTGGTACCCAGACCTTCTGGACATTTCCATCTGCCTTCCAATACGTCTTCCACAAATAAGAGGACCTTCTCTCGAAGAGAGGAGGGTCAGGTTCTCCTTCCAGAGGTCCAGTCTCTCACCCTCCGCACATGGTTTCTGAGTGGCTGAGATACAAGCATTGGGACCTCCCGGGTGACGTCATGGAGATTTTGCCTTCAGGCAGAAGGCCAGCAACAAAATACTTGTACTGCTGCCGTGGGAACAAATTCTACAGCTGGTGCAGGAACAAGAATTTAGACCCTTTACTATGCAAGACACCAGAGGTGTGATCTTTTCTACTGTACCTAGCCAATCTGGGGCTCCAGGTTGGAACAATTAGACTATTTGTGGCGCTATCCATCTTTAATCGCTCATCTGAAGAAACATCTTATTTTAAGATTCCACTGGTGATAACATTTCTGAAGGGACTCGCCAATGTGTTCCCTCAGTCTCCTTTTCAGGTTCCTGTTTGGGACGTTAATTTGGTGTTAAAATGTCTACTTCTAATCTGTGCACCATTTGAACCTCTACATACATGTCCATGTAGGTTACTAACGTTCAAGACCATTTTGTTAGTAGCACTAACTTCACCCCATAGAGAGTGATTTGCAGGCACTCATCTAAACCACCCTTTACGGTATTCCACAAGGACATGGTCGTCCTGATGGTTAAACCTTAATTTTTGCCTAAAATCCTTTCAGATTTTCATGTAGGGCAAAAGATTGTGCTACCCACTTTCTATCCTCCACCTCATCCTAGCAAGGAGGGAGAGAGGTTGCACAGGTTAGATCCACATAGAGCTCTAACCTTCTACATTTCTAGATTGTCCAAACTTCGTCTGGATTATCAACTGTTTATAGATTATACAGGTCAGGCTGCAACAAAGCAGACCTTATCAAGATAGATAATTCTAGCAATTTCAGAATGCTACAGGCTTGTGGGCAAAGATCTGCCAGAAGGCTTGGGGCCCATTCCGCCAGGGGCATGGCTACCTCTTCGGCTCTGCAAAGAGGTGTTCCTATTCAAATCATTTGTGAGCCAGCTACGTGGTCTTCAATACACGCGTTGATGAAGCATTACTGCCTTGATTCTTCCTTTCGTCAGGAAGGAAGCTTTGGAAAAGCTGTCCTCCATTTGTAAAATTCTTACTCCCTCCACCAAAACAAACACTGCTTTGGGAGTCTATCAAAGGTGAGGAATATGTCAGTGGACACAATCCATTCAAAGAACAAGTTACTTACCCCCTGGTAACGTTCTTTCGACTGGATGTTCCTCCCACGTATTCCTCATCGCCCTCCCACCTTACCCCACAGTAGAATTTTGCATGCTATTACAGGTTTCGCTCCTTCAAAGCTTAGTGCGGTGAAACCCGTGTTCATGCGGGTAGTTCTACTGAAAGAAAAAACGGATGAAGCCAACGGGTGCTGTGAGTGCTTTATATACCTTCACATCCTTGAGACGAAGGCCGTCGAGGGACATTGAGTCAACTGCATAGACGCATAGAACCCTCTGCCGAAATAAAACATTCTGAAACTGGATATTGA
Source organism: Ambystoma mexicanum (assembly GCF_040938575.1). Taxonomy (NCBI): domain Eukaryota; kingdom Metazoa; phylum Chordata; class Amphibia; order Caudata; family Ambystomatidae; genus Ambystoma; species Ambystoma mexicanum. The sequence continues at coordinate 303,791,014 of NC_090926.1, forward strand.
ATACATCAAAGATGAGGAAAACGTGGGAGGAACATCCAGTCGAAAGAAAGTTACCAGGGTAAGTAACTTGTTTGTCTGATTTAAGATGTTTTTTTCTGTGAGCCATTCCTAGCTAACTCCCTAAGGATTAGTGTTTATGGGAATTTGGGGAGGGTGCCTTCTTCGACACAATTTGAATCCCTCAGTATGCAAGGTCTCACCTGGTCCTTTCTACACTAATGTCCCACCATGTTCTCCTCCCAACCACTCTACTATCCCTCTGTTATACTCCGCCTTCCTACCTCCAACTTTGATGTTACTGTTTTTCCTCCTCTCAATACCTCCCTTCTGTAGTCCTCCCTACAACTCTCTCATTACTTCTCTCCTCTACTACACCACATCTCTGCACTTCTCATTACTCCTGTTCTATTACCACTCCACTACTACTTGCTATTACCACCTGTCCTTTTCTCTACTACCTCTACCTCTCCACTACTTCTACTACCTCTCCTCACTACCACACGCTACTACCATCACTACTACTACCACCTTTCACTCCCAGTCCTCTAATCACTACCACTACTACCCATATTTACTCCTGCTGTACCAGTACTTCGCTTAATCTTCTCTACTCATCACGATTTCACAGCCACTCCACAAATGCCACTCCAACAGCCTCCAGGCTTCCTTCCATGCACTCGTCCTCTGGTACCTCCGATGTCCTCCTTCCACCTCCTGTCCACCTCCCACCACTAAACCATCTCCAGGCTTTCTTTAAATAACCATCCCCCTTGCAGGTTTGGTCAATTACCCATAAACAACCACTAACCTAAGGCAGTGTGATGGGTGAGGGGCTTGGATAGGCTTCAAAAGGGCTTGTAGGCCCTGTTGCGTTTGACATGGGTCCTGCAGCGGTTTATAGGGAACCACTGTTCCCTTTAGATTACATCCTTCTTGCTGGCCTATTCTTTTAGAAATCCCTAGTGGACTAGTGGGTTCTCAGTTTAATACAGAGAATCCATGGTGTTGTAGTGATGGTTCCAGGTGAGTGGGGACCAGCAGCAGTCCACTGCTGGAGCTGTGCACCTCTTCCTGCTTCTATGTCGACTTGCGGTCCTCCTGAGGCATCCTCTGGCCTTCAGACTCTGCAAACTCTCCCTCATTGGTCTGCCGCCTCTGCTGCTGGTTCGTCTCGCAGTGCAACACCATGGCCTGTGTCTGTCAGGTAGGCTTGTGCTACCTTCTTTCCTCGTCTTGTTGGGGCATCAGTGTACCATCAGAGCAGATAATGCAGGGCTGGCAGGGAGCCTGCCTGCCTGCACTTGCACTGACACCAGAGAGGGCATTAGGGGTTTGACTCACTCCCTCCCCTGACTGGGCCTGGGAACAGGCCCTGTCCCCAAAATGTTATAAGGATACACAGCATCCTAACTGCACTTCACTTTAAGCTGATGTGTGCAGTTGGAACAGTACAAGAAATTCGCTAAGCGAGACTAGTGTCTTAGTACTAATAGTCTTAGGGACTAATCAAAAAGAATGAGCAAAATTGAAGTAAAGCGGAGGGCTTGAATTAACTACAAAATGTCAGGAGGCAAACAAAGCAAAAAAAAAAAGTGTTTCCCAAAGAAGCCTATGGGAGGAAAGCAGCAAAACGAAAATCTTAGCCAACAATGGCTATTCCCACTGTGAGAAAGCAACAAAGGACTACAAAGACAATGGCCACTTCACAGGGATTAATGATGACTTAGTAGACATTTTTCTCATTGCAGGGAACAAGTGGTTACCAGTGTGGTGTAAACAAAGACTAAACCACAGTGCAACCAAATCTTATAAAACCGCCACCTGTAACTTCTTTCCAGGAACTCAACCAAGTAAAACTTGTTGAACTTCCAGGTGCTTGTAGCCTTACGGGCTACCAAAGCATGTTAAACTTTCAGTTGCTGTCTCTAGTAAGACTTAGTCTTACAGTTTTTAAAAAAAAATGAGTTGGACAGCAAAACAAATGGCAACAGTCCAGGGCTCTAGCTTGCTTAGAAAGAGAAAAAAACAGGGTACTGAACTAACAACTTGTCTTCTTTGTTTTACAGGAACTATCCTTGCTGCCTTTGATGGAGCCAGCCATCACTGTAAACTTCAGCCTTTTTGCCCCCTTTGGCAGCAGTCCAGCCAATGGCAAGCATCATTTGAAGGGTACCTTTGGAAGTGCAGTACTAGACAGCATGCCAGATTATTACACCCATCTGCTCTCTAAGGTAGCTTTTTCATATTGTTTAAAGTTGAGCTGAGGATGAAAATTCTTTGTCATGATTTGCTTTTTGTTTGTCTTCATCAACTGTCTATGAATCTGCAATGCCTAGATGTACCCAGCAGTATAGTGCACTTATAATCGTCACCCCTTCACAAGAGTTTTCTTATTTTATATTGCTAATGGCCAGGTCTTTAGCATTATTTGGATAGAAAGATGTTTTGTCACACACAAGCATTCCCGCAAGGTGACTCCGGCCATGTGCTTGCTCCTAGCTAAACCGGCATGTGCTGTACAGGTGCTCTACTGCATGCAAATCATTTTCCTTTTTTGTCCATCACTACTATTCCCAAAGTCACATAGTTTAGATGTGTGTGTGTGAGTGAGAGATCGATCTGCACGTTTTCTGCTTGTAGTTTGTCCTCCACCGTTTTGGGTCTTGCTGCTGAGTGATTGAAAGGCTAATGGTCCGTACTACACCTCTGTAGAGGGGCCCCAATATTTTTTCTGTATTCTTTGACTTTTACCTTGGCGAGTTCTAATCTGAGGCCTTCAGATTCACTTTCCCTGCCTTTTGCTAATTTCTTTACAGGAAATTGATCAGTCTTTCAGACTATCAGTACCGGGAAACTGTTTCTCTTTCATCTTTTACTTTTTTTAAACTTTTTAAAAAACCTTTTTAAATTGCACACTACATCTTACAATGCAGTGCAAAGGGAATACTTTTGTGTCACCCTAGCCTTTTACACTTAAGAATTGTGCTTACTTTTATATGTGCATAACTAAAGACCAGCTGGTGGCAGCAATTATATTTGTACCATTTTTGTGTTATTTCAGGTGTACATATTTGCATTTACTGCATATGGCTACTTAACGTGGCTAGTGCCCTAAAATGGCCACGCTACAAGATTTCCGCTTGTTCTATGGCCATATTATTGTTTGGCTTTCTTCCAGCCTTGCCAGGTCCGGAAATCACATACAAGGTCATGCACTGGCCTGGAAAATCTGGGCATTCGTGGACTAGTTATGCCTTTGTATGTGTGTGGCCCAGCAAGTGGGTGGGACTCTGGTCTCACTCCATGTCTGTGGTGTCAGTGAGTCTAGTTGTGGGGAATGAGTGAAACCAATGGTTGTCCATGGTTGGACAACTATTGGCTGTTTGAATGGTGCTGTTCATTATGGATTTTGGATAAGAGGATGACTTCTGCAGCCATTTTTTCAGATCATTGTTGGAGCCAAACATATCTCGTAGAAGATAACTGACTGACTATCTTAATAAGACTCCTAAAGATGCCCAGTATCTTTTCCCTTCCATCCCTTCCTGCATCTGGCCCTGTGAAGCCCTGTTGGACTAACTGATCTGTGAAGGGCCTCTGTTGTGCTCCATCCCTTGGACTGGTGGGACCAACCAGTCTCTACGTGTTCTCGATGATCCAGCCATCCTGATCCTTCGCAAGTGTCCTTGGACCACCTGGTGGACTGTCCAGTTCTCTAGTGGGCTTCGTTGATACAACCATCGCTGTTCTGCTTTTGCAGATGGAACTTTTGGTGGTCGCCAGCTTGTGGTATCGCCTTCCTGCCAAATTTCAGCCTCCCAACTTCAAGGGATTCTGTCCTGGAAGGATTTCTATACACGCAACTGAAGGACGCCTGCAATCATCGGTGTGCGGTGGGTGTCGTTGCAACCCACCTTCCTTTTCATATGAAGTGTCATGAGGGGTGCATTGGTGCATTCTGCATTTCTCTATCAATGGTAGGAAATGGGGGTTTTGCTCACATATTATGGGGGAAACTGACTAGTCCTTCAGGCTGTCTGTACTGGGAAACAATTTCCCTTAGTCGTTTGACTTTGTTGCCTTTTTGCATAACTTTTTAACATTGCACAATGAATCTTCCAATGCAATCGGGTTCTTTTTATGACCTTAGACTACACTCAAAGGGATATTCTGGTTAACTAAGATGTGCTTAAGGACCAACTGGTGGTAGCAGTTATTTTTTCATACCCTTTACTGTATTTTTCGATAGCCTTACCGCGTTTGGGTACTAACAGTAGATGGTGTCCAAACATGGCCGTGCCATGAGGTTTTTCAATTATTACTTGGCTCTCTTGTCCCCTAGCCGCCTTCCTGCCTTGCCAGGTCAGGGATTTCCTTTAATGGTCATGAACTTGCCAGTGAAAGGCTTGCTTTTCGTGGGCTACTGCATACCACGTGTATGGGGTCTCAGGAAGTGAATTGGGACTGTCTGGTCCCAATCCACATACTGGCACCTGAGTCTAGCGTGAAACCGACAATGATCCCTGATTGGATCTCTGCTGATGTGCATGTGTGGGGTTGATTTTGCCATTGGAGGGCTGAGTCTGATCACTCACCTGGCATAGGTTAAGAGGTGTCCTGCAGCCATTCCGGCAGACCTGAAGAAGAGCCAAGTATCTTGTCATAGCTTTAAAGACCATGGAAGACCCGTGGACGATCCTTGAAGAGGCCTGGAGACTGAATCTTGCTGCAGTCCTGGTGGAGCCCTGTCCGGATACTGATCTTTGAAGACTCATCAGATCTTCAACTCTCTGAAACGGTGGGGAACAACTGGTCCCAGTGTCTTCTGGGTACCCAAGCCAGTTTGATCCCTCGAAAGTGTCCCTGGGCCACCCAGTGGACAGGCTGGCTTCAGATTGTGCTACTGTGATAGAAGCACTGTGGCTTGGAGTTTCAACCCGGAACTCTAAGGGTCTTCAACCTGTGCAAGGTCTTCCTGCGGAATTACATCTCCCTGCCATCAACTGGTCCTAAGAAAGGAGGCAGTCTTCGACTGCAACAACTGACGTCTGCTCTCGCGTGTAACGGTGACCATCCCTGAAACCGGCTTTACTGCATCTGGTCGAGTGCCTTGAATAGGCCTGTGTCTGTGTTTCTTGTATTGTTTGTTGACAAGAGGTTGCACCAGGCTCCTGTACCCAACCAGAACTCATCTTGCACCCGCAGCACCTGGGCTCCAGTGACTGGAACCAAAGGCAGGAAAACTTACCTCAAGCAACCCTCTGATGGCCGTCGTGTTGAACGAGCACTGGAGTATGGTTGAAAAGTTGTAGCAATACTTAACTGCCTCCCACAACCCCCTGTCTCCATCCTTGAACATTTAAAAAAAAAAGCTGGGAACCATCTGATTTACTAAAATACTTCCTCTTCTGACTTTTGGACCCACCTGCACGCTCTCAGCCCTCTCCTAACTTTTTCTCCAATTCATCTATTGGAAAACATTGAACATTTATTTGGGCACAAGGCCCTGTACAAATTAGAGTTGGACTTCATAAGTTAAGTTTACAAATTGTTAGGCAAGATTGTATGCAGTACCCTTTGGGTGCACTACAACAACCCTGAACTGCTGGCAATAGGAATGCAATATTTGGCATAAATCTGTACTACATAGGTTGGTGGTGTGATTGAGCAGCCAGGCTTATCTCAAGAGGGGTCAGTGTGAGCTGTCACGTATTCAAATAAACACTTAAACACAAGGTTTCTTGCATAAACAATTGTTAATTTATCAGTCAGAGTAATCCTTCTTCAGAAGGGAGCAATATAAAAGTAACGCTCAAATATACTTCCCAAAATACACTCTTAATCTCCCTAAATCAGGAAGTACCCTTTTGGGATGGCCCACAGGCACAACCTACACCCTCGGGTGACTTCAATAGCTAGGGTGCTGGGGACATTAATATATCACTGTTATATTTAGAATTATTTAGCAGTAGTCAAAGGAAAAAGGTTATTAGAACATACAAGAGACCACAAATATTCTTAAGCAGGCAAATGCTTTCGGATCCCCCAATAAGTGTCATTCAGTGGAACAGGCTGTTAGGCAGAGCTTGTATGCAGTACCCTTGGGGTGCACTACAACAACTCTGACTACAGGTAATGGGAACCCCAACCTTTGGTATAAGCTTGTACTACACAGTTTGGTAGCATTTTGAGCAACCAGGCTTATCTCAAGAGGGGTCAATGTGAGCTGTAGGGGAGTTAAACAGAGATTCACAGTGACACGTATTCAAATAAACACTTAAACACAAGGTTTCTCGAATAAACTATTATTAATTTAACAGTTAGAATAAGCCTTCTTCAGAAGGGATCAACATAAAAAGCAACACACAAATATACTTCAATACTATACACTCTTAGTTTCTAAATCAGTAAAGACCCTTTTTGGGATGGCCCACAGACGCAACCTACACCCTCAGGTGACTTCAATAGCCAGGGTGCTGGGGACATTAATATCTTACTGTTTGCATTGAGAATACTGTTAGAAATTGGTAAAAGGAAAAGGTTATTAGAACAAACAAGAGACCACAAATATTCTTAAGCAGGCAGATACCTTTGGATCCCCTAAGAAGAGTCATTCAGTATAGTAGGCTAGGCCAAAGTCAATGGGCAAAAGTCTTATATAGGATGAAGCACCTCTGGTAGGTAAGTAGTAAAGGTCTTTGCACAATATTTTTGAAGTTTTTGAAGAAAATAATGAAACGTAGGGCCACAAGCTGTTTAGACTTGTGAGTGGTAGAAGATGCAAGCAACTCTACATTGAGAGGCAATTTCTCTCAGACTTTTACAGTACCTTTGTATTGAAGAAAAAGTGCAGCAGATTACTTCTGTTCCTGAGCAGCTCTGCAGATCTCACTGTTCCTGGGCCTAGGTCGTGGGGACGAGGGAGGACGTCTGGGGACTCCTGCACTGCAATGGGACAGTCACCGCTCGCAACTGGCAATCTTTCCAACAAGTGGCACTTCGTTATTTCAGCTCCTCGCAACTACTGCAAATAGCAACACTGCGGTTCCTGGCTGTCGAGATGGACTTTCCTTGCTTCTGCGGTCCTGCACTCAGTTGAGGGGGCTCAGGCTCGGTCAGTGCTGCTTCCTGGGAGTCCGGAGGATCTTCCTGGAGCTCTCGGCCAACTTAAAAGTAATCTGGTGTTCCTCTCCATGGCTATTCGGTTTCCAGCAGCAACTCTGTGGAAATGCAACCAGCTCTGAGAGAATGTCCATGTGGCTGGCTTTGAAGTAGATTGGTCCCAACAACTCAAGGGAAGAAGTCGTACTTGCAGGGGCTTCTCTTTCCGAATTTGGAGTTTCAGCACAGCAGCAGGGCTTCCCCGGGCAAACCAATGGTCCAGGAGTTGCATAAGGCATCCTTCAAGTTGTTCTTCGGTTCCTTCGTCCAGTGGTCGACTGCCTTCCAAACCAAAAGCCTTGCCTTTTATTCAGTTCTCTCCTATTAATTCCAGCCTAGCTGTCAGTCACCCAGCAGGGTGGCTGTCCTTGCCGGACAGTCAGCCAGCCAATCACTACAGAGTGCAATTGGGTCTCTTAGGAGAGTAAGTACAGGGAGTTTCGGGCACCTCCCTCACTTCCTGCCCACTCGGACACCCTGGAGCCAGAGGCGGGCTTCACTCGTGAATCCCACCAACGGCAAAGCGAACAATGGGACCAAACCTGGTTTGGCGCACACAGTAAATCTCAAGAAGGACCTTTCCACAAAGGAATTGCGAAAAAAAGACCGGACCATTTTGACAATAATGGCACCCTTGGGTGTTTTACTGCAGCTGCGAATGCAGCCCGCGTTACATGCACACCACAGTACTTAAAACAAAACCACTGCCACTAGCCATTCAGTGAGGAAAGGGTAACATTAAAATGGTACATGAGAAGCTAGACAAAGGGGATGCTAGGTAACCCCTCCAGCACCCTATTGTAACAGTGTATGCTGGCTCTAGAAAGTTACAAATCCAAGTAAAGTCAATTTCACTTCACTGCTCTTGGAAACAGTAGTTTATCCAAGAGACGGTATTTAAACCTTTGGGGAATCTGAAAGACTTCCCTGTGGCACTGCACTGAAGGTGCTATGTGTCACAAGGTAAAAATATGATGCCTATGGAGTTTGTCAGACTCCATAACCAAAGGAAACAGAGTTTAAATCACAGAAAAATACATGAGGGAGTAGGAAAGAGTGCTGGGGGTCTCTAAGATAGAGAGGAATTGGCATATTTCTGAGAATTCTCCGTAACAGGCCTGTACTACACAAGTTGGTAGAGTGACTGAGCAGCCAGGCTTATCTCAAGAGGGGTCAATGTGAGCTGTAGGAGTGCAACTAATCGCTGAGCTCTGGGTCATACTGCCCCCAGCCAATGACTGCCCTCTACCTAAGCCCCTCCTCTGGCAGCCATTTTCAGATTTTTACTGCACCTTCAAGTGTTGGGGGAGTCACGTTTCGCTCTTCAAGCTTTCTGCATTTTTTTTCCACGTGTTTTGGTAGGAGAAATGTTTTCGATTCAATTGAGCCCATGTGCTCCATCGCTCATGCTTCCGATTTACTGGGACCCATTTTTCTGCATCTTTCATCACCCCTCAAGAGCAGATATCGAGTGTTTCTTGGTGGAAGCTTCCAGAAGTCTTCAGCCCTATACCATGTCGGAGGAGGACAGAACTTCCCTCTTCAAGCTGTGCACCAGCTGCGGTTTGTGGAATGTTTTTACGGATGACCAGCATTCCCAGTGCCTGTATTGTCTACACCCGACGCATAAAGAGGAAGATTGGGAGATCTCCCGTGGCTTCACAAAGCGCACGATGAAGGATTGACTCATCCGGTTGGCGGCGTGGCTCAAGACCAGGGCCTCTACCCTGGGTGATTCACAGGGCACGCCTCTTCCGGGTCCAGCCAACCTGAACAGGCTTCTAAGTCCTTTGAGTGCGCTCCTTCCGTGGGGGCCCAACACAAGGCCAAGCACTTCAAGTACTCTTCAGTCTGGGTCGCCGCGCAAGCGGTTCCTGCGACTGTCCGGACGCGTTTGTCTCCATCGGCCCCAATCGTCAGCCACCGCTCCAGCTCTTCGTCCAAGAAGAAGTTAGCTACCCCGGGGAAGCTGCGGGAGACACCGGAGAAGGGCAGGCAGGGCAAGGTTTGCGAACTGCCTGTGAAGGAGAAGGCCAAGCAGGACAAGATGGCCGACCAACCCGTGAAGGCCCAGGTGATCCAGGCCAAATCGTCGTCCTCTATCGAGATGGTGGTGGCCTCCTTTTCGTGCAGGGTGCCCCGGCGGCAGCCAGAGTCTCTCCCTAACAGCTGAGAGTCTTCTTTAAAGTCAATAGCAAAGACTCCGGAGAAGAGGATGCCGGAGCTTAGCCAAGACCGACCCTTCAGGACCTGAAGAGGGGGCAGAGAAGAACTCCAGGGCATGGACATTTCTTCATCCGATGAGGAAGAGATACTTTCCATCCACACATCCATGGTGGTGACGATCGGAACGTCGGGGAGGCGACAACGTCATCAAAGGGGATGATGACATGGGCGCTGGGCCCAGCAACCCTGTCCCCCATGTGCCTTCTAGAGACACATTGCAGGATATCCTCTCAACCCTCCACACGCTGGTGTCAGAGATTCAGAGGTTGCCAACAGCGGCACCAGCGGTGACCCTGTTGACACTGGGGCAACCACCAGCGAAGAGGAGACATCCTACACCTCCATTACAACTGTTGCTGCTCTTCCGCGCTCCCATCCCCCCCCCCCACACTTTTCCCTAGGGGGGTTGGGGACTGACAAGGTGACGACTGATTTGAGTGATGGCGCAGGACTGGGAGATCTGCATCACTCTGAGAGCTTCTTCACCGGACGAAGTGGGATCCTTTAATTCCATGATTGTCTGGGCGTCGGAGCTTTTCCAGCTCACCCCGGAGGAGCAGGGCTTCCTGTACCAACGCCAGGAGGCTAAGAGGAAGACTATCCTGTCGCTGCCGCTCCTGGACGACATCTGAGATGAGGAGCTGGCGCTGCTGAGGAACCCCTCCTCAGCCCCAGCGAAGAAAGACCAGCTTGATGAGAATTACTTGTTGCCAGCGTCTGAGCCCAAGTGTCTGAGGTCTTGATAGGGTGAATTCTCAGAAATGTCCCAATTCGCTCTACCTTGGAGACACCCAGCAACTTTGCTGGATTTTGAGGACTTGATCTTTTAACCTGGAGAGTGAGACCCTTTTTCCCCACTCTTGTATTTTAATGTGATTTCTGAACTCTGTTTCTTTTGGTTGTGGAGTAGGCACATTGTTTACATTGTGGCACAAAGCACCCTTAGTGCAGTGACGCAAGGAAGTCTCTTAGATTTCCCCAAGGATTAAATACCTTCTCTGTGATAAACTACTGTTTCCCAGAGCAGTAAAGTGAAATTGACTTTACTTACATTTGTAACTTTCTAGACCCAGCACACACTATCTTACAATAGGGTGCTAGAGTGGTTACCTAATATCCCCTTTTGTCTAGCTTCTCATGTAACATTTTTGTTACCCGTGCCTCACTGAATGGCTGCTGGCAGTGTTTTCATGTTTACTACCGTGGTGTGCATTTAAAGCGGGCTGCGTTCGCAACTGCAGTAAAGCACCCAAGGATGCCATTTTTGTCAAAATGGCCCGGTCTTAATTTTCCGCCATTTCTTTGTAGAAGGGTCGTCCTTGAGATTTACTCTGCGCGCCAAACCAGGTTTGGTCCCATTGTTCGTTTTGTCTTTGGCGGGATTCACGAGTGAAGCCCGCCTTTGGCTCCAGGGTGTCTGGGGTAGGCAGGAAGTGAGGGAGGTGTCCGAAACTCCCTGTGCTTGGTCTTCTAGGAGACCCAAATGCACTCTGTGATGATTGGCCGGCTGACTGTCCGGCAAGGACAGCCACCCTACTGGGTGAGTGACAGCACTGAATAAATGGCAAGTCTTTTGGCTTGGAAGGCAGAGTCGACCATTGGACGAAGGAACCGAAGAAGAACTTGAAGAGGGACGCCTGCTGCATCTCCTGGACCGTTGGTTTGCCCGGTAAAGCCCTGCTGCTTTGCTGAAACATCAAGTTCACATCGACAGAGAAGCCCCTATAAGGACGACTTCTCCCCTTGAGTTGGTGGGACCAATCAACTCCAAAGTAAGCCACCTGGGTATCCTTCTCGGAGCTGGTTGAATTTCCACAGAGTTGCTGCTGGAAACCGTAGAGCCACCGAGAGGCACACCAGTTTGTGTGCATTGCTTTCAAATTGGCCAAAAGCTCCAGGAAGATACTCCGTACTCCCAGGACGCAGGACCGACCGAGCCTGAGTCCCCTCAACAGAGTGCAGGACTCCAGAAGCAAGCAGAGTCCATCTCTACAGCCAGGAACCGCGGTGTTGCTATTTGCGGTAGACGCGAGGGGCTGAAACACCAAACAGCCACTGAAAGTGAAGTTTGCCGGTGCAAGTTTTGACCGTTCCAGTGAATTGCAGGAGTTACCAGACGTCCTCCCTCTTGTCCCCACGACTGAGGCCCAGGAACAGTGAGATCTGCAGAGCTGCACAGGAACAGGAGCCATCTGCTGCATCTTTCCTTCATTTTAAAGTTACTGTACAAAGTCTAAGAGAACTTAGCTCTTGCTATAGAGTTGCTTGCATCTTCTACTACTCTAACAGCTTGTGGCCCTACATTGATTCATCTTTTTCTTCAAAGACTTCTAAAACATTGTGCAAAGACTTTTCTACTTGCCTGCAAAGAAATGCTTCAGCTCATATAGACTTCTGCCTATTGACTTTCTTAGCCTGTTTTAACTGAATGACTCTTATTTGGGGATCTGAAAGTATTTGCCTGCTTAAGAAATATTTGTGGTATCTTGTTTGCTCTAATAACCTTTACCTTTTGACTTGCTCTTAACTAATTCTGAATGCCAACAGTAATACATTAATGTCAACATCACCCTAGCAATTTAAGTCACCTGTGGGTGTATAGTCTCTGCTGTATGCCATCCCAAATGGGTAATTACTGATTCTGAACCCAAGAGAGTGTATACTTTTGAAGTATATTTGTGTGGTGTTTTACAGTACTCCCTTCTGAAGAAGGCTCACATTAACTGACTGGTTAATAAATTAATTGTTCCATCAGGAAACCCTCTGTGTAAGTATTTGCTTGAATACTTGTCACTGTCAACCTCTGTGTAACTCCCCTAGAGCTCACATTGACCCTTCTTGAGATGAGCCTGGCTACTCGACCACACTACCAACATGTGTAGTACAGACTTATAAGGTTGGGTTGCCATTGGCAGGATGTCAGTGTTGTTGTAGTGCACCCTAAGGGTAATGCATGCAATCTTGCCCAACAGGTCTCAAGTGTCGCTGGGCTTGGTGGTCTCGACGGCCGCCAGGAAGAAGTCTTCGAGTTCGTCGTCTTTATCTGCACCCCTGGACGACGAGTGGAAGAAATTGGATTCCATGGGTAGAAAGGTAATCTACTCGGCGGCGACGACTTTCAAGGCAGCCAATGCCTTAGCGATTGTGGCCAGATACAACCTTGAGCTTTGGTACAAGAGAGCTCCGCTGCTGGATTTACTCCCCGATGACAAACGGGTCGAGGCTTTGGAGACTCTCCAGGAAGGTGAGTTGGCGTTGGACCTCGCCATCATGGTGGCCCTGGACATTGCAGACACAGGGTCCCACCAGAGGGGCAATAGGGTTTGCCTTCGCCATCGTGGCTGGCTCAAGGCCACCAACTTTTGACAGGAGGTCCAGACGAGGGTCCAGGACATGCCGTTCAACATAGACAACCTGTTTTGGAAGGCCATTGATGAATCCATCCAGGCCGTAAAGACAGACGGCCCGTGCCTTGGGCAAACTGCAACAACACTGGCTGTCCTTTAGTTCCTCAGGTGGGAAGTCTAGCAGGTCTTCGAACAGTTTTGACAGGCGCTCATCCTCTTACCGCCAACCCTCCTGTTATTAGACCCAGGAAGCCAACAGGGCTCGCTCCAAGGCCTTCAGAGGTGGTCGCCATTGTCGTCAAGGACCCCAAGGCGACATGCCCACCTCAGAGCAGGATGGAACCAGCCAGGACGTCGGGCGCCCACCCATGCACGCTTGGGGGAGGCCAGCTGGCGAACTTTGTCAGCGTGTGGGAGACCATCTCCACAGATTGATGGGTGCTGAACGCTCTCACCCACGGACACACTTTGGAATTTCAACAGAAGTGTCCACGAATACCACCGGTGGCCCGACAGGAACAACACATCCCTCAGCTACTGCTGGAGGTTAGGGCCATGTTGAGGAAAGGGGCGATAGAGCTGATTCCACGACGACTCGTGGGCTCCGCAATGTACTTAAGATGCTTTCTCGTAAGAAAGATGACCCAGGGGCTGGAGGCCCATTCTCTACCTACAATGACTCGACAAATACACAAAGTCCCAGAAGTTAAGGGTGGTCATGCTGCAGCACGTGCTTGGCCAGCTAGAGTAGGGAGACTTTGTCATTGTTGAATCTAGTAGAGGACGCGTACTTCCACGTCCCCATACACGAGAAGCATTGCAAGTTGCTGTGCTTCGTCGTCCAAGGGAAGCATTACCAGTTCAAGGCTCTTTCCTTCGGGCTGAAGTCAGCGCCCAGAGTCTGCACCAAGTGCCTGGCGCCGGTGGCGGCCCATCTACGACTACAGGGGATTCATGTGTATCCTTAACTGGATGTCTGGCTCATCCAGGCCAAGTCAAAGGACATCGCCGTCGATCACATGGCGAAGACAGTTTGGCTGCTGACGGACCTGGGGTTCTCGGTGAATTATGCAAAGTCATGCTTGACTCCATCGTAGGGCGCACTGTTCCTGGGATCTAGGCTCAATACAGTTTTCTGCCTAGTGTCTTTGTCGGAGGAGAGGATAGCGGCTATCTTGGGCAAGGTGCCACAGCTGTTGGCACGGAGGATCTCAACGGTGAGGACCATCAAGTCGCTGCTTAGCATGTCGTCATGCAAATACCTGATTCGGCTCCCTGCAGATTGCAGATGCGTCCACTCCAGGACTACCTCGACGCCCATTGTGTTCAGGTGTCCGGAGGCTTCCAGCACAGGATCGCACTCGACGAAGAGTTCCGTCGGGCGATAGGGTGGTGGGGCGTGCGCTCCAACATTGCCAGAGGCAATGACTTCAGGAGACGGCCATGACAGAATCTTCCCTGGAAGCCGGGGAGCCTATACCGCACGTCTTCAAGCTAGAGGCCTTTGGCTGCCGGAGGAGAAGGCGCTACTCAACATTCTTGATCTATGGGTGGTGTTTTTGTCCCTCAAGTCGTTTCTGCCGTCCCTCAAGGGCAAAGTGGTGAGGGTCGTCACGGACAATAACACCACAATGTTTTACATATGAAAAAGGGGGGCACCAGATCCCCAGCGCTCGCCAAAGAGGCGCAGGACTTATGGCACTGGGCCGTCACCCAGGTGATGTTCCTCATTCTGTTTCACCTGGCAGGAGTAAAGAACACCGTTGCTGACTCTCTCAGCAAGGAGCTGCACTCTTGCCACGAGTGGGAGCTTCGGCAGGACCAAGTGGACAACCTTTTCCCCAAATGGGGCAGTCCCCAGATCGATCTGTTGGCGACTAACACGAAGTGCCGGAGGTTCGTCAGCAGGTTCCTCCAGTCGGGAAGCATGGGGGACACATTCTCATTCCCTTGCGAAGGCCGGTTTCTGTATGCGTTCCCTCCGTTGCTTCTTTCGAGTCATCAATCAACTCAGCCGGTGCAAGATGATCCTCGCCGCACCAGCGTGGCCAAGGCAGATCTGGTAGCCGGACCTTCTCAGCATGTCAGCGTCCCCTCCAGTCAAGTTGCCAGTGGTCGCGGATCTTCTCGCAAGGGAAGGAGGTGCAACTCTGCACCACAACCCGGGGTCTCTGAACCTGAAGGCCTGGCTCCTGCAGCATTCGAGTTTGCGGTCTACGATCATCCGGCTTACTGCAAGGAGGTACTCGGCAAGTGTGTTAGGGAGAATTCTCAAAAATGTGCCAATTCCTCCCACCTTAGAGCCCTCCGGCTCTTTTGCTAAATTTGGGACTTTGAGCTTTTAATTTCAATGTGTTTCCTGTGTTTGTTTCTTTTGGTTATGGAGTCTAAACAACTCCATAGGCATCATCTTTTCCAATTGTGTCCCAAAACACCGTCAGTGTAGTGGCCAAGCAGTGCTGCGCAACCTGTTCACTTGAAGGTGAGCCTGGTGAGGAGGGTAAGAGATTGCTTCTGTTGAGCCTTGCCACCTCCCATGGTTGTGCATGTGTGTACGGCCATGTATTATTTATTCATGAGCATGTGAATCCATGCCAGACCCCATGCTGGTGAAGGAACAAGTTACCTACCTGTAACTGTTCGAATGGATTGTGTTCTCCAACGTATTCCACATCTTTGACATGTAATGTCCACAGCTGTGCACTTCGGAAACTTTTTCAACAGAGGGCGTCCTGCGTCAATGACGTCGGATCGATGTCCCTTGAAGGCCTCCATCGAGGGAAGACGTCGCTGGATTTTATAAATAGGATGCACGGTGCACGTAGCCTCAGTTCAGTTTTTTCCGCAAACGTGTTTGCTTCGAGAACTTGGTTCGCCTTGTGTGTTTCATCGTAATGATTTCTTCGTTGACCCCTCCGACTCCGGGGTCTGGCTTCAAGACTTGCCGGGACTGCAAGTCTAAAATGTCAATCACCGAACTGCTTCGCATTTGTTTGTGGTGCTTGGGCTAGAGTCACAACACCGACGATTGTTCAAAATGCCAATCGCTGACTGTCAAGGCCTTTCGAGAGTGTAAGGGGAAGCTTCAGGTGGGTAGGGGGTTCTAAACCCAGTAAGTCCCGAAAATCTAAATCGTCCAAGGGGGTTTCTGTCATGATCTCTGCTTCCAAAAGATCAGGACTTGCCCGACTCCCTTGGAAGCAGACCCATAACCCCGGTTCCGAGTGCCAGCCAGTCCCAATTGGGACCTTTTGGACCCTGTCCTGGCGCCAGTGGCACCAGGCTCATAAAGATGCCCAGTCCCAGCGCTGGAAGCGCTGGGCTCATAATGCTTGGGTGGACTTACCTGCAGCAGACCATGCTGCTTACTTACCTGCCAGTTGAACCCCTGATCCTCTTCTGTTTGGGACTACTTTTCCTGTTGGGTGGGGCAGGAGCCACTCCCTAGGTTCAGAACACTGGAACTCTTCTGGAAAGCAGGAACTCTTTTCTTACCTAGGCGTGGCTGTGGAAGGAGACATCTAAGCACTACAGGAGGCTATTTAAACCACACCCGATGGATGAATCTTGCTTTGCGTTATTCTGCATTCTCTGCAGCAGAACGCTCATCGTGTCTTCTGCTTCTGATCCTGGGCCTAAGGGAACAAAGGCTTACCATCCTGGAATCCAGTCTTCAGCAGCACCTGTAAAGACAAAGAAAGAACAGGTTAGCACTACGGTCTTCAGTGGCAGCGCATCTCTTACCTGGTCCATCGGCTGTCACCAACACCTCGCGCTGCATTCGGCATCTGAAAGACAAAGGCTTACCTACTCTTCGCATGCTCCGGAGGTCTTCGCACTGCATTCCGGCATCTGAAAGACAAAAGCTTACCAGCTCTTTGCACGCTCCGGAGGCCTTCGGCGCTGCATCCCGCATCTGAAAGACAAAAGAAGGTGCGTTTAAAGACATTGGGCAACTTTATTACTCACGTGCCATTACTCCTTCCCACGCCGAATCCAGTGGGTATTCCAGCACCCTTCAGCTTCTCTAAAGCTCCGAACTTGTACCTGCAAGATAAAAGGGACAGTTAGTGCGCATCGTGAAGCAGGCTACAAGCGCTTACTTACGTGCTTCCAGGCGCTTCTATTCCTCACGCGGGTTCGATCCTCAACTCTCATCAGCCCGCCATCCGCCATCGCCGGAACCCTGCAAAACAAGAGATATCATTACAAAAGACTTAAGACATTTGAAGTGCCCAGAACTTACCGTTCGTGCAGTTAATGACGGACAGCAGTCCTCTGAGGTCAAGAGGCCTGCACCCTTATCCAGTGAAGAAACTGGTTACGGCACCCTGGCCCGAGGCAGATGGAGAGCTCGGCGTTCACTTACCTAAGGTGAGGGCGTTAACCTTTGGGGTTCTACAGGAGAAGAGAAAGGGAAGAGGAGAGAGGCACCCAATAACCCCAGTTCATTAATCCCATATTTTCTATCTGCAGACATCTTACTCTTCGAGTCAGACATACAGTGCACAGAGGTCCAGCCCAAAGAGCCAACCGTGTGTTACACATCACCTTTGAAGATACGGCATTCACCCAGTCAAGACCGGCGCCTCTGCGGGAATCAGGTGAGCGTTACAGTTTCCACCGACGACTCGAGAGGTGATTCTCTGCGTCGGGAGGAGGCACGGGGATCTCGGTGCCAGAGTGGTTCCCGCCATTCTTCTTTGTTCCAGCATTCAAGGAAGCCGCATCGCCAGTCGCCTTCCCCATCTTCGGAGGATGGTGCCGTGAGCAAAGTGGCATTCCCGACGAAGTCCTCGACTCCCGAGGAATGGGCTGCCTTTAAGGAGCACATGCTGGCGATTTTCCAATCACGGGCCACAGTTCCGGTCGTGCCTTCTACTGAAACGGACAAGGGAACGGTCTCGTACTGTGGTTCTCAAAGCCTTCGGGCTCGGGTCCTCCATGCGACTCTCCAGGAACCTTTAAGGTCCTGTTCGGACAAGGTTCAGGATAGTCGCAAGAGACGTGCTTCCAGTTCTCGGTCCTCATCCCCAGTGAGACTGCAGAAACAGGCACCATTGTCAACGCCAAAGCCTTCGGCGCCCTCGACGCCTTAGGTAATTTTTGCCCGAAATTTACCGTTGGAGGTCCCGGATACGATGGATTCTCCAAGGTAGGCTACTACTAAGTCTGTGAGGCCAGTGGTGGACTCGAGACCACCTTCTGTCCCGGGGCAGGGTTTTTACCTCCCTCTGGACCATGTATATGAGGAGGAAAGGAAAGGAGGACTTTGAGGACCCTGTTGAGCCTGATGTGGCTCCTGTCTTTACTGGAGACAGTCATTTGGAGGAGTTGAGCCAAACCTTCATGATGCCAGTGGGCTGGCCACTTCTCTGTAAGTGGAATTTGGCAGACCTGAGCCCTGGGGCTCATGCTGAGTCGTCTTACAGGAGGCTCATGGCTAGGGTCTTGGAGTATCTGGGCTGGTCCATTCCTCCTGAAGATTTTGTACAAGATGATCTAATGGACGTTTTAGATCAAGGTCCATCCTCTGACCCGGTGTTACCTTTTCATCTCACTTTACAGAAAAGGATGCCGGCTGCTTGGCAGTCACCGGAATTTCTCCCGGCTGTGAACAAATCATTGGCAAAGAAGTACTGCCCTTCCTTTAGCGACCCCAGCTACTTATCTACTCACCCCACTCCTGAGTTTGGTGGTTCAGGTGACTACGGCCACTTCAAAGCAGGCGGCGTACCCTACCATCCCTCCTGATGGGGACAACAAATGCTTCGACAGTTGGGCTTGCAAGGTATTTTCTGCAGGGAGTATGGCATTGAAATCAGCCAACTCCACTTGTTTGTGCCTTAGCAACGTTTTCACACACACACTGTATAACTGTTTCTCTAGCGGCTGAGCATATTCCTGAGGGGGAAGAAAGGGATGGGTTCCTTGCTCTCGTGCAAGATGGCAAGAATGCCATGTGTGAATCCTTTCAGTCGGGTTTGGACAGGGCCGACCGTGGTAGCCGGTCTATGTCTGCGAGCACTGTTATACGCAGATTTACATGGTTGCGGAAGTCAGGTTTTGCCCCAGATGTGCAAGCCCGTCTTTTGAACATGCCCTTTGATGGCGTGCATTTGTTTGGCAGCAAGGCTGACGAGAGCCTTGAGAGGTTGCAGACCTCAAAAGCTGCAGTGAAATCTTTAAGCGCAGTTGTGCGTCAACCTCCGCCTTTTCATCCTAGGGGACAGCAGTGGAGCGGAGGTTCTTTTCGTTACCACTCCTCCTTTGGTAGAACGAGAGGAGCCGCCAGTCAAAGGGGCCAGTGAAAAAGTACCCGTGGTGGTCGGGGTAATAGAGGTGCAAAAGCCGCTCAGGCAGCTGCCTCGTTGCCTACAGGCGCTGCCACAGCTGATCCAAAACAGTTGTGCGGCCATATCCCATGTTTCACCGGTTGGGGGCAGACTGTCGCAACATCTCCAAGAGTGGCGAGCCATTACTTCGGATGCGTGGGTTCTAGAGACTATCGCCCACGGCTACTGTCTTCCCTTCCTAAAGCGGCCTCACGACAATCCACTGGGAAATCTCTCTTTGAAGCTTCCAGATCCGCTCCTTGTGAAGGAAATCTTGACCCTGCTAGTGAAAGGTGCTATAGAACTGGTGCTTGTAGCGGAGAGGAACAAGGGATGGTGTTCCTCTTATTTTTTGATTCCAAAGAAAGACGGGGGATTGAGACCCATCCTGGACTTGCCTTGGTCGAAAAAACTTCTCAGGAAGGACAAGTTCAAGATGGTCACTTTCTCAAGTCCTCCAGGCCCTTCAACTTCAGGATTGGTTGGTGTCTCTGGACCTACAGTATGCTTACTCATGTGCAGATCCATCTCAAGCACATAAATTGCCTGAGGTTTGCGACTGGCACTTTCAGTTCTGGGTCCTGCCCTTCGGATTGACCTTCGCACAAGGGTCTTCACCAAGCTAATGGTGGTGGTGGCAGCGTATCTCAGGTGAGGTGGGGGATTCACCTCTACCCCTACCTGGACGACTGGCTGATCCGTGTGCGTTCTCCCGAGCAGGCATTGGATCATCTTGGTGTCACCTGACGCTCCCTCCACAGGCTGGGCTTCTCCCTCAATTTCAAGAAGTCGCATCTCACACCTTCCGAACAGCTCCAGTACATCGGGGCTGAGTTGGGCATGTCCTTGGAAGTGCTCGCCTCCCAAGGTGAGGCCTCATCACATTGTGCAGATGGTGGATAAGTTTCACCATGCTCAGTCTGGCGGGTTTCAAATTCTTAAGGTTGCTCTGCCTCATGGCTTCCTGCATTTTTCTCGTGCCAGAGGCCAGACTGCGGATGTGATCCCTGCAATGGGTCCTCAAGATGCAGTGGTCGCAGTTCTCAGGCAAGATGTCGGATCCCGTCCAGATACCAATCTCGGTCTCCCAGGATCTTCTGTGGTGGGCGACAAAGGGAACCTGATGAAGGGTGGAGCAGTTTTGGCAACCATGGCCATAGGTTACTGTAGTGGCTTCCCTCACAGGATGGGGCGCTCATGCCAATGACTTCACTGCCAGCAGTTGTTAGTCTCCGTCGGAGTCCAAACTCCACATCATTCTGTTAGAGCTGAGAGCCATCAGGCTAGCCCTGAAGGCTTTTCTGCCGTCTGCGTGGAGGAAGAATGTCCTGATCATGACAGACAACACAGTGGCCATGCGCAACAAAAAAGGGGGGTAGGGTCACTTCCATTGTGCAGAGAGGCAATGCAGCTCTTGTTCTGGGCCATCAAGCAGGGAATTTCAATCTCGGCAGTTCATCTGGCCGGAGACTAAAATTTGGCGGCGGACGCTCTGAGCAGGCAGAGCACGATTTCTCACGAGTGGGAGTTGGCTAAGGAAGTCCTTCTGGAGCGCTTCGCCCTTTGGGGAACCCCACAAGTGGATCTCTTCGCCACCAGTGCCAACCAGAAGTGCAAGAGATTCTGCTCAAGGGAATTTCCTCTGAGAGGAGCCTTAGGAGAAGCATTCATGGTGGATTAGTCATTCCCACTGCTGTATGCGTTTCCTCCAGTCCCAGTCATTCCTCAAGTGTTACGGAGGTCAGGGAGGTACAGTTCCCACATGATCCTCATTGCTCCGGATTGGCCCGGGAGAGCGTGGTACCCGGACCTTCTAGAAATGTCCATCTGCCCTCCACGCAGTCTTCCCTACTGAGAGGATCTGCTCTCGTGAGAGGGTGGTCAGGTTCTCCATCCAGAGGTCAGAACTCTCAAGCTTCACGCTTGGTATCTGAAAGGTTGAGATATAAAGATTGGGACCTCCCAGATGATGGGATGGAGGTGTTGTTTCGGCCAGCAGGCCAGCAACAAAATCCCTCTACTGTTGGGGTACGTTTTGCAACTGGTGCAGAGGACAAAATGTTGATCCTTTTCAGTGTTCCGTTCCTATGGTTTTGTCTTTCTTGCTTTCTTTGGCCCACAGGGGCCTTCAAGTAGGTACTATCAAAGTTTACCTGGCGGCGCTGTCTATATTTAAGCGCTTGTCTGAAGAATGCTCTTACTTTAAGATTCCTTTGATTTCTCAATTTCTTAAAGGGCTGACTGTGTCTCCTTTCCAGGTACCGGTTTGGGATTTGAATTTGGTTTTGAAATTTCTAATGCGTGCTCCGTTTGAACGTTTGCACTCTTGTCCCTTGAGATTATTGCCCTTCAAGACAGTGTTCTTGGTTGCGGTTACTTCTGCTCACAGAGTAAGTGAATTGCAGGCACTTTCCTCTAAGCCACCCTTTACTGTGTTCCACAATGACAGGGTTGTACTAAGGGTAAATCCGTCCTTTCTACCTAAGGTTGTATCTGAATTTCATTTGAGCCAGAAAGTTATTCTTCCTTCTTTCTATCCTCCTCCTCCTCATCCTGGTAAGGAAGAGGAGTGACTCCATAGGTTGGATCCTAGGAGAGCTCTGAGCCTTTATATTTCTAGGATGTCCAGGGTCAGAGTGGACAATCAAATCTTTGTGGGATATGCTGGACACCGATTGGGCCAGGCTGTTACCAAACAGACCTTGTCCAGGTGGATTATCCTCACCATTACTGAGTCTTACCGATTGGTGGGTAAGGACCTTCCGAAAGGGTTGGTAGCTCATTCCACTAGGGGAGTGGCTACTTCCACAGCCCTCCAATGGGGAGTTCCTATTTGGAATATTTGTGATGCCACCACATGGGCTTCTATCCACACCTTTTGTTAAGCATTACTCCCTAGATACGATCCATGGTCAGGATATGGCCTTTGGTAAGGCGGTTCTTTATTCCGCCATCTGATTGGGTACTCTAAATTCTTTTCCCTCATCCATTTTCTGGTACTGCTTTGGGAGTCTGTCAAAGATGTGGAATACGCTGGAGGACACAATCCATTTGAAGAACAAGTTACTTACCAACTGGTAACGTTCTTTCGACTGGATGTTTCTCCAACGTATTCCACATCGCCCTCCCAGCCTGCCCCTCTGGAGAATCTTCTATGCGATTACAGCTTACGTTTCCGCAAGGCTATGTGCAGTCAAACTGGCATTGGATTGGTGCCACACGTTCTAGGGGGAAAAAACATAAACTGAGGCTACGGGTGCCGTGCGTCCTATTTATAACATCCGGTGACGTCACCCTTGACGGAGGCCTTCGAGGGACATCGGCCCTCTGCCGAAAAAGTTTCCGAAGTGCACAGCTGTGGACATTACATGTCAAAGATGTGGAATACGTTGGAGGAACAGCCAGTCGAAAAACATTACCAGTTGGTAAGTAACTTCTTCTCCAGCATGGGTCTACCATGGATTCACATGCGAACCCTCCCGCCTGCCCCTCTGCGGCTCTTCTCTTGGTCCTACTGCCACTTTACGTGCTACCAAATCTGAAGGTGGCTGCCAGAGCAGGGGCTTAGGTAGAGGGCACTCATTGACTGTGAGCAGTATGACCCAGAGCTCAGTGATTGGTTTATAGGAGAAAGACAGTTTAGAAACAAAACTTTTTTTTTCTTTAAAAATTGTTTATGGTTTACATATTAAACTTTTACAACATGTACAGATTAAAATTGCTTTATAATCATAAGTTTTTCCAATATAAGAAATGAATTTACCATATGTCATACATATCATTTCATACACACCTATTTACAACACACTATGTTCATCATGAAGTCCTTTTTAACACCATACAATAACTAAATACCATAAGCAATCCTTTTTGATGTACCTTTACATTCTATATCCAAAATCGGGTTTCTGCTTTTCAGATCCTCATCAATTTTAAATAGTAACCTTTATAGCGCCAAGATCAAATGCATACTGTCCCCCTGCATACTGCATTCCCAGAAAACGGCCCTTGCAATACAAGTTAAGCCAGGATAGTATTGCCCCAGGAGCGTGCATCTGTTTCTCTCAAAATGAGGGCAATAGACCAGGAGATGTTTTATAGTTTCTGTCTGACTTGAAGAGTCGCAAAAGCGACAGTGTACGTCCGCATTTAAATGTTTTACTTGATTCCATTTGTGCATATGCTCTAAGGTAGATAGTTGGTTATGTCTAAATCTTAGATAAATGTTTCGTACCTTATAACGTGGACATCTGATGAGAGATAGAGGACGAGTTCCCCTCTTCCTGAGTATCATTGCACATTCCGTATACATGGAGTATCCCTTACTTTGATCGATGTTCATACTCCAGTCCCAATCATACAATTTGCATTTGTTTCTGGTTAATCCAGTTTTTAAATCCTCGATAGAGTAAATTCATTTGTTTTTTAAACGTTTCCAGTGAGTGAACAGCACCATTCGTTAATAATACATTGAGATCTTGATACAGTGAATTTCTAGGAGGCAGTAACATTTTAGTGTATCTAGTTAATTGTCGCCATTTCCATTTCCAGGCTAACGAGGATAGACCCAATTCATGGCGAATAATCGAGTTTGGTAATACTAAGGACAAACCCAAGGTTTTTTCCATAAAACCCCTTGTATCCTATTCTGAATATGATCAACATTCATCAAACACATATCTAGACTGTAAAGAATAATGGGTTCCACTTTTAGTAGGTAAATTTCCAACAAAGGAAGTACAGAAAACATACAATATTTAGCATATATAACCTTCACCATTCTAGGAGGTGTACGGGTTTTGAATGATAAAAACTCTTGCCATGATTTTAAGTGTGTATCTGTTCGCTAATGGGTAACCTAAATATGTGATTGTGTTCACCGTTTCTAGTCTGCCACCCGCAATTGTCCAAAAACATGACTTTATTTTTTTCCTGTTGTGGCAGATAATAATCTGAGACTTTTTAGGATTGGCCACAATGTTGTGTTTCGCAGCATAGTCTTAGAAGGTGTTCAATTTCAGCTGAAGTCCCGAAGGGGTCCTATAGAATAAAACAATGTCATCGGCGACGCAGATCCAGTCTAATTTCAGACTACCTAATCTTACCGGAAACATACCTTTGCGCGACCACAACCTATCCATATCGGAAAGGTACAAGTTAAAGAAGGTTGCAAATTTGTTTTACAGCCATTTCAGTGGTAATGAGGGAGGTAAGAGTACCTTCCCTATTTCTAATTTGGAAAGATGTATTCGTGTCGAGCATTGCAAGCAGTTGTATAAGTCTGTGCGGAAACCCAAGGTGCACAAGTTTGGCCCACAACACTTCCCGGATCACACAGTCAAAACGCACTGGTGAGATCCACTGTTGCAATATATATTGGTCCAGTCTCAGGTAGTTTAGATTTAACAACTAAGTGAGCAAGTATAATTGCATTAAGAGATGTTCCGATGTTCCTTCTGAACCCAAATTGAAACTTAGAGTAAATATCGTTACCATCAATATAGTTTTGCATCTTTTTTAATAGCAAAAACTTTGGCCGAAGAGTCCATAAGGGCAATCGGCCGAAAGTTTGAAGGGTCATTAGGATCGACTTTCTTATAAATTGGAATAATTATGGCGTTTAGCCATGATTTGGGAGTCCAAGATATTAGAAAATTTGGTATAAAGGATTGCAGCCCAGAAAATCGGATCATCCTTTATAATACACGAAGGCACTCCATCAGGTCCTACCGCTTTTGACGATTTGAGCGTATTAATAGCATCCAGTATGTCTTCCATAGGGAATGACACATCATCAGAGCATTGTTTAAGAATATCAGAATTTATATTATGAAAGTGTAATGGTAATTTAAATTTATCAGTAATGAATGCTTTCCATGATTCTGATGATACAGAAGAACTTAAATCATGAAGCTCATGTGTGTAGGTGTCGTTAATAATAGAGCATAGCCTTCGAGTGTCATTGTGTGTGTGCTTTCATAGTCCGTTGGTTATCGATTAGCTTAATTGTAAATTTTATACATTTGTTCTTATTTTTGTATTTTAGACAAATTTTCTTTTTGCATCGTAGCTAACATTCGATGTTCAAATTCAGTTTACACAATTTTTTCAAGCAGAGATTTCCTTTACGTTTTAGAGAGGCTATTTAGGCATTAAACGAGTGAGTGTGTGGACTAGAGAACGGCCCCGAACCTTTTATGATGGGTAGTAGGTGATTTTTAATTATCAAATTGTTCCAGGCCTCTCGGAGATGCGCATTCTGTCTTAAGTCACCTCCTTTAGGGACTCTGCATAGATCCTTGTGTACCAGATAGTTCAAGCGTCTACACAAGGAGGGGTGCCAACCCACTGAATGTTGAGCGCGTTTGATATTAATCATTTTGAGGCTTGGATTAGTTTCTAAGGAAGAGAAAGATATTTTAATAGTCATACTAATAGGCGCGTGATCAACATAAGGGGTGTCAGTTATTATCTTATTCACACGCCCCATTAGTCTCTCTGAGATGAAAAAGTAGTCTAGATAGGCCGCTCCACCTCTTTTCCAGGTACCTTTATGCAACCCAGGTTCAAAGTCCACCCGCACAATATTCCAATCTCTAAAGTATTGAGTCCATTTATCTCCTCTGCGAACTAAGATGTCTTTGTGCTTAGAAGTGCGGTGCTGTATGTCATGAAGCCCCAATCTAAGATAAATAGAGTTGAAGTCTCCACCAATGAACATCTAATTAGGGTTTTGCTCCATAGCTGCTAGGAAAATCACATCTAATGTGTCAAGAAGATTTTCTATAGAGGAAGCAGCTGGATTAAAATAAACACATAGTAATAAATATGTGTACTTGGGGTAATCGTATGCAGAGAATTCAATCGTCAATAGGTTATCCGTTGCATATAGAGTTTTTGATTTGTGGTTAATAGAATTGCTAATCATAATCGCCACACCACCAGACGAGCGACCAGCGAGCCCTTGTCGAGCAGGTACGCTGAATGTATCATATCTGTCAATAAAGAATGTATTCAGACACATTGTCTCCTGTATGAGTAAAACCGTAGGCGACTGGATACAAACAGAAACCTTGAGCCAGTCACCCAGATTTTTCGTCCCACAGCAGTTCCATGATATGAACCTCAGATCCGCATCATTAGGATTGTTTTTGTTTTGCGGCCATGTCGATAATCAAAGTCATTAGTGGCGCTAACCAAGTTAGATTGGAGGCTGCACCTACAAGTGTCGAAATTTGGGTGATAAAGTCCGCTGCCTGTTCTGAGCTCCCAGCGTGACGCTTATCAGCAGATCGATTCTGTTCAGGAACAGGCAGCGGTGCATCTAGAAAAGCATTGTCTTCTTCTATAGACCGCAGTAGAGATAGCTCTAAACCACCCAGTTCAAAGTCCTTCCTGTGTTACCATAGTAGCCTCGTTATAATTAGGGACTGGGGGCACAGATCATGAGTAGATTTTTATGATTTGCAAGCCTAATCCATTCAATATCATCTGAATGGAGGGTTCTCAGTTGAGGACTCCATT
The DNA here is from genome assembly GCF_040938575.1 of Ambystoma mexicanum. Classification (NCBI taxonomy): domain Eukaryota; kingdom Metazoa; phylum Chordata; class Amphibia; order Caudata; family Ambystomatidae; genus Ambystoma; species Ambystoma mexicanum. The sequence continues at coordinate 303,817,607 of NC_090926.1, forward strand.
TATATTTAATGTAGTTAAAGGATCTATTTAATCTTTGTTGGCCGTTCATTTGAGGGTCACTTTGCCAACCCAATATGTAGCGTGCATCCCTAGAGAAGGAAAATTCTTCCACAACTGACTGAGTTTTTATGTGACAGCTATCCTAGACTTTCCGATTCCATTTCGTCGTGGCTGAGTATTGCGGATGGATTGCTCTGTTTTTGGTCAGTCTTCTGGCCTAGAGGCAGCAATTTCAACGCTTTCTAGAATGTTTTTGGTAATTGCGTCAACAATTTTGATATCTTCAAGCCTACCCCTACAGTCAGCATCAGCAACAATTCTTTGCTTAGTGCTCGATTTATTTTCTATGGATTTAGGTTGCTCCTTGCTTACCAAATCGCTCACTGGAGAGTAAGATTCTTCTTTAGGATATGTATACGTTTTTGCATCATGTGGTACTTCTTTTCTGCTTGTCTTATTTTTAACTACAGGATAATATGCCGATAGACGCCCTGGCTTCTGGAAGTTAGATTCATCAGAAGCAGTGTCTGGTAGAGCATCCCTCTCCTTTTCCAAAGCCTTCCCTCCCTAGCCTTTTAGTCTCTGCTAATGGGGAAGAGCCAGGTTCAGCAATGGTTTTGATTAATCATTGAGTTGGGATAAATCAATCACCAACTCGTTAGCTGACTCATTAGCGTTCCCTGACTTCTTATTTTCTTGGCCACTATAGGAACTACTTTGCAGGCCATGGTTTTTATTTTTTTTTAATTTTGTGGACTCTTGTATAGATTGAGCAAGATTTTTCTTTTTTGCTTTACTTTTTTTAGGGTCTTCACTTGAGCACGTTTCAATTTACGAGAAAGAAAAGTTGTAGGAATGTCCTTACAAGATTCTTCCTCGATCTCGGCATTAGTAGGTCTGTTGCCTAGCTCAGCATCTTTGTCAGATGTCAACTTGCCACTTTCTAGCAATCCTGACGCTGTTTCAGTATTCGTCATGTTCACAAGTGGCGTGGGGCTGTTTGGATGGTAATCGGGATCAACAGAGGTTGTAATAGCGGGGTTTATCTCACGGGTGTCGATTTCAAAATCATTTCTCGCAAAACATTGTTGTACCGTTAGTCGATATAGCACTTCATCTATTTTCACTGAATTTGCTTGGATCAGCTTTAAGATCACAGGGGAGGATGTGATAGGTGATATATTTTGCACGTTTGCTCCTAATGCGAGTGCTTTTGCATATGACGCTTTCTCAGTCTGAGTAGATGATTCTTGGTTTCTTATAGGTGATGCTTGCCTCATTTTTAGTATGAGAGTCTAGTAGCGTCATTTTCTTAGATTGACAAGTAGCATAAGCCAACATAAAAACCCTCAATTTTGCTTATTTTTTCCAATAAATCTGCTAGGTTATCCTTAATTGAGTTTAAATATACATGGGTAAGGTCTTGACCTTTATCTAGTAAATTTTAGAATAGAAGTAATTACCGGGAATGCTGCATTTTCATCACCCATATTTGTTGGATTGAGAGCACTATTTTTGTTCGTGTCAGAATTCTTATTCTTTGCATCCTCATCCACTGGGTGTGTTTAATCATCCTCTCCTATCATATTAACATTTTGATTTCTAGGTAGTACTGACCCAACCACCCCTATTCCAGATAGATCCCCCATAGTTTGGTTAGAGGGAGAGCTAGTTGAGGGCCCGCGAGTGTTGACATCGATGGAATATCATGTTCTAAAGAGGAAACACCATGTGTCAAATCATCAAGATTATGTAGATAAATACTTTCAATATCCGCAGGATGCAGTACTGCAGTTGAACTAGGCTCTAGGGAAATGCATCGTTTTTCCCTTTCATTCATTCATTGATGAGTGCTGGGACCATAATAGAAACATCTGAGGGCTCATTTTTAGAGATCTTAATAGATGATTAAAATTTGATTTTTCCCTTTGAATGGTGTCATATATATGGGAATTTTTGGATCAGTCTCCTTCTGCACTATTCCCATGTACAGATCCGACTTTGCGTCCAAACTTAAGCCCACATCATCATTTGGTTCAACAGACAGAGATTGGAGGGAGGCTATAAGGGACTGTATTGCCATCCATTTCCCGTTCCCTTCCATGTGATTCATACAGCATCGGAACGGACTAATTCAGGATAGTCATGAAGCTGAATAGGCACTGTGCCAGCAAGTGCTGTATCAGCTTTAACTTTAGAAACACTTTTCCCACTACGTAAGCTCCCAACCATCCTGAGACAGTTAGATATAACAGGCACAAGAGCCACACACTTTAGGGTAGTAAGTGACAAAAGGTGCATGAATTAGGGCACAGAGTTAGAAAAAGTGCAGCTAGTTCAACTTACTTGAATATTTTGTCCACCCGACACCCGCCTCACCGTCCAACAGTACACTTTAGTACACTTCCGGTGCGCCTGACCGGAGAGGTTGTAGCTGGCTCCAACAATCAAGATCTAGGAGGAGGGAGGGGCTGGTGACGGTGCGGGGAGGTGTCTAGGGAAAGGACGAGCAAAAAAAAGAAAGGTGTTTTACTTTAGTGAATATAGAGTCCCGCTAAATAAACAAATGAGAACAAGTGAGAAGGTCGTACTAGCAGTACTAGCAAGTACTTTAATAAGGATTGTGGGGAATTACTTTTCGCAGTTCAATAACGACACTGGCAGCATGTTTAGAGGCACATAATCCTTCCTCTTGTGCACTAGTGAGGCTCAATGCGGAGCAGCGAGGTGACGAACAGCAAGTCCACAATCGCAAAGTTGGGCGCGAGGTACGCCAGCACAGTTTCCTGTCCAACAGTACACTTTCGTACACTTCCGGTGTACCAAGGATTCCCAGCCTAGCGACTGGGAATATTCATGAGCGATGTGGACATCAACAGTTATAGGTTAGTAACTTGTTCCTTTGGTATAAGTCTGTACTACACAGGTTGGTAGTGTGGCTGAGCAGCCAGGCTTATCTCAAGAGGGGTCAATCTGAGCAGTAGGATTTTTACACAGAGATTCACAGTGACAAGTATTCAAATAAACTCTTACACTCAAGGTTTCTTGATTAAACAATTATTATTAATTTAACAGTCAGTTGAATAAGTCTTCTTCAGAAGTGGGGGGGCAATATATAAGTAACACAAAAATAAACACTCTGTTTCTCTACACCAGCAAGTACCCATTTCGGATGGCACACAGATGGTTCCTACATCCTGTGGTGACTTAAATAACTAGGACACTGTGGACCTTAATATATCACTGGTACATTTAGTGCTATACTGAGTTTGGTGTCAAAGCAAAGGGTTTGGCACTAGAACAAAGGTTAAACAAATGTTCTGAAGCAGGGAAGTACTTTTGAACCCCCAATGCAAAGTAAATTCACCCTTTCCTGGAGGAAAGGTAGCACAAAGTCAGAGGTAAGAAGTGTCTTTCAGGGAGCCAGGGCAGCCAATGTTAATTGAGCAAAACTGTAGGTGAGCTGAAGCACTTCATGCAGGTAAGTAAGTCTTGCACAATGTTTTAGAAGTCTTGGTAGAAAAATAGAATCACTGTACGGCCACAAGCTGGAAGGCTTGCGAGGTGAAAGCTGCAAGCAACTCTCCAAAAGCAGCCAAGACACGTCTCAACGGAGAACTAACAAGGCTACACGACAAGAGGTAAGTCCCCTTAGTTTTACAGTACCTTTGGTTAGAAGAAATTGGTTCCAGCTGGCTTCTGTTCCTGTGAAGGTCTGCAGATCCTGTTGCTCCTGAGCCTCAGTCGTGGGGACAAGAGGGAGGACGTATGGGGACTCCTGCACTACGAATTGAAGGTCGACGGCAGCAATGGGCAAACTTCAGATCAGCAGCGCTTCGCAGTTTCAGCTCCTCGCGGCTCTTGCCAACACCACCACCGCGGTTCTCGGATACCACTATGTTCTTTCCTCGCATCTGGGGTCCGGCACTCTGTTGAGGTGGCTCAGGCTTGGTCAGTCTTGCTTCCTGGGAGTCCAGAGGATCTTCCTGGAGCTCAGGTCTGACTTAGACACTCACTCGATTCTGGTGTTCCTCTCCCTGGCAATTCGGTTCCTGCAGCAGCAATGGAAGTACAGCCAGCTCGGAGAGGATTTCCAGATGAGCTCGTCTTGGGGTCGATTTGGTCCCACCAACCCGAGAGGAGAAGTCGTCCTTTGCAGGTCTTCTCTAGTCGAGGGGAATACGGAGCTTCAGCACTGCAGCAGGTCTTCACCGGGCAAACTAACGGTCCAGGAGTTGCAGCAGGCGTCTCTTCCAAGTTCTTCTTCGGATTCCTTCGTCCAGTGGTCGACTCTGTCTTCCAAGCTAAAAAGCTTTGTCTTTTATGCAGGTTTCTCCCATGAATTTGCAGCCTAGCTGTCAATCTCAAAGCAGGGTGGCTGTCCTCCAAGGACAGCCCTCTAGCCAATCACCCTTGGGTGTATTCCAGTAACCAAGGAGACTACGCACAGGGAGTTTCGGGCACCTCCCTTGCTTCCTGCCCTGCTAGACCCGCTCGAGCCAGAGGCGGGCTTCACTCATGAATTCCACCAAAGACCAAATGAGCAAAGGGACCAAACATGGTTTGGCGCGCAGAGTAAATTGCGAAGAAGACCTTTCCAACAAGAAATGACGGAAAAAGACGACTGGGCCATTTTGACAGAATGGGCACCCATGGGTGCTTTACTGCAGCTCCAATTGCAGCCCGCGGTAGAAGCACACAATGGTAGGAAAAAGTAAACGACTGCCACCATCCATTAACTGTAGAAAGGGTAACATAAAAATGTTACATGAGAAACTAGACAAAGGGGATACTAAGTAACCCCTCCAGCACCCTATTGTAAGATAGTGTGTGCTTGGTCTAGAAAGTTACAAAATGTAAGTAAAGCCAATTTCACTTCACTGCTCTTGGAAACAGTAGTTTCACCAAGAGAAGGTATTTAAACCTTTGGGAAATCTGAGACTTCCCTGCGCCACTGCACTGATGGTGCTGTGTGTCACAATGTAAAGATGATGGCTATGGAGTTTATCAGACTCCAAAGTCAAAAGAAACGGAGTCCAAATCACCGAAAAGTACATGAGCGAGTCGGGGAAAAAAAGGTTTCACTCTCTCCAGGTTAGAGATTAAAAGTCTGTGTTGAAAATGACAATAGTTGGTAGAAAACTTCCTCTGCCACCAGCCATAACTAGAAGGTTGTCTGTGACCAAAATGTTGCAGGAGCAGAGAAAAGGTGGTGTTTGCCAATCTCTCAGAATATAAAGTTTTAGGTGAGATACAAAGTATCTCTCTACCCTTAAGAACTGTAGTTACTCTAGGATAAAGAAAATAATCTCCAAGTAGAACCCAAAGGGTTCCCAGCAATACTGCCCATAAGGATCTGTGTGCTGCAATAGTAAAAGACAGATGCCTTGAAGAGATAAGTAGACTGCATAAGACAGGTAAAACAGAGATAAGAGTTCCAAAAGACAGAGCTCATAAGATTGAATGAGTGGAGAGAAAATCTTCACTCATTAGGGTTAAAGAAAAAGGTCCAGAAGTCCAGCAAAAGTAGTGGGGGGTCTCACTAGGAGAGGGGGTGAAGCATAAAAATGATATCTCCCTAACACACATCAGGCAGAAATACATGTTCAAGCTTCTGACAGAATTTACAGGAATGAAAAGCCTGCACATGTTGGTAGCAAAATCAAGAATGACTAGGTTGCTTCTGCTGCACTAAGATGTCTTCGGATCGAAGTCTTTCTGAGAAATTGGTGGAGAGAGGGGAAATGCTTAAGCTATGTTGCTTCCCGGAACCTGTGTTGCAGCAGGAAGGTGTGCAACGGGCTATGGCCTATTCTTCGGTCAGTCATACTTAATGTGTTAGTAATGGATAATAATATGCTGGCATTGCTTCTCAGCAATTACTATCTTTAAAACGTCATTCCTTCCAGTGGCTGCGGCATTTTTTGGTGCGTGGGTTTCGGTGGTGGCTTAGAAAGTACTACTTTACAGGCGCCAGAGTGGGTGCATCCCTGGGTCTCAAAGGATTTGCAAGGGGAGGCTCCTTCGGCCCACTACTGCCCTTCCTGTGTAACTCGTATGTCACCAAATTGAATACTAAGCCCTTAATGGTTACTGAACACAGCACGACACTGCTACACAGAGTTGCCTGTTCCGCATACACCCTCTGAAATTTAGATCAACAACTACTGTAACAGAAATTTGGGACAGGGTAACGAAAGTGCTATGCTTGGGGTTTGCTTTCCTAACTGTGTAAATAACCTTGTATGGTGACATGTGCTGTGATGTTGGGTGACTCGCTTGCACTTTGTACAACTCAGTAACCTTGTTGTGCATTGAAATAAAAAATAAAAAACGTGATAGTTCTCCATTCAGAGAACTTAAAGGCGTTAAAGCAGAGCCTGATATGGTGATCCGTACTGACGGGGAGCCAGAAGGAGTGAAAACTTAAACAGCCCATTTTTTATTAAATATGTTTTTGAAATTGCCCTCAGGTTGCAATTGCTGCAATGAACAAAAGTAGTAGCATAATAGTACTTTGTGTTTATGTAGTTATCTGCGATACAGCTATGAGGCTTAAAGTTCTCTGAATAATGCATGTCACTATTACCCAAGCACACTCAATTCCAACTTCACAAAGGTAAAAGGATGAGTAATTCTGGAATTGAAATCTGTGTTGTGCAGGTTTCTCTGCATTAGTTACTGTTAGGACAGTGTTTCTAAAGTCCACCCAAAGGGACTTTATAAAACTATACCTTGGGCAATACAGAAACTCTAACTCTTAGTATAGAGTGATGAGGTAAGCGACGGCTGTGGCTCCAATATGCATGCCATTGACCCCTCGGAGCAATTGCTCTCTGAACCATCCGTCCTCCGCTCCACCAGGCAGGACGATAGTTCTGCTATGGGGAATGTACACCCAGGCAACAGGGACGCACCCGCTCATAGAAGCAAGCACACAACCTCCAGTACCGCTTCGACGGATTCTTTGAAGTGGTCTAAGGCGCCAGCGGGTACGCAAGTTCCTCGATGGCACCCGCCGATCCATGCGGTTCGGCAGTCCTCCCCACAACCACATAAGCAGCATGCGTCCGGACACTCTGCAGATAAGGGCGCCAGCACCAAAAGTCACAATGTCGTCGAGATGCCTCCTAAGAGCGCGCAGACGCATAAGGTTCCGGCTCCTTCGAAACCTAAGACGAAGCCGTTTGAACAGCCTAAACCCCTCCCATAACCGCCAAACATCGGCGAGAGTCTCGCAAAGATTGTTTCGGCAGCCAGTAAAACCAAGGCAAGTCGAAAGACACGTCCACACACCGGGAAAAGCAGGAAGAATTTTCTGAGTCCTCAGCCCTTATCCAGTACACTCTCAGAAAAATCTCGCCGTTCTAGGCAGGTAGACGCCCAGGAGGAGCCATTTCCCCCTCTGGACCCCTGTGGCTCCTCTTTATGGGCCAGGGAAAAATGTGAAAGCTGCATGAATAGGCTCGCAAAATGGGTGGACTTCTGAAAGGTTCACACCCAAAAGGCCTAGTGTAGAAGACCTTTACCCCTCAGTGGCCAAATTCCGGAGAACCCCTGGCCCTCTTCATATGGTCTTTGACCTGACGGATCAATAGGAAGTTTCTTTGATCCCTATTTGCAAGAAGATGATTGCTTTGAGGATCCCACTGACAAGGCCCCAGAGTGGGGGAGGGATTAGCCACCGGTGGGCAACCCACCATGGCTGCCACCTACTTCAGACCCCAGATCCTGACAACCTATGCATGGATCCTCCATCCTCCCCACCTCTGCGTCAGGCATCTCCTATAGATGATCAGATGGCGTTTAAAGCCATTCTGAAAAAAGCAGTCGAACATTTCCAGATAGCCACGCAAGAGGCGTTGCAAGGCTCAGATTTTGTGGAGGATATTCTAAAGGTGAAGCCTCCTGCCAGCCAGGCTATCCCTTTACTCAACTCCACTCCACTAAAAGGCGCATCGCCCCTTCCTTGCAAACACCTACACAAACCAAGGCTGAGAACCCATGGGTGGAGGAGCTTTTTCGCCCCTCCCCTTCTGACCCTCTCTATATTAGGGGACATGCCACCCCAGATTCTTTTGTGGTAACAACAACAAGGAAGAGGGCAGGGGTGCCCTTGTCCACAGGTGAGCCACCGCCGGACAAAATATGCAAAAAATGGTATGCCCTAGGGAAGCGAATTACTACTCCGGCAGCGTATTCCACATGGATTGCCAACAATACCACGCTGTTGGCCAGCTATTCTGATGTTCAGTGGAACCTGCTACAGGAGGTCCCCGAACCAGTGCATACAAACTTACACAATTGTATCAGAGGGTAAGCAAGTAAACCATAACCTCCTTAAAAACACCTTAGATGCTGAGGAGACAGCAGGGAGAACCCTGGCCCAGGGTTCTCCCTGCTGCCTGGTTGAAGAACATGCCTGGTTGAAGAACTCTGGTTACAAACCGGAAAAACAGTCTCATCAAGAAACCAGTGGAGGATTCTAACTTGATTGGCAATGCTATTGATGAGGTGCTAAAATCTGCCAAGAAAGAACACGAGACTTTGAATCAAATCACTGAAAGGCCCTTTCAACAGAGGGGGCGGGGGGGGGGGTGGTTCTCGCTGCCCCTTTCGTGGACAGTCCTATTCTCGTTCCCCACATTACCAATATGGTAAGGGTAACTCGTGGTCCTCAGGACAAGGGTCTGCTGCCTCATATCAGTATCCTCCTAGAGATCAATGCCGTGGAGAAGGAAGTTGTCGAAATGCCACCCCTAGAGGCTCCCCGGCCTCAAGTCAGAAATGACTCGCAGATCAGGGTCTCTTCCCCCACCCTCACCCTCCCAAACCATGCCTCCCCGGTCGGGGGACATCTATCGTCATTCTTACACTCATGGGAGGCGATTACCACAGACCAGTGGGCGCTCTAGACCGTCGCCCACGGTTATTGCATGGAGTTCAGGCGGCCACCTAGGTTCAGACCACCGAAGTCCAGCCGTCTGACACCAGAACACCTCAGAATCCTGCTGCAAGAGGTCAAGATCCTGCAGAAAAAGGGCACAATCGAAGTCGCCCCCATTCTACAGGTAAACAATGGTATTTATTCAGTGTACTTCCTTGTATCCAGAAAGGATCTCACCATGTGTCCTGTGCTAGACTTGCGCCCAGTGAACAAATTTGTCAAACCACAAAAGTTTTGGATGGTAACGCTGCAAGAGGTAATCCCTTTGCCAATACAAAGATGCATACTTTCATATTTCAATGTTGCTAGCACACAGGAAATATCTAGGATTCATGATAGAAAACAAACACTGATCAGTTCAAGGTCCTCCCCTTCGGCATTGCCTCTGCCCCAAGAGTATTTACAAAGGTACTGGCAGTAGCGGCAGCTCATCTGCGCAGGCACACCATCCCAATTTTTCTTAACTCGACGACTGGCTCATAACAGGATCCTACGGAACATGCCTGTCATACAACCAAATGACGATAGACCTACTGTTCAGCCTGGGATTCTCCATAAATGAGAAGAAATCCAGCCAAGTCAAGCAATTTCTTGGGGCCCTAATTCGGACAGAAGACAGCCTTGTCTTCCCCTCCAACGAGAGGGTTAAAAAAATGCTGTTTCTCTCTGTATGTAGCAGGTCGAGAGGTGACGGTACGCAAGGCCATGCGACTGTTAGGAATGATGGCGTCCTGCGTATATTAGGTCCCTCACTGACGTTTGCGCATGCGCCCCATGCAAGAGTGGCTCAACAGCCAGTGGTGTCAGGCAAGCGGACAATGGGACAATCTAGTGGTTGTCTCGGCAGCCCTCGTTCTCTCACTGCAGTGGTGGTCGAGGGAAAACCTCTTGAAGGGGAAAACCTTCACCAAACCTGCAGTAGAAACCACTCTCATGGCCGACACATCTCTCACGGGGTGGGGAGGGGGCTAACCTCCTTCAGCAGACGGCGCACAGCTGAAGGCTTTTCAGGCACAGTTTCAGGGAAAGACGGTACTGGTCCTCATGGACAGCACCATGACCATGTACTACCTGAACAAGCAAGGGGGCACTCGCTCTGCAGGGCTATCCCAACTGTCCCAGAACATTTGGAAGTCGGCTCTCAAACACACGATGTTCCTACTGTCTCAACATGTTCCAGGGGAATTCCATCTTCAGGCAGACATGCTCAGCAGAGACTTCCCACTACCCTTAAAGTACGAATGGCAACTACACTAAGACATTATTCAACGTTTTCGCAGAATGCGGCTTCCCAGATACCGACTTGTTCGCAACTCTGCAGAACTCACAATGCCCAGATTACACCTCCATGTACCCTCAGAAGCGATCCAAGGAGAACGGTCTCTGGATAACATGGTCAGGGAAATTTGTTTGCGCTTTTCCCCACCCAACTCCCCTACTCAACAAGATTATGCAAGATGCACCAGGAACCAGTCACCATGATATTGGTGGGCCCGATGTGGGCCCGCCAACCCTGGTTCTCACATCTGATGGAGATGTCACACTCTCCTCCGATGAAACTACCTTGCCCATACAACATGCTGTCTCAGGACAAGGGGGAAACACTTCATCCATGCCCGCAGAGTCTCAATTTAGCGGCCTGGTTCCCGACGCCGAAGAGTTCGGGCATCTCCAACTTCCTCAGAAATACATGGATATACTTAGGGAAGCAAGAAAGCCTAACACCAGACATTGCTACTCCAATAAATGGAAACGCTTCATCATCTGGTGCAATTCCAAGAGCATCAATCCCATTGACTGCTCTCCCACTCATATTGTACTATACCTGACCCACCTACTAGACTCGGGTCTAGTTTTTAATTCCCTGAAGGTCCACATAGCTGCACTTTCAGCCTATACCACGTCCCATCGAAAGGTATCGTGGTGGAAGATCCCAGTAATTAAAGCTTTAATGGAAGGGGTTAAAGAATTCATCCCCCTATTTCTAACCCAGCTCCCGGATGGGACATAATTGTGGTATTAACCAGACTTATGGGGTCTCCCTTTGAGCCTATGCACAAGGCAAGCCTCAAATCACTCACTTACAAGACCGCCTTCCTAGTGGCAGTCACTTCAATAAGGAGAGTCAGTGAACTAGAGGCCCTTTCAATTCTAGAACCTGCATCACAATTCAGAGAAAGTGGTTCTGCGCACTCACCCACTGTTTGCACCCAAATTAATTTCTAAGTTCCATGTGAATTAGTCTATAGAACTACCACATTCTTCCAGAACCCCACTAACGTGGTGGAAAAAAGCCTACACACACTGGATGTGCGCATGTACTATCTGGAAAGAACTAAACCCCTAAGGAAAACAAACCAGTTTTTCGTTTCAGTGCCGGCTGGCAGAGAAGGGGACCCTGTCTCTAAATCAGCCATCTCAAGGTGGATTGCTACACTCTTGCCAAGAGAGATCTGCCCTTGAAGCCTAGAGCACACATTACTCAGGGCACTGGGGCTTCCATAGCATTCATTGCAAATGTTCCTCTCAAGTCCATTTGCAAAGCAGCAACCTGGAGTTATGTACACACCTTTACAAAACACCATTGCCTAGACACTCACTCTAGGTCTGATTCTCAGGTGGGACAAGCAGTACTAAGACACCTTTTCACTACTGTTTCTTCTCACATCCCACCACCAACTCTGGGTACTGCTCGCTAGTCTATGCACAGTATGTGATTCTAAGCAGATTCACAAGCATCAGAAGACCTACATTACTTACCCTATACGCATTTCTAATGATAGTATCTGCTTAGATTTACATGCACACACCCTTCCTCCCCGCTTGGATGGAAGGAACATAGACACCTTACTACTTCTTCTCTCTTTCTGTACTCACTCGCGATAGTCCTAAGGCTCTCTCACAGCAGAAAATATACAATCAGAAGGACCTCGACGCTTGAGGGATTGTGGGTATACTACACGTCACGGTAAGGATAGTGTTACAGGCGCGCCCATGTCGACGTCCCCTGTCGATCCTAGAAAGACAAGATACAATACTCTGCGGTTACCACTGATGTCCAACTACATGCACAGCATCTGAATCTAAGCAGATACAATCATCAGAAATGCTATCACGGTAAGTAATGAATGTCTTATCCAATTACACTCTTACACACTTAGTTATATTATAAATATGTATTTATATACACACAAGGATAATTGGACAATCTTTAAAAGGCAGCAACAAGTAGTAACATTAAAAAGTTAAAATTCAGTTCAACAAGAGCAATAAAGTAGGTGAGTACACTTTTCTTATGCTAAACATGTTCCAGCACACTGAGCGGTGTCATTTGAGGTCAGTATTAGCACTTATTTGTGATCACCATTACAATATTGAGTTTCAAGGAGGGAAAAACAAGTCAAGTCGGAACTTACTTGATAAGTAGTAAAACAGCTAGATTCTCCCAGCAGGATGTAGGCAATGTATGTCACTATGCAAAAATAGATGCCTATGGAGTTTACCAGACTCCATTAAACGGTAATAAACAGGAAATGCTAGTCAAAATCACATGAGGGAGTAGGGGAAAAGGTCCCACTTAGAAGTAAAAAAATTAAAAAGCCCTGAGTCAAGCAAAAGAGCTGGGGGTCTCCAAGGTTAAAGAGAATTGGCACAGAAATGAAAATTCTCCCTAGCAGAAGTCATAAATACAATTACAAAAACCAACACAATACTTATGGTATCTACACCAAAGTATAAACCTTAAATCAAATAGCAGTATGCAGTTCAAGGTTTGTAAACCATAGTGTTACACATTTGAATGGTAGTATCCTATTAAAGGGCAGTACAACCACATTAGTAGACCTTTAGAATGACCATATGTAATTCATGGTAAGCAGACCCTATTGATAACGATGTTGCTTATTCAGTTTCAGGAATAAGTTAGAGCAACAATGCTACAAGTAGGTACCTTGCAACATATATAACTAACTTCGTATTCTTTCAGGAATGATAGTTCCACTATTCTAAAAAGTAGACTCCCTCAGGGCCAGTCGCTTCTCCAAGCAACGAGTTGGTGGTAGATCTCTCTGTTCAACTGGGGCCTCCCTCTTGAACAGCCTCCCTGCTTCCCTGAAACTTGAGGAGAACCATCTCTGGTTCCGGAAGCACCTTAAAACCTTCCTTTTTGCTTCTGCTTTCTCTCCCCCCTGTTGAATTCCTGACTGAAACTGCCGTATTTTTTTTTATATTCTATTATCCCATGTACTGCATTTCCCCTCCCCCATGCACTTTTCCCCTTCCCCATTCCCATGCACGATCTGAATGACACCTGGCCTAGTAAGATTGTTGCTTGTCTTCCCTCTGTTCCCTCTCCCTTGCCTTGTCGCGCCTTGAAACACTTGTGTATAGGCGCGTTATAAATTCCATATCATATAATATGAGTGTAACACAATTCAAAGGTAAGCAATAACTTTTTCACAATTGCAGTATGCACTTCTAAACGAAGAAAGAACTCAGTATTACACATTTAGAATGTCAGCAGGCTCTTCAAGGTGAGTAGAACCCTGTTGATAATACACTGCTACACTTATTTAACGGTTACTTTCTAAAATAGTGGAACAAAATTCAAAGGTGAGTAGATAACTTTTTATACTTGTTAGATTGGCAGTAAGCAATTCACAGGAAAGTAAGAACTTTGTAACACGGTTTAACTTTTTCTATTTTAGAGATCATCAATTACAGTACTAACAAGTACACTTGTTATAATTTCTAGTCAGAGGCCTTATACTTTGGAGGTCCTTCCCTATTCTAAGGCATGAGAAATCTCAGAGGCAGAAGAGGGGCACTGGTGGTCCAGTGGCCAACAATAGGCAGGTCAGGATAGGGCACAATGCAGGAAAGTCATAGTTCAGAGGATTTCTCGTCCAACAAGTACGTACAGACTTTAGAGTTAGAAAGTGTTTAGGGACTTCCTAAAAGGCTCCTTAGATGCGTTTCAGCGTTAGGCCTGTCCGAACTCCCAACTAAACAAATCTCCATCCTAGCTACACAGGAGTGACACAAGACTTTAGGTAAGTATTACCCTCAGCTGCACAGTACCTCAGCAGTGAAGAAGAGCTTGCAGACAGACTCCTTCATGATGCAGGAGCACAGGACTGAGTCTCTGGATTCTTGGTCGTGGTGACGAAAGGAAGGACACTGGATGGGAACTTGCAGCAGCAGTCGACAGAAAAGGCTACCAACAAAGTTTTCATCGGTTCTTCTCGCGGCACTGTGGATTTGGCGCCCTTTTCAAGGTACCAGATGTGGAACAGTCATCTGATTCGCCTTGCTATCCATGTCCAGCACTCTGGTGAGGGGACTTGAATGAGTCCAATCTTGCTTCTGGAGGTCCAACAGGAGTCCACCGAAGTTTCCGTGAGATTTGTTCACGGAAGAATGCTGCATGGCCTTGAGGTCCCAGAGTATTGGCGGTTTGCAGCCCAGGAAGATCACACCTCGTTGAAATGCAGATCTTCTTAAGACTGACTGGGCCCACCCGTCCAAGGGTCGGAGTCGTTCTCGGGACACCAAGGTCACATGGATAAAAGGGTCAGAACAGGCAGCAGTTATACAGCAGGCATTACCGCTCTCTGGAATCGGCTTCAGCCGTTTACTGTCTTTCTCATCGGATTCAGCTCCAGTGGTCGACTTATTTCCACCTTCCAGATCCAGGTAATTTATCCTGGAACCCAGCAAATCCACAGACATGCTACATTCAAACTCTGTGGGGGGGCGGGGGGGGGTGTCAGCCTCCCAGTTAAGACTGGTTCCAGGCAGGCATGCCCGAAGACAATGGGCTGCAGAGTTTTGGACTCCTACCTAATTGTCTGTCTTCACAGACACTCACTCTGGAGCATCAGCGGGCTACACAAAGGGTTCCCACTGAAGACAAGAATCAAACCAGGACATCCCCCTCCCAGGACGACAGAAGGACCAAGAAAGGACAAGCACACTAAAAATGGAGGAAAAAGTCACCATTTTAGATGAATGGTGACCCTTCTGTGCATTAATGCTGCTGGTTTGACAGTAAAAATCGCAGAAAGGTCAGTAGAACACGTTCACTGGCATCAGCCTTAAGTAGTAAGCTTGCCACTGTAATATAAATGTTACAGGATCAGTGAGAAAAGGGATACTATGTGTCTCCTCCACACTCCATATAGGGTGGGCAGTGCTGATCTCACCAGGGGGGCTGAAGAAAGGATCAAAAGTATCATTCTACCTTAAGGAACCCAAGAGAAAGTAAAAGGGGAGCCCAAGGATCAACACTGCACAGAAAGTGTTGTGTGCTGCAGTAGGACAGGCAGGTGCCCAAAATGTTATAGTAAAGTATGATTCCAAAAATGAAGTATGGCGTAATAAAAAGATACCCATGGAGACCACCAGGGGGCGCAGGCGAAATGGCCGCCTGAGCAGAGAGCTCCGTCGGAACCCATCAATGCTAGCGAGGAACCTTGGCCAGAGAAAACCGGTAACGGGATCGCCAGTAACGCAGTCAGCGAAGCAATGCCCCTCCCCCACCCTGCGAGGCGCTGGCTCGTCCTGCCTTGTTACCCGTGCCGAACCTGGCCGTGTCAGACTGGGGCCAGAGACGCTCTACTTCCCTCGCACAGCCCAGAGTGTACAGCAGCTGTGCCCGGCCCGACTGGAGCACATCGGAGAAGACCAGCAACCCGCTCCCTTTGGCCTGCATCTCGTGGACTGAGCACATGAGGGGGTTTCTGACCAGACAAGGGTGAGGCGGCGGTGCGCCAGACCCCCCAGGACTGCAAAAGTAGCCGCATATAAGACCGCGCACCTGGAGCACTCTGCTCTTCCACACGCAAAGCTCAGTCTTGCCAAATTCAGGGTAAAGCAGCCGGCGGGAGGCGAGCACACACGACCACAGACAACTGCCTCTTGCCCCGCCTGGACCTAGCGAGCAACTGTATCGCAAGCCCCGAAGGGCACCTCCCGCAACACCCTAGCACAACAGAACGTCTTGAGTCTCTGGTGGACATCAGCAGCTGTGGTAAGTCAGGTGAGGGGGGGGGCGGGGCGCAGAATTTGCAGGTAGTCTTCCCTCCCATACCATGCACTCCCTGCCCAGGCAGTTCGCTTTCAAACCCAGGAGCTGGCATGGACCGCCTGGGTGCCTCCCCTCCCCCTCCTTCCACTCTTGAGGCGGCTGAGCTGTCGGGCCTAGTAAGATCCACTGGCCAATAGCCACACGCAGGCCCTCCAGGTTTCGACGAGTGCAGAACCTGTGCCTGAGCACCCCAGGGACAAGATTGTGGGCTTTTACGGCAGCCCCAACCCAGCTCCTCACGGTCTTTATTGGGGAGAATTCTCTTAAAAGGCTAATTTCCCTTAACTATAGAGTCCCCCAGCAGCTTTGCTGGATTTGAAGGGTTTATTTTTTTCTCCTGCTAAGAGTGAGACTCTTTCCCACTCTTAAACATATTGCTGATGTGTGTTTTAGACTATTTTTGTGCTTATGGTCTATGGGGTTTTTCTCACCCTCATAGGTATCCTCTTTTTACATGTGTGGTACACAGCACCCTCAGTGCAGTAACACGGGGGTGTCAGTGACCCCCCAAACATAGATTCCATACCCTGGGACTGACTACTGTCTCCCAGGGCATGTAAAGTTACCATTGACTTTACTAGTCAATAGTTATGAACAAAACCAGTACAAACCATCTTACTATGGAGGTACTGGAAAGGGTTAATAGTTTTTCCCTGCTGTTCATTTTCGAGAGGGTACTGTCCATTCCCTCTCTGCAAAGTTTCTGGCTGGTGGCAGTGGTTACTACCATTAATATTTGACTGCGAATATTTCCCTATGGGATTTTCCCATTGTTCGAGGCTACCACTTTTACTGACAGCCTCTACCATACCGCCGGGTTATTTTAATATTAACTTTAATCCGGTGTTTTTTTTTGCCAGATCTTTAATATTTCTTTCACGTGTCTTGCTCCGTAAACCAAGCTCAGGGATACTTTGTTCGTCCTTTTGGGCGAGCTTCTGCACAGAAGCCCTCCTTTCGGCGCCACTGAGTCTGGGGTAGACAGGATGAGTGGGAGGGGGTGTAGGCACCCTGGACAGGATTACCAAGGCAACCCAAGTCGCACTCTGCCCTGATAGGCTGGGGGATTATCCCGCCAGGATAGCCATCCCACTGCGTGAGTGACAGCTAGGCTGTATAAATGGGGGGTTTTCTGCATAAAAGCAGGGATCTGAGGACTGGAGGACAAGATGTTGCCACTGGACCGAAGAAATCCGAAGAGGAGCGAAGCCGAAGACATCTGCAACGACTGAACCACCAGTGAAGCCCAGCTGCAGATCCTCACCACTTTTCTCCGACAAGAGAAGATCTTCGCCTGCAAGAGCCTTCTTCCCTTGAGCAGGTGGGGCCAACTAGTTCGCCAATCGCCTTCCAGGACCTGCCTTGGTCGAATCGCCAGTGCCAAGGACTAGGAGACAGGATAGCCAGGCACCCGTCCACCACAAACTCGATTTAAAGGAGCTTACCTTTTATTCCATTTTGGCATCACCGCGGCTAGTTTCTTCCCTGGGCGGTGCAGTGACCTGAACCTTCCTCCACGACGAGAGCCTCTCCCTCTGCTGGATCTCCCGAACTGCAGGAACTACCGCCACTGCAGGAGCCGCTTCCACTTTTAAGGTACATTGTTCTGCCAGGCCTCCCGTTTCGTTGGGTACTGCTGAAGGTGTTTTAAATCCTTTATTACCTCCTGGGCTGGCCGCCCCTTTCGTCTAACATTGTCTTTTGACTTTCTTCACTCTCCTTTTTGAACCGTTAAACAAAGACTTGACTGCAGCTACTAGAACCGTTTGATCTTGGGCACTTTGCCTTGTACCACTGACTCTGGCACAGGCCTATTGACTCTGGCTAAATCTGTTACAACTGCCGTCTCTAGATTGCTTTTCATCAAGAAATGCGTTGGTGCACCTAAACTCTTATAACCACCTTTTCCTTCCCCTTTATATATTGTTGAAGTGCCATTTTGCTCAGTTTTCACCTGAGTATTGCTTATGCTAAAGTACTACCTTGCCTAACTTGTTCACAATCCAATTGGGAAGTATTGCTGGTGTGTTTAGGAGTCTAACCCTGTATAACTTGACCTTTCCCCCCCTCTGAAGAAATTGTTAGAATGTCATTTCTGCTTGGTTTACACTGTGCCATTGTGTTAAGTTTTCACTCTTGCTCAAACTTGTCTACAATTTAATTAGGGAGTTGTGCATACGTCTTTTGACTGTTTTAACTTGCTTTAATGATGGTGATTTGTGTGTGGAGTTAAGAGTGTGTAAAATAAATGTATATTCATTTTGATACAAAGCTTTGGTCAGTGTTTCCTTGTTCCATAGTATTGTAGTCCTATTGTGTAAACCCTGAATACTGCTCATCTCCCTCTTGTGATAAGTCTGGCTGCTCAGCCACAGCTACCAACTAAAACTGTGTCGTACAGACTGATACCAAAGGGGATTTATTGCATATACCTGAAGTCTTAATCTTCTGTAGTGCTCCCTAAGGGAACTGCATAGGATTCTGCCTAGCAGTCTTGAAGACGCCACAGTGGAGCGTGGAGCCCAAACCCAGCTCCCCCTGCATAATGGAGGACGACAAGCCACAGACCCGTGCACCTCCCCCTCTACAATAGGGGTGCTAGCCCACTTGAACAGATAAAGGGGAAGTGGCCATGCAGACTGCCCTCCCACCCCCCCCCCCATGCCCACGGTACCTCTGCGGATAGACCCGCTCGACTCGCGTTCCCCACTCCTCCCTTGACTGGGTGCAACCTGCCCACATCCAAGTTAGCTCCAGAAGTGGGAGGTAAGACTCTGCTGAACTGGGTGTAGGAGTCCACCGAGGGCCCATAGCCAGTGATCGACAACTGCCACCTGCCCGCATGAACTCTGCCACGGTCCGCTCCATAAGACTCGGTGATCACCTCCTGCGTTAACCAGACATACAAGAAACACCCCAAGAGTTATATTCACAGGACCCCACTAACAAGATCCTTGGTATTCGTCAGCATAAACAGCAGACGTCAGTTGGGAGGCAGAGGCGCGGGCACTACAAACCAATTCCCCATTAATACCATGCTGCGCCTGACCCCGGGGTCTCCGCTGAAACCCAACAAACCTGCAAGCATCGCGGTAAGCCACTCTTTCCTTTCCTCACATAAGACAGCAATGTGAATAAGCCCTGGAGGACCCAGCAGACATCAACAGTGTACCAGCTTGCCTTGTTAGGGCGCACTATACCCAGCACTGAAAAGGCCCACTCAGCCTTCTAAGCAGGTTGTATCTAGGAACGCGGACCGACCCGTCCTTTACTGCACGCCCTGACAGCTACCGCAGTAACCCCACCCCAGCCCTGCATCCTGCAGCCTAGGGAAGTGCGCAGCAGGGGAGAAGACCCAGCCCACAGTGATACCTCTCTAATAAGTGCCTCGAAAAGGTTCACGATAAACTCCTAGGGAGGATGGCTGGAGGGGCCTGCCACAATCTCGGACACGGTTCCTTTCCCTCTCGCAGCACAGTGCATTAAAGAATTGAATCGTATATCCAGGCTGAACTGTGTTGCGGCTGTTATCAAGTAGACAATAGCCATAGAACCTCACTCACACAACCAGGGAAGACCCAGCAGGGACACGGCTAACTTCCAACAAACATCACGCACATGCAGAGTGGGATCGATCCTCTAACCATCCAAAAACTGCAAGCATTCTGGCGGGCCCACACAACCATGTCAGCCTCCCAATCCCAGTAAACTCCCCTGATCCCAGGAGGGGACCACGAAACTTCAACTAAGGCTGACATCCACCTCCTCCTTGATGAAATCCGAGCGTTTAGGACCAGCATGACTAAGACGGTTTTCAGCCCTGCAGGAAAAAGTTCACAGAATCGAGGACAAGGTGGAAGCTCTGGAAAACAACCAGCAATCAGCAGACTTAATAGAGATGAGGACTGAAGGACGACTGCAGGACCTGGAAATGAGGAATCGGGATCTGGAAGCAAAGATTGACGACTTGGAGAACAGGGAGAGGAGAGCTAACTTTCGGATTCAGGGCCTCAAAGAATCCCCAAATGAGATCCCATCCTCTCTGGAGAGAAGGGCAAAAGCCCTAATAGCAAATCTGCTCCCCTCACCAATAACGCCAGAGCTGGTGTTCGAAAGAGTTCCCCGTGCAGGTGGCCCCCTGGGCGGTCCCAGATCGGTCCTGGCAAAATGCCACTACTACAAACTCAAGGCAGAAATAGTCTGGCTCGCTAGGGATCGAGATTCCATTGACTTTTAAGACAAACTACAAATTTACCAGGACCTCTAAGCCAAAACTCTCAGAGGAGGGCATGCAAACCCCTAACGTCCTGGCTCAGGGAGCGAAACCTACGCTACATATGGCGCCACCCCTTCGCACTCACCTTCACTCATGGTGATAAACAATATCGAGTGGTCTCAGGAGAAGAGGCCTCCAATGTGCTGTGGGGGCTGCAATCTGGAAAAGTGACCACTGAAGGTGAAGATGACATTCCTACCTCGTCAGAACCCAGCAGGAAGCCTTCCGGCCCCTGGTCGCAGAGAGGTCTCGCAAAGCACGGAAGAAAATTTGCAAAACTGAAAACCCCCTGACGGAGGGAGTCAGTGACCCATGTACTGCATATCTAACACATCCTGGAAGGAGTAACTAGTTGTTGGGGAGAATTCTCATAAATGTGCTCATTCCCTTCACCTTAGAGACCCCCAGCAAATTTGCTGGATTTTGAGGACTTGATTTTTTTTACCTGGATAGAGTGAGAGCCTTTTTTCACACTCTCGTTTTTTGATTTATGTTTTACACTGGTGGCGTTTGATTATGGAGTTTTAAGATGGCTCCATAAGCATCTTTTCATGTGTCTTACACAGCACCCTCGGTGCAGTGACACAGGGATGTCTTTTTAGACTTCCCAAAGGTTTAAATACCTTCTCTGGGATAAACTCTTTCCCAGAGAATGTAAGGTTAAATTGACTTTACTAGTCTTTTTAAATTCCTAGACCCAGCACACACTATCTTCCTATAGAGTGCTGGAGGGGGTTACCTAGTATCCCCTGTGTCTAGAAACACATGTAGCAGTCAAATGCTACCCTTTTCTATCGAAATGGCTGGTGTCAGTGGTTTTAGAACAAACTAGAATGATTTTTCCGGACCGTGAACACCAATAGCTAAAAATCACAGGAGCCATGTTTTTCAAGATGGCGCCTTAAGCCCCTTTGTTTAAACAGGTCCCTGTCTTCTTTTTTCGCCATTTCTTTTTTGAAAGGTCCTTCTAGTGTTTCTCTGCGCGCCAAACCAGGTTTGGTCCCTTTGTATCCATGCCTTTGGCGAGCTTCAGGATTGAAGTCCGCCTCTGGCTTCGGAGTGTCTGGGGTGGGCAGGAAGTGAGGGAGGTGCCTGAAACTCCCTGCGCTTAGTCTTCTAGGAGATCCAAATGCACTCCAGTGCGATTGGCTGGCTGACTGTCCGGCAAGGACAGCCACCATGCTGGGTGAGTGGCAGCTAGGCTGGAGTGAATGGGAGAAAACTGTTTAAAAGGCGAGTCTCCTGGACTGGAAAGCCGAGTCGACCACCGGAACGAAAGAACCGAAGGCGAGCTGGGAGAAGACGGCTGCTGCAACTCCTGGACCGTTGGTTTGCCCGGTGAAGCCCTAATGCAGGTCCGAATTGCCAAGTTCATCTCGACAGAGAAGCCCCTGCAAGGACGACTTCTTCCTTTTGAGTTGGTGGGACCAATGAACTCGTAAGCCACCTGGATACCATTCTCGAAGCTGGTTAGGATTAACCAGGGGGAATGACACCAGCTTGTGTGCTTGAAGAACAGCTACTCAAACTGAAGTGACTCCATTTGGCAGCGTTTTCCGACGATCCCGTGCAGTGCATGAGTCCCCCGACATCCTCTCTTGTCCCCACGACTGAGGCTCAGGAACAGTGAGATCTGCAGGAACTGCCAGGAACCATTGTCTAAAGCTGCATCTTTTGCTTCATACTAAGGTACTGTGCCAACCCGATTGAGAGAACGCTTCTCTCGCGGTGAAAGTTCATGGAACTTTCCCAACCTACAGGCCTAATCAGCTTGTGACCCAACATATGATTCGAGGGGATTGGGTCCTCCGACGTATTCCATATCTATGACAGTAATCACCACAGCTGTGCTGCTTCGGAAAATCTTTCTGCGTCGATGACGTCGATACGCCGCCCTCGAGGACCTCCTCCGACGGCCGACATCACTGGATGTTATAAGTAGGACGCACGACGCCCATAGCTTCCGTTCCGGTTTTTCTGCGAACGTGTTCGCTTCGGGAATCTCAGCGCGCCTCGACTCTTTGGAATTTCTGTTTCTCGGTTCTTCGAACCTGTTTGTTTTGTGAAGTTTCTTCTTCGTGAAGGATGTCTACCTCGTCTTCCACCCCGCGTCCGGGATTTAAGAAGTGCGGGGACTGTGGGTCCAAGATGTCGGTTACAAACTCGCACGACGCCTGCCTCTGGTGCCTCGGGGAGGCCCATGACACGGATGACTGTGTCGACTGCCAGTCGCTCACATCTAAAGCCTTGCGGGAGTGCAAGAAGTTATCTTAAGGTGCTAAGCCACGGAAGTCGAGGTCTGCGGGGCTTTCGACGGACGATTCGAGAGGCGACTCTCCGCGTCGTCGCCAGAAGTCCAGTGGGTCTCGGTTCCGGAGTCGGTCCCGCCACTCCTCTGCCTCTTCGAGGCACTCCCGGAAGCGCCGTAATCGGTCGCCTTCCCCGTCCTCCTCCGAGGACTCCGCCCGTCGGCGGGTCGCTTACCCTACCAAGAAGGCGACGCCGGAGGAATGGGCTTCCTTCAGGAAGAAAATGTTAGCGATTCTCGAATCGCAGGGCACCGGTCCGTCCGCGCCTCTGAGTGGGGTCGGTCGTGATCGGTCGAGAGACACTGCTCGCACGCCTTTGGGCTCGGGTGGTCGGCACGATTCGCGGGAGAGGTCCCGCTCGGACAAGGGGAATCGTTCTCGTCATTCCAGGTCCCAGTCCTCCACGCGCTCTAGACCGTGTGAATCTGTGATGTCTTCGAGGAAGACGTCGACGCCGAGGTCGTCGACGGACTCTTTCAAGGCCCCACCTCTGAAGAAGTCGTCGGCGCCATCGTCGCCCAGGCTGTCGAAGGACATGCTCGGGGCTCCGGCCTCGAGGCCTGTGTCGACGCCATCGATGCTGTCAGCGCTGCGTTCGGCGTAGGCGCCGATTCACTCGATGCCTTTTGAGGCGATCGACGGGGGTACCCCGAGGCTCGGTGGAACCCCCTAGAAAGGCTCTGGCCAAGGTCAAGCATGGCTTTGGTTCACATTCTGTGCCTTTTTACCGCCATCTTGAGTTTATTTCAGAGGTGGATCTGATGATGGCATGGTTCCTAATACGGTGCCAGACGAGATTCTCTCGGGTCATAGCCAATTTGAGGACCTGAGGCAGTCCCTGCACGATGCTAGTGGGCTGGACCCCTCTCCGGAGGTGGAGACACTCATGCCGACTCCTCGTACCGGCGCCTTATGTCGAGGGTCACCGAGTACTTGGGATGGTCTTTTCCCCTGGGGGAGTTTCTTCAGGATGACCTTACGGATATCCTCGACCTTGGTCCACCAACTGACCCGGTACTGCCGTTTCATATGGCTCTACAGAGGAGGATGGTGGCGGCTTGGACTGCTCCAGAGAGTCTCCCAGCAGTGGGCAAGTCTTTGCCGCGAAAATACCACCCAGCCAGTAGCGACCCCTGCTACTTGTCCAAGCACCCCACTCCAGAGAGTTTGGTGGTGCAGGCAGCTACGGCAAAGCAGGAGTCTTATCCTACCATCCCTCCTGATAGGGACAACAAGCGTTTTGACGGCTGGGCGAAGAAAGTGTTTTCTTCAGGGGGTATGGCGCTTCAGGAGGCCAACTCCGTATGTGCCTTGTCACGTTTCACGCACCCTCTGTGGAACTGTTTCCTTAGCGACTGAACATATTCCCGAAGGGGACGAACGGGATGGTTTCCTTGCCATGGTTCAGGATGGCAAGGATGCCATGTGTGAGGCCGTTCAGTCGGGTTTGGACATTGCAGATTGCGTCAGCCGGTCCATGGCGGCGAGCACCGTGATACACAGGTTTGCGTGGTTGCGGAAGTCGGGGTTTGCTCCTGATGTGCAGGCCCGGCTCCTCAACATGCCCTTTGACGGGGAACATCTTTTTGGCAGCAAGGCTGACAAGAGCCTTGAGAGGTTGCAGACCTCAAAAGCTGCAGCAAAGTCGTTGGGCGCTGCAGTTCCACAACCTCCGCCTTTTCATCCTAGGGGACAGCAATGGAGGGGAGGTTCCTTTCGTTATTACTCATCCTTTGGTAAAGCGAGAGGAGCTGCCAGTCAAGGGGGCCACCGTAGGAGTGCCAGAGGTGGAAAACAAGGTACTAGAGGTGCCAAGGCCGCTCAGGCTGTTGCTTCTTTGCCCTCAGGCAACGCCGCTTCAGCTCAGTCATGAGGCCATGTCCCATGGTTCGCCGGTTGGGGGAAGGCTGGCGAAGCATCTTGCAGAGTGGCGCGCCATTACTTCAGATGTGTGGGTTCTGGAGATCATAACCCACGTCTACTGTCTTCCTTTCCGGCAGAGGCCTCAAAACAATCCACCGGGGAATCTCTCTTTGAAGAGTCCGGATCCGCTCTTTGCGCAGGAAATTCAATCCCTGCTGGAGAAAGGCGCCATAGAACTGGTGCCTGTAGCGGAGAGGAACAAGGGATGGTATTCCCCTTATTTTTTGATTTCTAAGGAAGACGGGGGATTGAGACCCATCATGGACTTGCGCGGTTTGAACAAACTCCTCAGGAAGGACAAGTTCAAGATGGTTACTCTCTCTCAAGTCCTCCAGGCCCTTCAACTTCAGGACTGGTTTGTGTCTCTCGACCTCAAGGACGCTTATTTTCATGTGCTGATACAACCAAAGCACAAGAAATACCTGAGGTTCGCGGTTGACGACTCAGACTTTCAGTTTCGGGTCCTGCCGTTCGGATTGACCTCCGCCCCAAGGGTTTTCACCAAGCTCATGGTAGTGGTGGCAGCGCACCTCAGGAAAGGGGGGATTCACGTCTACCCCTACCTGGACGATTGGTTGATCAGGACGCGTTCTCCCGAGCAAGTCCTGGATCATCTGTCAGTCACCTGCCACTCTCTCCACAAGCTGGGCTTCTCCCTCAACTTAAAGAAGTCCCATTTGACACCAACTCAGAGGCTCCAGTACATCGGAGCAGTGCTCGACACGTCCCTGGGGCAGTGTTTTCCTCCCCAGGTGAGGGCTCATCACATTCAGCAGATGGTGCACAAGATTCAGCTTGCCCAGAGTCTCCCTGCGTTTGAGTTCTTGAGATTGCTCGGCCTCATGGCATCCTGCATTCTTCTGGTGCCGGAGGCCAGGTTGCAGATGAGATCTTTGCAATGGGCACTCAAGCTCCAGTGGTCTCAGTCCTTTGGCAGGATGTCGGACCCTGTTCAGGTGCCGTCCTCGGTCGCCCAGGACCTTCTGTGGTGGGCCGTCGAAGACGATGTGATGAAGGGGGCTCCATTTTGGCTACCCTGCCCGGAGGTGACGATCGTGACGGACGCATCCCTCAAGGGATGGGGAGCTCATGCCAACGAGTTGACAGTCGGCGGTTGTTGGTCTCCGTCGGAGTCCAGACTCCATATCAATCTGTTGGAGCTGAGGGCCGTCAGGCTAGCCCTGAAGGCTTTTCTGCCGACGGTGCGAGGGAAGAATGTCCTGATCCTGACGGACAACACGGTGGCCATGCACTACTTCAACAAAAAGGGGGGGGACCGGGGGGGGGTCACTTCCTCTGTGCAGGGAGGCGATGCA
The DNA here is from genome assembly GCF_040938575.1 of Ambystoma mexicanum. Lineage (NCBI taxonomy): Eukaryota > Metazoa > Chordata > Amphibia > Caudata > Ambystomatidae > Ambystoma > Ambystoma mexicanum. Next base: position 303,843,465 of record NC_090926.1, read on the forward strand.
GCTCTGGTTCTGGGCAATCCAGCAGGAATTTTCGATCTCGGCAGTTCATCTGGCCGGAGTCAAACGTGACGGCGGACGCTCTGAGCAGTGGTTCTACTCGCGGGAATTTCCTCCGAAAGGAGCCTTGGGAGACACGTTCGTGGTGGAGTGGTCATTCCCACTGCTGTATGCGTTTCCTCCAGTCCCCGTCATTCCGCAAGTGCTGCAGAGGTTACGGAGGTTCGGTTCCCGGATGATCCTCATTGCTCCGGCGTGGGCCCGGAGGACGTGGTACCCGGACCTTCTCGGCTTGTCCATCTGCCCTCCACGTCGTCTTCCCTACCAAGACGATCTGCTCTCACGGGAGGGAGGTCAGGTTCTCCATCCAGAGGTCAGATCCCTCAACCTTCATGCTTGGTTTCTGAAATGTTGAGCTATAAGGATTGGGACCTCCCTGAAGACGTGATGGAGGTGTTTTTCTCTTCCAGACGGCCAGCAACAAAGTCCCTGTACCGTTGCCGTTGACATAAGTTCTGCGACTGGTGCAGGGTTAAGAATGTGGATCCTTTTTCATGTGACATTCCTGTAGTTCTGTCTCTTTTGCTTTCTTTGGCCCACAAGGGCCTGCAAGTGGGTACCGTTAAAGGTTACCTGGCGGCGCTGTCCATATTTAGGCGCTCGTCTGAAGAGTGTTTCTATTTTAACATTCATTTAATTTCTCAGTTTCTAAAAGGGCTCACTAATGCGTTTCCTCAGTCACCTTTCCAGGTGCCCGGTTGGGATTTGAACCTTGTTCTCAAGTTTCTGATGGGTGCTCCGTTTGAGCCTATGCATTCATGCCCTTTGAGACTGTTAACTCTTAAAACTGTATTTTTGGTTGCGGTCACTTTCACTCGCTGAGTGAGTGAGTTACAGGCACTTTCAGTTAAGCCACCCTTCACTGTGTTTCATAAGGACAGGGTTGTCCTTAGAGTTCGCCCTTCCTTTCTTCCGAAGGTGGTGTCGGAATTTCATTTAGTCCAGAAGGTTGTTCTTCCGGCGTTTTATCCTCCTCCACATCCTGGTAAGGAAGAGGAGAGGCTTCATAGGCTTGATCCTAGGAGAGCGTTAAGCTTTTATATTTCACGCATGTCTCGGGTCAGAGTGGACGATCAACTCTTCATTGGTTACGCTGGAAAGCGTTTGGGACAAGCTGTGACAAAACAGACTTTGTCTCGCTGGATTATTTTGGCTATCTGAGTGTTACCGCTTGGTGGGTAAGGACCCACCGGTCGGCTTACGGGCCCATTCTACCAGAGGTATGGCTGCCTCTACTGCCCTACAGAGGGGTGTTCCTACTCGTAACATCTGTGATGCAGCCACCTGGGCTTCGGTACATACTTTTGTACGTCACTACTCCCTCGATTCCATCCGGGGGCAGGATCTGGCCTTTGGCAAGGCAGTCCTTTACTCTGCAATTTGATTGAGCATTCTAAATTTGTTTTCTAAATTCTTTTCCCACCTCCTTGCATTGGTACTGCTTTGGGAGTCTGTCATAGATATGGAAATCGTCGGAGGACCCAATCCCCTCGAAGAACAAGTTACTCTCTTACCTGGTAACGTTCTTTCGATGGGATGGTCTGACGGCGTATTCCATATCGCTCCCTCCCTGCCTTCCCCGCTACAGAATTTCTCAGGCGATTGCAGCTTACGTTTCCACAAGGCTTTGCGTGGTCAGACTGGCAGAAGACTGGTGCCACACGTTCTGGGAAAAAAATACAACTGAGGCTACGGGCGTCAGCGTCCTACTTATAACATCCAGTGACGTCGGCCGTCTGAGGAGGTCCTCGAGGGCGGCGTATCGACGCAGACGCTGTAGGATTTTCCGAAGCAGCCCAGCTGTGGTGATTACTGTCCTAGATATGGAATACGTCGTCGGACCATCCCATCGAAAGAACGTTACCAGGTAAGAGAGTAACTTGTTCTTCTTTTTCGTACAAACTACTTTTGAGAACATTTGCAAAGAATTTACCGTTTACTTCAAGAACTGCTCTTTTCTATCCAAGACGCCAGTCCATTGACTTTGGCTTATGCCTATTGAACTGAATCAAGTCCTCTAGTGAACTATAACTATTTGCACTGCCTAAGAAAGTAATTGTGATCTATTCTGCTAACTTGTGCCTTTTTACTCCCATTGAAAGTAACTAAAATGCCATTTTGCTCCTATTTCACGGGAGCCTAATTTGTTCAGAAACGTATTGGTTTGCTATTGAAGTGTTTTTGTATAATATTAAGTTGCCTCCTTCTAGTGAATGTTTTCTAAAGGATTGGGTAATAAATGAAGTGTTTTACCAAGAAACCTTGAGTGTAAGTGTCTACTTGAACCACTGTGATTGTAAGACCTCTGTGTAACCTCTTGTAATGCTCACATTCCCTCTTGAGATAAGCCTGGCTGCTCAGCTCGCTACCACAAAACTGTGTAGTACAGACTTATACCAAAGGTTGGTTTTTGCTTACACCTGTATTCCTAATGGTATGTGGTGGTCCCAGAGGGTACTGCATGCAATTCTGCCTAACACTAGTGTGCATCAGAGGGGAACCTGAGCGAGAGGTCACTCCTCCTATTAGAGCCGAGAGCTCTTCCTATCTGACCCTTCCAGACACGTTGGACCTGCCATGCTGTCAATCAAGTAAGCCGGGTTGGGCACATGACAAAGCCGTCATCAAGTGAACTCGCTAATCTAGTTTTGCAGAAACGTTACTGCAAGCAATTGGTTTCAGGACTCACCCGTCGAGTGGCCCTACGTTCAGACCTAGGGCATCTCCAATGTTAGGAGAAGTTCTTCTTTCTCTTCTTCTTTTCCAGACTTCATGGTTATGTTCCTATTCTCTTTTTTTCAAACCCTGGGTGGAACGTGGGGAGGGGGGGTGGGTGTTATTTATTTAGATTTATACAGGGTCTAGAGATCATTCAGGGACAACTCGCGCACTCGTCAAAAACTCTTACATTCAACGTACAATACAGCAGCAACCAAGCAAATACAAACATGCGAGGCCTTGCCCAGAAAGCAAAATACTGGTCTGAAGCATTACTCGCATGCTGACGCGAAGGGGGCTCTGCAAACGTGGCCCCAATCACAGCATAGATCACGAAATCCAGATGGCTGATGACAACGTCCGTATAGGACACTAAACGTTAAGGGCCTCAACTCACCACAAAAGAGGTCCATGCTAGTTCGAACTTTCCAGCAGGCACACCTGGACATTCTCTTTGACCAAGAGACTAAATTCAAGCGCACAGCAGAACTCACCGTCAAGGGCAGACACATTTGGGGGGCCCTGTGGGCGTCCGGGCCAGTTAAGAAAGGAGGGGTGGGCATTATATACCGCTCTTCCCTCGAGCTTAAAATAAATCAGACCCAGAGAGACCCGGGTTGGGGGCGGGTGGTAGATTCCTGATGGTCCAAGGTTTCATCTGATCCAAGGCAGTTACCCTATGCGCTTCATGCACCCCTACTAATGCGCAACAACTGTCTTACTGCAACAACCTTCTCTCGCATCTAGATGGGGAAAGAACGGGCTCTCTAATATGCGGGGGGGATTTCAACCTCGTAGCCAACCCAGAGCTCGACTGGAAATCGACTTGCCCCCCTACAGATAGGAGATGGCCTTCAGAACCTCCTTGCCAGGTATAATCTGATTGATGCATGGTGCACACAGAACCCACTAGACACCTACACCTTCTACTCACCCCACCCCCACACCAAACCCACTCCCGCATTGACTACATTTTCCTAGAAGGTGATTTGGAACACCGTATGAGAAACTCCACAATAGACATAGTTGGGTGGTCGTACCACGATATGGTCACTGTCGACCTGGACCTAGGTCCGGGAAAACCTATAGAAAAAAGATGGCCATGCAATGACACCTTACTAAAAAACCAGCCCTTCAGGGATTCCCTGGACGAGGAGGTATGGGATTTTTTCATATACAGAAGGAATCTCCCTAAATACAGAAGGAATCTCCCTAAATACAGTCTGGGAGCCAGCAAAAGCTATGATAAGAGGCTTACTCATCGCCCAAGGAACAGCAGTTAAGCGTCGGAAAACGCTGAGGGAATCCCAAATCAAGTAAGAGATAAAAGATAGAGAAGCAGCAGGTAAGACACCGGGGAATGACGCACCACAACTCAGGGCACACATAGGTATCCTCCGGCAGGAACTGAAAACTGTTTGGCCGGAAAAAGCGTTTACTCACCTGAGATATGTGAAGCAGAGGTACTTCGAAAGGGGAGACAAAGCCCACATTTAGTTAGCAGCCAAGATTCACAAACCGAGAGCAGACTGCAGTTCTCAAACTTAACTCCCCCTCGGGTGTAACGTTGACAGAACCTCCAGCCATCATTGCCTGTTTTGCAGAATATTACCAGTGTCTATACGTAACCGAATTCTCCACCCAATCGCTCAACACTGCTGACCCTCTCCTCAATGTAACATTTCCTCCCATTCAGGTGGATCAAGCCATCTCTCACCTGAAAGCAGGTTCACCCCGGGATACTATGAGGATAAAAGGAGCGCTCTCCCCATTCCTGGCCCTCCTATATAGCAATATCATGACTACCCGAGTAGCCCCTCCGTCCTTCCTGAGGTGAGGATTGTTATCCCAAAGGAGGGCAGAAATAAACTAGACTGCAGTTCTTACAGACCTAGTTCTTTGCTCAACGTCGACGCAAAGATTTATGCAAGTATCCTAGCAAACAGGCTTAACGCAGTCCTTCCTCGGCGGATTTACGACGACCACGTTGGAAACATTGGAGAAAGGGAGGGAGCCGACAACATTTGCAAAACGCTGGATTTAATGGCTTCCGCAGGACCCCAAGATGTCAACCCTACTTTGATTTCGGTCGACGCCGAAAAGGCCTTTGACCGTGTCAAATGGCGCTACATGATTCAGGTACTGCAGAAGGCAGGATTGGGACAGGAATGGGTACGGGTCGCACAGGCCCTATACAGCGACATACTGGCAAGGGTCATAGTTAACGGTGTGGCATCGCCCAAGTTTACCCTAACGAGAGGCACGAGACAGGGGTGTCCTTTTTCACCTCTGGTCTTTGCCTTAGTCATGGAACCCCTGGCACAGAACATCAGAAACGATACCAGAATCAAGGGCTTAAAAATGAGGTGCCAAGGAATACAAGCTAGCGCTGTTCGCGGACGATGTCCTGGACTACGTTACGCATCCGGAACAGTCAATCCTGCACTGCTGGAAAGGGTGGAAGAGTATGGGGCCCAGTCGGGGTTCCGTATCAACTGTGACAAGACCGTTGTCCTCCCCCCTTAAGGACTACACTCCAGAAACAGCGGCAGACCCTACGAACTGGGGCTACAAAACTGCAGAGCAGTAGCCGGTATCTTGGGATAACGATAACAAAGCAGCTCGACTAACTCTACCAAGCCAACTATACACCACTTTGGGCAACCATACAGCAAGACATAGAGCACTGGAGTAGATTAAACCTCTCCTGGGCAGGAAGATTCACCACCATAAAGATGAATGTGCTACCACGCCTCATCTGCCTCTTCCAATCCCTCCCCATACTGCTGCCAGACTCATTCCTCGTTACAGCTATAAAAAAAACTCTTAGCCTTCCTCTGGGAAAAGAAATGGCCCCGGATTGCCTATAGCACTCAAATCCTCCCAAAGGAACAGGGAGGCCTGGCATACCTTGACCTGGGTGAATACTACAAAGTTTCCCAGCTCCAGGTCTTAGTTGACCACATTCGCGACACACTGCACAAACACTGGGTCCAACTGGAAAATTGCCTCTTATCCCCCGTCACCCTGGGAGAGTGGTTGTGAGTTCCCCTCCGATCCATCCTGCGCAGGCTACGAGAGCACCTGGTGCGGAAAGTACTGTGGACCATATGGAACGAGAAAAAACACGATATGATGGGCATCACAACCTGGCCTTTCCCCTTAGTTGCATTTGGCCCCCACCCCATTAGAGATGCTATTACAGACCCCAGTCACTTCCAACCACAGTACGAGCAGGGCCTGGTCAGAGCGTGCCAATTATGGAAGAACAGCATTTTATTGACAATCAGATCTGGAAGGTGCCCAGCAGGGACTGGCTATTAACCCTCTCCCGTATCTACAACTCAAGGGAATTGTGACTGACGCAAAATGGAAAGGAGAGCTACAGCGCCCCCTCACAGCTTTCGAATCCATTTTGAACACACACAATGGCACTAAAGGCCTCATAGCAAAAATGTATAAAGCTCTCTTGGAAAGAGGCCACTTACTCCCAGATTGGGTAGACAACCAAGAGTGATGGCGCACAATCCATAGGGCAGTCTGGAAATCTTCCGTAGCAATGCAATACAAAATGCACAATTGCAGACTCCTTGTACAGTGGCATCTAACCCCCCCACCCCAACGCCTGACCAGAATGTTCACCAATGCTTCCCCGTATTGTTGGAGGGGCTGCTCTCAAGTGGGCTCATACTGGCATCAGTGGTGGAGCTGCCCCCGCATACAAACTTATTGGAAAGAGGTCCTGGACTGGATCGATCAGATAGAGGGTATACATATGGAGCTTGCTCCTCTCCTGGTCTTGTTTGGGGTGGAGAACACAGACGAGCAATACCAGATCCTCGCGCATATGCCTAGAAATCTGCTTTTAGCGGCGCGAGTGTGCAACACCATAAAATGGAAATCAAGCTCTCCTCACACACAAGGCGATAGGTTGCGCAAAGCCAAAGAAATATGACCTGGAAAGTCTTATGGCGCTGGTTACAGAAACTCATTTACACATAGACGCTCAATGGCTACCTTTCTTGGAATACCATAGGGAGGCTAACTTGCCAGTGGAGCCTCCCTTGCCGACTTTGCGTCCCCTGAGGCCACTGGATCACTATTGATTATCACCACCAAGAAAACACCTGCAATTAAGTTGTCCCTAACACTGTTGCACCAGCAACCCCGGGACTCTAGTCCCAGAGACCTCGATACGGTGTAGATGGGGTTTGGGGGGCTACTTACTGGGAGGGGTAGGGGGGGTTTCTCACCCACAATTACTTTCTTTGTAATGGATCTTTCTCTTTCTCCTTTTTATTCTATCCTTTCTGGTTATACGAGAAAATGTAAAAAATGCAATCTTGCAGATCTTTACCAACATGTTGTAACTTAATCGAGAACTACAAAGTTTGCGAATGTTTTGTAAGATCTCAATTAAATTTTATAAAAAGATACTCATAAAAAGAGTAAAAGAAAGGGTGAGTTGGGTGGGGGGGGATTCCCCCTCACTCAGGGACATTGAAAAATAATCGGCAAGTACAGCAAAAAGTGCTGGAGGTCTCACAGGTGAGAGGGATTTAGTATAAAAATTTAAATCTAACCGAACAGGTACGTTCAGGGCTGGTGCTACCACTAGGCAAGGTTAGGTGCTTGCCTATAATGTGAAAGTCAGAGCAGCAAATGCCACTGAAGGCAATAACCACTTTAAGCATATAAATTGTTTGTATGCATTTATTTAATATATCGATCTCGTCGTCTTGAGTACTCGAAGACTGCACTGTCTGCAGCAGCAGGCACTGTGAAGATCGGGTTGGGTGTGGACGTGGGTATCAGCACCACACGTGCCCTCATGAGGCTTCTATTCGTCTGCTAGACCATCCGTGGCCCACCCTACTCTAGCTGCAGTTTGCCGCCGTGGTCCTTGGGTGGCGACCCTGCCAGAGAGAGAGACAGACACGCACAGGCAGTTGAGGTGCCTGATTGTTTTGTAATTGTTTTGTCATTGGTCTGCCTGTCGATCTTGGTGCCGGCAATAGCCAAACTGGTATAGAGTGGAGAAAAAGCAAATTAGTGTACGGTCTTGGTGTTAGGCAGAAACCTGTGCAGTTCCCTTTGGGAACACGGCAAAAGATTTAGGACTACAGGTGTTAGCAGTAAACCCACTTGGTAGCAGTCTGTACCACCCAGATTTACCTGGTAGCTGTGGCTGAGCAGTCAGACTTCCCTCAAGAAGATTTGGGCAGTATGCAAAGTATACACAATAGGCACTCGGACACAACAGCACAAGCAAACACCGACCAGAGCTTTGGTATCAAAGTATATAATTATTTATTTAAACACACACTGTTTGAAACACTCCAGCACTCTTATTTGTAAAACACACTAAACACAGTTACTATTATGATACGTACCACCCTTATTCCTTATCAGACAAGTCTTAGTTAACACCACTTATTTCCAGACAGAGGTGAGCGCTTAACTATAGATGGCACTCCAATAAGTTCATGAAAAAGGCAGAATATGTAATGATACACCACTCTAAGATTTAGGAACACTTTTTAGCAAGGCAGAAGAGCAAAAGTCACTTGTGAGCCAAAGTCCATAGGCTGGGCCCACTTTTAGAGAGAGCAGAGTACAAATGCGCCCAAGATCACACAGTTACACTAGGCTTTGAAAGTCTTGCAGAGAGTTCGAAAAGAGTCTAGAGAGGCTCAGAAAAGTTTAGCCAGGGTGTCCCAGGCTAACCCAGGTTCGAAAGCCGGGGGCTAAAACTACCCCGTACAGTCGGTGGCAAGGGAAGCCAGGCGGAACACGGTACCTTAAGTGGGAAGGATCCTCCAGCGGTGGCAGTTGTTCCTGGCAGTGGGTGCAATTCTCGGCGTCGTCCAGAGGAAGAGAAGATCTCGACTTGGAGGAAAGATGAAGGTCGTTGCACTGCCAGGGAAGAAACCAGCCGCGGAGTTTTCCAGTTAAAGGTATTGCCCTTTATTTCGTGGTCGTGGTAAAACGTGGTATACCGGTTGCCGGGGTGCTTGGCACAGGCAAGGCGGCCACGAGATGCGTCGGGAAGGCGAAAAGACGGTGAAACTGGTTATCCCCACCAGTCAAAGGAAGAAGACTCTCCGGCGGGAGATCTCCTCTGTCGTTGGGAAAAGTGGTGACACGGTCCAGCAGGGCTCCACCCTTGCCGACTTTGCGTCCCCTGAGGCCACTGGATCACTATTGATTATCACCACCAAGAAAACACCTGCAATTAAGTTGTCCCTAACACTGTTGCACCAGCAACCCCGGGACTCTAGTCCCAGAGACCTCGATACGGTGTAGATGGGGTTTGGGGGGCTACTTACTGGGAGGGGTAGGGGGGGTTTCTCACCCACAATTACTTTCTTTGTAATGGATCTTTCTCTTTCTCCTTTTTATTCTATCCTTTCTGGTTATACGAGAAAATGTAAAAAATGCAATCTTGCAGATCTTTACCAACATGTTGTAACTTAATCGAGAACTAGAACTACCGGCCGGCTCACCACTTGGGCCAATCAGGACGGAGTGCGACTTGAGTTGCCTAGGCAACTCAGTCCAAGGTGCCTAAATCCCCCTCCACCCCTCCTAAGTACCCCAGACAGAGTGGCACCACTTTGGAGGGCTTCTGTGGAGAAGCCCGCCAAAAAGTGGAACAAAGGGCTCGACTTGGGTTGGAGTCACAGAAGAGAACACAAACGCCATTTTAGAACCAAGTTTTGGCAAAAAATACCAACCGGAGAATTAATAATAAATAAATAAACCGGCGGTATGTTCGAGGCTATCATAATTAAATAAATAAAGATAGTAGCCTTGAACAATGGGAAAATCCCATAGAGAAATATTTGCGGTTGAAAATAAATAGTAGTATCCACTGCCACCAGCCAAAACTCGATCAGGGGGGACGGAGACTAACAGACCCTGGGGCAATCGAATTGCCCCCCTCGACTAACAGACCCCGGGGCAATCGAATTGCCCTGGCCAGTACGTCCAAAATATGATGGTTTGTACTGGTTCTGTTCAGAATTCAAGACTAGTAAAGTTAGTGGTGACTTTACATGCCCTGGGAGACAGTAGTCAGTCCCAAGGTATGGAGTCTATACTGGGGGGTCACTATGACACCCCTGTGTTACTGCACTGAGGGTGCTGTGTAACACACATCACAAAAACACATGAAGCCCTATGGAGTAAAAGACCCCATAGCCCATTAAAAACATCTAGAGTCAAAGGAACACACTCAAATCATGTCCAAGAGTGAGGATAAAAGAGTCTCACTCTTGGCAGGAGAAAAAATTAAACCCCCAAAAATCCAGCAAAGCTGCTGGGGGACTCGCTAGGTTAGGGAAAATTCTCTGTTTAGGCTGAATTTCCTAACACATGGATTGCAGGCTGACAGTGCTCATTTCCAGCCTATTTGGTGCTGCTTACATAACCAAGTTGAAAATCCCAGAGCACATTTTAGTTTCATTGAATGAGGGTGCAGCGTGCAGGACTAGAAAAACAGTGCAGCACCATGGAGTTACTTAGATTGGCCTCCTATCTATGATCAGGTGAGTATGAGGGAGATGTTACCCTTATTCAACCTCCCTCTGCTCCGTCCCCCACATGCCTTCCACGAGTACATCTTTCCTCTGTTTTAGGCTCTCTGTAAATGAATCTTCTCGCTGTCAGGGCTCAACTTCCCTACAACGCAAACAAGCCTGTCAAAGTGTACGGGTTTTCTGTCTAACTGGCATTGGCAGCAGGGGTTGTAATGGTCACTCAGCTGGTTTACACTTCTGCTGATGTGGGGTGCAGCTTCCCCTGTATCTTGCTCAGTAAGGAGTCTGCAATGAAAATGCACCTGCTGACAGGTACATATATTTAGAAATGCACTTGGATTGGTTTGCGGGACACCACGCTCACCTCCTAGGTTTTTCTTTTCACTGTGCATATGATTGGCTTTAGAGGGCAGTGATTACATGCTACGCTTTACAACTTTCACTAAACAATCGAGTGATTGGGAATTCCGTTCATAAGGATGGCTTTTTGTAAGTATTCTTACTCAACCAGCATTGTGAAGCACTAGCTAACGCAACATTTCCTATCGGAGATTTGAGCAGCCTCCAGCAGCAGGAGAGGGTAGATAGTTCAAATGAAAACCCAGCGTGCATTTTATACACCATTGGCACGTGATGGGGCAGGATTAAAAGAAAGTGTGTGCATGTTTGATGTGTGTATGCCAGGGATAATGGGTGTGTGCGCTCGCTCATGGAAGAGAGCATTCGGTGTGAGCGAGAGTGAGTTAGGGTTAGCCAACCGTTCTGTCCTGAAGCCGACACAAAGAAGGGGAGTTTCCTTAGTACTGGTAGCAACTTGCAAAACATTTTGCCTTTGAACACAATGTTAAATGGCGCATTACCAAATTGGAAGAATTTATATTTGTCGAGACCGGTGGGGTAGAACGCCCCTTCCCTGTCCCTGATCCGTGTTAGCATGTCTGCTGCCACATTTCTCCAGCCTGGGGTCGGCATGGATTCACATGCTCATGAATATTCCCTGTTGTCAGGCTTGGAATCCTTGGTAAAGAAAAAATCAATTTGTTTAGTTTCTGAACTGTCTTTATCCTAACAACCAATCACTGGTCTCTGGGTCATACTGCCCCCATCCAATGACTGCCCTCATCCAATGACTGCCCTCATCCAATGACTGCCCTCTACCTAAGCCCCTCCTCTGGAGGCCAACCTCAGATTTATACCACACTTTTCAGTGGTAGGAGTCATCGTGATTAGCTTGTGGGCTTTTTACTGCATTTTGTGCTTTTATTTTTTCCAGAGTTTTGCTCTTTTTTTCGGTCAATCGAGCCTCAAGCTCCATCGACCCATCGTCCGATTAACAGGGACCCGTTTTCGGATTTTCCAACGCCCCTCAAGGGCTGAATTTTGTCGAGTTAGGATTCCAGAAGATTCTTCAAGGCCTACCCTGCTTTGACATGGCAAAGGAGAAGGAAGACTCGCCGCCTCTGTTCAGGGTTTGCCCAGGATGTGGCCTACGGAACATCTACTTGGATGATGGACGTTCCCTGTGCCTCTATTGCCTACATTCGGACCAAACGCATGTGAAGGGAGCCTATGCGTCTTGCAAGAAGATGGTCCCGCACACCGTGAAGGATCGACGCAGGCGTCTCACAGAGTAGCTCCAGGCCAAGGCCCCTGCTACGGGTGAGTCCCGGCAGGGGCGTTCTAAGACATTTAAGGGGGCACCGGCGAAGGGGGCCCAACATAAGGCTAAGCACCACAAGTCCACCGGCACTGGTAGCGCCGTCGCAACGGGTTCCCAGGCGGCCAGGGCGAGCTCTGTGTCGCCAGCACCTTCAACCATGAGCCAACGCTCCGGTTCGATGAAGAAGAGGAAGACAGACCACCCGGGTAAGCTTCTGGAGAAGTCCTGGACGGGCCAGTTGGAGAAGGCCAAGGGGGGGCCGGGGCGCTGACACTGCCCCTAAGGTGAAGGCCCCTAGCTCGACCAAGCTTGTGCAGGCCCAGATTCACCTGGCAAAGCCTTCCATTGAAGGCGTGGTGGCGTCCCTAGCGAAGGACGCAGGTTTTCAGGGTACGGCCCCCAAGGTGAGCGTTTCCCTGCCAGCCAGGAGGGAATCGTCCTTTCAGCCCATAGAGAAGACACCGGAGAAGGTGATGCCCATCATCTCCCTGAAACAGTCTCATCTGGTTGCAGAGAGGGGGGGGGGGACACAGTAGTCCTGCAGGGCACGGACGTCCTGCAGGGGACGGACATCTCCTCTGAGGAGGAGCATTCTAATCTCCAAACCATTTTGGAAAAGCAGTTTGTCGAGGCCATGTTCTACGGGAAGGATCCCAACGAGGGAGACGGCGAGAGTGGGAAAGAGGAGCAGGCCGTGGAGGATTTGAGAACCCTACACCGCTGCCTCCATCGCTCCCACTTCCGCCACCTCAGCAACTACCTCAACCGCCAGCGGACATTTCGGTGGACATTTTCCAGGCACTTCACACCTTGTGTTCGGAGATTCAGACGAGGATGCCCCTTCCGCTGACAGAAGATACTGCGGCACCGGGGCCATCAGGCGCTCCCTCTGGTCAAGAAGAGGAGTTTTCAACCTCCACCGCCTTGTCACCCTTTCCCCCCCCCCCCTCCACCGAGTAAGGATACGGACACAGCAACAATGGGCACGGACGGCAGGTTAGGAGACCTCCCATCTCTGCCGCCCAAAGCCTCACTGCCCGACGAGCTAGGCTCCTTCCATGCCATGATCTCTAGGGCCTCAGACCGGTTTCACCAGAACCCCAAGGAAAAGAAGAAAGAGGGTTTCCTGTACCAACGCCGCGAGGCAAAGAGGAAGACCGTGCTGTTGATCCCGCTGTTGGACGACATTTGAGACGAAGGGCTGTCCCTTATGAAGAACCCGTCCTCGGCGAAGAGCAACCAGTACGAAAAGAAGTACAGGGTGCCGGGCTCTGCACCCAAGTGTTTGAGGTCTCAAGCCTTCCCCGGATTCGGTGGTCTCGGCGGCGAGGAAGAAATGTTCTGGCTCTTCCGTGTCAATGACCTCCTCCCCCATCCCGGACAGCGAGGGGAAGAAGTTGGACGCCATGGGACGAAGAGTCATCACATTCGCGGCAACGACCATCAAGGCGGCCAATGCCCTAGCCATCGTGGCGCGCTACGACAGGGAGCTCTGCTTTAAGAGTGCAGAAGCTTTGGAGATCCTGCAGGAAGGCGAGGTGGCATCGGACCATGCCATCACAGTGGCCACGGACATTGCATTCACGGGGTTCCGCCAAATGGGCAACAGCATTTGCCTTTGTGGGCGAGGTTGGTTAAGGGCTACGAATCTTTGCCAGTATGTGCAGTCGAGGGTATTGGTCATGCCCTTTCGACTGGGACAATTTTTTTTGGCAAGACCATGGACGAGTCTCTTCGGGCCATCAAGGCGGACACCGAGACGGCTCGTGCCTTGGGCATGCTTCAGCAGTGACGGCCGTCCTTTCAGACTTCTGGGGGTAAACCCCAAGGTACCTCCAAAGGCTTCGGTGGAAGGTCTTTGTCCAACTGTCCCGCTCTTCGGCCCAGGAGACCTACAGGGGTCGCAGCAAGTCTGGAGGAGGTCACCGTCGTCGACAAGGTCCCCAGGGCGGCACCTCCAAAACGAAGCAAGATTGAACCCACCCGCGCACCCCGGTGGGAGGCCAGCTGGCGAACTTCGTCAGCATATGGAAGTTAATCTCCGACTGTTGGGTGCTGAACGTTCTGGCCCACGGACACACCCTTGAATTCCAAGGAAATTGTCCTCGGATAACATCAGTGGCCGGGCAGGGAAACCACGTACCTCAGCTTGATGCTGGAGGTGCGGGCCATGTTGAAGAAGGGCGCGATAGAGCTTGTTCCAAAGAGGCTCCGGAGTATACTCTTGGTACTTCCTCGTCAAGAAGAAGACTGGCGGTTGGAGGCCCATCCTAGACCTCTGTCGTCTGAACAGGTACATCAGATCCCAGAAGTTTCGGATGGTCACCCTTCAGCACGTGCTAGGATAGCTGGAAGAAGGGGCTTTCATATAGTTGCTAGACTTGGAGGATGCTTACTTTCACATCCCCATTCACAAGGGACACTGCAAATTTCTACGCTTCATGGTTCAGGGGCAACATTACCAGTTCAAGGCCCTTCACTTCGGATTGAAGTCGGCACCAAAGGTTTTCACCAAGTGCCTGGCGCCAGTGGCGGGTGCGTCTGCGAGGGATCCACGTTTACCTCTACCTGGACGAATGGCTCATCCAAGCGAAATCGAGGGAGATCGCCATCGCACACATGACGAAAACCGTCCAGCTGCTTAAGAAGCTGGGGTTCTCGGTGAACTATGCAAAATCTTGCTTGGTGCCATCCGAAGACGTGCGGTTTCTGGGGTGTCTGCTCAACACAGTGTCGTGCCTGGCGTCTCCGTCGGAGGAGAGGATAGTGGCCATCCTGGGCAAGGTAAAACGGCTGTTCACCCTGAAGATCACATGGGTGAGGTCCATCACGTCCCTTCTCGGCATGATGTCATGCATATACCTCATTCGGCTGTGCAGGCTGCGGATGTGGCCACTTCAAGAGTTCCTCAACGCCCGTTGGATTCAGGTATCGGAAAGCTTAGAGGACAAGATCTCTCTCCGAGAGTTTCCATCGAGCGATAGTGGTGGGGAGTCCGCACGCATCTGTCGGCGGGTGCAGACTTCCAGACCCCACCTCATCAGGACACGTCACGACAGACGTCTCCCTGGAAGGTTGGGGCGTGCACACCGGAAGTCTCCACCCAAGTGGCCTGTGGCTGCCGGAGGAGAAGTCATTGCATATCAACGTACTGGAGCTGCAGGCAGTGTTTTGGGCCCTCAAGTCTTTCCTTCCGTCCCTCATGGGCAAGGTGATACATGTCTTCACGGACAACATCACCACTATCCGGAAGCAGGGGGGCGGACCTATGGCACTGGGCCATTGCCCAGGGGATGTTCCTCGTCCCGTTTCATCTGGCAGGAGTGAAGAACACCATCGCCAGCTCCCTCAGCAGAGAGCTGCGCTCGTGCCACGAGTGGGAGCTTCGGCAGGAACAAGTGGATTTTCTGTTCCGGCGATGGGGCAATCCCCAGATCAATCTGTTTGTGACGGCGACGAACACCAAGTGCCGGTGGTTCGCCAACCGGTTTCCCCAGCCAGGGAGAATGGGGGACGCATTCTCATTCCCCTGGGACGGCCTGTTCCTGTATGCGTTCCCTCTGTTGTTGTTGCTTCTTCAACTAGTCCATCAACTCAGATGGTCCTGGTGCATGATGATCCTCGTCGCACCGGTGTTGCAGAGACGGATATGGTTCCCGGACCTTCTGGACTTGTCAGCGTCCCCGCCGGTCCAGCTTCCGGTGGCAGCAGATCTTCTCGCCAAAGTAGGAGGCACGATCCTGCACCACGGCCCATGTTTGCTGAACTTGCAGGCCTGGCTCCTGCAGCGCTAGAGTTTGGAGGATACTATATCCCGGCGGACTGCAAGGAGGTTCTTGCCAAGGCCAGGGCTTCGTCTACACTGAAATGCCATGGACATAAGTGGAAGAGGTTTGCTGTCTGGTGCTGTGCACAGAAGATCGACCCTCTACGGATTACAGCTCTGCAGGTGCTGCCATATTTGCTGTCGCTGGCCAAAGCAGGGCTGGCCCATTTCTCTATCAATGTTCATCTGGCGGCTATCTTCCGCTACACCAGAACTCCGGGCTTACGGACGCACCCCTCCTTCCTGCCCAAGGTGCCATCAGACTCACCTAAACAAGCACTTGATGTTGCCTGTATTCTTCCTGAAGCCTTTGTCGCTGACTCAGAGGACTTTGCACTCGATGGATGTGGCTAGAACGCTGAAGTTCTACGTGCACCGCACAAAGAGTTTTCGGAAGACGCCGCAACTTTTTGTGAACTTTGGCCCTGTGAGCCATGGGAAGGCCCTCTCCAAGGCTTCCATTTCCAGGTGGCTCTCCGGCTGCATAACCCATTGTCATCGGTTGGCAAACCGACCGTTGCCTGGCTGTTTCAAGAGCCCACTCGACCAGATCGATCGCTGGAACTACGGCGTTCCTGTCTGGTGTGCCCCTGCTGGACATCTGCAGGGCTGCTACATGGAGGTCGACGCACACGTTCACAAAGTTCTACTGCGTCGACAGGGATTCCAGGGAGGAGTCCAGAGTCGGCCAGGCAGTGCTGCGCAAACTGTTTTGCTTGAAGGTGAGCCTGGTGAGGAGGTAAGATGCTTAATGTTGAGCCTTGCCACCTCCCATGGTTGTGCATGTGTGTACTGCTATGTATTCTTTATTCATGAGCATGTGAATCCATGCCAGACCCCATGCTGGAGAAGGAACAAGTTGCCTGTAACAGTTGTTCTCCAGCATGGGTCTGGCACTCGAGGACCCGGAGTGGGGGTGGCTTCAATCTGGCAGTTTGCCTGACAGTTTGCCTAGGGTGGCAAAATTCCTAGCACTGGCCCTGGGAAAATTAACTCACAAATCCATCCAAGCTATACAATACGTGAATAACATCCAACACTGTGGGGCTGATGAAAAGTCCACTGCTTTGTGCACGAGTGCTGTAAATACTTGTATGCCTGTATGTATACATTCTGCATGGCACAGGATGCTGACCTCTGAAACCTGTAGTTAATTTAAAAAAGATTATCTCCCACTGTCCAATGCAAAGAATGCCAACTTCCACCTCTAAATCAGAAACATCCACTTTACAAATAAATATTTTTTTCTAAGTGATAATTACATGTATTCTCAACCCCAGGAGTAAGAAAGGCCTGTTAGGTTCAAACCAACAAACTCTGTTAGGGTACGGATCTCTGCAGCAGGAGCCTAGGCCAACAGGGTGCTCATACTGCCCTCTCCTGCAGCCTCCCTTACAAGATTGTTTGAATCACCAGGGAGCTTGTTTGTATTTGAAGTCGTTCTCGATCATGCTGGACTAGATTGGAGCAGCCGTGATGTGAGACCCTCTGACTTATAGCTGCATGTCTCAGCAAGTTGTTGGACTATTTCTGGAACCTTACTTGACCCTTCACACTGCAGAGCATTTAACTTGGAGGTCATTGGACTTTAGGAAAATTTCATTTTACTTTATGGAGAAGGGTCTTTGATTTATGTTTAAGTACAGTAACACATTTCTTTTAACCAAAACCCTCAGGCTTCCTCACGCATTTTTGTACAAATCTTGAAAGTTTTCATGTAGAAAGTTCAAATTGTACATGTAATTGCTGAATCCTGCCAGATTGCAGTTTCAGTACACACTTGCCTCTCTTGATTCTCATGCTGTCTCGCCTGATTGGGCCACTATACCATCCCGTGCTACTAGTCTTCAGGGTCAGTTTCCTCTTGACGTAGGAGGGACTCAAGGCAGTCAGTCCTGGCAACATGACTGCCCTAAGCACACAGAGCACATTCTTTTTCTTCAGAGTTACTTCACTGCTCAAAACCTTGTAGCCTTCACAAATACTAGGGCAGTGCAGTGATTTGTTCTTGACATCATTAACAGGAATGGTTGACGCACTGCTGCCATGTACTCGGCACTTCAAAAAAGTACCCGCCCATGAGAGCGGGCAAGGTGGTTTTGCGAGGCGTGTCCTATCAGAGACAAGTACTGCTTTCACATTTGTCCCATACCCAGACTCTCTGGCACCAGGCATGTGGATTTGCAATAGACAGTTATGCGGATGACACCCAGATACTCCTACCCCTATCGGGAATTTGATATAGATGTCGCACGGATTAACGAAGTCTACACCATCATTTAGGCATGGATGGCCACACATGGCCTCTGCCTGAATGATAAGACAGAGTTACTCCTAGTTGGCTCACCTAACAACCTGCTCAAATTTAGTCCTCTCTATACAAGTATCATTATTGATGGGAACAATATACCCGTAGCCAAACATGTAAAAACATTAGGTTTTTACCTCAATGCACAATCTAACTTAACTAAACAGATAAACATGACCTCATCTGCCACTGCCTACGCTGGCAAACTGATTAGAGCATGCAGACCTTTTCTCTCTCCCACTAGCTGCCTGACACTGGCGAGAGCGTTCATACAATCCAAATTGGATTACTGTAACAGTCTCTACCTTGGTGCCAATAAAGCCATTCTAAATAAACTGCAGATCATGCAAAATAACACGCAGAGTAGCGTTAAATATTCCCAAAAGAGAGCACATATCAGAAACTAGAAAGCAACACAAGTGGCTCTCTATACATGATAAAATCGACTTAAAAACTATTTGCCTCACTCACAAAGGGCTTAACCACCAAGCCCCCCCATCTCACAGACAAGTTCATATGGAAAGTGCCCTACAAAACTACTAGATCATCCAACAGACCTTGTCTGGTGGTGCCCAGATTTAATTTAAAAAGAGCCGGTGGCACCAGCTTCCCGGTATTAGCCGCCCAGCTATGGAACTCCCTCCCTCAGAATATTCAAATGATTCAAGCTTTTAACAAATTCAGAAGCCATGTTATCACTTGGCTACTCAACAAAATATAATCGCCATAGCTGTAAATACCAGTGACCTTTGATGGACTACACATTTTGCTTATACGTTGCCCTGTACCTTTGCCATGACTTCGAACATTTGATTGTATAAAATGTATAATATGTATATATCTTATCTTACTGTTGTAATCTTACCATGACTGACCTGTGTAACCGTTAATGTCCTAACAGCGCCCAATTACCTCTGGGTCAGGCGCGCTTTATAAATAAAATAAACAGTTCCAGTCCACTTCCTAGGCCACACAGGTGCGTGACCCTTTAAGGACTTATCTAACCTGAGTCTTCAGGAAGGAGTACAAACTACAGTGTGGCCAAAGATCGAGTAAAAAGCTTGTAGCATGCCCTTTTCATGGCTCTACCCACGTTTAGTAGCCATACGCAATAAACGCGAAGGTGCACACAAATAAGAATACAAAAATGGTGAAAATGTAACTGCTACCACCAGGTTGTCTTTGGGCACATCTAAAAGTAACCAAAACTCCCATGTGTAACAGGCTACTGTGATACTAAGGTATCCCCATTGCACTGCACTGTAAGGTGCTGTGTCCAATGGTAAAAAGTACACAAATTCAAAAGAGAAGCCTAGTTACCCAGTACTGATAGTCTGTAGGACTGATCAGTTTCCCCATAGCAAGGAGCCAGAGAAGGGAAGCTGAAGACTTCACTTCCCTTCAGAAAGATTGGACAGGATATAAACAGAGCAAACATAATGGGGGTCCATAGAAACTATGGAGGTAAAGTTACAAACAGAGAAATCATTCCTAACACCAGCTTGTGCCATAAATCACCTTCTCCTGAAAGGTCAGCGTCTTCGCATCATAGGGGGCTGAGCTGGAGCTGCTTCTGTGACAGTGTCTGGAAGGATTGCTTGTCGCTGCCTGCAAGTGATGACCGTCGCTGCAACTCATCCTGTGAAATGTCCTGAAGGGGTCTGCACTGTATCAGTCTGCATTGCTCATTGTTCCGGTATTGTATCTTGAAGTTGGACACCAACAGGAGAAGCAATAGAAACCTGCAACCCCTGTGCACCCCTCACCCGAACAAAGGTTGAAAAATGGCATCTTCAATGATTCTCGGGCAATTCACGGTGACCTGGGAAAATGGGAGCCGAGTGAGGGAGGGAGGGCGGGCGGGCGGGCGGGCGGGCGGGGTGGGGTGTCAATAAACTGTTCTCTCCTCCTGACCCCCCACACCCTTTGTCCTCCATAGGGTAACATTGGGTACAAAGTCCATTGTCCCTTAACTCCCTCTTAACTCCCTCTGTGCTTACCTTTTGGTAATCGAACCTTGGTTAAGAATCCTACACTTGGCTAGAGGGGGAGTACTATGGAAAATATTGATTTAACTTTGAATACATTTGGAACTGTTTTGAATCGCCATCACAAGCCCATTGCATCCTTTTTGAGAATACCTTCCCTGGACAAAGCTGTACTGGAACCTGTGACTTTTGAGCACCAGGCCCCATGCATCATACGGCAGGACATCTTAAGTAAAAAAAAGAATGGGAATTGTATTGTTTTATCTGCATCTGATGACTTACCTGTTTAATGATTGATACCTTATAAGTGAACCAACTTTTGATTGATGGTTTTACTAGCTTAGTTTCTTAGTGTATTCTTAAAATCCTAATAAATAATTGTATTTTTATACATTTACTGTCTTAAGCTGAATTGTCTTATTCTGTGTGGACTCACTGAGGCCCTAGACCACTCTCACTCACAAAGCTTTTTGGTCAGAAGCCTTTAGTAGTGTACCGGTACCATCCTGTTGGTTTACCAGCGTCGGTCCAAGCATCTCCTGTGTATCAGTCGCTGTTCCTAGTTGCAACTTGGTATTCTGCAGGCAGTCATCTTGTGGCCCACGACCATTCCCTCTGCAGCTGCTTCTCTCCTGCATGAAGAGGGGGCCTTACTGGAGCTGACTTCTTTACCACAAGTGTTGCCTGCCACCCACTCATCAAGTTATGTTTGCTGCTCACCCAGTATGGTGGCATCTGCTGTCCCAAGGATCCTGGGCTGTCCTGCTTTGTCATGTAGAACCTTCTTACTGGAGCACAGATCCATCCTTTAGCTGGACACAATGTAAATGCCATAAACCGCAACTGCACCTTCGGACCTTGGACATCTTGAACCCGGACCATGGTCACTCAGAATATATGTCTAACGGACAGGAGATGACATACCCGTTTCCACCCCCCCAACCGTCCTCCATAGGGATTGTATGAATGTCAAGTCCACTCCTTAACTCTTCCTTGCGTGATTGGGTGGAGTTCTGGCAAAGGATCCTTCCCTGGGTGTAACCCCTACTGTGGTGTGATTGTGATACTCTATTTTTTTGTAAATTTTTATTTTATTTTACAATAACAATACAAACACAGCATCATTTCCAATACCATTGCGTATTAGTAATAACTCTCCCCGTACCACCCTCCCAAATGAACCAGACCGTAAAGGTGTGCTGCAGTCGATATTCAACGGGGTTTAGTGTGGGCTGACCGGGTCTCCTCCGGAGGGGCTGTCCACATTTGCATAGAACAGGGTCGCCGTGAGGGCCACCCACTGCAACAGATCTTCTGAGGTGTCTGTTTTGCTGCCGTTGTGCCAGTTCCCAAGCCCGTGTTTCGGCCGTGGACCATCTCCGTAGATCCTCCCACCACGATGCAATGTTAGGGGCCCTGGGGCTTTTCCAGGCCATGGCAATACGTCTTTTTGCTAGAATGTACATCAGGTCTTTAAGCCTATTTAGAGGCCTGTTCTTCTTACTTTTAGGGTATGAGCCCAAGATGCAAGCTTTGGGCGACTGCACGTCCAATGTGATGTCAGCGTCGGCTGCCTTTGCTGGATTTGAGACCAGAAGGTTTGTATTGCCGGGCACCCCCAGAACATGTAGGACATTCCAGCGGAGGTTGCATAGCATTTGGGGCACGTCACGGCGCCCGTACTGCTGAATTTGGAGATAATGTCCGGAGTGAGGTATGCCCTGTGAATGATGTAGAATTGAATGAGCTGGAAGCGGGTGTTTCTGGATACCTTTTTGTGGTAGCGTGTTATAACCTCCCATTCTTTGTCTTCGAACAGTGCGCCCAGCTCAATTTCCCATTTTGCTCTGCTCTTAAGATCTTATTGCGAGGCAAAACTGAGCAGGGTCTCGTAGAGCCTCGAGGTTTCATGACCTCCCTCCGCTGCGCACAGCAAGTTCTCTATGGTCTCAAGTCCGGTGCTGAGGGTTTCTATCTCTGGCCATCGTTTCATGAGTCTGTTACCACCGCACCGTGTAGGAGGATTTGACCTGGCGATATTCCTGTGGTTCAGTGGGTTCAGGTTGAAATGACCGAATAAAAAAATCTCGAAACAACAAAAAGTTCGAAAAATGCTACCACCAAAGTATCGAACAGCAAAAGTTCGATCCTCTGGTGGTAGCATTAAAAGAAAAAAAACAGTGGCTGTGGGGGTGTCCCCCGCATTGCCCCGCTCACTATACTTTATGGTATAGTGAGCGGGGGCTGCAGGGGACACCCCTGCAGCCTTCCGTGTTTAAAAAAAAAAAAAAGAAAAAGACCCTGCAGCGCCGGTTCCCTTTCAGACTTTCACAGAAGTGAAAGGGAACTGGCGCTGCAGGAACCCAGCGTGAAGACAAGGTAAGTGGGGTTTGTTTATGTTGGTGGTGTGGGTGGGGGTGTGCTGAGGGTGTGGGTGGGGGTGGGGGTGTGCTGAGGGTGTGGGTGGGGGGGGGTGTGTGTGTGTGTGTGTGTGTGTGTGTGAATGTATGTTTTGCCAAATTATCGGGGCTGAAATGTCCAAAAACAAAGTGTTCGAACTTTTGGTAATTCGAACACTTTGTTTTCGGGTATTTCAGCCTCGATAATATTGACTTCGGTCAAATCACTGGAATTCGTTCAGTGAACGGGAGGATGCCCTGATCGTTCACTAGGTCACCCAGAGTGGCGATGCCGAAGGGTTCCCATACATTCCTGATCACTTTCTGGCCCTCAGGTCTGCCCGACATGATTGCAGCTATTGGGATCTGCGGGGAGAAAGGGTCGACCAGTTCTGCAGTTTTGCAGGCCCGCCTCCAAATCAGAGTGCCCAGGTGGATTAGGTATGAGTCTTGTTGCTTCGCGTCCAGCTCGGACCAGAGTAGGTCTCTAAGCAGCTTCTGGGAGTTTGTGGGCTGTAGCAGGCGAGCGTCCATCGTGGCGTCGTCGGCCATCCATTGGATCACATGTTTCAGTTGGCCTGCTACATAGTAGAGTTCCAAGTTAGGGATTTTAAGGCCTCCTCTATCATATGGTCTTTGCGTTGCGTCGAGGGTGATTCAGTGCCTTCCTTCGTGCCATAGAAATTTCCTGCAGAGTTTGTTTAGCTCCCTGAAGAAGCCCTGCGGGATATAGTACAGAACGTTGGTAAAGAAGTACAGTAGCCTTGGCAGAGCTACCATTTTAAGAAGTCCTGCTCTGCTGGCCACCGATAGAGGCAACTTACTCCAAAAGTCCATAGATTTGACTAAGCCATCTTTTGCCATCTCATTGTTCAGCGCCTGCTCTGTCTTGGGGTCGCGGTGGATCATAATGCCCAGGTATTTAAAGGAGGTGGGTTCCCATTTAAGGGCAAGTGAGGGTAAATGTTCTGTTTTGAGCGTGCTTAGGACGGCTAGGGGATACAGACAAGACTTATCGTGGTTGATTTGGATCCCCGTGCATCTGTGAAACCCCTCCAATGTCTCGAGAATGTAGGGAAGTATGTGTTCCGGGTCTCTTAAGTAGAGAAGCATGTCGTCTGCATACATAGAGGCCAGGTGGGTCACACCATTTATTGTAATGCCCCCATCTCCATATTCCTGCCTAAGATATGCCGCCACCGGTTCAATAGCCAGGATGTAAAGTAATGGGGATAGGGGGCATCCCTGCCTAGTCCCTCTGGAGAGGTTCCATTTGTCAGAGAAGGTATAGTTGGTTTTTACCCTGGCTGAGGGGTCCGTATGTTTGAGTTATATCCATTTTAGGAAGGCTGGCCCTATACCCATCTTGGCCAGGGTGGCATGGAGCCATTTCCTGACTACAAAAGTGATGGGTGGAAGCTTTCGAATGAATCTAAACCACTGGCAATTGCTCTGGGCAACCTTCCACAGCACCGTTTTTTAGCCCGTCTGCGCCATTGCAAAAGGGGACCAGCCATGTGCAAATCAGTCAGCAGCTGCCGCCACCGAAGGTAGCAGCCCAGCCCGAACTGCTAGGCCAGGTCCCCTCTGCACAGAAAACCAAGCAACCCCAGACATGTTTCGGCCTTGTTGGACCTCCTCAGTGAGGTGCAGCCTGGGTCCCTGTGGCGCAGCGCACAAGGGACCCACGTCTGGGTATACCCTCTCTCACAAGGAGAAACAAACTGACCACAAAAGTGATGGGTGGAAGGTTTCGAATGAATCTAAACCACTGGCAATTGCTCTGGGCAACCTTCCACAGCACCGTTTTCTAGCCCGTCTGCGCCATTGCAAAAGGGGACCAGCCATGTGCAAATCAGTCAGCAGCTGCCGCCACCAAAGGTTTAGATTAATTTGAAACCTTCCACCCATCACTTTTGTGGTCAGATGGAGCCATTTCCACCAGACAGAATCGAAGGCTTTGGAGGTGTCCAGGGACGCCACCGCGCACCTTCCGGGTTTGCCCTCCGTGCTGTATATGACATGGTGCAGTTTGCAAAGGTTCTCACTAATAGAGCGGCCCTGCACATACCCAGTCTGGTCATGGTGAATTAAGTGCGGGACGGCTACCTGTAGCCTCTTTGCCAGAAGGGCCGTTAGTATCTTATTATCCACGTTTAGCATGGACAAAGGCTTATACGAGCCACATTCTGAGCTGACTTTATTCGGTTTTAGCAAGGGGATGATAATCGCCTCACGCATGGTCTGGGAGGCGGTCCACTTCGTATGCCTCGTTGTATACCTGGGATAGTAATGGGGCTAGTATGTCTTCGTAGGTCTTATAAAACTCACCAGGGAGTCCGTCGGATCCTGGTGTTTTCCCAGAGGGTAGTGTCCGAATTATGGCCTTGACCACCTCTGGAGTAATGGGGCCGTCCAGAGCCTCGGTCATGTGTTCGTCTAGGCATGGCAGCCGGATGATGTCGGGGACATCTTCAATGGCGGTGTCCGTGGGTGGTGCGGGGTCAGAGTATAGGGCTTGGTAGAACTCTTTGAACGCTAGGTTTATCCCAGCTTGTGTGTGGTTGTTCAGGCCATCTTTGTTCCGGATTGTATAACCACGCGAGTAGTTTCCCGGGTTTGTCGGCTAGGGCGTGGTTCCATTCGGTGTATTTTGCGTAGCTTAGCTTCCTCAGTGTTTCCCAGTGTTTTAGGCAAGCTTGTTTAAGTTCTATTATTTTTTGCCTGTGGACCGAGTCTGGGGATATCGTTGATTCAAGGTCTTTCAATTCTGTTTCGGTGCGCGCTAGTAGGGCCATAGTGAGTCTTTGGGCTCCACCGGCAGCGGCTATCATTTCCCCCCTTTCCACTACCTTATACGCCTCCCATGCTGTACTTATATGTTGGACGCTGTCTTTGTTGATTTGCCAGGGGGTTGTTAGTGTCCACGTGGAAATCAGGGGGGAATGGTCTGACGGCATTCTAGCCAAGTACTGTGTATCATCGAACAGGGTAATGTGTTCCCCGCTAACAAATAGGCAATCAATTCTGGTGTGGACATTGTGTGGGGGCGAGTAGAAAGAATAGGCTCTGGTTTAGGGGTGCTGTTCTCTCCATAGGTCTTTCAGGGCGAATTGGTGCGTGGGGGTGTTCAGTATTTTGGCGGCTGGGGAGGGGCAGACATGTTTGCTGTCAGATCTATCTATGCGGGGATCCAAGGTACAATTGTGGTCACGACCCCATATTATTATGCCCTCTTTACGTGGGTTCAGGCAAGTGTACAATGAGCGAAAGAAGACGGTTGCATCATGGTTAGGAGCGTAGGTGCTGATCAGGCAGAGGTCTCTACCTTCAACAGTACCCTGGACCAGGGCCATTCTGCCTCCGTTTTGGTGTGGGTCAGGGTAATGGGAATGGTGGGTGCGATCCATATCAGGACGACTCTTGCGTATGTGGAGTACGCTGAGCCTATTGGGTTTCCTCTCCAGACTTTGGCCAACGCTGCTAGTTTGGTTGCTTTTAGGTGTGTCTCTTGCAGCAGGGTGACCCCCACTTTGTGGCGTTTCATGAAGGCGTGGATGCGGTGCTGTTTGACGTAGCTGTTTAAGCCTCTGACGTTCCAGGACATGATTCTGATTTTGTCAGCCATGGTCTGCATGTGGTTGTGAGTCCTTGGGTGGTCCGGGACCAAAGTCCCATGTGGGCCCGGTCAGGCCTATAACGATACTGCAGCAGGTGGTCTTGGTCTGTTCCGTGTATAACTTTAACTGGGTTCCCGGCTTGGGGTTCCCTTCCCAATATACAGTAACTTTGAACTTTCCCTTAAACATAACACGTCTCGCAAGGTTTCCCCCGTTCTGACTTTCCCGTTTCTGCTCCATGGACCTAGGTCTCTTGGTGCCCTACGGGCGGGTAAACAGTTCCTGGGGGCAGGAGTAGCTTCTACTTCTGGTGGTGCACTCTGTGTCTGGTGTAGCTCCGGTTGTATCTGGGTTGCCGCGTTGCATAGTGTAGCGCCAAGTATCAGGATAGTGCTGCCTGGGGGGGGGGGTATGAGTGGGGGACTTCAGCGGGGGTGTCGAATAGGAGGGATTTATTTTTGTGAAGGACCTTCAATCTAGCCGTGTATAGTAGCATGTAACGCAGGCCAGCATTTTTCAGTCTGGCTTTGGTGTGGTTGAAATGGGCCCTGCTTCTTTGGACCTGTAGGGTATAGTCGGGATGAATGGCGATCTTTGCAGTCTCTCGCCGTATGGAGCCGCCCAACCTTGAGAAGGCTAAAATTGTTTCTCTGTCATTATAATTGAGCACTTTGGCTATGATGGGTCTGGGCGGGGTACCCGGGGGCGGACGTCTGGCAAGGGATCGGTGGGCTCTTTCAATGGTAAAGCCTTGTGACAGTTTCCCTGCTCCAATTTCATGTATGAGAAGGGTTTCAACATAGTTCGTGGTGTCGTTGCCTTCAATTCCCTCGGGCAGGCCGATAATTCTGATGTTATTTCTGCGGGCCCGGCCCTCGGCCTCGTCCGCTCTGTCCTCCAGGTTCTTCACCCTCTGGGCCAGGATGTCTACCTCTTTTAGAAGTTGCGTTTTTGATTCGGTGTTAACTGGCACTTTGGTATCAAGTTTGTCCGTTCTACTGGCAATGGAGCGCACATCCCGCCTCAGGAGGTTAAGGTCGATGGCCACTGCGTCTATTTTGTTCTCCATGGTTTTTTGGAGCGTCATGATAGCCTCAAGGAGTTCTGAGTTCGGCGGTTCAGGAGTCTCTACGTTTCAGGCCTCTCCGATGGCGGGGCCGTGTCTGGTCTGGGCGCCCCGAGGCCGCAAAGGTCTCCATGGTGGTTTGCCTGTGTTTGCCACGTGTGTTTTTGACAGACATAGCGTCGGGAGCAGGGTAGCCCGCCAGGTCGTACGTGGACGTTTGGCGGCTGCGGGGGCAGCCCGCTCTGTGGTGGTGCTGTGACTGTGTTGGAATGGACCAGTGGGCGCCCGGGCAGGTGAACCCCTGTGTTGTGTAGGCCCAGCTGGGCAGGTGGCTCTGTTTCAGGCTTAGGTGTCGGTCTCACCAGTGTGCTAGAGTTGGAGGAATAGTGCACTGTTACAGGATTCCAGTCTTGCCGTGGGTTTATTGCGCTGTGTGTTTGTCTCTATGTAGCAAGGTGCTCCCACACCGATAAGGCAAGGATGCAAGGCAGAAACTCGGTTGAGTTGGGTCTTTTTGGCGGGGCCTTGAGGGAGTTTTTGCCTCTTGTCTTGCGTAGGGGCTGCTGTGGTCGCCGGGTCCTACATCTCTGGCCGCTCCCACCTGGTCTGAGGCCTCAGTTTGGGTCAGGGTGCGGTGTTGGCTGGGGGGCCGTGGTCCTGCGGACTGACCCGGCGGGTCGCTTACGGTTCTGGGTGCCCACTGTGGAAGCCCCAGCGGGTGCCCGGAGGCTTGTGATACTGCTGGGTGTCGCCCACCGTCTGGTGCAGCGGGTACGGCCCGGGGGGTTGAAGTCCGAGGCTCCACACAGGTTTAATGGTGACCCCGAGTCCCCACCCCCTTATCGCCTGGTTGCCGGCTGATTCTCCCGCTCTTCCGCGTCTTCGGGCGGGGACTGGGCCACTCCGATGCTCCAGTTGGGGCCGGTCCCAGCAGCCCCAGCAGTCTGCTGCTGGGCTCGTGGGGCCGCCTCGCACAGCCCAGTGCCGGCTCGCTCCTCGGCCTGCGAGCGAGCGCGTCTGGTGGTGATGGCGCCACGAGGGCAGCGCTGCTCGAGTGTCCTGCTGGTGAAGTGATTGGCGCGAGGCCCGGTTGCGCCTCACGTCTTCACGCCCCCCGACCAGAGCGCGGCCCCTGTAGCGGCCCCTGTAGCGCACCTTCAAAATGAGCCGAGACGGCTCCCGGGCACCACCTCTCCGCTCACGGCTTATAATGCGTGGGCGCTGTGCAACGTCCGCTGCCTTCCGTCCGCGGCTGTTCACGACCCTATCACATTCTCCCGCACGGGGCCCCAGGGTGCAGGTCCCGGCCCTGGTCTGTCCGGGTTATTCTCGCAGCCCGGATCACGAAGCCCCAATCTCCCACAGCTGTGGTGGGGTGCTCCACGTCTCTGCTGTCCCGCGCCGACACAGTACAGTGCGCAGGCAGCTATGAGGAGACGGGTCTGGCGGCCGCCCCCATTTTCTGGGCACAATGTTATACTTGTTTCCGACATGGTGGTCGAACAGGTGGACAAAGCTGCTCCAAACTTCGGTGTCGAGTGCCCCAGGCAGTCCTTGTCAATTAAGGCTAATTTCGTTCTATATTGCGTTGAAGAGCTAAAGTTGGCGGTGGATCATTAGGCTTATCGTGTGGAGCTGCTAGAAACACGGCTTTCCTACATGGCCGTTAGCCAAGCCCCCGTGATACTCTTAAAATCATTTACTTACCTTCATATCCTTTCAAGTACTTTGCTTCTGGAACATTTAGTCACTTGTTGGCTTTGATGTTAGTTGCTCTGTGACTTTCAATATTTCAAACTACTTTGACTATTTCTGATGTTCTAGGCCTAATTTCTTCGCAATAAAGGAGTTCTTGAGTGATAGGGGCCCCCTATTTACACGGCAGGGTATATGATTGTTTTTCATCCCTTTGCTGCCTACAGTTTTACTTGCTCATTTATTTTGAATTGTTGTGCTGTTAGTTTATAGTGTAGGTGATCTTGCTATGAGATCTCCAACTGTATGTCTTTATAGGGTTATTTTAAGAAACATTACTTACCTTGTACTTTGCCTGCTTAGATTTTTTTTAAAGGGGTTATAAATGTGGTAATTTCGTACATCTGTCCAACATGATTGATTTGAGTGCTCTGTGTGTGGCCCACTGTACCATTACTCCAACCCTAATCTCCTGAAGCCCACCTTAGTGCTCAGCTTAACTACTTTGATCGCTTGGGTTGACTTAAGTGTCCTTTACTATGTTCATCTAGATTAGCCACTCGGAACCCTTCCACAAGGCTAGTTCTGAAAATCTGTTTCACAGTACCAGTGCTTGTTAATACGTCACACTAAAAATAGGTTGCAGCACCACTGGCACTTCAGTAGAAGTCCCTCTCACAACAAAAAGGAGGCTGCTAATAAATGACTAAAAGATAGCAAAAAGAAAGGGGACTAACAATGGCCAACAGGAGAATAAATATTACTTTCTTGCTGAGCAGTGTCCATGTTTAGTTAATGCCAATGGTCATCTGTACGACTGAATGGGCGAAAGAAGTAGGAGTACTGAATTTACTTCAGTGAGTAATTTTAATGTTTTTAATGGGTTCTTACTATGTTGGATGACATAAGAAACTAAACATGGGCATTTTTTGTCTATTATATATTTGAGGTTTAAAATCTTCGCTGTTAGGTGCTGTGTTCAACACCATTGCCTAGGGTGACCATTTTTGATGAGTGATCTCTCTATTTGCAGGATGATGGTCTATAGTTGCATTGATAAATAATTGAACTAGCTCAACCTCTTCATTTGAATTTGGAATAATGTGGTATTGTATAGTGTCTCCACCAGTCTAATTATACAGTTTGTGTTTTTACCCAAAGAACAACCTGAGTAATCCCCCTACACCACCGTCCTCTCTGCCCCCTACTCCTCCCCCATCCGTGCAGCAGAAAATGGTCAATGGTGGGACATCTGAAGATCTGGGGGAGCGGCACAGGGACCATGGATCAGGAGAATCCAGAGAAACGGAGAGTGAAAATGGTAAGTACAGCTGTTCACCAGCCATGCACATCTCCCCTGTTCACATACATTGCATAATTGAAGTAGCCAGATGTCTTCATCATAAACTGGGCAGAAGGCAGACACAGCTGTCTCTTCGTATGTCTCTTCTATATGCACACAAGTACAGGGTAAGCTCGCCATGAACAGCATATGATAGCATCACAAAGTACAGAGGACAACAAGGGCTCGTTGTGGCAGATGACAGAATATTTCAACCAAGCTGTTCGGAAACAATGACATTTTTTAGTGTATGAGGTCTATTTCAGATTCACTTACTATTACAGTTGATCATGTCTAGGTGCAGTCATCTGTACCTTTACTTCATTATTACTGCTCAATGGCTTTTTGTACAAAATGGCTGTCAAATGGCTAACCTTATTAGCTGATCTTGTTTTTAAGTACTGTCTTAATGGGCGTTTTAGCTGTCTTCCTGTGCAGAGTAGGAAGTGGCCATTTCTGATGGATACATTCAGATCATGTTTCTTCATTTACGAAAGTCTTCCTGTTTCGTTCCTTACGATATACCAACCTCCTGGCCTTATCTCAACCTCTGAGGATCTTGACTATCTTCTCCGTTTGACTACCTGTGGTTTCCCCTTTTTTCCTACTTGCTGATTTTAATCATTGCCTCACTCAGTTTTTCTCCCCTTCCTCCTCGTCTCTCTCCTTGACTCCTACCACCTTACTCTGCTCCCTACTCCCTCTTCTCATACCTCTGGCTATTCCTTAGTTCTCATCTCCTCCACTAGTTTTACTGCTGCTTCTGTTACTGCACATTGTTGGATAGGTTTCTCTTTTGTCAACTTTCCCTCTATCGTTTCTATGGACCCCCAATATGTTTGTTTTTTTAACCTGTTCTGACTTTTTGAAGGTAAGTAAAGCGATCAGCTTCGCACCCCTTGCCTTTTGCTCAAGTGTTGTGGGGGAAACAGAATGTCAGTACTGGGAAACGGTTTCCCTTTTATCTTTTACATTTTTGTAACTTTTTAACATTGCACACTGCATCTTACAGTGCAGTAGGGATCCTTTTGTTTCACTCTTGCTTTTTACCCATGGGATTTTCGGTTACTTTTATATTAAAAACAAGCTCATGGCAGCAGATACATTTTAAACAATGTTTTATGTTTTGCGTGTACCGCGCATGGCTACTAAACAGGCACTAACATAGCCATGCCGCTAGATGTTTGCTTGTTCTCTGCCCATATTGTAGTATGCCCGCCTTCCTGCCTTATGTTAGGACAGCTTTTCTGAAGTCCTACTAAGGTCTAAGCAAAACCAGTACAAGACTCAACTCTTAGTATAAGGCTGTACCACCTCAGTATATGGTAGCGTAGACAGAGCAGCCAGGCTTATCCTAGGAGGGGGAAGAGGGCTGTAGGAAGGTACAGAGAACTTGTAGTATACCAGGGGTTCAACAGAAACACTGACAACCAGAAGTGTTATAAAAGAATAAAGGATTATTATAAATACAAGTTAGGCCCAGATGCATTTTCGGGGGGGGGGGGGGGGGGTAGGTACTTGGTCTTAGAATCATAAACACATTATAAAAACACAACACAATGCTTGAAGGTACACAAACCAAAGCATAAACCTTGTTCAGACTACTAACAGTATGTTTAGGCAAGACAGAACTTTTAGTATAGAACACACCTATTCAAAAAACCATAAATTACTTTCTGATTACTTTCAGTAGTACAAGTGTAGTAGACCCTATTAGTTGTGCAGGGACACTCTGGTAAGGAATCACTTAGTAAACCAACCTGCAATTATACTTTACTGAATAGTGGAACACTCAATCAATGAACAGTAGAAACCTATAACCACATTCAGGATAACAGACTGTTATGCTCGGTTAGAAAGACATTGTGGTGTAAAATACAATTCTGGAGCTTGTGGATCTGCTTAGATCACATGCTCTGCATAGTCCGATATCTACTGGAAGTTGCAGAGTATTACAAAATTAGTTTTTCGAAACTTGAAAACGGACGTCGACAGGGCGTGTTTAGTAATACTATCCCTAGTGTGACGTGTACTGTACCCATGCTCCTTCACGCATCGAGATCCCTCGGATTGTTTTTTTCCACCATTGAAGTCGGTTGCAAATGCACAGCTCTCTGCCAGGCTGATGCCTTTGATTAACTAAAGTACTTGTAGACTGTCTTCCTTTCCTTTGTTGTTCGCCTCGCCGCACGACTGCTCAACCACTAGACTGCTCCTGACGAGCACCCACATCGTCGTCGTCGACCCTTTACAGTAGGAAGAGAGGAGGGTGGTCGCAGCCAAAACCACAACCTCCCTGTTTCACACCGTCCTTTTTCAGATCTGCCAGAATGCCAAGGGACCACTCCGGTGGTGATAATGCGGGACAAGTAACCTTTAACATGAACATATTGACCGAATATTTATCCTATCATCCCCTTTCTTCTATTTTCGCCCATCTGCCCTTTTAAAATAAAATGAACAAAAACCCATTCAAATTTTGCCACTCTTGCCACCGTAAATTCCTGTGGAAGGACACGCACTGAGTGTGCAATCACTGTCTCCCGAGGATCAGACCGAAAAACATTGTAAATCCTTTTGGCTTTTCCAGCCTAAAACCCTAGAGTATCGGTGGATGAACAGCTGGGCCGCACACGCCATGCAGGCCACTCTACAGACATAACGGAAGACTCCAGCGAGGGCAGTTTTGTGGTCATGAGTGATACAGAGGACGAATTGGGTCTGTCGGAACTCCAAGTGTGGGCCCCTGACTCAGAGAAGCAGGCTGGTGGTCCTGTGATAGAGAAGACACCCAGCAGCCACAGTACACACAAACGCAACCCCACTACATACATACCCCACGGCTGACTCTCGAGCATTGAGGCCCATGCAGTAACTGGGGATAAAGCCTCAGGTTCCTCACTGTCGTCTGGGCCATCGCACACACTTTTGCCTCATGGCAGTTCCAAAAACCAAAAGCGAAGGTCTGTTCGGACACCACATATAAAAAGGCCCTCCGTTTGCGTGCTGAAGAACAGGCAGCGAAAGGCATTTCAGCGTCTGCAAAGAAAATGCCGAAAATACAAATAATTATTAAGAAACACATCAGTGCTTCACTACTTAAAGCCAGGTTGCAGAAAAAACACAATGTTTTGATGCCCTTGACCCGAAAGGACACCCAGACAGTTATTTAACACCATGGAAACCATCTCAGGGGCTTTGCGCCATAAAGATACAGTTCCCTCCCAGCCCACTACTGTTAAAGCTGTCACTCCCTCCCAGGCCCCTATCATTTCGGGCTTTGCCATTTTGCATCAGAACAATGTATTTACATTTTATGGAGAATGTCCTGTTTCGTGGACTTCATGGACAAACACCCCGACCAATTGACAGTTCTTAGAGATGCCTCACAGCCAGGGGCATCAGCAGAGCCATGCCCTGCCAAAAAGTCTTGCCTTGAGCCACAGCCAAGCACCTCTGCTCTGGGCAGTTCGGCCTTGGCATTTCAAAACACCTCTCAATACCAAGAACCCTCTCGGGACACATTAGGACAACCCAGCAGACCCAGGCTCTCAGGGACCTCTATGGCCAAGACCAGTTTTACGATGACAACATTTACATAATTCAGTAGCCAGACAATCAGGACCAACCTGCAGCAGATTCGCCGGTTGACAATCAACTCAAGTACAACCAACTGCTACTTAAGGCGGCGCAA
Source organism: Ambystoma mexicanum (assembly GCF_040938575.1). Lineage (NCBI taxonomy): Eukaryota > Metazoa > Chordata > Amphibia > Caudata > Ambystomatidae > Ambystoma > Ambystoma mexicanum. Next base: position 303,877,379 of record NC_090926.1, read on the forward strand.
CGTTTCAATATCGACACTCTGGAAACACAGGTCGACAAGGACTTTGTGGAAGATATCCTGGGTGACAGTCTGCCACCCAGTTTATACCTTTGCTGCAGTCAGTACAGAGACATATCCAGCCATCCCTACTAACGCCTACTGTTATGGAGAATTCCCAGAAATGTGCTAATTCCTCTCTACCTTAGAGACCCCCAGCAACTTTGCTGGATTTTGAGGACTTTAATTTTTAACCCGAAGAGAGGGAGACCCTTTTTCCCACTCATGTATTTTAATGTCATTTTGAAAACTGTTTCTTTGGGTTTTGTGGAGTCTGACAAACTCCATAGGCATCATCTTTTACATTGTGTCTCACAGCACCTTCAGTGAAGTGGCACAGGGAAGTCTTTCAGATTTCCCAAGTTTTAAATACCTTCTCTTGGATAAAGTACAGTTTCCAAGAGCAGTAAAGTGAAATTCACTTGACTTACATTTGTAACTTTCTAGACCCAGCACACACTATTTTACAATAGGGTACTGGAGGGTTTACTTGGTATCCCCTTTCTCTAGCTTCTCATGTAACATTTTTAGGTTACCCTTTCCTCGATGAATGGCTGGTAGCAGTGGTGTGCATTTACTGTGGACTGCGGTCGCAGATGAGTAAAGCACCCGAGGGTGCCAGTTTTTGTCAAAATGTCCCCAGTCGTCTTTTTTGCCATTTCTTAGTGGGAAGGTCCTTCTTGAGATGTACTCTGCGCGCCAAACCAGGTTTGGTCCCTTTGTTCATTTTGCCTTCGGTGGGATTCATGAGTGAAGGCTGCCTCTGGCTCCAGGCTGTCTGGCGGGGGCAGGAAGCAAGGGAGGTGCCTGAAACTCCCTGTGCTTTATCTCCTAGTAGACAGAAATGCACTCTTAGGTGATTGGCCGTCTGGCTGTCCGGCAAGGACAGCCACCCTGCTGGTTGGCTGACAGCTAGGCTGGAATGAATGGGAGAAACCTGCATAAACGGCGAGGCTTTTTGGCTTGGAAGGCAGAATCGACCACTGGACGAAGGAATCCGAAGAAGAAATTGAAGAGGATGCCTGCTGCAACTCCTGGACCGTTGGTTTGCCCAGTGAAACCCTGCTGCTGTGCTGAAACGCCAAATTTGTATTGACGGAGAAGCCCCTGTAAGGACTTCTTCTCCCTTTGAATTGGTGGGACCAATCAACTCCAAAGTAAGCCACATGGACATCCTCTCGAAGCTGGTTGAAATTCCAGAGCTCCAGTCAGATCCTCAGGACTCCCAGGAAGCAGGACTGACCGAGCCTGAGCCCCCTCAACAGATTGCGGGACCCGAGATGCAAGGAAAGCCCAACTCGACAGCCAGGAACCGCAGTGTTGATATTTGTGGTAGACGTGAGGAGCTGAAACACTGAAGTGCCACTTGTTTGAAGATTGCCGTTGACCGTCCCATTGCAGTGCAGAAGTCTTCCCTCTTGTCCCCACGTCTGAGGCCCAGGAACACCAGGATCTGCAGAGCTGCACAGGAACCGAAGTCATCTTCTGCACTTTTCTTCAATCTAAAGGTACTGTAGTGTCTGAGAGAACTTAGCTCTTGTTGTGCCACCTTGCATTGTTGAGACTTGTCTCGGTTGCTGTTGTAGAGTTGCTTGCAGCTTCTTTACCTCACAGGCCTAATCAGCTTGTGGCCCTACTTTGAATTTCTTCTTATTCTACAAAGACTTCTAAAACATTGTGCAAAGACGTGCTTCAGTTCACCTTGACTTTTGCTAACTTTACATTGGCTGGCCTGGCTCCCTGAATGACACTTCTCTCTTCTGCTTATGTGTTTTGCCTTCCTTCCAGGAAAGCGTTAACTAACTTGGCATTGTGGGTTACCAAAAGTAATTGCCCGATTCATAATATTTGTGTGATCTCTTGTTTTATTCTGATAAACTTTTTCCTTTGACATGCCTCTAAAACTGACTCTAAATGCACCAGTAATATATATGTCAACACCACCCTAACTATTGAAGTCACCTGAGGGTGTAGGTAGTGTCTGTATGCCATCCCAAATGGGTATTTTCTGATTTAGAAACTAAGAGGATGTATTAGTGAAGTGTATTCAAGTGTTACTATTATATTGGCCCCGTCTGAAGAAGGCGTATTCTAACTGACTGATAAATTCATAAGTTTAATCAAGAAACCTTGTGTGTAAGAGTTTATTTGAATACTTGTCACTGTGAATCTCTGTGTAACTCTCCTACAGCTTACATTGACCCATCTTGAGATGAGCCTGGCTGCTCAACACGCTACCAACCTGTTTAGTGCAGACTTATACCAAAGGTTGGGTTCCTGGTGCCAGGAGGTCAGGGTTGTTGTAGTGCACCCAAAGGGTACTGCATACAATCTTCCCTAACATCTACTCTTGGGCAATCAACCCGAAAATAGAGAAGCTATTCAGACCCGTGTCCACTGACCCCCTGTATATAAGGTGTTAGCTCAAAGATCCCCTAGTGATGATCATCATCATCATCATCACCACCACCAGAAAAAAGGGCAGGCACTCCACTGGCATCGGCAGATGCCCCGCCAGACAAAGAAAGCAAGAAGATGTATGCATTTGGGAGAAAGGTTGTCTCCTCTGCAGCACACCAAACAAGAATCGCTAACAATACTACACTGTTAGCTAGTTATGGCTGCCGCAAATGGGATGAGCTGGAACGCCAAATAGAAACCATCCTAGAACCACTAAAGGCTCAACTGTTTAAAACTATCTCAGAGGGCAAGCAAATCTCGAGCTGCATCCTGAAGAACAATCTTGATGCGGCAGATAACGCAGGACGCATCATAGCGGAGGGAACACTCATTAAATGGCATGCTTGGCTTAGGCAGTCAGGGTTTAAGCTAGAGACTCAAGCAACCCTCTTAAACATGCCAGTGGAGCCAAATGTATTATTTGGGAATGCTGTAGAGGACACCCTCAAGAGTGCCAAGGAGGAGTACGACACTCTTAAATCCCTTGGCCAGTTAACTAACAAATCCTATTCCCAACGGTGTTCCCCAAACTCTAGGAGATTTCGGGGCCAGAGTGCACAACGCTTCTCAAGCTACTCTCAAGGAGGGCAGTCTTCGTCCTGGGGCCAGTCACAAGGCCAAGGTTCATCGTCCAACTTTCAAAGTGGGAATAAAAGGGGCAGAACCTCACCTGGGGGTGTCTCAACCCCTCCCAAACAATCACGCAGTTTCAGGTCCCCTCCCATGCCACTCCAGTAGGAGTCAGAATCTCTTAATTCTCCCACGCATGGGAGGGGATAACAGACAAGTGGATGTTGTCCACCTTGGCTATTGCATCAAGCTGGCACAAAGACCACCCTACCGCCTGCCGAGACAAAAGATGACCGCAGAAGAGCAAAAGATACTGCTGGAGGAAACCAAGACGCTACTCGACAAGGACCCAATAGCGATGCAAACGAGGTAAACAAGGGTATTTATTCAACGTACTTCCTTGTGCCAAAGAAAGACCTTACCATGTGCCTAATACTAGATCTGTGCCCTGCAAACAAATGTCAAACCACAAACGTTTCGTATGACCACGCTCCAGGAGGTTATTCCACTCCTGAAACAGGGGGGGGGGGGGGGCTACATGACAACGCTGGATATGAAAGATGCATACTTTCATATTTCAATGCACCCTGCTCACAGAAAGTACCTGCGTTTCAGGATGGCGGGCGTACACCACCAGTTCAAAGTACTCCCAATTGGCATCGCCTCAGCAACCAGAGTATTCACAAAGGTGCTCGCAGTAGTAGCAGCACACCAGCGCAGAAGGTCCATCCCAGTATACCCTTATCTGGACGACTGGAAAATCACTGGGGAAACTTCTCAAATTTACAGATTAAATGCGCAAAGAACAATAGACCACCTTTTCAATCTGGGTTTCTCCATCAACAAGAAGAAATCAAGTCTAGTCCCCAGCCAAATAAAATTATTTCTAGGGGCTATCCTAAACACAAAAGAGGAGCTAGCTTTCCCCTCAAACGAGCGAGTACAAAATAAGCTGTTGCAGGTACCTCAGTACATGCTCGGTCCCCCGATAACGGTACGCAAAGCAATGCACTTGCTCGGGATGATGGCCTCTTCGATTCATTTTGTTTCTTGCATGCGTCCAATGCAGGAATGGTTAGTGAAACAGTGGTCTTAGGCAAGCGGATGGTGGGACGATCTAGCGGTTGTTTTGCTAACCCTGGTTCATGCTCTTCGCTGGTGGTCCAAGGACAACCTGTTAAAAGGGAAACCTTTTTGCGCTCCACTAGCACAAGTGATACTAACTACAGACTCCTCACTGGCCGGATTGGGAGGCGGGGGGGACTTCCTCCACCACACAGCCCACGGACAGTGGACACACACTACAGCCAAAGACATATCAATTTCCTGGAATTCTTGGCAGTCCTCAAGGCTCTTCAGGCCTTTCAGCAACATCTCAAGGGTCAAATGGTGCAGGTCCTCACAGACAGCAACATGGCCATGTTCTATCTGAACAAGCAGGGTGGAAAAAACTCTCGAAGTCTGTCCAGAAGTGGTCTGTTAGGGGGAATTCTAAAAAATGTGCTAATTCCCTTCACCATAGAGACCCCCAGCAACTATGCTAAATTTTGAGGACTTGATTGTTTTACTTGGAGAGAGTGTGCGCCTTTTTTCCCACTCATATATTTTGATGTGAGTTTGATGTGAGTTTATACACTCTTTTTGGTTATGGAGTCTAACCAACTCCATAGGCATCTTCTTTTACAATTGTGTCACAGAACCCGTCAGTGCAGTGCCACAGGGAAGTCTTTCAAATTTCCCAAAGTTTAAACACCTTCTCTGGGATCAATTACTGTTTCTCAGAACAGTGGAGTGAAATTGACTTCACTTAGTCCTGTAGAATGTCTAGACCCAGCACACCCTATCTTACAATAGAGTGCTGGAGGTGTTACTTAGTATCCCCTATGTCTAGTTACTCATGTAACTGTCAAATGTTACTCTTTCCTCTCAGAATAGCTGGTGGCAGTGGTTTTACAATGAACTACCATGATTTACCCCGACCGCTGCCTGTTTGCAGCTCCGGTAACATTAAATCGCGGGAGCCATGTTTTTCAAGATGGCCCCTGAGCCTCCTTTGCTAAAACGGTTCCCGGTCTTCTTTTTTCCCCATTTCTTTGGAAAGGTCCTTCTGGAGTTTTTCTCTGCGCGCCACACCAGGTTTGATCTTTGTTCTTTCACCTTTGGGGGGCTTCAGGAGTGAGAACCGCCTCTGGCTCCAGAGTGTCTGGGGTAGGCAGGAAGTGAGGGTGGTGCCCGAAACTCCCTGTACTTAGTCTCCTAGGGGACCCAAATGCACTCTGTGGTGATTGGCTGACTGTCCGGCAAGGACAGCCACCCTGCTGGGTGAGTGGCAGCTAGGCTGAAATGAATGGGAGAGAACTGAATAAAAGGAGAGTCTCTTGGCTTGGAAGGCATAGTCGACCACTGGACGAAGGAACCGAAGAAGAACTTGAAGAGGATGCCTGCTGCAACTCCTGGACCGTTGGTTTGCCCGGTGAAGTCCTGCTGCGGGTCCGAATCGCCAAGTTCGCATCGACAGAGAAGCCCTGCAAAGGTCGCCTTCTCCCTTTTGAGTTGGTCGGACCAATCAACTCCCAAGTAAGCCACCTGGCCACCCATCTCGAAGCTGGTTGAATTTCCTCAGACTTGCTGCAGGAAACCGTAGAGCCAGGGATAGGGACACCAGATTGTGTGCGTTGCTCGTAAACTGGCTTACAGCTTTTGGAAGATCCTCTGGACTCCCACGAAGCAGGACTGACCAAACCTGATCCACCTCAGTCGAGAGCGGGACCTCCGATGTGAGGAAAGTCCACTTTGACAGCCAGGAACCGCGCTTATTGCTATTTGCTATACCGCAAGGTGCTAAAACCCGAAACAGCCACTGAAAGTAAAGTTTGCCAGTTTCCAGCTTTGACTGTGCCAGTGCAGGACTCCCCTGACGTCCTTCCTCTTGTTCCCACCACTGAGGCCCACGATCAGTGAGATCTGCAGAGCTGTACAGGAACAGAAGTCTTCAGCTGCATCTTTTTCTTCTTTACTAAGGTACTGTAAAAACTAGCCTAAGAGAACGTACCTCTTACTGTGGAGGTGCTTGTAACTTCTGCAACTCACAAGTCTAATCAGCTTGTGGCCGTATATTTGATTCTTCTTGGTCTCAAAGACTCCTAAAAACTTGTGCAAAGACGTTTCCATTTACTTACCAGAAGTGATTCATCCTATACAAAGATTTTGGCCTATTGACTTTGGCCTATTGACTTTGGCCTATTGACTTTGGCCTATCCTATTGAATTGAATGACTCTTCTCATAGCTGTCGGAAAGTATTTGCCCTGCTTATGACTATTTGTATCTCATCTTGTGTTCTAATAACCTTTGTCTTTTATAAACTATTGAGAGTATTCTGTATGCCAACAGTAAGGTATTAATGTCCCCAGCACCCTTGTTACTGAAGTCACCTGTGGGTGTAGGTTGTGTATATGGGCCATCCCAAAAAGGCCTTGTCTGATCCAGAAACTCAAAAGTGTACTGTATTGAAGTATATTTGTGTTACTATTCTATTGCTCCCTTCTGAAGAAGGCTTTATAACTGACTGATACATTGTTTATGCAAGAAACCTTGAGTGTAAGAGTTTATTTGAATACATGTAACTGTGAATCTTTGTGTAACTCCACTACAGCTTACATCTCGCCTCTTGAGATAAGCCTTGCTGCTCAACACGCTACCAAAATTATGTAGTACAAGCTTATACCAAAAGTTGGGTTGCCTATACCTGTAGTCGTCGTTGTTTGTAGTGTTCCCAGAGGGTACTGCATACAAACTTTGCCTAACACGTACACTCAAGCGGAACATGTTCCTAACATCTCAACATGTTCCAGGGGAACTCAATTCTCTGGCAGACACTCCAAGCAGACAACCACTGCCAGAAGAACACGAGTGGCAACTCGACAGATATCCTAGACAGAATATTCTCACTATGGGTTCCCCCTGCCCCCACAAGACTTGTTCGCCACAAAGAGAAGCACACAATGCCCAGACTTTGCGTCCAGGTTTCCCCAGCCACGGTCCAAGGGGAACGCCCTGTGGATGAACTGGTGGTAGGCAAGATTGTATGCAGTACCCTTTGGGTCCACTACAACAACCCTGACCACCTGGCAATAGGAACCCAATCTTTGGTATAAATCTGCACTACACAGGTTGGTAGCGTGATTGAGCAGCCAGGCTTTTCTCAAGAGGGGTCATTGTGAGATGTAGGGGAGTTACACAAAGATTCACAGTGACAAGTATTCAAATAAACACTTACACACAAGGTTTCTTGCATAAACAATTATTAATTTATCAGTCAGAGTAAACCTTCTTCAGAAGGGAGCAATATAACAGTAACACCTAAATATACTTCACAAAATACACTCTCTTAATATCTCTAAATCAGGGAGTACCCTTTTGGGATGGCCTACAGACACAACCTACACCCTCAGGTGACTTCAATAGCTAGGGTGCTGGGGACATTAATATATGTCTGTTGTATTTAGAATCGTTTAGGAGTAGTCAAATGAAAAAGGTTATTAGAACATACAAGAGGCAACAAATATTCTTAAGCAGGCAAATACTTTTGGATCCCCCAATAAGTCATTCAGTGGAACAGGCAAAGCCAAAGTTAATGGGCAAACGTCTATATGAGCTTAAGCACTTCTTTGCAGGTAAGTAAGAAAAGTCTTTGCACAATGTTTTACAAGTCTTTGAAGAAAAAGAAGAAACAATGTAGTGCCACACGCCGTTAGACTTGTGAGTAATAGAAGATGCAAGCAACTCTACAGCAAGAAGTAAGTTCTCTCAGACTTTAACAGTACCTTTGTATTGAAGAAAAAGTGCAGCAGATGATTTCTGTTCCTGAGCAGCTCTGCAGATCTCACTGTTCCCGGGCCTCAGTCGTGGGGACAAGAGGGAGGACATTTGGAGACTCCTGCACTGCAATGGGAAGGTCACCGCTCGCAACCAGCAATCTTCGAAGCTCCTCACGTCACCGCAAATCGTTCCTTCGTCCAGTGGTCTACTCTGCTTTCCAAGCTAAAAGCCTAGACTTTTATACAGTTCTCTCCCTTTCATTCCAGCCTAGCTTGCCACACACCCAGCAGGGTGGCTGTCCTTGTCGGACAGTCAGACAGCCAATCACTACATAGTGCATTTGGGTCTCCTAGGAGACTAAGCACAAGGAGTTTCGGGCACCTCCTTCACTTCCTGCCCACCCCAGACACCCTGGAGCCAGGGGCGGGCTTTGCTCGTGAATCCTGCCAAAGGCAAAGCGAATAAAGGAATCAAACCTGGTTTGGCGCGTAGAGTAAATCTCCAGAAGAATCTTTCCACAAAGAAATGGCAATAAAAGAAGCCTGGGGCCATTTTGACAAAAATGGCACCCATGGGTGTCTTACAGTGGCCGCGGTAAAATTACATAATGGTAGTAAAAACGTAAACCACTGCCACCAGCCGTTCATTGAGGAATGGGTAACATAAAAAATGTTATATGAGAAGCTAGACAAAGGGGATACTAGGTAACCCTCTCCAGCACCCTATTGTAAGATGGTGTGTGCTGGGTCTAGAAAGTTACAAATGTAAGTAAAGTCAATTTCACTTCACTGCTCTGGGAAATGGTAGTTTATCCCAGAGAAGGTATTTAAACCTAGGTTAATCTGAAATAATTCCCTGTGTCACTGCACTAAAGGTGCTGTGTGACACAATGTAAAAGATGATGCCTATGGAGTTTGTCAGAATCTCCAACCAAAAGAAACAGTCTATAAAAGCACATTAAAATACATGAGAGAGTCTGAAAAAGGGTCTCGCTCTCTTCAGGTCAAAAGAATCAAGTCCTCAAAATCCAGCAAAGTTGCTGGGGGTCTCTAAGGTGGAGGGAATTGGCACATTTCTAATAATTCTCCCTTACAACTAGTCATGGAAATTTGCTTAGGATTTTCCCCCAACACCACTTTTGAGCAGGATGGTGCACAGGATGCACCAGGAACATGTAACCCTGAACCTGGTTGCTCCTATGTGGGTGAGACAGCCTTGGTTTCCACATCTGCTCAAACTGGCGATGCGCGACCCAAACAAGCTCGCGTGCCCACCCATATTGACACAACACGAGGGGGCATCCTTCAACCCATGCCCACAATCAATGAACTTGGCAGCTTGGCTCCTCAAGTCATAGAGTTTGGCCACTTGAACCTTCCTCAAAGGTGTATTGATATCCTTAGAGGCACGAAAACCCAACACCAGGCACTGCGATTTTAATAAGTGGAAATTATTTGTGATATGGTACACATCACAATCACTAACTCCATTAGAATGTTCTCCAGCTAACATTCTACACCACATGCTTTACTTACTAGACTCTGGCCTAGTCTTTAATTCCTTAAAGGTACATCTGCCAGCCCTATCGGCTTGCACCACTTCACAAAACTAGGTGTCCTCGTGGAAAGTCCCTGTCATTAAAGGCATTCATGGAAGGGGTAAAGAGGCTATACCCCCCAATTGCCAGCCCTCCTCCCAGGTTGGGATCTCAATTTTGTGCTCTCCAACCTCATGGGGCCACCGTTTGAGCCTATGCACAAAACCAGCCTTAAGCTTCTTACCTATAAAACTGCATTCCTGGTAGCGATCGCCTCCATAAGACGGGTCATTGAGCTACAAGCTTTGTCTGTACAAGACCCCTTTTTTGTTATGCACAAGGACAAGGTTGTCCTCCGAACACATCTTAAGTTCTCACCCAAGTTAATTTCAAAGTTCCATGTAAACCAATCCATAGAACTTCCTACCTTCTTTCAAAAAACATCAAGCTCAGCAGAAAAAAGCCTCCATACACTTCATGTACGGAGGGCGGTCTTGTACTATTTGAACAGAACCCCTAAGGAAAACCGACCAACTCTTTGTTTCTATAGCGCCTGGTAGAGAAGGCGATCACATATCAAAGAACGCCATCTCCAGATGGATATTCAAGTGCACACAGCTATGCTATTCCCTATCCAAGAAAGTTCTACCTTTCACACCAAAAGCACACTGTACCAGACGTACAGGAGCTACATTACCTTTCATTGCAAACATCCCGCTGGACACCATCTGCAGGGCTGCTACATGGAGCTCCATCCATATGTTGACACAGCATTATTGCATTGAGACACATTCTAAAGCAGATTCACAGGTGGAACAAGCTGTCCTAAAACATCTCTTTGCCGCTCTACCTTCTAACTTCCCACCTCCTTCTCCAGAGACGGCTTGCTAATCTATGCAGAGCATGTGATCTAAGCAGACCCACAAGCTTCAGGTGGGATACATTCTCCAGCATCGGGTCTGGCATGGATTCACATGCTCATGAATAGTCCCCGTCAGGCTGGGAATGTTCGGTAAATAGAAAATCGGTTTCAGTTTCACTTCTGAACGGTCTTTCTCCTAACAACCAATCACTGGTCTCTGGGTCATACTGCCTGCAGCCAATGACTGCCCTCTACCTAAGCCCCTCCTCTGGCAGCCATCTTCAGATTTTTACCGCACATTCAAGTGTTGGGAGTCCTTGTGCTAAAGCTCTCGAGCTTTTACTGCGGTCTGCGATTTTTCTAAGAGTTCTGCTCTATATTTTCTGTCAATCGAGCCTCAAGCTCCACCGATCAACCTTCCATTAACAGGGACCTGTTTTCGGATTGTTCAGCGCCCCTCAAAGGCATATTTTCATCGAGTTTCTTTTTGGAGGATTCCAGAAGCTTCCTCCAGGCCTACGCTGCGAGTCATGGTGGAGGAGGAGGAGGACTTGGCGCCTCTCTTCAAGGTTTGCCCCGGCTGCAACCTACGCAGTGTCTTTTCAGACGATGGACATTCCCTGTGCCTCTACTGCCTGCATCTTCGGACCAGATGCATGTGGAGAGTGACTGTGTGGCTTGTCAGGAGATGGTGCTGCACACGCGGGCCGACTGACACAATCGCCTTAACGAGTGGCTACAGGCCAAGGCCCCTGCTCTGGGCGAGTCCAGGCAGCATGCCTCACCTGCCCAGAAGAAGAAAGCTGAGCGGTCGTCTAAGACTTTTGAGGGCGCCTCAGCCGCAGGGGCTCAAAATAAGGCTAAGCACCGCAAGTCCACTCCATCTGGGAGTGCTGTTGCGACGGGCTCCTCGACAGCTAGGCCAAGTTCAGTGTCTCCAGCACCTTCGACTACGAGCCAATGCTCAAGTTCTTCGAAGAAGAGGAAGTCTGACCATCCGGGTAAGCTTTTGGAGAAGGCCCAGACCATCCCGACAGGGGAGCGGGGGCCCGACCTTCCCCCCCTAAGGTGAAGGCTGCAGATGCGGCCAGGACCGCAAAGGCACAGGTGCACCAACCGAAGGCCCACACTTCCATCCAAGTGGTAGCGGCGTCCCTCGCGAATTCCACCGGGGCGGATTCGCAGAGCATGACACCGAAGGCGAGAGTATCCCTGCTTGCCAGGAGGGGGGAGTCCTTCCAGCCCATCGAAGACGCCAGAGAAAGTGATACCCTTCATTTCACCGAAACCGTCCCCCTTGGTCACAGAAAAGGGAGGGCACGGTAGTCCTCCGAGGAACAGATATTTCCTCAGAGGAAGAGCTCACCAGCCTACCAGTCCTCCAGGAGGGGAGATGTGTCTAGAGCAGGCCCTGACGAGGGCAACAACGAAGGTGAGGACGATGGTGACGAGGAGCAACAGGGCGGTGACGACAGAGCGGACCAGCCTAGGCCGCAAACACCCCAGCCCCCTTCGCCTCCACTCCAGCAGCCTTCTGGAGATATCTCGGCAGACATTCTGACAGCTCTGCATACCCTGTGCTTGGAAATCCGGACAAGGATGCCCCTTGTGCTTGCGGCCCCGCCCATGGCGCCGAGGCCATCAGAGGAACCACCATCCAAGAAGAAGAGAGTTCACCCCCTATGCCTTTTCACCCCTTGCCTCCCTCTCCCACACCGAGGGATGACACAGAACCGGACACGGTGACGACTGGCACTGGCACGTTTGACGGTGGCCTGGGGGGTGGGGGGGGATCTCCCGTCTCCGCTGGCCAGATCATCACCGCCCGACGAGATTGGCTGGTTCCACACCATGATCTCCAGGGCCTCAGAGCTGTCCCAGCTCGTCTCGGAGGAGAAGAAAGGTTTTCCTTTACCAGCGCCGGGAGGTGAAGAGGAAGATCGTACTGTCTATCCCATTATTGGATGATATTTGGGACGAGGGGTTGTCCCTCATGAACAATCCTTTGTCGGCTCTAGCGAAGAGGGAACGCTACGAGAAGAAATAGAGTGCCGGACTCTGCGCCCTAGTGCTTACGGTCCCAGCTGTCTCCAGACTCCATGGTTTCGGCGGTGGCCAAGAAGAGGTTTTCAGGCGCATCCTCGTCGGAGGCCGCCTCCCACCCCGGATCACGTCAGCGGCAACAACCATAAAGGCCACCAACGCCTTCGCCATCGTGGCGTGTTAACGACAGGGACCTTTGGTTCAAGATGGCCCCCCTCTTGGACTTCCTTCCCGACGACAAGAGGGCTGAAGCTTTATAGATTCTTCAGGAAGGCGAGGAGGCTTCGGACCACGCCACAGTGGCCACAGTCATTGCCGATACAGGATTTCGCCAAATGGGCAACAGCGTTTGTCTTCATCAGCGAGGCTGGCTGTTGGCCACCAATTTCCGCCAGGATGTTCAGTCGAGGCTGTTGGACATGCCCTTCGACGGGGACAATTTGTTTGGAAAGACTGTGGACGAGTCTCTCCAGGCCACCAAAGCGGACACTGAGATGGCTCGTGCCTTGGGCACGCTTCAGCAACGACAGCCGTCCTTTGGAACTTCTGGAACAAAATCCCAAAGTTCCTCTAAAGGATTCGGAGGAGGTACCTCGTCCAACCGCCAGCCCTCCCTCTCTTCGGCCCAGGAGACCTACAGGGGCCGCGCCAAGTCTGGAGGTGGACGTCGTCGCCAAGGCCCCCAAGGCAGTGCTTTGACGTCGGGCACGCCAGTGTGAGGCCGGCTGGCAAACTTCGTCAGCATGTGGAAGACCATCTCCACCGACCATTGGGTGCTGGATGCTCTCGCCCACGGACACACCCTAGAGTTCCAATGGAAGTGTCCACGGATACCACCAGTGGCCCGTCAGGAAAACCACGTCCCTCAGCTGCTGCTGGAGGTACGGGCGATGATCAGAAAAGGGCGATCAAGCTCGTCCCAAAGAGGCTCTGGAGTTTACTCTCGTTATTTCCTCATCAGAAAGACCACCGGCGGTTGGAGCTCATTCTGGACCTCTGCCGTCTGAACAAGTACATGAAGTCCCAAAAGTTTCGGATGGTGACTCTTCACCACGTGCTAAGACAGCTGGAAGAGGGGGATTTTCTATCGTCGCTGGACTTGGAAGATACATATTTTCACATCCCCATGCACAAGGGACACAGCAAGCAACTACGCTTCCTGGTTCAAGGACAACACTACCAGTTCAAGGCCCTTCCCTTGGCGTTGAAGTCGGCACCATGAGTGTTCACCAAGTGCCTGGCCCCGCTGGCAGCACAGCTGTACCCTTACCTGGACGTCTGGATCATCCAGGCGAACTCAAAAGACATTGCTGTCGACCATACTGCGAAGACAGTTTAACTCCTGACAGAACTGGGGTTCTCGATAAACTTACCAAAGTCCTGCTTGACTCCATCGCAGGTCACACTGTTTCTGGGAGCCCGGCTCAACAGTGTCTTGCCTGGCGTCTCTGTTGGAGGAGAGGAACGCAGTCATCCTGGGCAAGGTACAACAGCTGTTGGCCCTGAAGGTCGCAAAGGTGAGGACCATCAAGTCCCTACTCGGCATGATGTCGTCATGCATATACCTCGTTCGGCTGTGCAGGCTAAGGATCCGTCCGCTGCAGGAGTTCCTTGATGCCCGTTGGATACAAGTGTCAGGAAGCTTCGAGGACAAGATCCCGCTTGACGAGAGTTTCCGTCGAGTGATACAGTGGTGGGGAGGGCGCACACATCTGTCCGCAGGCGCGGATATCCAGACCCCACCTCATCAGGAGACGGTGACGACGGACGCCTCCCTGGAAGGATGGGGAGCGCACGCCGGAGGTCTTCATGCAAGGGACCTATGGCTACCGGAGGAGAAGACGTTGCACATCGACGTGTTGGAGCTGCGGGCAGTGTTTTGGGCCCTCAAGTCATTTCTTCCGTCCCTCAAGGGCAAGGTGGTACGGGTCTTCACGGACCACACCACCACAATGTTCTACATCAGGAAGCACGGGGGAACCAGATCCCTGGCGCTCTTCAAGGAGGCGCAGGACCTTTGGCACTGGGCCATAGCCCAGGGAATGTTCCTCATACCGTTTCATCTGGCAGGAGTGAAGAACACAGTCGCCGACTCTCATCAGGGAGCTGCGCTCTTGCCACGAGTGGGAACTTTAGCAGGACCAAGTGGATCAACTGTTCCGCAGATGGGGCAATCCCCAGATTGATCTGTTGGAGACTACGACGAACACCAAGTGCCGGAGGTTCGCAAGCAGGTTTCCCCAGCCAGGGTGCATTGGGGGGGTGCATTCTTCTTCCCTTGGGACGGCCTTTTTCTCTGCGCGTTCCCGCCATTGCATCTTCGATTAGTCAATCAACTCGGACAGTCCCGGTGCAGGATGATCCTCATCGCACCGGCGTGGCCAAAGCAGATATGGTACCCGGACCTTCTGGACATATCCGCGTCCCCTCCAGTCAAACTTCCGGCGGTTCGCAGATCTTCTCGCCAGGAAAGAAGGCGCAATTCTGCACCACGACCCACGATCGCTCAACCTGAAGGCCTGGCTCCTGCAGCGCTAGAGTTTGGGGGTTACGATCTCCCAGCGAATTGTAAGGAGGTGCTTGCCAAGGCCAGAGCTTAGTCTACTCTCAAATGCTATGGGCACAAATGGTAGAGGTTCGCTGTTTGGTGCCGTACTCAGAAGATCGACCCTCTGAGTCACTGCTCCGAAAGTGCTTCCGTATTCATTGGCCTTTGACCCCATTGGAGCTGTGATTGCCATCCTCTGACCTGGCTCCAAAGCAGGGGTCCTCGGGTGGCTCCTCTCGCCCACCGTCGGCGACCAAGATTACTTTGTTGAGGACCTCTTCATCGTCCAAGGTGTTTGTTTCATCTTTGACCACGTCGACTATCACATTTCTGTCAATGAGAGCACCGGCATCAATTTCGTCTGTAACAATCACTTGTTTGTCAAAAGGGGGTCTGGCGCAAAGGCTGTGATCTCTACAGTCATGACAACCCCACGGGTGGCCTTAACACTGCGGCATACGGCTTCTTGCCGTGCTGCCAACGACAGCTGTTGCCCCTGTAAAAGTACCCATCGCCTCCTCACTCCCGAAGCTCCCCTCCACCCCCCAGGCATGGGCTGGGGTGGGTGGAGCATCCCAGGCAATGCCAAGCGATTCCCTGGCAGAGCCAGTGCACATCTACACAAGCTCAGACGACAACAACTTACCCAAGGACTAATACTCAGACCACAAAAGGCCTGTTATACCGTGTCCATGGATTGGTCTCGCTGGGGCGAACCTGAATTGCCATCTAGCCCAAGGATGTGCTTCAGCCCAGACGTGCTGCCAGCTGCTCCTCTCAAGCCTCAGCCACCGCCCAGGGACATGTAGGAAATCCTTGTGTGCCTGCACACACTTGTATCAGAGATGCAACAGAGGCTGCCTGCTACTCATCTGCTTGTTCCGACAGAGTCCGACAAGGCTTCACTCATATTTCTCGCTTGAAAGACTGCCTTCCTAATCGCCATCGCATTGGCGTGAACGGTAGGTGAGATCCAGGCATTCTCCTGCAAGTCACCATGACGTACCACAAGTCAAAGGTGGTTCTGTGCAGTAGCCCATCTTTTGTGCTCAAGGTGCCTTCAGAATTCCATCTCAATTAGCCACTGATGTTGGCTGTTTTCTTCGGATCTCCGGTTTCTCCTGCAGAACGTTTTTTCCATTTCTTAAATGTTGTGCGTGCTTTAAAGTACTACATTGCTCGCACCAAATCATTGCAAAAGACTTCTCTTTGTGGCATTTGGTTCCTCTACTATTGGCAAGGCACTCGACAAGTCTTCTGTTGCTAGGTGGATTTCTTCCTGCATTTCTTTGTCATCTGCAAGCTGACGGTCCTTTTTCTGGCAGACCCACGGCTCATTTGAGTGGTGGCCGCCACTACAGCATTCCTCTCTGGAGTTCCTCTGCTGGACATCTGAAGGGCAGCGACCTAGATGTCGGTGCACGCTTTAACTAGATTCTACTGTGTCGACAGGGATTCGGTGGTAGAATGCAGATTCGGGCAGGCAGTTCTACGTAACCTACGTAACCTCTTTGGGAAAGGTGATTTTCTCCTGTCGTAAGGGTTGGTTAGAAGGAGCTTGCCTCCGCCCGTTATGGTTACATGGTACTGCTTTGTAATCTATTAACAGCATGTACATCTGTGAAAGAGCCATTGCTGGAAAAATAATAAGTTACTTCCCTGTAACTCATGTTCTCCAGTATTGGTATCTTTCATAGATTCACATGCGACCCTCCTGCCTACAACGCTTGGCTCTTCTTGGCTTATGCTGCCACTTATGTGCGCTATGCCAAAATCTGAAGATGGCCCTCAGGGGTGGAGCTAAGGGAACTGTTTCTATTGGCTGTGAGCAGTCTGACCCAAAATGACTATACTAGAGCGCTAAAGTGATTGAGGTTTTCAGTTTATATATAAACTGCTCTGTTACAGAGGATTCCCAGACTGACTACGGGGAATATTCACACCATGCAAGTCTATGAAAGATACCAATGCTGGCGAACATGAGTTGCTGCAAAGTAACTTATTCCTTATTGGCCTGGGTGAGTTGGCCTGCCAGGGCTGGCATTTTTTAAGTGACGCCTGGTCAG
The DNA here is from genome assembly GCF_040938575.1 of Ambystoma mexicanum. Classification (NCBI taxonomy): domain Eukaryota; kingdom Metazoa; phylum Chordata; class Amphibia; order Caudata; family Ambystomatidae; genus Ambystoma; species Ambystoma mexicanum. The sequence continues at coordinate 303,894,320 of NC_090926.1, forward strand.
TATATGGTGCAGGTTAGTTGGGTGAGGACTGTAGGCAGGGGACAGCATCTGAGAGACCAGAGGATGCAAGAGCAAAAGGAGTGCAGAGTCTACTGGAGAGGGGGAGGTGGGCTTGCAGAGTGTTTGTAATGGGGCAAGGAGTTTGTTAAATAGTGAAGGAGTAAGTGGTAGTGGTGGTAGAGGGTAGTATTTGGGAGCTGTTAGGCAAGATTGTATTCAGTACCCTGTGGGAGACTGCACCAGCCTTGTCCTCTTGGCAATAGTTAACCTAGCCTTTGATACAAGCATGTACTACACAAGTTGGTAGAGTGACTGATAGAAATTCACAGTGACAGGTATTCAAATAAACACTTACTAATAATGTTACTTGATTAAAACAATTATTTATTAATTTAACAGTGAGTTGAATAAGCCTTCTTTAGAAGGGAGCAAATATAACACAAAAATATACTTCAAAATACACACCTGTTTCTTTAAATCAGTAGATACCCATTTGGGATGGCACACTGATACTTCCTACACACTGAGGTGACTTAAATAACCAGGGCACTGTGGACATTGATATATCACTGGCACATTTAGAGCAATACTGAGGTTAGTGCAAAAAGGAAAAGATGAGGGAATAAAACAATGGTTAGCAAATATTCTTAAGCAGGTAAGTACTTTTGAACCCCAATCCCCCCAATGCAAAGTATATTAACCCTTTTCCAGCTACACAAGTTATAAAATGTGAGAGTCAGAGGTTAGAAGAGCCTTCCAGGGAGCCATGACAGCCAATGTTAATTGAGCAAAAGTCTAGGTGAGCTGAAGCACTTCTTGTAGTTAAGTAAAAAGTCTTGCACAATGTTTTAGAAATATTTGTGGAAAATGAAATCACTGTTGGGCCACAAGCTGGGAGGCTTGTGAGCAGGAAAGCTGCAAGCAACTCTGCAAGAGCAACCAAGACAAGTCTCAACTGAGAATTAGCAGGGCTACACGACAAGAGGTAAGTACACCTTCTCCAGCATGGGGTCTGGCATGGATTCACATGCTCATGAATATTCCCCGTCGTCAGGCTGGGAATCCTCGGTAAAGAAAAAACCAGTATCAGTTTCGTTTCTGATCTGTCTTTCGTAGTAACAACCAATCACTGGTCTCTGCGTCATACTGACCACAGCCAATGACTGCCCTCTACCTAAGCACCGCCTCTGGCAGCCATCTTCAGATTTTTACCGCACGTTCATGTGTTGGGATCCTCGTGCTATTGCTCTCGAGCGTTAGTGCTATTTTTTCACGTTTTTTCTCAAAAACTTCGTTTTTTCGGTCAAAAGAGCCTCAAGCTCCACCGACTCTCCATCCGATCAACGGGGGCCCGTGTCGGATTCGTCTGCGCCCCTCAAGGGTGAAGATTTCGTCGAGCTACGCTTTTGGAGGACTCCAGAAGTTTCTCAGGCGAGGACATGGCCCAGGAGAAGGGAAGCTCGCCGCCCGGAAAGCTGTTCAGGATCTGCCCTGGATGCCAGCTGCAGAACGTCTTTAAGGAGGACGAACACTCCTTTTGTCTCTACTGCTTACATGAGGACAAGTCGCACGTGGCGAAGGACTGTGCGTTTTGCGGCAATATGTCGGAGCGGACCATGAAGGACCGCCATCAACGTCTCGCCAACTGGCTGGAAGGGAAGAGCCCGTCAGGCGAGAAGAAGAGGAAAAAATCCGAGCGGTCTTCTAAGACCTTTGAGGACGCCCCGGCGACGGGGGTCCAACACAAGGCCAAGCACCGCGAGTCCGCTGGCACCGGGAGCGCCGAACGGTCGGGCTCTACGGGCGCCAGGCAGGGCGCATCCTCCCCGGCACCTTCAGCCACGAGCCAACCCTCTGGGTCGGGTAAGAGGAAGGGCGAGCACCCGGCGAAGCTCCTGGAGAGGCCCCGGTCGAGCTAGAAGGCCCCATCGGAGGGGGAGCGAGGCAGTGTCCCCCCCCCCTCAAGGATAAGGCGGTGAGCGCACCTAAGGTGGTGAAGGCCTTAATCCATCCGGCCAAGCCCTCTATCGATACTGTTGCGGCGGCCCTGGCTCAGCCTGTGGAGGCTACACCAGTGGTGGCGACCTCGGGGCTCAGTCTCCCTGCCACCTCGGAGGGAGTCCTCTTTTGTGCCCATCGATAGGACCCCCGTGAAATCCCCGGTGGGGAAGAAAAAGGGGGGGCAGGGCGTCGTCGTAGATTCGGCTTCAACCTCGGAGGAAGAGCTGATCGAGGTCTTAAGCCACGGCCTTGGCGTGGAAGAAGACCGGCCCGTCGAGATGGATCCCGACGCAGGTGACGACGGGGCCCCTGATCGCCCGTCGGATTCCCCTCTGCCAGCGCCGCAAGACAACTCGGCGGCCATTTTGTTGGCTATACAGTCCTTATGCTCAGAGATAAGGACAAGACTACCGTTGCCGACGGAGGAACCTCTCCCGTCGGGGGATCCCGAACCGGGACCTTCTGGTGTTCCCCCACCCAAGAAAAGGAGGATTCACCCTCCACCTCCTTTTCAGCCGTCGCGCCCCGTCCAGCCCTCCTCCCCGTCCACCCGAGGGGATGATACGGGGACTGACACGGCAGCGACGGGTACGGACGACGAGGTATACGACGAGGATCTACCGTCGTCACCTCCCACCAGGGCTTCTCCGCCCGACGAGATTGGATCGTTCCACTCCATGATCGCCAGGGCATCCGAGCTTTTCCAACTCTGCCCTGAGGAGAAGAAAAAGGAAGGATTCCTTTATCAACGGCGCGAGGCCAAGAGGAAGACGGTCCTCGCGGTGCCTCTACTGGACGACATTTGGGATGAGGGCCTCGCCCTCCCCAAGAACCCTTCCACGACGCCAGCTAGAAGAGACCGGTACGAGAAGAAGTACCGGGTCCCGGACGCGGCCCCCCTGTGCCTCCGGGCGCAGCCTACCCCGGACTCCGTCGTCTCCGCGGCGGCCAGGAAGAAAGCGGGGGGGGTGCGGCCTCCACATCGACTTCCCCACCGGACGGCGAGGGAAAGAAATTGGACGCTATGGGACGCAGGGTCATCTCGTCTGCAGCGACGACGATTAAAGCGGCCAACGCCTTGGCTATCGTGGCCCGCTACGACGGAGCTATGGTACAAACTGGCTCCCCTGCTGGACTTCCTACCGGAGGACAAGAGGGCGGATGCCCTGGAGATCCTACAGGAAGGTGAGGTGGCGTCGGACCACGCCATCACTATTGCGACGGACATCGCCGACACTGGGTTTTGCCAGTTGGGCAACGGCGTGTGCCTTAGGCGGCGTGGATGGCTCAAGGCTACGGACTTCCGTCAAGACGTACAGACCAGAGTCCTGGACATGCCGTTCGATGGGAACAACCTGTTTGGGAAAACAGTGGACGATTCCCTTCAGGCCATTAAAGCGGACACTGATACGGCCCGGGCCCTTGGGGTTCTGCAGCAACGACGGACGCCCTTTCGGAGCAGCGGAGGCAAGGGTGCCTCCAAAGGTTCCGGCGGCGGTTTCTCCGCCTACCGTCAAGCGTCCCGCTCGTCGTCTCAGGAGGCCTACAGAGGACGAGGCAAGTCTGGCGGACCCCGCCGTCGTCGCCAAGGAGGTCAAGGCGGCAAAGCCTCGTCGAAACAGGATTGAACCGGCCGTGGGGTCGGGCCCCCACCGAAGCACCCCGGTGGGAGGCCGGCTGGCGAGCTTCGTCAGCGTGTGGGAGTCCATCTCCACCGACCGTTGGGTGCTGGACGCCTTAGCCCGGGGCCACGCGCTCGAGTTTCAAAGAAGGTGCCCGCGCGTCCCCCCCCCGTGGCCAGGAAAGAGCTTCACGTCCCTCAGCTTCTCCTGGAGGTAAAGGCGATGCTCAGGAAGGGCGCCATCGAACTCGTCCCAAAGAGGCTTCGGGGCTCCGGAGTTTACTCGAGATACTTCCTCGTGAAGAAGAAGACGGGAGGATGGCGCCCCATCCTAGACCTGCGACGTCTGAACAAGTTCATCAAGGCGCAGAAGTTTCGGATGGTCACCCTCCAGCACGTCCTGGGTCAGCTGGAGGAAGGAGACTTCCTGTCGTCGTTGGATTTGGAGGATGCCTACTTCCATATTCCCATCCTAAAGGGGCACCGAAAATTCCTCAGGTTTGTGGTCCAAGGGCGTCACTACCAGTTCAAAGCCCTCCCCTTCGGACTTCGGTCGGCACCCAGGGTATTCACCAAGTGCCTTGCACCGGTGGCGGCGCAGCTGCGCCGCGAGGGGATCCACGTTTACCCCTACCTGGACGACTGGCTCATCCGAGCCAAGACGAGGGAGCTCGCCGTGGAGCACATGGCAAGGACCGTCCAACTTCTCACGGACCTTGGATTCTCCGTGAACTACGCCAAGTCCCACCTGGTACCCGCGCAAAACGCACTTTCTGGGAGCGAAGCTCGACACAGTGTCCCTTCTGGCCTCCCCGTCGGAGGAAAGGACCAGGTCCATCCTGGGCAAGGTACAGCGGATGTTGGTTTCCGACGCGGCCAAGGTGAGGTCCATCAAGTCCCTCCTCGGAATGATGTCTTCTTGCATCTACCTCATTCCCATGTGCAGGCTCCGGATGCGCCCGTTGCAGGAGTTCCTTCACGCGCGCTGGATCCAAACGACGGGCGGCTTCGAGGAGAGGATCACACTCGACGAGAGTTTCTGCCGAGCGGTCCGGTGGTGGGGCACCCGCGCGCATCTGACGGCGGGCATGGACTTCCAGACCCCAGACCACCAGGAGACAGTGACCACGGATGCCTCCGTGGAAGGGTGGGGAGCGCACACCGAAAATCTGCACGCGAGAGGCCTTTGGCTCCCGACGGAGAAATCCCTCCATATCAACGTCCTGGAGCTCCGTGCAGTGTTCTGGGCCCTCAGGTCCTTCCTTCCGTCCCTCAAGGGCAAGGTGGTGAGGATCTTCACCGACAACACCACCACCATGTTTTACATCAGGAAACAGGGCGGAACCAGGTCCCCAGCACTGTCCAAGGAGGCGCAGGACCTGTGGCATTGGGCCGTCGCCCAAAGGATGTTTCTGGTGCCGTTTCATCTGGCAGGGATAAAAAACACCATCGCCGACTCACTCAGCAGGGAGCTGCGCTCGTGCCACGAGTGGGAACTACGGCAGGATCTAGTGGATCGCCTCTTCCGACGGTGGGGCACACCCCAGATCGACCTGTTCGCGACGGCGACAAACTCCAAGTGCCGGAGGTTCGCCAGCAGGTTTCCCCAGGCGAGGAGCATGGGCAATGCTTTCTCGTTCCCCTGGGAGGGCCTGTTCCTCTACGCGTTCCCTCCTTTGCCACTGCTAATCCGGCTCGTCAACCAGCTCAAGAGGTCACGGTGCAGGATGACCCTCGTCGCACCTGCGTGGCCGAGGCAGATATGGTTCCCGGACCTTCTGGACTTGTCAGCGTCCCCGCCAATCAAGCTGCCGGTGGACGCGGATCTACTCTCCAGGGAAGGAGGCGCCATCCTCCACCACGACCCGAAATCGCTGAACTTGCAGGCCTGGCTCCTGCAGCGCTAGAGTTTGGATGATACGACATACCGGCCGACTGCAGAGAGGTTCTTGCAAAGGCCAGGGCGTCCTCGACTCTTAAATGCTACGGACACAAATGGAAGAGGTTCTCTGTCTGGTGCCACGCACAGAAGATTAACCCTCTACGGATTACGGCTCCCCAGGTACTGCCGTACCTGCTGACGCTGGCCAAAGCTGGACTGGCACACGCGTCCAAGATTCATCTTGCTGCGATCTCCCGATACACCAGAACCACGGGCCGGACGTCCTTGTGGTCTCATCGTCTGGTGAAAGAGTTCATGAAGGGGCTGTTCAGATCGTTCCCGCCGGTGAAGGCTCCGGCCCCGGCGTGGGAGCTCAACGTGGTGCTGACCAAGCTCATGGGACCTCCGTTCGAGCCTCTGCACTCGGCCCCGTTGAAGTTTCTGTCGTGGAAAACAGCGTTTCTTGTGGCCATCACCTCCGCACGACGGGTGGGTGAGATCCAGGCCCTTTCCTGCAAGGCCCCGTACTTGACTTTTCACCACACGAGGGTAGTGCTCAGGACGCACCCCTCCTTCATGCCCAAGGTACCGTCGGACTTCCATCTCAACGAACCCTTGGTGTTGCCTGTGTTCTTCCCGTCGCCTTCGTCGCCGGCTGAGAGGACTTTGCACTCGCTGGATGTGGCTAGAGCGCTGAAGTTCTACGTGGACCGCACGAAGTGTTTTCGGAAGACGTCACAACTCTTTGTGAACTTTGGACCTGTCAATTAGGGGAAGGCTCTCTCGAAGGCTTCCATTTCCAGATGGCTCTCCGGCTGTATCATGTACTGTCATCGGTTGGCAAACCGACCGCTGCCTGGCCGTCCGAGAGCCCATTCCACCAGAGCGATCGCAGCTACCACGGCGTTCCTTTCTGGTGTGCCCCTGCTGGACATATGCAGGGCTGCTACGTGGAGGTCGACGCACACCTTCACGAAATTCTACTGCGTCGATCGGGATTCCAGGGAGGAGTCCAGGGTCGGCCAAGCAGTGCTGCGCAACCTGTTCGCCTGAGGTGAGCCTGGTGAGGAGGTAAGATGCTTAATGTTGAGTTTGATGTAATGCTTAATGTTGAGCCTTGCCACCTCCCGTGGTTGTGCATGTGTGTACTGCTATGTATTCTTTATTCATGAGCATGTGAATCCATGCCAGACCCCATGCTGGAGAAGGAACAAGTTACTTACCTGTAACTGTTGTTCTCCAGCATGGGTCTGGCATGGATTCACATGCGAACCCTCCCGCCTACCCCTCTGCGGCGCTTCACTTGGTCATACTGCCACTTCACGTGCTTCCAAATCTGAAGATGGCTGCCAGAGGCGGTGCTTAGGTAGAGGGCAGTCATTGGCTGTGGTCAGTATGACGCAGAGACCAGTGATTGGTTGTTACTACGAAAGACAGATCAGAAACAAAACTGATACTGGTTTTTTCTTTACCGAGGATTCCCAGCCTGACGACGGGGAATATTCATGAGCATGTGAATCCATGCCAGACCCATGCTGGAGAACAACAGTTACAGGTACGTAACTTGTTCCTTAGTTTACAGTACCTTAGGTCTGAAGAAATTGGTTCCAGCTGGCTTCTGTTCCAGTTGTAGTATGGCATATTCTGTTGTTCCTGGGCCTGAGTCGTGGGGACAAGAGGGAGGATGTCTGGGGACTCCTGAACTACGGTTTGAATGTCGACGGCAGCAATGGGCAAACTTCAGATCAGCAGCACTTCGCGGTTTCAGCTTCTCGCAAATAGCACCAGTGCGGTTCTTGGGTTCCTTATGGGCTTTCCTCGCATCTGGGGTCCAGCACTCTGTTGAGGTGGCTCAGACTCAGTCAAACCTGCTTCATGGGAGTCCGGAGGATCTTCCTGGAGCTCGGTTCCGACTACAAACTGACACTCGATTCTGGTGTTCCTCTTGTTAGGCAAAGTTTTAATGCAGTACCCTCTGGGAACACTACAAGCAACTATGACTAAAGGTATAGGCAACGCAACCTTTGGTATAAGCTTGTACTGCACAGTTTCAGTAACTTGTTGAGCAGCCAGGCTTATTTTGTAAGGGGAAATGTGAGCTGTAGTGTAGTTACACAAAGATTCGCAGTTACAGGTATTCAAATAAATTCTTACACTCAAGGTTTCTTGCATTAATAATGTATTTATCAGTCAGTTATAAAGCCTTCTTCAGAAGGGAGCAATAGAATAGTAACACACAAATATACTTCAATACTGTACACTCTGAGTTTCTGGATCACACCAGGCCCTTTTGGGATGGCCCACAGACACAACCTACACCCACAGGTGACTTCAGTAACGAGGGTGCTGGGGACATTAATATCTTACTGTTGGCATTCAGAACACTCTTACAAAAAAAAAGTTGGTGAAAGTCAAAGGTTATTAGAACACAAGAAATTACAAATATTCATAAGCACGGCAAATACTTTCAGATAGAACTTAGAAGAGGCATTCTATTCAAATAGGCTAAGCCAAAGTCAATGGGCAAAAGTCTTTGTATAGGATGCAGCACTTCAGGTAAGCAAATGGAAAAGTCTTTGCACAAGTTCTTAGGAGTCTTTGATAAAAAAGAAGAATCAAATGTAGGGCCACAAGTTGATTAGACTTGTGAGTTGCAGAGGTTACAAGCACTTCCACAGTAAGAGATCGGTTCTCTTAGACTTGTTTTACAGTACCTCGGTAAAGAAGAAATAGATGCATCTGAAGACTCATATTCCTGTGCAGCTCTGTAGAGGTCACTGGTCCTTGGCCTCAGTTGTGGGGACAAGATGGAGGACGTTGGGGGCCTCCTCCACTGCACTGTCAAAACTGTAAACCGGCAAACTTAAGTGGCTGTTTCGTGTTCCACCTCCTTATGGTATAGCAATAGGCACGACTCCTGGCTGTCAAGGTGGACTTTCCTCACATCTGAGGTCCTGCACTAGATTTAGGGGGCGGGTCTGCTTCATGGGAGTCCGGAGGATCTTCCACAAGCTTTAGGCCAGCTTACAAGCAAAGCACACAATCTGGTGTCGTCCTCCCTGGCTCTACGGTTTCCTCCACCAACTCTGAGGAAATTCAACCAGCTCCGATATGGGTGTCCAGGTGGCTTACTTGGTAGTTGATTGGTCCCACCAACTCAAAGGGAGAAGTCGTACTTGCAGGGCTTCTCCGTCGATGCGAACTTGGCAAGTAGTCACTGCAGCAGGGCTTCACCGGGCAAACCAACGGTCCAGGAGTTGCAGCAGGTGTCCTCTTCAAGCTCTTCTTTGGTTCCTTCGTCCAGTGGTCGACTCTGCCTTCCAAGCCAAAGACTCGCCTTTTATTCAGTTCCCTCCCATTCATTCCATCCTAGCTGTCGCTCACCCAGCAGGGTGGCTGTCCTTGCCGGACAGTCAGCCAGCCAGTCACCACAGAGTGCATTTGGGTCTCCTAGGAGACTAAGCACAGGGCATTTCAGGCACCTCCCTCCCTTCCTGCCCACCCCAGACACTCTGAAGCCAGAGGTGGGTTTCTCTCCTGAAGCCTGCCAAAGGTGAGTGAACAAATAGACCAAACCTGGTAGATAGAGAAACTCTCTAGAAGGACCTTTCCACAAAGACGTGGCGAAAAAAGACCGGGCACCACTTTAGCAAAGATGGCTGGATACCATTTTGAAAAAGATGCTCCCGCGGTTAACGTTCCCAGGTCCACGAACGGTCGCGGTAAATGTAAACCTAGGTAGTTCATAAACGAAAACACTGCCACCAGCCAGTCAATTGAGGAAAGTGTAACACAAAAGGTGTTACATGAGCATTTAGACACAGGAGTTACTAAGTAACCCCTCCAGCACTCATTTGTAAGATAGGGTGTGCTGGGTCTAGCAAGTACAATGCGAAGCAGAGCCAATTTCACTTTACTGCACTGGGAAACAGTAGTTGATCCCAGAGAAGGTATTTAAGCCTTGGGAAATCTGGAAGACTTCCCTGTGGTACTGCACTGAAGGTGCTTTGTGACACAATTGTAAAAGATGATGCCTATGGAGTTGGTTAGACTCCATAACCACAAAGAAACAGTGTATAAAATCACATTAAAATACATGAGTGGGTAAAAAGGGTCACACTCTCTCCAGGTAAAAAAATCAAGTCCTCAAAATCTATCAAATTGCTGGGGGTCTCTAAGGTGGAGGGAATTAACATATTTGAGAATTCTCCCTAACACCTCTCCGTGGCAATCAGTTCCTGCAATGGAAGTACAGCCAGCTCTGAGAGGATGTCCAGATGAGTTTGTCTTGGGGTCGATTGGTCCCACCAACCCAAGGGCAGAGGTTGTCCTTTGCAGGGCTTCTCTAGTCGAGGCGAATTCGGTGCTTTGGCACTGCAGCAGGGCTTCACCGGGCAAACCCACGGCCTAGGAGTTGCGGCAAGCGTCTCTTCCAAGTTCTTCTTGGATTTCTTCGTCCAGTGGTCGACTCTGCCTTCTAAGCAAAGACCTCGCCTTTTATGCAGGTTTCTCCCATTCATTCGCAGCCTAGCTGTCCCCCACACAGCAGGGTGGCTGTCCTCCATGGACAGCCAGCCGGCCAATCACCTTTGGGTGCATTCCTGTAACCAAGGAGAATAAGCACAGGGAGTTTCGGGCACCTCCTTCACTTCCTGCCCTGCCAGACACGCTAGAGCCAGAGGCGGGCTTCAGCGATGTACCCCGCCAAAGACGAAACTAACAAAGTGACCAAACCTGGTTTGGCACGCAGAGTAAATCTCAAGAAGGACCATTCCTACAAGAAATGGCAAAAAAGAAGACAGGGGCCGTTTTGACAAAATGGGCACCCATGGGTGCTTTACTGCAGCTGCAATTGCAGCCTGCGTTAGAAACACACAATGGTAGAAAAAAGTAAACCACTACCACCAGCCATGAATTGTAGAAAGGGTAATATAAAAATGTTACATGAGAAACTAGACAAAGGGGATACTAAGTAACCCCTCCAGCACCCTATTGTAAGATAGTTTGTGCTGGGTCTAGAAAGTTACAACTGTAAGTAAAGTCAATTTCACTTTACTGCTTTTGCAAACTGTAGTTTATCCAAGAGAAGGTATGTTAAACCTGGGAGAAATCTGGAAGACTTCCCTGTGCCACTGCACTGAAGGTGCTGTGTGACACAATGTAAAAAGATGATGCCTATGGAGTTTGTCAGACTCCAAAAACCAAAAGCAATGTGTTTAAATAAAAATAAATAAATGAGAGTGGGGAAAAAGGTCTCGCTCTCTTCAGGATAAGTCCTAATGTCCAACAAAAGAGCTGGGGGTCTCTAAGGTAGAAGGGAATTAGCACATTTTTGAGAATTGTCCCCAACATGAGCTGAGGTAGTGGTACATGCGGAAGGCGTAGAGTAGATGGTAGTAGGAAGTGGTCATTGGTAGCAGTGGATGGTAGTGAGTGTTGGAGGCCAATACCGATAGTCGAGGAATTGATAGTGGGAGACGTAACAGGAGGAGAAGTGGTAATGATAGTGTTAGGACCGTTTTTCTGAAGTCCAACTAAGGTCTTAGTAAAACCATTCAACTGAGCCCGTACAACACTCCACTCTTAGTATAGGGCTGTAGCACAGACAGAGCAGCCAGCTCATTTTGGGCGGGAGGGCTGTAGGATCTGTACAAATAAATTATAATACAAATAGTCCAAAGAAACACTGAAACACTATGTATTGTAAAACATAAATGGTTTATTTAAATACAAGTAGGCCCACATAAATCTTGGGGGTGATGGGTACTATCACAGATCATATAAACCCATTATAAAAAAACACTATGCTTGAAGGTACACAGACCAAAGCATTTAACCCAATTTGGAACACCGAACAGTAGTTCTAGGGAAGTCAAAACCAACAGGTAATTTTAGATTACTTTCAGTAATAACAGTGTAGTAGACCCTATCAATTGTAATGTGAGGCTCAGCAAGAATTCACATAGTAATATCAACTGAACAATATACTGTTCAGAATAGTGGAACACTTATTCTAGAAACAGTAAAAGACCTAGAATTCTGATTCAGGATAAGTTATTCTAGGAGAGCTGGACTTTGGGGTGTAATATTCAATTACTTTTGCTTTTCAGTTCACAGACTAGGGGAAGCAATAACTCTAATTTATTTTAGGATAACACCGTTCTGCTTAAGGTAAATAAAACCTATATACTATTGTCAGGAGTTACCAGCAACCTATACATAGGTATGACCTAGGCAGACCTATTCTGGACTGGCTAACAGCAAGTCAGGGGAAGCAAGACCCAATTGGGGGCACTCATACAATTATCCTAACCGGAATAATCAAATGAAACCAACAATTACTTTTGGGAAGAGGGGAACCCAATTCATAGGTGAGTAAGTTAACCCTGTACCTGCTTTCTGTTAGAATGGCGAAACAGTGTCTAAGGAAAGTAAGACTTTGAGAATACTTATTTAAGAAGTCACACATCTTATTCAGGGTAAGTAAATCCTATATTTATTTTTTAGAATGGCGAAACATATCTAAGGTAAGTAATAACTTTTTGTAACTATTCACTCAGAGTTTAAATTTACCACCGAACTCATTCACAAGTAAACATTTCAACACTTGTTTTACTTTTCAAGGGAAACTCCTTAAAGTATCCTGCCCTTCCCAATTCTAGTGGACGAGTTATCTGAAGCAGAAGAGGGACCCTTGTGGTTTAGGAGCCAGCTGTAGGCAGGGTGAGATAGGGCTCAGTTGCAGGCAAAGTTCAGAGTTTCAGAGGAAGACTGTTCAAACAAGTAGGTATTCTACTTTAGAGTTTAAGGGGCCTGGGTGCACTGGACAAGAGGACTCCTGATCACAGAAAACACCCCAAAACTGCACAGGAATCGCAAGAGACTGAAGGTAAGTAAATACCTAAGTCGGCACAGTAACTACGCACAGAAGATGATTTTACACCAGGAGGACTTCAGGATCTGCAGCCAAAAACCTGGTAGTGGAATTTCTTTATCAAGAAGACAGAAAACTGGACACTGGAAGGACCTTTGCAGCAAGGATCACCGGGGGGAAGGATCTAGGCAAGATTATCCTTGTGGCTGGATGTGGCATTGTGGATTTGGCACCTTTTCAGGAGCAGAACAAGACAGACTATCGCTCGTCGTTTGTAAGGTCCAGCACACTGGTGAGGGGACTTTTTGGAATCGTGCCTCTGGAGATCGAGCAGGATGCCCACGAAGTTTCAGCGAGATTCTGTATTCGGAAGACTGCATCGCACAATGGCTCGAGGTCCCAGGGTACTGGGGTATTGCAGCCCAACAAGGTCACAGCATGACGTGGGATAGCTCAAAATGCAGATCGTCTTGAGTCTAGTGGATCTCACCAGGCTCTGGGTTGGGGTCAGAGTACCCGGGTCGATTGGAAGCAATGGCTTTAGCAGGCTCTCCGGTTGCTGGATATAATCTCTGCTGCAGTTTCTTCATCTTTCCCTTTGGCTTTGTTAGACTGCCTCTTCTTCCAGTATCAGACTTTTATGCAGAAACCCAGCCAATAAAACAGCCTTGCAACATTCAAACTTGGAGGGGGGTCGGGGGGGGTAATCCTTTCAGGACAGCCAGCCTCCCAGTTTGTACTGGATTCTCACAGTCAGGCTGGAAGACAAATGACTGCAGAGTTTTGGACTCCTCCCTTGCTTCCGCCAAAGATAAAAATCACACAAAGCAATTTCACGCCCTGGAGGTCCGGGGAAGGAGCAAGAAAGGACAAGTCCCTTTACTGGGGTTCTGGAAACAACCCGTGGTAAAGGTGCACTCAATCAGTAACAAGGTTCACTTCCACCAGCCATTTAAGGTAAGTTTGTTTTGGTAACATAAAAGTTGCATTTAAAATGAGAAAGGGGATACTCAGTATCTCCCCAGCACTCCATATAAGGTGAGGTGGAGGGGGGGCTGCTGGTCTCACCTAATAACATGTAAAAGGGATCCAAAGATCCTTTCTACTCTTGGGAACTGTAGTTTTCACAAGGTTAGCCAGAGAAAGTTAAAGGGGGAGCCCTTAGGGCAACCCAGCAAAAATAGGCAATTATAGCCAAAAAGTTATCAAAGAGGATATCAACGCTATGGAGAGTCGTAAAGATAACACCCATAAACAGAGTAAAAGGTTCTGAAAGTGTAGAAAAAGGTTTCCTCTCAGAGGTATAAGGAAAAATAATCCACCAGTAAAAGCAAAAGGTTCTGGGGTTGACACAGGTCAGGAAGATTTATCAATTCTATTAAAATCTTACCTAACCAATAGTTGAAGTAGAATGTGTAGTAGTAGTAGTAGTAGTAGTAGTAGTAAGGAGGGGGGGGTGCAAATGGTAGTAGTGGTAGTTGGGACAGGAATAGTTGGAAGTAAAGGAGTTAGGCGAGTGATCAAATTTAAGGGTGAAGGTTACAAAGGCGGAGTGTTGGAGTGGAGGGACAGGCATGTGGCAGGAGAACATCATCTTAGGACACAGCGTAGGTGTGTGTGTGTGTGTGTGTGTGTGTGTGTGTGTGTGTCTGTCTGTCTGTCTGTCTGGCAGAAGCACCATCCCTACAATACTAAGTGGGACTAGGTTAGGTATAGTTAGAATATCCTTAGGGAGACAGTCAGACTATGCCTTAGAGAAACCACCAATAGACCTAGGTAGACAAAAGACAGTTGTCCAAGATCCAGTAATGACTAACATCCCTTTTAAGGATGCCCATGCTAGGGAGGGGGAAAAACAGAGGGAAGGTGTGGGAGAGGGACGGCACTAGCACCAACTTCCTTAATGAAGTATGGGTGTCTCGGGTGACAGTCTCAATTTACGTAAGGAACATTGTTCACTATAATTAACTGGTGCTCAGTTTATTGTTGCACGTCTTTGGACCACGTTTTCCGGACTGCCCAGAAAAGAGGCCTCCCTGGAAAGACTGCCTGCAGAAGAGGTGTGTGGAACAGAGGTGAGCAGGTCAAGATGAGGAAGGGGCGGGTTCCAAAAGTATTTCAGTGGTTGTAATGGAATGGGAGGGGTTCTGGGTGGGAGGTTAAGCAGCCTTGTTGGGGACGGGAGTGGTGTAACATGGAGAGTTTGGGAGTAAAGTGGTGGGGCACTTGGCATTGTGGGCTCGGAGGAGCGGCTTCAAACAAGCGAGTTATACACACAGAGCACAGCTCAATGGCTCCTTCACGTTAACGTGGACTGCCTGCCATCCACGACTCAGGGCAGCAAATTTAGTTAGTCATCCCAGCTAAAAATGGCTTATCTTTGTAATGCAAAATAACTGACTTAGCCAGAAAGTGCAGAGCCCAGACATGCTTCTTAAGTCAGCAGCATGCATGAGATTAGGTAATTTGAAGGTGTCTATAGTAACCTCAGTTTTGTCTTTTTTCTTTTTTCCTTTCAGACTCTTGTGTCTCTGAAGTGAAAAAGCTTGACTTACTTGCAGCTCTGCCAACGCCCCCGCACAACCAGACAGAGGATGTCAGGTCTGTAACAACTGTACTGCGTATGCAAAGTTTAATTTTAGTAGATATATTTTGTGGCCTTAAATGCATGGAACAAGAAATCTAGTATGATGCTCCTATGGGGGCAAAGATGGCTATATTGATGCCATTGCTTAACTCAAACATTGTGGAGTAGTAAGAAGTTTGAAAGGGGTTATTGTGTGAACTCTTTTTCTGGTTTTATTTGTAATGAGTGCATTCCTTCCCCAGATTCCTCATCTTTGAAATTCAACTTGGATGCACACTGGAAACATTTTGTAACAGCCACCCGGTTGTGCCATGCTCCTCCAGAGTAGACTTGATCATGACTCCTCTGTGCCCTTTTGCACTGGAAGTGATGTATCTGCTTAGAATCACATCCTGTGCATATAGTCCGAAATCTAGTGGTAATAGCCGAGTATTGCATCTTTTTTTGAAGATCAAAAAGGGACGTTGACATGGACGTTACTGTAACACTATCCCTGACGAGTAGTGTACCCAAGATCATTCACGCGTCTTGGTCCCCAGATTGTTTTTTTCTGCCATTCTGGTCAGTCGCTAAATGCAGAGCTAGTCTTTAGAGAAATTGTTGCTGTTAGTGCGTCTTTGACACATTCATCGGCTGACCTCTTCGACGACTGTTCGTCTTTTACGGTCCTGTGAACCTTTGACTTGATGGCTGTTTTCAACCTTATTCTTTAGGCTTTGGCCTTACAGTAGGGAGAGTAGGGACCTGTTTTTCTTTAGACACTTCTCTTGGGAGAATGCCTTTTCTTTCCTTTCCCTCCTCCTCGTCCTTTTCTCGTCTGGCTGCTTTTTCACGCTATCGTGCAGAGAACTCCTACGCATATACTCGGGTGGTACAGCATTATACTGAGAGTGGAGTCTTGTACTGCCTCAGTTGAATGGTTTTACTAAGCCCTTAGTTGGACGTTAGAAAAAGTGTCCTAACAGAAGGTCATACACTTACCCGGGACAGCTGCTGCTTTCACAGACTAGGGATGCCTTTGTGTGTATGTGGACCAGGAAGGGGGTGGGACTGTCTGGTCTCACTCTACATCCATGGTACCATAGTGTCTGGTTGTGGTGGCAAGAGTAAAGTCAGTAATTGCCCCTGATTGGGCAACTACTGGCTGTTCCAGTAGTGCAGATCTTTACCATTGGTGGGTGCTAGGAGAGTTTTCCTGAAGTCCGCTTGAAGTAAAACTATTGGACTGATTTTCTATACTCTGGCCTGGTGGACAGATGTATAGAAGGCCAAACTAGTATTGTGATGGGGCCAACTCTGGGAGCTGTAGACCAACCAGTTCAAGGTAGCAAGGAGAGTGGTCTAGTCTCAAGAGGTGGTGAGCTTGTAAGGGGTCCACAATGATCACACACAGTGAAGCAGTTAAGAAACACACTTAAACGGGTTTAAAATACGTATTTCCTTATGGGCAAATAAAAGTGAAAAAGGACTACAGTCAGGTAATATCAACCAACAATAACAATTAGATACATATATTTCTGATGTTTGTTAATCTGCTTAGAATCACATGCTGTGCATAGTCCGACATCCAGTGGTCACTGCGGAATATTGCATTTTGTTTTTCGTAGTCGAAAAGGGGACGTCGACAAGGCGTGTCTGTAACACTATCCCTATAGTGACGTGCAGTGTACCCACAATCCCTCACGCGTCGAGGTCCCTCAGATTGTTTTTTTCCGCTCAGATATTGGTCGCCTTTACGCAGAGCTCCTCGAGAGACATTGCAAAAACTTTATTCGACCTTTGGTCGTTCTGAACTTATATTATTACTTACATCCCTCCTTCGGCGTCGTAGCTGTGAAGCTGTTCACCGCCGATCAAGATCTCCGACTGCGGTGCCTTCGACGGAGGAGGAGGTTCGGCGTTCGCCAAACACATGGCCTGGCTTCGACGGCTATGGAGAGGGGACACCCTTTAGGTTTTGCCCGCGTTGCAAAGGCAAGTTTACCTGGAAAGACGAGCATAAACGGTGTAACCGTTGCTTGCCCCTCGACCACAAAGAAGACGGCTGTGCGGCCTGTCAGCTCCTTGAGGCGAAGACTTTAAAAGACTGCAGGGTCAAAAGGTGGGCAGCCTACACCATGTCTAGGTCTGATTCATCACCCGCCGCCGCTGAAAGTGATGACGAATGTGACAATCCAACGTCCGTTTCGGAAGTCGTAGACCTCTCTAAGGAGCGTTCACGCTCCTCATCGTCTGTCCCCGGCCCCGACAAGCTCGGCTCACGCCCTGCTTTTGGGGATGAACACCCGGGCGACAAGGACGGACACAGAAAACACTCCCATTAACACACGACCCATGGCTCTTCCTCGTCGAAGTTGAAGAGAGCATTAGCGCCAACGGAGACGCAGGTCCTACCGGCGGCCTCCTCAGACCATAAGAGTCTTAAGCCCCTCTCGCAACCGCAAACGCGACTGGGCTACCCCCAGATAAGGGCACTATCACTAAACCGCCAGACGACGCGCACCGTCAGAGCGCTCGTCGGCGTAGAGCAAGCGACACCTGTAACGTCGACACCGGAGGTACCCTCGGCAGACAGTTTAGTTGTCGAGAGCCTTGCACGGATTATTTCCACCGATAGCCACAGACGGACGGCGAAAGAAACGTCGATCACCGCTCATAAGGCCCGGGAGACGCCGAAAAGGTCAGAAGGAAGGCAGGAACCGCCCCCTCCGTCAAGAGGGACTCCTAGCCTACTAGAAGGCTTTTCAGAATGCGAGGGGAACCTTTCATCGACGTTGTGGGATAGGTCGAAGCGTTTTGTATCAGAAGGCCCTCCCTCCCCCCCCCCCCCCCTGACCGCTCTGGGGTACCTAATGAAACCCTAGAGAGACTCCATTTCTGTATGGACAAAATGGAGAGGTTTATGGAGACTCAGAACCTTCCAACGCCCAAGAGATCAAGAGAGGGACCTCAGGAGGATCCCAGGGCCAAGGTCCCTAGGCTGTTTGATCCCCACAAGAGGATGTAGATGTATTACCTCACTGGAGAGGACCCCCACTTTCAAGAGGATGATGAATTCTTAGGAAATGAAGGGGAACAAAACCTAGAGGAGGAAGGTTTTGAAGAAAACCTGGATATGGGTGGTGGTGGCTTCGGAGAAGACCCAGAAGAAGGCGCTTCACAGCCCTGGCAGTCCCCATCAGCGTTTTCAGACCCTGACGGCCATAAACCTGTTCCCACCCAAGGACTCACCTATTTGGAATACGTCACCTATAGACGATCAACCTACCTTTAATGCACTACTGCGCAAGGCAGCAGCGCATTTCAAGATCGAGACCGGGGAAACTTCTCCTGACATCAACTTTGTAGAAAAGATCATTAAGGAGAAACCCCCAAACCATTCCCCTTCTCGCCTCAGTAAAGAGACAAATTATTCCTTCACTATCCACTCGCGCGTTGATCAGAGGGGTCAACCCGAGGATAGAAAAATTATTTAGTCCTTCTCCATCGGACCCGTTCTACATCAGGGGCCACTCTGTACCAGACTCCTTAGTGGTGACAAATACTAGGAGGAGAGCAGGGGTCCCGCTGTCAGCTAGCGAGGCACCACCAGATAAAGAGGGTAAAAAATGGTATGCCCTAGGAAAGAGGATTACAGCCTCAGCTGCCTTTTCCGCAAGAATTGCCAACAACAACTCTCTGCTGGCAAGTTACGCAGATGCACAATGGAGCAAACTACATAAGGACATTGAGGAGGTACAGGAACCCCTACGTACTCTGTTTCTAGCCACGGTGACTGAAGGGACCTTAGTCAACCAAGGCATCATTAAAAATACTCTGGATGCTGCAGAAACGGCTGGCCGTTCCCTAGTCCAAGGAATCCTCCTCAAACGCCATGTATGGCTACGTAATTCAGGCATTAAACCTGAAACACAAGCATCTCTAACAAACCTATAGAAGATGCAAACCTCTTTGGTAAGGCGGTGGATGAGGCACTAGAGACCGAAAAGAAGGAATTTGACACCATCAAAACCCTAGACCAAATTTCAAGGCCTCCCAACAAACGTGGTTATGGCAACAAACGCTTTTTTCGAGGCCAACGCCAGCAGCACCAACAGTAGCAGCAATACTCTGCAGGTAACTGGTCCTCTAACCAAGGCACCAGTGGACAATACAACCAAAGAGGACAACGTCGTGGCAAGGGAAGAGGTCGGGGTCCCACCCCTAGAGGTTCCCAAGCCACCAACACCAAATGACTCAAAGATTCGGGTCCCCTCCCATGCTTCGCCGGTCGGGGGCCGGTTAACATCCTTTCTTCCAGCATGGGAGGGTATAACATCAGACCGCTGGGTACTATCAACCAAAGCCTGCGGTTACTGTGTAGAATTCAACAGTTCCCTTACATACAGACCCCCAAGGGGACGACGCATGTCGCCAGAACACCTCGCCATCCTTCTTCAAGAAGTGGACCAACTACTAGAAAAAGGAGCTATAGAGGTCGTGCCTCTATCCCAGGTAATGGAAGGTATTTATTCAGTGTACTTCCTTGTACCAAAAAAGGACTTAACCATGCGCCCTGTACTAGATCTGCGCCCAGCGAACAAATTTGTCAAACCTCAAAAGTTTCGTATGGTGACTCTACAGGAGGTAATCCCCCTGCTTTCACAGGGAGATTACATGACAACACTGGACATGAAAGATGCATACTTTCATATTTTAATGTTGCCAGCACACAGGAAATACCTCAGGTTCATGATAGAGGGCAAACACTACCAGTTCAGAGTGCTACCCTTCGGCATAGCAACAGTGCCGTGAGTATTCACGAAGGTACTGGCCGTGGCAGCGGCCCACCTGCGCAGGTTGTCCATCCTAGTATACCCTTACCTCGACGATTGGCTCATAACAGGGGATTCTTACAAAACATGCTTCGCAAATACCCAAAAGACTGTAGACCTTTTGTTTCAACTGGGCTTCTCCATCAACGAGAAGAAGTCCAGTTTAGACTCCAGCCAGATCAAACAATTCCTAGGGGCTCTAATTCAACAAAGGACGGCCTCGTCTTCCCCTCCAACGAGAGGGTCCAAAATATGCTTTTTCAAATCCCTCAATATGTGGCCGGTCGAGAGGTGACTGTACGCAAAGCAATGCGCTTACTAGGAATGATGGCGTCATGTATTTACTTGGTACCTAACGCGCCTGCGCATGCGCCCAATGCAAAAGTGGCTCAACAGCCAGTGGTTTCAGGCCAGCGGACAATGGGACGATCTAGTGGTGGTCTCGCAGGCCTTGGTTCTCTCGCTACGGTGGTGGTTGAAGGAAAACATGGTAATAGGGAAACCATTCGCCACCCCCGCAGTGGAAGCCACACTCTAACCAAAGACTCATCCCTCACAGGATGGGGAACTCACCTATCCCATCAGACTGCTCAGAGTTTGGACTCCGAGCATAGCATCCAAGCACATAAACTTACTGGAGCTACTAGCTGTGTTCAAGACACTGAAAGCCTTCCAGGCACACCTGCAAGGGAAGACGGTGATGGTCCTCACGGACAGCACCACAGCCATGTACTACCTCAACAAGCAAGGGGGCACTCACTCTCCAGGACTATCCAAGCTGTCCCAGAACATCTGGAAGTGGGCTCTCAAACACATGTTCCTACTGTCACAACATGTAACAGGGGAACTCAATCTGCTAGCAGACGAACTCAGCAGAGATTTCCCTCTGCCCTCAGAGTATGAATGACGGCTACACGAAGACATCGTCTTCGACGTCTTCACACAGTGGGGATTCCCAGAAATAGGTCTGTTCGCAACTCTGGAGAACTCCCCATGCCAAGATTACGCCTCCAGGTACCCCCAGAACCAATCCAAGGGGAACTGTCTATCGATACCATGGTCAGGGATATTTGTTTACTCTCCCCCCCCCCCCCCCCGACTCCCGTTCTTAACAAGTTAGTGCACAAGATGCACCAGGAACAAGTTACCATGATACTGGTGGCCCCTATGTGGGCCAGACAGCCTTGGTTCGCTCACTTGATGGAGATGTCCCTATCTCCTCCAGTGAAACTTCCCTGCCCGTACAACTTGTTGTCACAGCACAAGGGCAGGACACTGCATCCATGCCCTCAGACCATGAACTTAGCTGCCTGGCTCCTGAGATCATAGAATTTGGACATTTACAACTCCCGCAGAGATGCATGGACATTCTCAGGGAGGCTAGAAAGCCTAACACTCGTCACTGTTGTTCTAGCAAATGGAAAAGATTTTTCATCTGGTGTAGGGGAAGGAGCATCAACCCGGTTGACTGCTCTCCCACACACTTTTTTTGTACCTGACTCACCTACTAGACTCAGGCTTGGTGTTTAACTCTATTAAAGTCCATTTAGCTGCACTTTACGCATACACCACTTCCCAACTTAAAGTGTCATGGTGGAATGTCCCAGTTATTAAAGCCTTCATGGAAGGAGTGAAGAGAATCCACCCTCCCATAGCTAATCCCGCTCCCGGATGGGACCTAAATGTGGTACTAACCAGACTCATGGGGTCTCCCTTTGAACCCATGCACAAAGCAACACTTAAAGACCTCACTCTTAAGACTGCTTTTCTAATAGCTATCACCTCCATTAGGAGAGTAAGTGAACTACAAGCACTCTCTGTACTAGACCACTTTGTAACTGTTCACAAGGATAAGGTGGTTCTACGCACACACCCTAGGTTTGCGCCAAAATGTATCTCTAAATTCCATGTCAACCAATCAATAGAACTACCAAAGTTCTTTCAAAATCCTTCAAACTTAGGTGAGAAGAGCCTGCATACACTGGATGTTGGCAGAGCCGTGATGTTTTATATGGAAAGAACTAGACCATTGAGAAAGACTAATCAGTTCTTTGTCTCAGTGGCAGCAGGAAGAGAAGGTAATGCAGTTTCAAAATCCACTATTTCTAGATGGATTGTACAATGCATCACTCTGTTTCTCTCTTGCTAAGAGAGAACTACCCTTCAAGCCAAGAGCACACTCCACTTGAGGCACCGGGGCTTCCATAGCATTCATTGCAAATGTTCCCCTTGAGTCCATTTTGCAAAGCGGCAACCTGGAGTTCTGTTCACACCTTTACAAAACACTACTGTCTAGATGCCCACTCTAGAGCTGATTCCCAGATGGGACAAGCAGTATTAAGACATCTTTTTCTACTGTTCCTTCTCACAACCCACCTCCAACTCCCGGTACTGCTCGCTAGTCTATGCACAGCATGTGATTCTAAGCAGATTAACAAACATTAATAAAGCATTACTTACAGTAATAGCATTTCGAGGGGATTGGGTCCTCCGACGTATTCCATATCTATGACATGTAATCACCACAGCTGTGCTGCTTCGGAAACTATTTCGGCGTCTGCGTCCTGCGTCGATGCGCCGTCGTCGAGGACCTCGTCCGACGTCATCCGATGTGATAAGTAGGACGCACGACGCCCATAGCCTCAGTTCCGTTTTTTCCGCGAACGTGTTGCTTCGTGTTTCTCGGTTTGAACGCCTCGACTCTTTGGAGTTCTGTTCTTCTCGGTTCTTCGAACCTGTTCGTTAGTGTACATCCTTCTGAAGATGTCTTCTACTTCGTCTTCGACCCCGCGTCCGGGTTTCAAGAAGTGTGGGGTGTGTGGGTCCAAGATGTCGGTGACGGACTCGCACGATGCCTGCCTCTGGTGCCTCGGGGAGGCCCACGACACGGATGACTGTATCGACTGCCAGTCGCTCACGTCCAAAGCCTTACGCGAACGTAAGAAGTTGTTGTCGGTAGGTCGGGTGTCCAAGCCCCGGAAGTCAAAGTCTGCGGGGCTTTCGACGGATGATTCGAGGGGTGACTCTCCGTGTCATCGTCGGAAGTCTCGTGGGTCTCCTTCTAGGAGTCGGTCTCGCCACTCCTCTGCCTCTTCGAGGCATTCTCGGAAGCGCCGACATCGGTCGTCTTCCAGGTCCTCTTCGGAGGGCTCTGCCCGGCACGTCGCTTACCCCTCGGGCCGTGCGACGCCGGAGGAATGGGCTTCCTTCGGGAAGAAGATGTTGGCGATTCTTGAGTCGCAGGGTACTCAGCCGTCCGCGCCCCCGAGTGGGGTCGGTCGTGTGAGGTCGAGAGACACCGCTCGCAAGAGTGGTCGGCACGAGTCACGGGGAAAGGTCCCGTTCGGACAAGGGGACTCTTTCTCGACGTACCCGTTCCAGGTCCCGGTCCTCGACGCGTTCGAGACCGTGTGCACCTGTGAGGTCTTCGAAGAAGGCTTCGACGTCTGTGGCGTCGAGGGCGTAGACAGGTTTTCTCGAGGCTCTGGCTCCGAGGAAGTCGTCGATGCCGTCGACGCTCAGGTCGTCGAGGGACACGCTCGGGGCTCCGGCCTCGAGGGCTGTGTCGACGCCGCCGATTCTGGAGGCGCTGCATCTGACGTCGACGCCGATTTCGTCGACGCCGATCCTCTCTGCGCCGATGCCGGTTCTCGACGCTGGCGCCGATTCGCTCGACGCCATCGACGCCTTTCGTGTCGGAGGTACCCCAGGGCACGGGTGGACCCCCTAGGAAGGCTCTGGTTAAGAGCAAGCACTCTCGAGTGCCTTCTTTTCGCCACCTGGATTATATTTCAGAGGCGGATGAGGATTCTGATGGCCTGGTTCCTAGTCAGGTTCCGGATGACATTGTCTCGGGCCATAGTCAGTTTGATGAGTTGAGACAGTCGCTGCATGATGCCAGTGGACTGGACACCTCTCCGGAGGTGGAGTTTTGTAGGCCTGAGCCTGGCTCTCATGCTGATTCCTCGTACCGGCGCCTTATGGCTAGGGTTTCTGAGTACTTGGGTTGGTCTGCTCCCCCAGGGGAGTTTGTGCAGGATGATCTGACGGGCATCCTTGATGTTGGTCCCCCAACTGACCCGGTTCTGCCGTTCCATATGGCTTTACAGAGAAGGGTGGCGGTGGCTTGGACTGCTCCGGAGAGTCTCCCGGCGGTGGGCAGATCCTTGTCGCGAAAATACCGTCCAGCCAGTGGCGACCCCTGCTACTTGACCAGGCACCCCACTCCGGAGAGTTTGGTGGTGCAGGCGGCCACGGCCCCGGCGAAGCAGGCGTCGTACCCTACCATCCCTCCTGATAGGGACGACAAACGTTTTGATGGCTGGGCGAAGAAAGTGTTTTCTTCTGGTGGTATGGCGCTTCAGGCGGCCAACTCCATTTGTGCCTTGTCACGTTTCACACACACTCTGTGGAACTGTGTTGCGTTAGCGGCTGAACATGTTCCCGAAGGGGATGAACGGGATGGTTTCCTTGCTATGGTCCAGGATGGTAAGGATGCCATGTGTGAGTCCGTTCAGTCGGGTTTGGACTTAGCTGAATGCGTCAGTAGGTCCATGGCGGCGAGCACCGTGATACACAGGTTTGCGTGGTTGCGGAAGTCGGGGTTTGCGCCTGATGTGCAGTCCCGGCTCCTCAACATGCCCTTTGATGGTGAACGCCTTTTTGGCAGCAAGGCTGACGAGAGCCTTGAGAGGTTGCAGATCTCAAAAGCTGCAGCGAAGTCGTTGGGCGCTGCAGTTCGCCAACCTCCGCCTTTTCGTCCCAGGGGACAGCAGTGGAGGGGTGGTTCCTTTCGCTATTACTCCTTCAGTAAAGCGAGAGGAGCTGGCAGTCAAAGAGGCCAACGCAGGGGTACCAGAGGTGGACGACAGGGTACCCGTGGTGCCAAGGCCGCTCGGGCAGTTGCCTCTTTGCCCTCAGGTAACGCCGCAGCCGCTCCCGCTCAGTCGTGAGGCCATGTCCCATGGTTCGCCGGTTGGGGGAAGGCTGGCGCAGCATCTTGTAGAGTGGCAAGCCATTACTTCAGATGTGTGGGTTCTGGAGATCATAACCCACGGCTACTGTCTTCCTTTTCGGCACAGGCCTCGCGACAATCCACCGGGGAACCTCTCTTTGCAGAGTCCGGATCCGCTCCTTGCGCAGGAAATTCAAGCCCTGCTGGAGAAAGGCGCCATAGAACTGGTGCCTGTAGCGGAGAGGAACAAGGGATGGTATTCCCCTTATTTTTTGGTTTCGAAGAAAGACTGGGGATTGAGACCCATCATGGACTTGCGCGGTTTGAACAAACTCCTCAGGAAGGACAAGTTCAAGATGGTTACTCTCTCTCAAGTCCTCCAGGCCCTTCAGCTTCAGGACTGGTTGGTGTCACTCGACCTCAAGGATGCTTACTTCCATGTGCCGATCCATCCCAAGCACAAGAAGTACCTGAGGTTCGCGGTTGGCGACTCGCACTTTCAGTTTCGGGTCCTGCCGTTCGGATTGACCTCCGCCCCGAGGGTTTTCACCAAGCTCATGGTGGTGGTGGCAGCGCATCTCAGGCAAGGGGGGATTCACGTCTACCCCTACCTGGACGATTGGTTGATCAGGGGGAGCTCTCCCGAGCAAGTCCTGGATCATCTATCGATCACCTGTCGCTCCCTTCACAGGCTGGGCTTCTCCCTCAATTTAAAGAAGTCCCATTTGACGCCAACACAGCGGCTCCAGTACATCGGAGCAGTGCTCGACACTTCCCTGGGGCAGTGTTTTCCTCCCCAGGTGAGGGCTCTTCACATTCAGCAGATGGTGCACAAGTCTCAGCATGCCCAGACGCTCCCAGCGTTCGAGTTCCTGAGGTTGCTCGGCCTCATGGCATCCTGCATTCTTCTGGTGCCATAGGCTCGCCTGCGGATGAGATCTTTGCAGTGGGCACTCAAGACGCAATGGTCGCAGTCCTCCGGCAGGATGTCGGACTCGATTCGGGTGCCGTCCTCAGTCGCCCGGGACCTTCTGTGGTGGGCCGTCGAAGGCAACTTGATGAAGGGGGCTCCATTTTGGCTTCCCTGGCCGGAAGTGACGATCGTGACGGATGCATCCCTCACGGGATGGGGAGCTCATGCCAACGGGCTGACAGTCAGCGGTCGTTGGTCTCCGTCGGAGTCCAGACTCCATATCAATCTGTTGGAGCTGAGGGCCGTCAGGCTAGCCCTGAAGGCTTTTCTGCCGTCTGTGCGAGGGAAGAATGTCCTGATCCTGACGGACAACACAGTGGCCATGCACTACCTCAACAAAAAGGGGGGGGGCAGGGTCACTTCCTCTGTGCAGAGAGGCAATGCAGCTCGAGTTCTGGGCCATCCAGCAGGAAGTTTCGATCTCGGCAGTTCATCTGGCCGGAGCCGAAAACGTGACGGCGGACGCTCTGAGCAGGCAGAGCGCAATTTCTCACGAGTGGGAGTTGGCTCAGGAGATTCTCCTGGAGATCTTCGCCCCTTGGGGGGACCCCTCAAGTGGATCTCTTCGCCTCCAGTGTCAACCGGAAGTGCGAAAGGTTTTGCTCGCGGGAATTTCCTCCAGAAGGAGCCTTAGGAGACGCGTTCGTGGTGGAGTGGTCATTCCCGCTGCTGTATGCGTTTCCTCCAGTCCCCGTCATCCCGCAAGTGCTGCGGAGGTTACGGAAGTTCGGTTCCCGGATGATCCTCATTGCCCCGGCGTGGGCTCGGAGGACGTGGTACCCGGACCTTCTCGACTTATCCATCTGCCCTCCACGTCGTCTTCCCTACCGAGACGATCTGCTCTCACGGGAGGGGGGTCAGGTTCTCCATCCAGAGGTCAGGTCTCTCAACCTTCACGCTTGGCTTCTGAAAGGTTGAGGTATAAGGATTGGTACCTCCCTGAGGACGTGATGGAGGTGTTGCTTTCGGCCCGAAGGCCGGCAACAAAGTCTCTGTACCGTTGCCGTAAGTTCTGCGACTGGTGCAGAGTTCAGAATGTGGATCCTTTTGCATGTGACATCCCCATGGTTCTGTCCTTTTTGCTTTCTTTGGCCCACAGGGGCTTGCAAGTGGGTACCGTTAAGGGTTACCTGGCGGCGCTGTCCATCTTTAAGCGCTCGTCTGAAGAGTGTTCTTACTTTAAAATCCCTTTGATTTCACAGTTCCTGAAAGGGCTCAGGAACTGTGAAATCCCGTCACCTTTCCTGGTGCCCGGTTGGGATTTAAACCTGGTTCTTAAGTTTCTTATGGGTGCTCTGTTTGAGCCTTTACATTCTTGCCCTTTGAGGCTGTTAACTCTGAAAACTGTGTTTTTAGTTGCGGTTACTTCCGCTCGCAGAGTGAGTGAGTTACAGGCACTTTCAGTTAAGCCTCCCTTCACTGTATTTCACATGGACAGGGTTGTCCTTAGAGTTCGTCCTTCTTTTCTTCCGAAGGTAGTGACGGAATTTCATTTGGCCCAGAAGGTTGTTCTTCCGGCATTCTATCCTCCTCCGCATCCTGGTAAGGAAGAGGAGAGGCTCCATAGGCTTGATCCTAGGAGAGCTTTAAGCTTTTATGTTTCACGCATGTCCCGGGTCAGAGTGGATGATCAACTCTTTATTGGTTACGCTGGAAAGCGTTTGGGGCAAGCTGTGACGAAACAGACTTTGTCTCGCTGGATTATTTTGGCCATCTCGGAGTGCTACCGTTTGGCGGGTAAGGACCCACCGGCTGGCTTGCGGGCCCATTCTACCAGGGGTATGGCTGCGTCTACTGCCCTGCAGAGAGGTGTTCCTATTCGCAACATCTGTGATGCAGCCACCTGGGCTTCAGTACATACATTTGTACGTCACTATTCCCTTGATTCCATCCGAGCACAGGATCTGGCCTTTGGCAAGGCGGTCCTTTGCTCTGCTATTTGATTGGCTATTCTACATTTTGATTCTAAATTCTTTCCCTCCTCCTTGCTTTGGTACTGCTTTGGGAGTCTGTCATAGATATGGAATACGTCGGAGGACCCAATCCCCTCGAAGAACAAGTTACTTTCTTACCTGGTAACGTTCTTTCGATGGGATGGTCCGACGACGTATTCCATATCGCTCCCGCCCTGCCTTCCCCGCTGCAGAATTTCTTTTGCGATTGCAGCTTACGTTCCGCAAGGCTTTGTGTCTGACTGGCAGTTGACTTATGTCACACGTTCTGGGGGAAAAAACTATAACTGAGGCTATGGGCGTCGTGCGTCCTACTTATCACATCGGATGACGTCGGACGTCGGAGGAGGTCCTCGACGACGGCGCATCGACGCAGGATGCAGACGCCGAAAAAGTTTCCGAAGCAGCACAGCTGTGGTGATTACATGTCATAGATATGGAATACGTCGTCGGACCATCCCATCGAAAGAACGTTACCAGGTAAGAAAGTAACTTGTTCTTCTGATGGTTATATCTGCTTAGATTCACATGCGCCCACCCTTCCTCCCCGCTCGGATGGAAGGAACATAGACTTTCTTATATATCGCTCTTTTCTGTACTCACTCACGTCTAATAGGCTCCCTCAGGGCAGAGAAAATACAAACAGAGGGACCTTGACGCATGAGGGATTGTGGGTACACTGCACGTCACTATAGGGGTAGTGTTACAGACACGCCTTGTCGACGTCCCCTTTTCGACTACGAAAAACAAAATGCAATTCTCTGCAGTGACCACTGGATGTCGGACTATGCACAGCATGTGAATCTAAGCAGATACAACCATCAGAAATGCTTTTACGGTAAGTAATGCATTGTCATACAATTACTGGAGTAGGGCAAAATACATATCAAACCTCTGAAATGGAAGGTACAGATAAGTATAAGCACTGCAGGTCCACAGAGATTTAATCCTAACTTCAGAAGTCCATCCCTAAAATGTATGGGGCCTTGTGTCCAAAAGTTCAGCAAAGTTCCATACAATTTTGTGAAGCTGGAAAAAATGAAGCTAGGGTCTCTGGGGTCCAGTGAACAGTTCAGTGTCAGTGGACGAGTTAAACTAGCTAATAAACAGGTTCCCAACTTTCGGAGTGCTTGTGTGAACAAGCAATGGCAAAGCCAAAGTAATCTAAAAGTTAAACTTTTAAAAGGGAGTAAAGCGGTTCAGATAAGTATTGCTACAAATCACCCCCTGTACTCTGATTCTTCACAGGATTTTGCAGGTCAATTGAAGAAGGCCCAAGGTCTCTTTGCCCGCTGTCAGGCTCGCCCTTGGTTCCCAAGGGTTGCAGATTCGAGCAGTTCTCCTGTCGTGGACTATTGCTGGTGCAAGGGCTTCCAGTGAGAGAATACAAAAGTTCTACAGCATGGGGTCTGGCATAGATTCACATGCCCATGAATATTCCCTGTTGTCAGGCTGGGAATGCTTGGTAAAGAAAAAATCAGTTTGTTTCGTTTCTGAACTGTCTTTCCACTAGTAACCAATCACTGGTCTCTGGGTCATACTGCCCCAGCCAATGACTGCCGTCTACCTAAGCCTTTCCTCTGGCAGCCATCTTCATATTTTTACCGCACGTTCAAGTGTTGGGAGTCCTCATGCTGTAGCTCTTACTGCGTTTTACGTTTTTTCGAAGAGTTTACTCTTATATTTTCAGTCAATCGAGCCTCAAGCTCCACCGATTCTAGTTTCGATCAACGGGGACCCATTTTCAGAATTTTCAGCGCCCCTCAAGGCCATCTTTTCGTCGAGTTTCCACTTCTCGGAGGATTCCAGAAGATCTTTGAGGCCTACCCCGCGTAGACATGGCCCAGGACAAAGGAAACATGACGCCTGTTGGATCCAAACTGTTCAGGAGATGCCCTGGATGCGGACTACAGAACATCTTTGAGGAGGAGCACTCTTGGTGCCTCTACTCTCTTCACAACGACAAATCGCACGTGGCGAAGGACTGTGCATTTTGTAAGAACGTGTCCGAACAGACAATGAAGGATCATCTTACTCGGCTCACCAACTGGCTGGAGGGGAAGAGCCCAGCAGCAGGTGAGAAGAGGAAGAAGTCTGCGCGGTCTTCTAAGACCTTTGAGGGCGCTCCGGCAATGGGGGCCCAACAAAAAGCAAAGCAGCGCGAGTCCGGGAGCGCTGATCAGTCGGGCTCCTCAGCTGCCAGGCAAGGCTCATTATCACAGACGCCATCAACCACGAGCCAACGCTATGGCTCGGTGAAGAGAAAGTCTGAGAACCCGGGTAAGCTTCGGGAGAATCCCAATTCGATCCCGACGGAGACAGCTGAGGGGGAGCAAGGCGATGACCCCTCCCCCCCCAAGGTGAAGGCCTCAGGCACACCCAAGGTCGTGAAGGCCCCGATTCACCGAAGGCCTCGATTGAAGGAGTCGTGGCGGCACTGGCAAAACCTAAGGAGGCTTCCCCATTGGAGACTGCTCTGCTCCAGGGGCTAGAGTTTCCCTCCCACCCCGGAGGGAATCTTCTTTTCTGCCTATCGAACACCCCCGTGAAACCCCAACAGGAGAAAGGGGGGGGGGCACGGTAGCCATAACAGACATGGATACCACCTCTGAGGACGAGTTGGCTAGCATCCAAATGATCCTGGACAGGAAGTCTGACGAATTCAGGGCCCACGGGAAGGATCCCGACGAGGCCGATGAAGAGAGCAACGGGGAGCCAACGAGGAAGATAGGGCTGCGGAGGGCCCCACGCCCCAGCCGTTGGCCCTGTTGCAGCCGGTACCCGTGCCAGGGGACAATTCAGGAGCTATCTTGATGGCTATACAAGCCCTGTGTACGGAGATGCGGACAAGGATGCCCTTGCCCCCCACTGACGACCCAGCAGAACCTGGACCGACGGGGAGCCCACCTAACAGGCGGAGATGAGTCCATCCCCCCTCCCTTCCAGCCTGCACCCCCATCCCCTCCTCCGAGGGATGAGACAGGAACGGAGACCGCGGGGACGGATGATGACGGTGGTGATGACGGGATTGACCTCCCATCACCACCTCCTGGGCCCCTCCCCGTACCCGACGAAATTGTCTTCTTCCACGCCATGATCGCTAGGGCATCTGAGCTCTTCCAGCTCTGCCCCGAAGAACAGAAGGAGGGCTTCATCTACCAACGAAGGGACGCCAAGAGGAAGACTGTCCTCGTAGTCCCGTTTCTGGACGATATCTGGCCACGGCTCCCGCTAAGAGAGACCGGTATGAGAAGAAGTACCAGGTCCCGGACTCTGCCCCTATGTGCCTCAGAGCACAGCCGACCCAGATTCAGTGGTCTCGGCGGCGGCCAAGAAGGAATCGGCGGGAGCGACGGGCTCAACTTCTACATCCCTCTTCCGGACGGCGAGGGAAAGAAGCTGGACGCCATGTGACAATGGGTCATCTCGTTGGCGGCGACGACGATTAAAGCGGCCAACACCCTCTCGATCGTGGCACGCTACAACAGGGAACTGTGGTTCAAGATCGCTCTGCTCCTGGACTTCCTCCCGGACGACGAGGTGGCTGAAGGTCTGGAAATCCTACACGAAGGCGAGGTGGCTTCAGACCACGCCATAGCGGTGGCCATGGACATTTGCCTTCGCCGGCGCGGTTCGCTCAAGGCCACCGATTTCCTCCAGGACTTGCAGACCAGGGTTCTTGACATGCCCTTCGACGGGAACAACCTGTTCGGCAAGACCGTGGACGAGTCACTGCAGGCCATCAAGGCGGACACTGAGACGGCTCGGGCCTTGGGCATTCTTCAACGACGACAGTCGTCCTTTCGGAACTCCAGAGGCAAGCAAGGTGCCTCTAAAGGATTCGGCGGCGGTTCCTCGTACCGCCAAGCGGCCCGCTCCTCGTCGCAGGAAGCCTACAGAGGATACGGCAAGACCGGAGGATCCCGTCGTCGTTGCCAAGGAGGAAACAGGTTTGAACCGGCCATGGCGTCGGGGCCCCCACCCGAGCACCCCTGTGAGAGGCCGGCTGGCGAAATTCATCAGCGTGTGGGAGTCCATCTCCACCGACCGTTGGGTGCTGGGTTCCCTGGCCCGCCGTCACACTCTGGAATTTCAAAAAAAGGTGACCCTGTATTCCACCTGTAGCCAGGAAGGAAACCCACCTCCCACAACTGCTACTGGAGGTACGAGCGATGCTAAGAAAGTGAGCCATCAAACTCGTCACAAAGAGGCTCCGGGGCTCGAGTGTAATCGCGGTACTTCCTCGTCCGGAAGAAGACCAGCGGTTGGAGACGAATCCTGGACCATCGTCGTCTAAACAAGTACATCAAGTCCCAGAAATTCCGGATGGTCACCCTCCAGGACGTGCTGGGACAGCTGGAGGAAGGTGACTTCCTATCGACGATGTACTTGGAAGATGCCTACTTCCACATCCCCATTCTAAGAGGACATCGAAAATTCCTACGATTTGTGGTCCAAGGGTGACACTATCAGTTCAAAGCCCTTCCCTTCGGATTGAAGTGGGCGCCCAGGGTGTTCACCAAGTGCCTAGCACCAGTGGCAGTGCGGCTGCGCCTGCAGGGGATCCACGTCTACCCCTTCCTGGACGATTGGCTCATCCGAGCAAAGTTAAGGGAACTCGCCATCGATCACACAGCGAAGACCGTCCAGCTGCTCACGGATCTGGGATTCTTTATCAACTTCGCGAAATCCCACTTGGTACTGTCGCAAGACGCCCTGTTCCTGGGAGCCACACTTGACACTGTGGCGCGATTTGGCTTTGCTGTCGGAGGAAAGGACAAAGGCCATCCTGGGCAAGGTACAGCGGCTGTTGACCAAGGACGTGGCCAGGGTGAGATCCATCAAGTCCCTACTCGGAATGATGTCCTCATGCCCCTATGCAGGCTACGGATGCGACCACTGCAGGAGTTCCTTGACGCCCGTTGGATGCAGGCGGCGGGCAGCTTCGAAGACAGGATCTCACTCAACGAGGCTTTCCACCAAGCGATCCTGTGGTGGGGCACCCACACGCATCTAGCGGCGGCCATGGACTTCCAGACCCCGGCACATCAGGAGACTTTGACGACTGATGCATCCCTGGAGGGGTGGGGGGGGGCGCACACCGGAGATCTCCACGCAAGAGGCCTTTGGCTCCCGGAGGAGTGGTCACTACACATCAATGTCCTGGAGCTCTAAGCAGTGTTCTGGGCCCTCAGGTCGTTCCTTCCGTCCCTCAAGGGCAAAGTTGTAAGGCTCTTCACCGACAACATCACCACAATGTTCTACATCCGGAAGCAGGGGGCACCAGATCCCCAGCCCTAGCCAAGGAAGCGCAGGATATGTGGCACTGGGCCTTCGCCTAAGGGATGTTCCTGATACTCTTCTATCTGGCAGGAATAAAGAACACCATTGCCGACTCACTCAGCAGGGAGCTGCGCTCGTGCCAAGAGTGGGAACTGCGGCAGGATCAAGTGGATCTCCTATTCTGACAATGGGGCAAACCCCAGATCGACCTATTTGCGACGGACGCCAAATGCCGGAGGTTCGCCAGCAGGTTTCCCCAGCCGGGGAGCGTGGGCGATGCCTTCTCATTCCCTTGGGATGGCCTATTCCTGTATGCGTCTCCCCCCCACCCCCCCCCCGTTGCCGTTGCTGCTGCGACTCATCAGTCAACTCAGACGGTCGCGGTGCAGGATGATCCTCGTCGCACCGGCATGGCCGAGGCAGATCTGGTTTCCGGACCTTCTGGACTTATCAGCGTCCCTCAAATCCCCCCCCCCCCCCACCCCCGGTCAAACTACCGACAGACGCGGATCTTCTCACCAGGGAAGGAGACGCCATCCTCCATGACCCAGGATCGCTGAACCTGCAGGTTTAGCTCCTGCAGCACTATAGTTCGGAGGGTATGATATGCCGGCAGACTGCAAGGAGGTGCTTGCAAAGGCCAGGGCGTCCCCGACTCTCAAGTGCTATGGACACAGAAGATTAACCCTCTGCGGATTACGGCCCCTGAAGTGCTGCCGTATTTGCTATCGCCGGCCAAGTCGGGGCTGGCGCATGCTCTCCCACTACACCAGAACTCTGGGGTCAGTCATCTCTGTGGTCTCATCGCCTGGTGAAGGAGTTCATGAAAGGACTGTTCCAATCGTTCCCGCCAGTGAAGGCTCTGGCCCCGGCGTGGGAGCTCAACGTGGTGCTGACCAAGCTCATGGGGCTGACATTCGAGCCTCTGCATTCGGCTACGTTGAACTTCCTGTCATGCAAGACAGCATTTCTTGTGGCCATCACCTCCGCACGATGAGTGGGAGAGGTCCAGGCCCTCTCTTGTAAACCTACATACCTGACATTCCACGAGATGAGGGTGGTGCTGAGGACGCACCCCTCCTTCCTGCCCAAGGTGCCGTCGGACTTCCATCTCAATGAGCCCTTCGTGTTACCTGTTTCCTTCCCGTTGCCGGCTTGGAGGACTTTGCACTCGCTGGATGTGGCTAGAGCGCTGAAGTTCTACGTGGACCGCACGAAGAGTTTTCGGTAGACATCACAGCTGTTTGTGAACTTTGGACCTATGAACCAAGGGAAGGCCCTCTTGAAGGCTACCATTTCCAGATGGCTCTCCGGCTGCATCATGCACTGTCATCGGTTGGCAAACCGACCGTTGCCCAGCCGTCCGAGAGCCCATTCAACCAGAGCGATCGCTGCTACCACAGCGTTCCTGCCTGTTGTGCCCCTGCTGGACATCTGCAGGGCTGCTATGTGGAGGTCGACACACACCTTCACGAGATTCTACTGCGTCGACTGGGATTCCAGGGAGGAATCCAGAGTCGGCCAGGCAGTGCTGCGCAACCTGTTCGCCTGAAGGTGAGCCTGGTGAGGAGGTAAGAGATGCTTAATGTTAAGTTATAGAAATGCTTAATGTTGAGCCTTGCCACCTCCCGTGGTTGTGCGTGTGTGTACTGCTATGTATTCTTGTATTCATGAGCATGTGAATCCATGCCAGACCCCATGCTGGAGAAGGAAGAAGTTACTAACCTGTAACTGTTGTTCTCCAGCATGGGTCTGGCATGGATTCACATGCGAACCCTCCCACCGACCCCTCTGCGGCCTCTTCTCTTGGTCCTACTGCCACTTTACATGCTACCAAATCTGAAGGTGGCTGCCAGAGGAGGGGCTTAGGTAGAGGGCAGTCATTGGCTGGGGGCATTATGACCCAGAGACCAGTGATTGGTTACTAGTGGAAAGACAGTTCAGAAACTGAAACTGAGTTTTTCTTTACCGAGGATTCCCAGCCTGACGACTGGGAATATTCATGAGCATGTGAATCCATGTCAGACCCATGCTGGAGAACAACAGTTACAGGTACGTAACTTGTTCCAACTCGATGCAGGGCCCCTCTCGGGAACAGGATTGGACGCAGGTAAGCAGTTTCAGACGACGGCCACCGATGAATGGCGATGCAAAGGGATTCACTTGCCGCGGTCAGACTTTCCCTCCTATCTCTGGTCCCCTTGATGCAAGGAACCATGAAATTCCACAGAGGTAAGTTTTGTTACACAAGCTGAAGATCCCCTAACTCCCAGGCCTCAACTCGGAATGGCAACGTATGGAGCCCGGTAGCCCAACATCAGAGTTTCTCAGCCACAGGGCACTCCTGGGGCACTTCCGAGGGCTCTTCTTCATAGGACCCAGAGCGCACGTCGAGAATGGATGTTCCATCCTCTCCAAGGGTAACAGCTCCTTCGCTGGACTGCTGAAGATCTTCCACAGGACAGGGCGGTACCAGGGCAGCAGCAGAAGTTGGCCACGCCTTCTTCAGACAGGTTCACAATCTCCTTGCACGTCCTGTAGCTGGACAGGAGTTTTGGCTCATCCAATTTCTTCCAGAATCTCTCCAGTTTGGGTGCAGGGGTCCTCTTATCCTAAAATGCAGTTAAGAGCAGCAGCTTCAACTAGCCAATGACAAATCTGCCCCATACACACACCCCAGCAGTGGTCCAGTGTTAGGCAGAAACCTGTGCAGTTCCCTTTGGGAACACTGCAAAAGATTTAGGACTACAGGTGTTAGCAGTAAACCTACTTGGTAGCAGTCTGTACCACCCAGATTTACCTGGTAGCTGTGGCTGAGCAGTCAGACTTCCCTCAAGAAGAGTTAGGCAGTATGCAAAGTATACACAATAGGCACTCAGATACAATAGCACAAGCAAACACTGACCAGAGCTTTGGTATCAAAGTATATAATTATTTATTTAAACACACTGTTTGAAACACTCCAGCACTCTTATTTGTAAAATACTCTAAACACAGTTACTATTATGATAAATACAACCCTTATTCCTTATCAGACAAGTCTTAGTTAACACCACTTATTTCCAGACAGAGGTGAGCGCTTAACTATAGATGGCACTCCAATAAGTTCATGAAAAAGGGAGGGAAAAGGGCAGAATATGTGAAGATACACCACTCTAAGATTTAGGAACACTTTTAGCAAAGCAGAAGAGCAAAGGTCACTGGTGAGCCAAAGTCCATAGGCTGGGCCCACTCTTAGAGAGAGCAGAAATACGCCCAAGATCACACAGTTACACTAGGCTTTGAAAGTCTTGCAGAGAGTTCGAAAAGAGTTTAGAGAGGCTCAGAAAAGTTTAGCCAGGGTGTCCCAGGCTAACCCAGGTTCGAAAGCCGGGGGCTAAATCTACCCCGTACAATCGGTGGCAAGGGAAGCCAGGCGGAACATGGTACCTTAAGTGGGAAGGATCCTCCAGGGGTGGCAGTTGTTCCTGGCAGCGGGTGCAAGTCTCGGCGTCGTCCAGAGGAAGAGAAGATCTCGACTTGGAGGAAAGATGAAGGTCGTTGCACTGCCAGGGAAGAAACCAGCCGCAGAGTTTTCAGGTTAAAGGTATTACCCTTTATTTCGCGGTCGTGGTAAAACGTGGTATACCGGTTGCCGGGGTGCTTGGCACAGGCAAGGCGGCCACGAGATGTGTCGGGAAGGCGAAAAGACGGTGAAACTGGTTATCCCCACCAGTCAAAGGAAGAAGACTCTCTGGCGGGAGATCTCCTCTGTCGTTGGGAAAAGTGGTGAGACGGTCCAGCAGGGCTCCACCAGTGGTGTCGTCGTGGCAGGTCGGCTCAGCTTCTCCCTCGTCGGATTCTTAGGTCCTGTGGCGACTTCTGAAGTTCCAGTCCCCAAAGCCCTGCTTTTATGCAGAAAAACCCCCATTCACTCAGCATGGCTGTCACTCAAACATGCTAACTGGTGAGCCGGCCGGCTCACCACTTGGGCCAATCAGGACGGAGTGCGACTTGAGTTGCCTAGGCAACTCAGTCCAGGGTGCCTAAATCCCCCTCCTCCCCTCCTAAGTACCCCAGGCAGAGTGGCACCACTTTGGAGGGCTTCTGTGGAGAAGACCGCCAAAAAGTGGAACAAAGGGCTCGACTTCGGTTGGAGTCACAGAAGAGAACACAAACGCCATTTTAGAACCAAGTTTTGGCAAAAAATACCAACCGGAGAATTAATAATAAATAAATAAACCAGCAGTATGTTCGAGGCTATCGTAATTAAATAAATAAAGATAGTAGCAGCCTCGAACAATGGGAAAATCCCATAGAGAAATATTCGCGGTTGAATATAGAAAGTAGTATCCACTGCCACCAGCCAAAACTCGATCAGGGGGGACGGAGATGTGCCCCCTCGACTAACAGACCCCGGGGCAATCGAATTGCCCCGGCCAGTACGTCCACAATATGATGGTTTGTACTGGTTCTGTTCAGAATTTAAGACTAGTAAAGTCAATGGTGACTTTACATGCCCTGGGAGACAGTAGTCAGTCCCAGGGTATGGAGTCTATACTGGGGGCTCACTATGACACCCCTGTGTTACTGCACTGAGGGTGCTGTGTAACACACATCACAAAAACACATGAAGCCTTATGCAGTAAAAGACCCCATAGCCCATTAAACACATCTAGAGTCAAAGGAACACACTCATGTCCAAGAGTGAGGGAAAAAGAGTCTCACTCTTGGCAGGAGAAAAAAAGAAACCCCAAAAATCCAGTAAAGCTGCTGGGGGACTCACTAGGTTAGGAAATTCAGCCTAAACAGAATTCTCCCTAACATCCAGTCAGGACCACTGGCAGCAAAACTCATGCATACCCCTCAGGCACACTGGCACCAGTTTGTGGATTGGGACCAGACAATCCCAGCCCATTTCCTGGCAGCAAGCACACATAGCCCTCCAGTAGCCTGCTAAAAGCCTCTGCTTTCCTGGACACTGGAAGTCCACTTAAGCTTTTTCCTGGCCTCACAGGCCAGGAAGAAGGCTAAAAGTCAAGGTGCCAAAGGACAAGCAAAACATCTTGTGTCATGGCCACGTTTGACCACTGGCCACAGTTCATAGCCAAACGCGGCAAGGCTAAAATAAAATGCACCAATAAATGTTAAAAGTCACTGCTGCCACCAGCTTGTCCATTTAGCACACTTAGAGAAACCAAAAGTCCTCTTGAGCGTTAGTCTAGGGCAAAACCAAGTGTACCCCATTGTACTCCATTACAATGATGCATAGTATAATGATAAAGTGACCACAAGTGTTAAGTTCTCCAGCATGGGGTCTGGCATGGATTCACATGCTCATGAATATTCCCCGTCAGGCTGGGAATCCTCGGTAAAGAAAAAAATCAGTATCCGTTCGTTTCTGATCTGTCTTTCTTAGTAGTAACCAATCACTGGTCTCTGGGTCATACTGCCCCCAGCCAATGACTGCCTTCTCCCTAAGCCACGCCCCTGGCAGCCATCCTCAGATTTTTACCGCACGCTCAAGTGTTGGGAGTTCTCGTGCTATAGCTCTCGAGCCTTTACTGCTTTTTGCGTTTTTTCAAAGAGATTTATCTTCTTTTTCGGTTTAATCGACCCTCAAGCTCCACCGTTTCTACTTCCGATCAACGGGGACCCGTTTCGGATTTATCTACGCCCCTCAAGGGTGACGTTTTCGTCAAGTTACGCTTCT
Organism: Ambystoma mexicanum; assembly: GCF_040938575.1. Lineage (NCBI taxonomy): Eukaryota > Metazoa > Chordata > Amphibia > Caudata > Ambystomatidae > Ambystoma > Ambystoma mexicanum. The sequence continues at coordinate 303,932,953 of NC_090926.1, forward strand.
TGGAGGATTCCAGAAGTTTCTGAGGCCTACCTCGTAGACGAGAAGAATATGGCCCATGAGAAGGGAAGCTCGACTCCCGGCAAACTGTTCAGGATCTGCCCTGGATGCAACCTACAAAATGTGTTCAAGGAGGACGAGCATTCGAAATGCCTTTACTGCCTCCACGAGGACAAAACTCACGTGGAGAAGGACTGTGCGTTTTGCTTTAACATGTCGGATCGGACGATGAGGGATCGCCTGACCCGTCTCCAACTGGCTGGAAGGCAAGAGCAGGTGAGAAGAAGAAGAAGTCTTCTAAGTCGTGTGAGGGCTCCCCGGCAACGGGGGCCCAACAGAAGGCAAAGCACTGTGAGTCCGCGGGCAACGGGAGCACCGAACGGTCGGGCTCCTCGGCTGCCAGGCAGGGCTCACCTTCACCGACGCCATCAACCGCGAGCCAACGCTCTTGCTCGGGGAAGAGGAAATCCGAGAACCCAGCTAAGCTTCTGAAGAGGCCCCGGTCGATCTCGAAGGAACCGGCCGAGAGGGGAGCGAGACAGTGACCCTCCCCCTAAGGTGAAGGCCTCCAGCGCTCCCAAGGTGGTGAAGGCCTTGATTCACCCGGCTAAGGCCTGTATCGAGGGAGTAGCTGCGGCCCTGGCGAAACCTGTGGATGCTATCCCAGTGAAGGCGACCCCGGCCCCCAGAGTTTCCCTGCCTCCGCGGAGGGAATCCTCTTTTAAGCCCATCGAGAAGACACCCATGAAGACCCTGGTGGAAAAAGAGGGGGGGGGGGCCGGTGGCCGTTACGGACGCAACCTCCGAGGAGGAACTGACCGAGAATTTGGAAGAAGCCCAGCCCAACTGGAGGAATCCCGACGGGGACGACGAGAGCGAGGGTGGCAACGACGACGAGGTTCCCGTGGAGGAACAACAGTCGCTCCTGCCATGCCCGTCGCAACCCGAGCCTCAGGACAACTCGGCGGCCATTTGGACAGCAATCCAAGCCTTATGCACGGAGATGAGGACGAGACTGCCCCTACCCTGATGGATGACCCAGCTGTACCGCCCTCCGAACAGGAGGAGGAGAATTCATCCAGTGCCCCTTCAGCCCTCAGGGCCTTCTCAGCCTTTGTCGTCTTCCCTGATCCCGAGGGACGACACGGGAACGGACACGGCCACGACGGGGACGGATGACGATGGCAGTGACGATGGGTCTGGCCTCCCGTCTCCGATTCCTCTGGCGTCCCCGCCCGACGAGATTGGCTCCTTCCACGCCATGATTGCCAGGGCATCCAAGCTTTTTCAACTCTGCCCTGAGGAGAAGGAGGAAGGCTTCCTCTACCAACGACGCAAGGCCAAAATGAAGACGGTCCTCGCGGTGTCGTTGCTGGATGACATCTGGGACGCGGGACTTGCCCTCCTCAAGAACTCGTCCACGCCACCTGCCAAGATGGACCAGATCGAGAAGAAGTACCGGGTCCCCGACGCCGCCCCGTTGTGCCCTAGGGCGCAGCCGACCCCGGATTCGGTCGTCTCAGCGGCGGCCAAGAAGAAAGCAGTGGGGGCATCGGCTTCATCCTCAACTTCCCTACCGGACGGCGAAGGAAAGAAGCTGGACGCCGTGGGACCAGTCATCTCGTCGGCGGCGACGACGATTAAGGCGGCCAACGCCCTAGCGATCATGGCCCGCTACTTCAGGGAACTGTGGTACAAGATCGCCCCCCTGTTGGACTTCCTCCTGGACGAAAAGAGGGCAGAGGCCCTGGCGATCCTACAGGAGGGTGAGGTGGCGTCGGACCATGCCATAACTGTGGCCACGGACATTACCGACACTGGTTTCTGCCAGTTGGGCAACAGAGTTTGCCTTCGATGGCAGGGGTGGCTCAAGGCGACGGATTTTCCGCCAGGACGTGCAAGCCAAGGTTTTGGACATGCTCTTCGATGTCCCAATCTGTTTGGAAAGACTCTGAGTCGCTGCAGGCCATCAAGACCGACACTGAGACGGCTCGGGCCTTGGGAGTTCTGCAGCAACGGCGGCCGCCCTTTCGGAACTCCGGAGGCAAGCAAGGTGCCTCCAAGGGATTCAGCAGCGTCTCCTCGACCTACCGCCAAGCGGCCCGCTCCTCGTTGCAAGAAGCCTACAGGGGACGAGGCAAGTCCGGTGGATCTCACCGTCGTCGCCAGGGAGGCCAGGGCGGCAAGGCCGCTTCCAAACAAGACTGAAACGGCCGTCGCGTCGGGCCCCCACCGAAGCAACTGGTGGGAGGCCGGCCGACAAGGTTTGACAGCGTGTAGAAGTCCATCGCCACCGACCGTTTGGTGCTGGATGCCCTGGCCCACGTGCACACTCTGCAATTTCTAAAGAAGTGCCCCCGTATTCCTCCTGTGGCCAGGAAGGAAAACCACGTCCCTCAACTACTGTTAGAGGTAAGGGCGATGCTCAAGAAAGGAGCCATCAAGCTCGTCCCAAAGAGGCTCTGGCACTCTGGAGTATACTCAAGGTACTTCCTCGTCAGGAAGAAGATGGGAGGTTTGCGTCCCATCCTGGACTTGCGTCGGCTAAACAAATACATCAAGGCACAGAAGTTCCAGATGGTCCCCCTCCAGCACGTGTTGGGCCAGATGGAGGAAGGCGACTTCCTATCGTCGTCGGATTTGGAGGATGCGTACTTCCCCATCCTAAAAGGACATTGAAAGTTTCTCAGGTTCGTAGTCCAAGGGCGGCACTACCAGTTCAAGGCCCTCCCATTCGGATTGAAGTCGGCGCCCAGGGTGTTCACCAAGTACCTAGCACCAGTGGAGGCGCGGCTGCGCCTGCAGGGGATCTACGTCTACCCCTACCTGGACGACTGGCTCATCCGAGCAGGGACAAGGGAACTCGCCGTACAACACACAGCAAAGACCGTCCGGCTGCTCACAGACCTGGGATTCTCCATCAACTTCCCCAAATCCCACCTGGTTCCATCGCAGGTCGTGCTGTTTCTGGGAGCCAAGCTCGATACAGTGGCGCGATTGGCCTCGCCGTCGGAGGAAAGAACGCAGGCCATCCTGGGCAAGGTACATCGTATGCTGGCCACGGATGTGGCCAGAGTGAGGTCCATCAAGTCCCTGCTCGGGATGATGTCCTCTTGCATCTATCTGGTGCGCTGTGCAGGCTTCGGCTGTGCCTTCTGCAGGAGTTCCTCGACGCCCGTTGGATGCAAGCGACGGGCAGCTTCGAGGACAAGATCTCGCTCAACGAGGCAGTCCGCCAGGCAATCCGATGGTGGGGCACGCGTCCACATCTCGCGGTGGGCACTAACTTTCAGACCCCAGCATACCAGGCGACAGTGACGACGGATGCCGCCCTGGAGGGGTGGGGAGTGCACACCGGAGATCTTCACGCGAGAGGCCTGTGGTTCCCGGAGGAGAGGCCGCTCCACATCAGCATACTGGAGTTCCGAGCGGTGTTCTGGGCCTTCAAGTCATTCCTCCCGTCCCTCAAGGGCAAGGTGGTGAGGATCTTCACAGACAACACCACCACGATGTTCTACATCCAGAAACGGAGGAACCAGATCCCCAGCCCTGTCCAAGGAAGCCCAGGATCTGTGGCACTGGGCCGTTCACCAGGGGATGTTTTTGGTGCCCTTTCATCTAGCAGGGATAAAAAACACCATCGCCGACTCACTCAGCAGGGAGCTGCGCTCGTGCCACTAATGAGAACACCAGGATCAAGTGGATCAACTCTTCCGGCGATGGGGCAAACCCCAAATCGACCTGTTCGCGACGGCGACGAACTCCAGTGCCAGAGGTTCGCCAGCAGGTTCACCCAGCCGAGGAGCATGGGCGATGCTTTCTCGTTCCCCTGGGACGACCTCTTCCTGTATGCGTTCCCACCATTGCTGCTCAGGCTCATCAACCAACTCAAGAGGTCCTGGTGCAGGATGATCCTCGTTGCACCAAGGTGGCCGAGACAGATCTGGTTCCCGGACCTTCTAGACTTGTCAGCGTCCCCACCAGTCAAACTGTCAACGGATGCAGATCTTCTCTCCAGGGAAGGAGGCGCCATTCTTCATCGCGACCCGGTGTCGCTGAACTTGCAGGCCTGGCTCCTGCAGCACTAGAGTTTGGAGGGTACGAAATCCCAGCCGAATGCAGAGAGGTTCTTGCAAAGGCCAGGGCATCCTCAAATCTCAAGTGCTACGGACACAAGTGGAAGAGGTTCTCTGTCTGGTGCCGTGCACAGAAGATTAACCCTCTATGGATTTCTGCCCCTCAAGTGCCACCGTACTTACTGTCGCTGGCCAAAACTGGACTAGCTCATGCTTCCATTAAGATACATCTGGCAGCGATTTCCTGATACACCAGAACTGCAGGACGGTCATCCCTGTGGTCTCATCGCCTGTTGAAGGAGTTTATGAAAGGACTGTTCCGATCGTTCCCGCCGGTGAAGGCTCCAGCCCCGGCGTGGGAGCTCAAAGTGGTGCTGACCAGGCTCATGGGCCCGCCATTCGAGCCTTTGCATCCGGCTCTGTTAAAGTTCCTGTCGTGGAAGACAGCGTTCCTTGTGGCCATCACCTGCGCACGACGCATGGGAGGGATTCAGGCCCTATCCTGCAAGCCTCCATACTTTTGACGAGACAGGGTGGTGCTGAGGACGCACCCCTCATTCATGCCCAAGGTGCCGTCGGACTTCCATCTCAACGAGCCCTTGGTGTTGCCAGTTTTCTTGCCTTCGTCACCGGCCGAGAGGACTTTGCACTCGCTGGATGTGGCTAGAGCACTGAAGTTCTAATGTGGACCGAACGAAGAGTTTTCGGAAGACATCACAGCTGTTTGTGAACTTTGGACCTTTGAACCAAGGGAAGGCTCTCTCGAAGGCTTCCATTTCCAGATGGCTCTCCGGCTGCATCATGCACTGTCATCGGTTGGCAAACTGACCGTTGCCCGGCCGTCTGAGAGCCCATTCAACCAGAGCGATCGCTGCTACCACAGCGTTCTTGTCTGGTGTGCCCCTGCTGGACATCTGCAGGGCTGCTACGTGGAGGTCGACGCACACCTTCACGAGATTCTACTGCGTCGACCGCGATTCCAGGGAGGAGTCCAGAGTCGGCCAGGCAGTGCTGCGCAACCTGTTCGCTTAAGGTGAGCCTTGTGAGGAGGTAAGAGATGCTTAATGTTGAGTTTTATGTAATGCTTAATATTGAGCCTTGCCACCTCCCGTGGTTGTGCATGTCTGTACTGCTATGTATTCTTATATTCATGAGCATGTGAATCCATGCCAGACCCCATGCTGGAGAAGGAACAAGTTACTGACCTGTAACTGTTGTTCTCCAGCATGGGTCTGGCATGGCTTACATGCAAACCCTCCCTCCTTCCCCTCTGCGGCTCTTCACATGGTCATACTGCCACTTCACGTGCTACCAAATCTGAGGTTGGCTGCCAGGGGCGGGGCTTAGGGAGAGGGCAGTCATTGGCTGGGGAAGTATGACCCAGAGACAAGTGATTGGTTACTACTAAGAAAGACAGATCAGAAACGAAACTGATGCTGATTTTTTTTCTTTACCGAGGATTCCCAGTCTGACGACTGGGAATATTCATGAGCATGTGAATCCATGCCAGACCCATGCTGTAGAACAACAGTTGCAGGTAAGTAACTTGTTCCTTATTAAAAGTAGTAACAAGACCAAGGGAAACAATGTTTCTCCAGCATGGGGTCTGGCGTGGATTCACATGCTCATGAATATTCCCTACGGTCATGCTGGGAATCCTCAGTAAAAGAAACGGCTTTAAAGCGAAAGTGAAATTGTTTTATTTCTCCTCTAAACCAATCACTGTCCTCTGGGTCATACTGCCCCATCCAATGACAGTCCTCTCCCTAATCTCCACCCGTGGTGGCCATCTTCAGATATTTACCAAACGCTTCAGTGTTGGGAGTCCTCTTAGTGATCTCTGAGCTTTTTTCCTAATATTTTGAGTTTTTGGTACATTTTAAACATTATATCCGATGTTTGAATTCATCGTTTGACCAGGGGTCGACTACCAGCAGTGAGTGTTCGCGGTTGGTGAAGATCATACTTCTAGGATCTTTCATCTGATTAGGGAAGACCCTGGCTTGGGTCTACTTGGTGCCTTTTCCACCATGACCAAGGAGAAGAGATGCCTCTTCAAACTCTGTGCAAAATGCAGACTAAGGAACATTTTCTTGGAGGATTGACGCTACAAAAGTGTCTACTGCTTGCATCCGGACCATGATGAGAGATGCAAGGTCTGCTGTGGTTTTTCCAAAAGACCAAGAAAGATCGCTACAGCACCCTGGCAGCGTGGTTACAATCTGGTAAGGCTTCTGACTCACCCTCTCGGCATGGTCATGCTTTCCCCCCACCCAGGACTGGCCGGTCCCACAATCAAACTCCCTCAGAAAAGAGGTTGTGGTCCTTTGAGGATGCCCCGCCCGAGGGGGTCCAAGGAAAGGCAAAGCCTCACGCCACTGATCCCACTGGGTTTGTTGCTGCTGCTGAGGTTCCTGGCTCAGGAAGGGCAATGTCACCATCGCCGAAACAGCCACAGTGAGCCTAACGGTGGGAAGGTGCCCCCTGTAAGAGAAACTCTGCTTGCCATCGGTAGACAAGGCGACGAAGGAGAAATCCAAGGTGGGCCCTTCGCTGCCTCCATCGGCATCTTAACCAGCCAAAACAGAATCAACGACCACATCGACGACTGCTGTTACCACCCCGTCGACGAGTCATCGACCAATACTACTTCAAAGGAAGGGCAGTACACAAGGTGGTGCCCCACAGTCGCAGCAACAACTAATACGCGGGTGTCCCGGCACAGTGTGTGGTAACTGCCTCTGCTTTGGCGAATACCCCTGGAAAGGAGGCAGCAGCTACTTCCTCCCAGGAGTCTCAGGAGAGGGGAATGAGTAAGGCTCATACGACACCTAGAGGAGTGCAGAAGAAGGGGATGAACCAAGTGTGCAGGGGCACATTTATGCTTGATCCAATGAGGGTGACAACCTGCCCGAGGGCTACTATTCAGACCACGAAGGGGGCCAGGGACCCTTGTTAGGTCGGTCACCCTGAGGTGAGCTCTGAAGTCTACCTCTCTAAAGAGGCGTACCCGCCCAGAGCCGCCCCCTCATTTCTCCTACACATCACCCCAGGGATGTTTTGTTGGACATTTTGACCACGCTGCACACGCTGGTATTAGAAATTCAGCAGAGAACGCCGCCCACACCGGGCCTTGCTCCGTCGGAAGTCCTCCCAAGACCACTTTCCGGAAGCCCTTCTAGGCGCAAACACAAGTCCGAGGACCTTGTGTTAGGGAGAATTCTCATAAATGTGTGAATTCCCTTCATCTTGCTGGATTTCTAGGACTTGATTCTCTTACCTGGAAAGAGCGTGAACCTTTTTCCCCACTCTTTCGTATTTTGATGTGTTTTTTACACTTGTGTTCTTTGATTATGGAGTTTTAGACAACTCAATTGGCCTCATCTTTTCATGTGTGTTACACAGCACCCTCAGCGCAGTGACACAGGGATGTCTTTTAGACTTCCAAAAGGTTTTAATACCTTCTCTAGGATAACCTACCGTTTCCCAGAGAATATAAGGTTAAATTGACTGTACTAGTCTTTTTAAGTTCGTAGACCCAGCACACACTATCTTCCTATAGAGTGCTGGAAGGGTTACCTAGTATCCCGAGTCTAGAAACTCATGTAGCAGTCAAATGCTTACCTTTTCTATCAAAATAGCAGGTGGCAGTGGTTTTATAAGGCACTACCATGATTTTTCCCAACCGCGAACACCAGTAGCTAAAAATCGCGGGAGCCATGTTTTTCAAGATGGCTCCTTAAGCCCCTTTGTTTAAACAGGTCCCATGTCTTCTTTTTTCGCCATTTATTTTTGGAAATGTCCTTCTATTGTTTGTACCTGCGTGCCAAACTAGGTTTGGTCCCTTTGTTTCTATGCCTTTGGCGGGCTTCAGGACTGAAGACCGCCTCTGGCATCTGAGTGTCTGGGGTGGGCAGGAAGTGAGGGAGGTGCCCGAAACTCCCTGTGCTTTGTTTTCTATGAGACCCAAATGCACTCTGTAGTGATTGGCCAGTTGACGTCCGGCAAGAACAGCCACTCTGCTGGGCGACCGACAGCTAGGCTGGAATGAATGGGCGAGAACTGAATAAAAGGCGAGGCTTTTGGCTTGGAAAGCAGAGTCGACCACTGGACAAAGGAACCGAAGAAGAGCTTGAAGAGGACGCCTGCAGCAACTGCTGGAACGTTGGTTCGCCTGGTGAAGCCCTGCTGCTGTGCTGAAACTCCAAATTCTTATCGACCGAGAAGCCCCTGCAAGGTGCAAGGACGACTTCTCTCTTTGAGTTGGTGGGACCAATCAATTCCAAAGTAAGTCACCTAGACATCCTTCTCGGAGCTTGTTGAATTTCCACAGAGTTGCTGCTGGAAACTGTATAGCCAGGGAGAGAACACCAGATTGTGTGCGTTGCTTTTAAGCTGGCCTAGAGCTCCAGGAAGATCCTCCGGACTCCCAGGAAGCAGGAATGACCGAGCCTGAGCCCCCTCAACAAATTGCGGCACCCCAGATGCAAGGAAAGCCCAACTTGACAGCCAGGAACCACGATGTTGGTATTTGCGGTAGATGCGAGGAGCTCAAACACTGAACAGCCACTGATTTGAAGATTGCCGGTTGCGAGCGGTGCCCGTCCCATTCCAGTGCAGGAGTCTCCAGAGGTCTTACCTCTTGTCCCCACGACTGAGGCCCAAGAACAGTTAGATCTGTACAGCTGCTCAGGAACAGAAGTCATCTGCTGCACTTTTTCTTCAGTACAAAGGTACTGTAAAAAGTGTGAGAGAACTTGCCTCTTGCTGTAGAGCTGCTTGCATCTTCTACCTCTCACAAGTCTAACGGCCTGTGGCCCTACATTTGATTCTTCAAGCGAAGAGGCCCATGTCTGGACTGGCTGAGTGAGAGAAGGCCAAGTAGTGTGACAAAAGGGAAGGGAGTATTCTACTCGAGGCACAGGAGCAACTATAGCCTTTTGCTTAGTTTTGCAAAGCAGCTACCTGGAGTTTTGTTGACACTTTCAATTAACATTACTGCTTAGATACACATTCTAAGACTGATTCTCAGGTGGTTCAGGCGGTATTAAGACCTCTTTGCTACCGTTCATTCACACATCCCACCACCATCTCCTGGTACTGTTCGCTAGTCTATGCACTGCATGGGATTCTAAACAGATTCTCAAGCATCAGAAAAGATATATTTCTCACCGTAATTATATTTCTGGTGCATGTGTCTGCTTAGATTCACATGTGCCCACCACCCTCCCCTCTTGGAGTTGAAGGAACATAGACATCTTACACCTTTCTTTTTTACTGTACTTGCTCACGCATTTTCTGGGGCTCACTCATGGCAGAACAAAAAACAACCGGGGGTACTTCGACACCTGAAGGAACTTGGCAACACTTCATGTTGGGGATAGTGTCAGTCACACCCATGTCCACGTCCCTTTTCGATCTTCTAAAAAAAGACACAGTAATCTGCCATTACCACTAGATTTCAGACTATATGCACAGCATGTGAATCTAAGCAGATACAAGCACCGGAAATACAATTATGGTGAGTAATGTATGTCATATCACACAATACTAAATCATGTGAAACATATACAATCAGTCGGTGCAGAATAATCAATTCACCCCCACAAGACCTGAAATGGAAGGTAAGTAATTAGTTATATCACTGACGGTCCACTGGAATTGCAACCCTATCTTATAAAGTCCAACCCTAAGTTGATTGGAGGCTTGTGCCCAAAGTTTCAAGAGAAGGGGTTGGTTCCTGGGGATGTGAAGATAGGACAAAATATTGTCCAAAGAGTTCAAAAGTAAAAAAAAGGCTTTTTTACCTTTTTGGAGAGCTTTCAGAACAAGTGTTACCAAAGGCACTTGGTTGTAATATAAATCACGGGTGGTGATGGGGGTACCATTTAGTATTGTTATAACTTACCACCCTTACTACGATTTATCCTCAGACTTTTCTGGTTGTTGGAGGGTCAACAGAGGTCGCTTTTTCTGTGTTGTTTCCGGTCGAAGAAACCCATGAGCTGCGGGTGCAAGAAGAGTTCTGGTCGGGTACAGCAGCTGTGTGCACCAATGCAGCAAGCACTAATGCAGGACTCTTGAAGAGTCCCCGACTAGACGCGGGGAAAGCCAATTACAGTGATTACCACTGATGCATGGCGACAGCAGGCGTCTCAATTCTCGCGGCTGAAGAAAACTTCTTGTTGAAGCTTGGATGCCAAAATCTTGCAGGAAGGCTACTTACAGGACACGCTGAAGACCCTTGAAGTTCTGAGTCAAAACACAGAACAGCAACCCTGCTACTGTTATAGCCCAAACTGGAGTTGGTCAGCCCAGTGGAGGGCCCAGGGACGCTTCGGAAAATTCCATTTTGCAGAGCACCAAGAAGACGTTGAGACTGGTTGTTCACACCCATCCAGAGGGACGAAGCATCAATAAGGGTTTTCTGTGATCCGTAGCCAGACTGGGCTCCACCAAGACTGCAGCAAGAATTGGTCACCAGGCCTCGTCGGGGATCGTCCTCGGGTCTTCCACGGTCTTCACAGCTGTTAGGTGAGTTTTCCTAAAATCCCACTTGGAGGGAAGACTTTAGTATGCTATCCCATTGGTTTGTAGATCCCCAACTCTAAGTATCAGTCTGTACTATTCAAGGGCCTTGGTAGAGTGGCAGAGCAGTCGGGCTTTTCTGAAGAGAAAGATGTGAGCTCTCTAGGTAAGTACACTGAGCCGAGGCAGTAAAGCACATCAAAGAAACACATAAATGTATATTAAAATATTGATTTATATTTACACAAAAGTCCCTGTTAAATACTTGGCACAATAAACCAACACACACAGGTATACTTTTCAATACTTTCAAAGGGTCACTTCTTAGTTGGTAGTTGCTGAACGCCTACAATTGTAACATGGGTTTCACAGTCTTATCAGTAATACCGCACTCTCACAAAGGAATACTGTAATTATAGTTAGTTTGCATACACATAGTGATTTTTGGGAAGGAAAATAGTTGGTTAGTGTTACCCTAGCAGAGCTTCAGGCTCTAGAGGCAATTTTGCAGCAGAGCAAGTCTTTTAAAGTCCAAAACGCAACCCTAGCTAAAAGGAGTTTGTAGCGGCTTAAAGTCTTGCAAAGCAGTAGAAATCAAAAGTTCCTGTGGATACTTTGTAGCCTTTAGGAAGGAAGATAAAAAATGGTTAAACCAACGTTGGAGACCCTATTAAAGGACTTGCTCAAGGGACACAAGCAGCGCTTGAGTCGGAGGTAAGAGGGATTGCCCTGGACACCTCTACGTGCACTCGAATGCGCTGGAGCGACTTTCTGGAATCGGGTAAGCAATTCCTTTTTCCCCACAGTACCTTAGGTTAGAAGAAAACGTTTGTGCTGGATGCTCTGTGAAGTTGCAGCTCTGGACTTAACCTCCGGATTCTTTTGTGTGATCACTGAAGGCAGGACAATGGATGGGATCTCTCAAAAGTCTTGAGGGAGGAACGGCTTTCAGCAACTTCTCTGATCACCCTGGGCTTTTGGCGCCTTTTCTGCAGCACCAACAATGGACTCTGTTAGGCAAGATTGTATGCAGTACCATTTGGGTGCACTACAACAACCCTGACCTCCTGGCAATAGGAACCCAACATTTGGTTTAAGTCTGTACTACACAGGTTGTTAGCGTGTTGAGCAGCCAGGTTTACTTCAAGAGGGGTCAATGTGAGCTGTAGGGAAGTTACACAGAGATTCACAGTGACAAGTATTCAAATAAACGCTTAGACACAAGGTTTCTTGATTAAACAATGAATAATGTATTTAACAGTCAGTTGAATAAGCCTTCTTCAGAAGGGGGCAATATAATAGTAACAAAAATGCACTCCAAAATACACCCTTTTAATATTTCCAAATCAGGAAGTACCCTTTTGGGATGGCACACAGACACTTCCTACATGCTGAGGTGACTTTAGTAACTAGGACACTGTAGACCTGGTTTATAGTGATTGCATCGAATGCCAAAGCATCGAATGCCTTGGAATCTAAAAAAAAGCAAAGAAAAAAAAGCATTGAATGTCTTTTTTTTTTTTTTTAATGGAAGGGTCCCCCAATCCCTGTTTTTTAACCCTCAAACCCCATTACAATTAAAATAAAACCTTCACCTTTGAAAGAAAATGCATTTGATGCTTTTTTTCGATGCAATGACTGGATACTATAGACATTAATATACCACTGTTAGCATTTAGAACCAGACTTAAGATTTGTCAAACAAAAAGGTTATTAGAACAAAACAAGAGATCTTGCAAATATTCTAAAGCAGGTAAGTACTTTTGGTAACCCCCAATGCAAAGTAAGTTAAACCCTTCCTGGAAGGAAGACTAAACCCAATGTCAGAGGGAAGAAGAGTCATTCAGGGAGCCAGGCCAGAGTCAATTGGGCAAAAGTCTAAGTGATCTGAAGCACTTTTTGCAGGTAGGTAAAAGTCTTGCACAATGTTTTAGAAGTCTTTGTAGAAAAGAAGAAATCGGAGCAGGGCCACAAGCTGATTTAGGCTTGTGAGGTAAAGAAGCTTTTAGCAACTCTACAAAAGCAACCTTGACAAGTCTCAACTGAGAACAGTTCTCGTAGACTTTACTGTACCTTTGGTTAGAAGAAAAGGGCTTTGGCTGGCTTCTCTTCCTGTGCAGCTCTACAGATTCTGTGTTCCTGGGCCTCAGTTGTGGGGACAAGAGGGAGGACGTCTGGAGGACCGTTGCACTGCAACGGGACCGTCGGCTACAGAAAAGGACCAACTTCTATACAGTGGCACTTCGCGGTTTCAGCTCCTCGCGTCTAAGCAATGGGAACACTGCAGACTCTTGCCTGTCAAGATGGGCCTTCCTTGCATCTGGGGTCCAGCACTCTGTTAAGGGGGCTCAGGTTCAGTCAGTCCTGCTTCCTGGGAGTCCGTAGGATCTTCCTGGAGCTCTTGGCCAACTAAAAAGCAATGCACACGATCTGGCGTTCCTCTCCCTGGCCATTTGGTTCCAGCAGCAACTGCAGTGGAATTTCAACCAGCTCCAAGAGGATGTCCTGGTGGCTTACTTTGGAGTTGATTGGTCCCACCAACTCGAGGGAAGAAGTCGTCCTTGCAGGGCTTCTCTGGTCAAGGGGAATTCGGAGCTTCAGCATAGCAGCAGGGCTTCACCGGGCAAACCAATGGTCCAGGAGTTGCAGCAGGCATCTCTTCCAAGTTCTTCTTCAGATTAATTCGTCCAGTGGTCGACTCTGTCTTCCAAGCCAAAAAGCCTCACCTTTTATGCAGGTTTCTCCCATTCATTCATGCCTAGCTGTCAATCACCCAGCAGGGTGGCTCTCCTTGCCGGACAAGCCAGCCAGCCAATCACCTAGGAGTGCATTCCTGTCTCCTAGGAGACTAAGCATGGGGAGTTTCGGGCACCTCCCTCGCTTCCTTCCCCTGCCAGACACCCTGGAGCCAGAGGCGTACTTCACTCGTGAATCCCGCCAAAGGCAAAACGAACAAAGGGACCAAACCTGGTTTGGCACACAGAGTAAATCTCAAGAAGGACCTTTCCACCAGGAAATGGCGAAAAAAGACGTCTGGGGCCATTTTGACAGAAATAGCACTGTTGGGTGCGTTACTGCAGCTGAGAACGCCGTCCGCAGTAAAAGCACACCACAGTAGTTAAAAGTAAACCACTGCCACCTGCCATTCATCGAGGAAAGGATAATATAAAATACACGAGAGAGTGGGGAAAAAGGGTCTCGCTCTCTCCAGGTTAAAAATTGAAGTCCTCAAAATCCAGCAAAGTTGCTGGGGGTCTCTAAGGTAGAGAGGAATTAGGGCATTTCTCAGAATTCTCCCTAACAGACTCGATTTGCCCAGTCAATCTTTACTTCCTGCAGTCCCACACTCTGAGGCAGTTTGGGCAAGTTGGATCGGATCTCGGGAGTGTCTTTGAGGGCTCAGTAAAGATTTGGACGGATTCAGCCTTTTCATGATGATGCTCTCGAAATGGGCCGCAGGTCTCCTGGTATTGCGTTTCTGCAGCTCTGGAAACTCACAGGACCTAGGGAGGCTCAATTCAAAGTTCTTTTTAGGACTGGTTATTAGGGAGAATTCTCAGAAATGTGCTAATTCCCTCTACCTTAGAGACCCCCAGCAACTTTGCTGGATTTTGAGGACTTGATGTTTTTACTTGGAGTGAGTGTGAGCCTTTTTTCCCACTCATGTATTTTGATGTGAGTTTATACACGGTCTCTTTTTGGTTATGCAGTCTAACCAATTCCATAGGCATCCTCTTTTACAATTGTCACAGAGTCCTTCAGTGCAGTGGCACAGGGAGGTCTTTCAGATTTCCCAAAGGTTTCAATTTCTTCTCTGGGATAAACTACTGTTTCCCAGAGCAGTAAAGTAAAATTGACTTTACGTTTGTAACTTTCTAGACCCAGCACACACTATCTTACAATAGGGTTCTGGAGGGGTTACCTAGTATCCCCTTTTGTCTACCTTCTCATGTAGCATTTTTATGCTACCCTTTTCTCACTGAATGGCTGGTGGCAGTGGTTTCGTTTTGACTACCGTGGTGGGCATTTACCACGGGCTGCGTTCGCAGCTGCAGTAAAGCACCTTTGTGTGCCATTTTTGTCAAAATGGCCCTGGTCTTCTTTTTTTGCCATTTCTTTGTGAAAAGGTCCTTCTTGAGATTTACTCTGCGCAACTCCCCTACAGCTCACATTGACCCATCTTGAGATAAGCCTAGCTGCTCAACACGCTACCAAAACTGTGAAGTACAAGCTTACACCAAAGGTTGGGCTTCCTATACCTGTAGTCAGAGTTGTTTGTAGTGTTCCCAGAGGGTACTGCATACAAACTTTGCCTAACACTGGTTGTTCCCACCATCCAAAGGGAGTCCTCTTCGGAGCTCCACTGTCGCACAGAAAACTGGGATCAAGACAGCAGTGGTCGCTTCAGTGTTGCAAAGGGTCTGCAGGTTTGGTGGTCGTCTTCTTTGGTTATGTAAGCATCCAGTGGTCATCTTGCTTTTCACTCCGGGAGCCTCATCTTTTATACAGTTCCAGCACACACTCATCTGCAATCTCTCACTAATTTACAGAAAGGGGAGTTTGGCTGTCCAATCGGGACAGCCAGACTCTCGGTGGGAGCTGGTTCTGTTCAGGCTCTCTGGCAGACAAAGGACAGGGGGTGGAAAAATCCTCCCCGCTTCCTGCCTGCCCAGACACTCTGGAGCCTAGGCGGGGACACCCAAGGGATCCTGCCAAAGGCAAACCACACTCACACAGGCCTCCCCCTCCCAGAATGGTAGAAGAAGGGCTTACCAAGAACAATCACGCTAGTAATGGCGCGGAAATAAGGGAGGCCCCAAGGTGGTACTTGGGTGCCCCTATTGTGCACTAGTGAGGCTATGGACACAGCCTGCAGTGTAAAAATTACACAATAGTTGGTAGAACATGTCAACTGCCACCAGCCATAACTAGGAGGTTGTCCATGTGACTAAAAAGTCACAGGAGCAGAGAGAAGGGGTATACTAGGTATCCCTTTGGCACCCCACATAAGGTAGTGTGTGCGCGCCAATCTCTCAGACTATAACGTTTTTGAGAGATACAAAGTCTCTCCATCCTTAAGAACTGTAGTTACTTGAGGATAAAGAAAGGAACCTCAAAGGAGGACCCTAAGGGTCATCAGCAACACTGCCCATAAGGAGCTGTGCTACAATAAGATATAGGTGCCTTTTAAGATTTTATGGAGAAAATGGACTCCATAGTACAGGTATAATACAGAAAATAGAGTTCCAAAAGACACAGCCTATAAGAATGAATGAGCGGAAAAAGGCTCCAATCGTTAGGATTTAAAGAAAAAGGTCCAGAAGTCTAGCAAAAAAAGCTGGGGGTGTCACTGGGAGAGGGGATGAAGCATAAAAATGATCAATCTCCCTAACAGCTACACAGAATACTTGGCGCCTCTTCAGGTCTGCTGGAATTGCCTCAGGACATCACCTTATCCCAAAGTGAGTTGCATGATCAAACTCAGCCCTTCATGGTAAGATCTGCCCCACACATGAACACCAGCAATGGTCCAATCAGGGACCGTGTGGTTCTGATTCATGCTTGCACACCAGACATACTGGGTGCCAGTGTGTGATTTGGGACCAGACAGTCCCTACCCACTTCCTAGGACCCACAACGCATGGTAGGCACTAACCCACGAAAAGCAAGGCTTTCCTAGGCAAGTGCATGACCATAACAATAAATTCCTAACCTGGTAAGGCAGGAAGAAGGCTAAACGAAAAACCTAGCGGCTTGGCCATGTTAGGACACTAGCCACAGTTAGTAGCCAAATGCGAGAAGGCTAAATAGAAATAAAGTTAAAATGCAACTGCTGCCACCGGTTTGTCTTTAGGCACATATAAAAGTAACCAGAAAATCCTTTGTGTATTATCTAGGATGATACAAAAGTATCCCCATTGCACGGCATTGGAACATGCCATGTGCAGCATGAAAAAGCTCCCCAAAATAGATAACATTTAAAAAGACTAATGGAAACAGTTTCCCAGTACTGATATTTGAAGGACTAGTCAGGTTCCCCATAACAAGTGCGCAAAAGGCCAGTGAAGTGAGGCTGAAAGTTTCACTTCACTGTAAAAAGTCAGGACAAAGTGTAAAAACAAAAGCAACAAGTTTGGGGGTCCATAGAATATGGAGGGAAAGTTGCTAAAAGATCATTTTCCTAACAGCAAGGCAGAAAGCCCAAACATGGCCAAAGAACAAGCGAAGATCTCGTGGCATGGCCATTTTAATGCATTAGCCACGTTTAGTAGCCATATGCAGTAAAGGTGACTGTGCATACTAGAAATAACACGAACATTGTGAAAATAGAATTGCTGCCACCAGCTAATTAGGCCCATATAAAAGTAACTAGAAATCTCAGTGTATAAGGCAATACAAAAGTGTCCCCGTAGCGCTGCATTGTACGATGTTAAAAGGTTACAAGAAGTAAAAGATAAAAAGGGAAACATCATTTCCTACTACTGATAGTCTGAAGGACTGATCAGTTTCCTCATAAGAAATTAGCAAAATGCAGGAGAAGGGAAGCCGAAGGCTTTACTTCCCCTCAAAAAGTTAGAACAGGTTAAAATACAAAGCAAAAATATTGGAGGTCCATAGAAAGTATGAAGAGAAAGTTGTGAAGAGATCTTTCCTCACAGCATTAGTGAGTAGAGAAAAGCATTTAACTTCCTATAAATATTCTTTTGTGATGATTTGTAATGTTGCTTACATTTTAAATAATCATATTTGTTTACATCTGAGTAGAACTGTAATACTTGAACATGTGTGTTGTACCTCTGCTCCAAACCCCTTTTCACCAAAGTCTAAGCCTTACTGCTCGGCCAACGCTACCACACAAATTTGAGAAGACTCAAGTGTCAATGCTCAATTCCACTATGCTGAGCTTCCAAAACCCCACTTCAATACAAGTTTTGGAAATACCTCCTAAAAATGTAGTTTGTATGGTATTATTTGTAAGTCAGTTGTTGTTGAAGTTAACAAGTTAGCCTATGGTTTTACTTTCTGGGTTTTTTTCCAGTTATGCATATTTTGAAGATAATGTAACTTTGTGAAACTCTCTCCTGAGGCATACTGAGCAGGAAATTGTCTTGATTTTCAGAATGGAAAGCGACTATGAGAACGAGAGCCCCGACAGTATTGTCCCTGCCTCATCCCCAGAGAGCATTCTAGAAGAGGAAACTTCACGATTCCCACTGCTGACTGATAGCAAAGTGGAGCCAAAGGATCGAGCACTATCCCCAGTTATTCCACTCATTCCACGAGTTGGCATTCCAGGTCAGTTAATAAAGTTTGCAGCCTCTAATACACCTTCAATTCAGCTTTGGTGATTTTTACTTTGTCTGGTTTAATTAACACACAAACTGCATTGCTCAGAGTTCGTAATGCATCTTGCAGAGCTTTTCTTTAAAATGTGTGTTTATTGCTGTTCCAGTTTTCTCTTATCTGAAAAAATAAGTGTGACCCTGCTCCATTTTACAACCAGATTGTTGCCATAGTTTCTGCAGGCCTATGGTTATGAACCAGTACTAAGCTCTGGAGGTTAAGCACTTGTGGGCACCACTACCGTTAAGGGGTGTATCAACCACTTTAATCCCTATAAATAAGCAGATACACCCAAAAAATAAAAATAGGGAGTAAAACTAAAAAAATAGGAAACTGACACATAGGACCAAATGTCCATGCCTTCACCCAAACTGCTCCATGGATATTTCAGCTTCGGATGTCGTCCCTTCCTTTCCTAGGGGGGGCAGGGAGGGACCTTTCCCATGGGGCCAGGGCGGTGCATCCACAGTACAATAGTCCCCCTAAGGGTGGTGCACAGGGGGAGGAACACATGGGAGAGGAAGCCCCTTCTAGGATTAGGGACAAACATCCCCTCAGAACGTGGTACACTTTGACTTTGTTACACCCTCCCTCTTTCCCAAAGCCAAACTCTCAACCAGTGCCAATATATTTTTTATTGTAAAGTCGGCCTAGTATGTTGGACCAGACTAAGGCACCTGTTGGGCAAGAATGGATGATGTAACCCTGTGGGAGACTACACAACCCTTGTGCTCTTGGTATTAGGTAGCCCACCTAATGGTATAGGTCTGTACTGCAAGGGTTGGTAGTGTGACTGAGCAGCCAGACTGATCTCAAGAGGGGTAAATGTGAGCTGTAGAGCTTTAGCAATGAAATCCACAAATACAAGTATCCAAATAACACTCAAGGTTTCTTGTTAAAATAATTAAGTCATTTTTAAATAAGCGTTCTTTAAAAAGGGCAATATATATAGCAGTCAAATACACTTTGAAATACTTTCTCCGAATCAACACAAAGCAAGTACTCTTTAGAGATGCTTCATACACACATCATACACCCTAAGGTGACTTCACTGACTAAGACAGTTTTGGCATTTATTTATCAATTGTACACTTAATAAATTCTGAGGTTGGTAGAAAGGAAAGGTTAAAGGAAGGAAAAAGGTTAAACAGGTTCTTAAAGCAAAGCATGTGAGCTCTTCCAATGAAGTCTAGCTAAAAACCTTTCCCAGCAAATAGTTTAAAAAGCAATGTATCACCTATGAGGGACAATAAGTATCGAAGCCAAATGGAATAGAAGATTCTACAGGAAGCCAGGACAGCCAACGTCAATTGGAGCAAAGTCTATAGAGCTGAGCTACTTCTTGGATAATAAAGTCTTGCACAAAGTTAGAAAGTTGGTTGAAGAAAAATCACTGTAGGGTCACAAGCTGTTACATTTGTGAAAATTGGAGCTGAGATCTACTCTCGGAAAAGCAGCTACTGTGCAAGTCTCAACGGAGAAGAGCATGCTAAGGACTCTGAAAGTACCCCAAGCCAGAACAGTACCTTTGGTTAGAAGGTCTAGCTGGCTTCTGTCTGGTTGCAGTGATACAGATCCTGTGTTCCTGGGCCTCAGTTGTGGGGCCAAGAGGGAGGATGGCTGGGGAATCCTGCGGCAGCAATTCGATGTTCGGCAGCAGCTACAAGCTCTTTTCGGATCAGCGGCACTTCACCGTTTCAGCACTTAGTGCTTTTGGCCAGCTTACAGACGTTGCACTTGACTACAAATTTCTCGACCCCTGGCACTCGGTTCCTGCAACAGCAAAGAAGTACAGCCAGATGGGGAAGGTCTTACAGCAAAGTTAGTCTCTGGGTTAGTTGGTCCCACTAACCCAAGGGAAGAAGTCATCCTTTCCTGGAGCTTCTCTTGCTGATCAGAAGTTTCAGCACAGCAGTAGGACTTCACTGGGCAGTTTAACTGTCCAGGAGGTTGCAGCAAGCTTCATTCACGGTTTCTTCGTCTGGATGTCCTTCCCAGTGGTCGACTCTGTCTTCAGTCCCAAAACCCTCGCCTTTTAATCAGGTTTCTCCCATTCATGCACAGCCTAGCTGTCACTCCAACAGCAGGATGGCTGTCCTTCAACGACAGCCAGCCAATCAGGACTGGGTGCATTCAGGTTTCCCTGGCGACAAAGGACAGGGGAGTTTCGGGCACCTCCCTCGCTTCCTGCCCTTGCAGACACACTGGAGCCAGAAACGGGTTTCCGCACTGAAGCCCGCCAAAGGCAAAACGAACAAAGGGATCAAACCTGGTTTGCCCACAGAGTAAAACCTATGAAAGACTTAACAAACACAAAATGGCGAAAAAAGACAACCAGGACCATTTTGACAAAATGGCCACCCATGGGTGCTATACTGCAGCAGAGGATTGAGCCTGCGGTAGAAACGTACAATGGTAGTAAAATAAAACCACTGCCACCAGCCATTTAAAGGGTATCTGGTAATATTATCCCTGCTAATAATAGCGCCATATATATGGTCATGGGGTAAGGCCATAGGCGATATTATTAGTGGGGATAATTTATGGGGGTTATTAGGACCGGGGGTTGGGGAGGGTACCCCGCTCCATGAAAAAAATTATGAAGGTTGCAGGGGTTTCCACCGCAGGTTCCATGGCTTAATATCGGCACAAAAATATGACAATATTTTTGTATGGTGATATTTTTGCGGGGATATTAACACATGGAACCGTTTGAAGTAGTGAGGGTAGCATTAAAAAGGTTACATGAGTAAGTAGGAAAATGGGCTACTAAGTAAACCCCCAGCACTCCACATAAAATGGGGTGTGCTAGACCTACAAAGAGAAAAGGTAAGTAAAGTCATGTCACTTTACTATTCTTGGGAAATGTAGTTCACCCAAGAAAAGGTTTTTAAACTTTAAGAGAAATCTAAAGGATTTCTCTGTGACACTGCACTGAAGATGCTGTGTGTCACCATACACAAAGTAGATGCCTATGGAGTTTGTCAGACTCCAAAAACAAAGGAAATAGAAATAAATCAAAATCAGATCAAATACATAAGAGAGTGAGAAAAAGAGCTCACTCGCTCCAGGATTAAAATTAAAAATTCCTAAAGTCCAGCACAAGAGCTGAGGGTCTCTGTTAGGCAGGATTTTGTGCAGTACCCTTTGGGTGCCCCAGAGCAACCTTGATCTGGCAATAGGGAATTCAACCTTTGGTATAAGTCTGTACTGCACAGGTTGGTAGTGTGGCTTTTCTCAAGAGGGGTCAATTTAGGCAGTAGGGTTGTAACAGTTTCATAGTGACATTTATTCAAATAAACACACTCAAGGCTTCTTGATTAAAACATTATTAATTTAACACTCAGTTATATAAGCATTCTTCAGGAATACGCAAAACATGTAACAATTATAATACTCTTCAAAACACACTCGGTTTCTCTAAATCAGAAGATACCCATTGGGGATGGCACACAGACACTTACTTCACCCTCAGGTGACTTAAATAGCTAGGACACTGTGGACATTGATTTATCACTGGTACATTTAGAGCAATACTGAGTTTGGTACAAAGGTTAGATATAGGAATAAAACAAAGGTTAACGAATGATTCATAAACATGCAAGTACTTTTTAAAACCTTCCAATGTCAAGTAAATGTAACCCTTTCCTGGGGGAAAGATAAAGGCAGAGTCAAAGGTAAGAAGTTTCTCTAAGGGAGCCAGGACAGCCAATGTTAACTTGGACAAAGTCTAGGGGAGCTGAAGATCTTCTTTACAGGTGAGTAAAAAGTCTTGCACAATGTTTTTAGAAAAGTTTGTAGAGATAAAATTCACTTTAAGGGCCACAAGCTGTGAGACTTGTGAGGGGCAAAGCTGTAAGAAACTGCAAGGGCGACCAAGACAGGTCTCAACTGAGAGCAAGTAAGGCTACACAAAAAGTGGTAAGTTCCCTTAGACTTTACAGTACCTCTGGTTAGAAGAAATGGTTCCAGCTGGCTTCTGTTCCTCTGCAGCTCTGCAGATCCTGTTGTTCCCGGGCCTCAGCCGTGGGGACAAGAGGGAGGACGTCTGGGGACTCCTGCACTGCAATGGGAAGGTCAGCAGCAGCAATGGGTGAACTTCAATTCAGCGGTGGTTCTGTGTTTCAGCTCCTCGCGTCTGACAGCAAATAGCAACACTGCGGTTCTCAGATACCACTTCAGACTTTCCTCGCATCTGGGGTCCAGCACTCTGTTGAGGTGGCTCAGGCTTGGTCAGTCCTGCTTCAGGGAAGTCAGGAGGATCTTTCTGGCGCTCGGGTCTGACTTAAAAGCGACCCACTCGATTTGGTGTTCCTCTCCCTGGCACTTCATTTCCAGCAACAGTGGAAATACAGCCAGCTCAGAGAGGATGTCCAAACGAGTTCACTTTGGAGTTGATTGGTCCCAACAACTCAAGGGGAGAGGTCGTCCTTGCAGGGCATCTCTAGTCGAAACGAATTTGGAGCTTCAGCACAGCATCAGGGCTTCAACAGGCAAACCAACGGTCCAGGAGTTGCAGCAGACGTCTCTTCCAAGTCCTCCTTCGGATTCCTTTATCCAGTGGTCTACTCTGCCTTCCATGCCAAAAAGCCTCGCCTTTTATGCAGGTTTCTCCCATTCATTCATGCCTAGCTGTCAATCACAGAGTAGGGTGGCTGTCGTTGCCGGACAGCCAGCTGGCCAATCACCTTTGGGTGCATTCCTGTAACCAGGGGAATTGAGCACAGGGAGTTTCGGGCACCTCCCTCACTTCCTGCCCCTGCGAGACCTACTGAAGCCAGAGGCGGACTTCACTCGTGAATCTCGCCAAAGACAAAACAAACAAAGGCACCAAACCTGGTTGGGCGCGCAGAGTAAATCTCAAGAAGGACCTTTCTAACAAGAAATGGCGCAAAAAAGACAACCGGGGGCATTTTGACAAAATGGGCACCCATGGGTGCCATACTGCAGCTGCGAACGCAGCCCACTGTACAAACGCTCAATGGTAGGACGAAGCGACTACGCTGACGCTGGCCAAGAAATCCTCTGGGCATCACAAAGACTGGTTAGTTGCCAGAGATCAAAACCGGAGCCAGAGAAGGAAGCAGTAACCGGCAGAGCTGCCGCCGTCCCGAGAGAGCATCCGAATACTGCCGGAGACTCAAAGTGGAGCCCCTCCGCTCTGAAGACACAAACCACAAAAACGGGTAAGCGGGCAGACCAAGATGTGCTAGAGGTCCGGCAGGAATCTGGGAACAGCTACAGAGTACAAGATAAGGGGACCCTAAAAATAACTGAGACAAAGAAACAGTTGTATGCTTGGCAGGAGAGTAAACCAAGCAGGCAAGAGTAATTATTGCGAGTCTGGGACCCACATTCATATGATAGCCAGCGAATAAGAGCGTCTGGGACCCTGAGATGAACAGAAACTGGCAAGGAAGACACCTAGCAGGAAAATAAACCAAGCTGGTATAATACATCAGTGTGAGTCTGGGGCCCTCACCCATTTAAGTCTAAGAATAAGGCAAAGTTTAGTCCAGGAAGCACTAAAATGAAGAGACAATCCGTTGTTGGGGGAGAATTCTCAAAAATGTGCTCATTCCCTCCACCGTAGAGACAGCAACTTTGTTGGATTTGGAGGACTTGATTTTTTTTAACCTGGAGAGAGAGACCCTTTTTTCCCACTCGTGTATTTTAATGTGATTTCTGAGCGTTGTTTCTTTTGATTATGGAGCAGGACAAAACTCCATAGGCATCATCTTTTACAGTGTGTCGCGCAGCACCTTCAGTGCAGTGGCACAGGGAAGTCTTTCAGATTTCAGATCCCAAACTACTGTTTCCCAGAGCAGTAAAGTGAAATTGACTTTACCTACATTGTAACTTTCTAGACCCAGCACACACTATCTTACAATAGGCTGCTGGAGGGGTTACCTAGTATCCCCTTTGTCTAACTTCTCATGTAACATTTTTTGTTAGCCTTTCCTCACTGAATGGCTGGTGGCAGTGGTTAATTCTAACTACTGTAGAGTGCATTTACTGCGGGCTGCGTTCGCAGCTGCAGTAAAGCACCCAAGTGTGCCATTTTTGTCAAAATGGCCCCGGTCATCTTTTCCGCCATTTCTTTGTGGAAAGGTCCTTCTTGAGATTTACTCTGCGTGCCAAACCAGGTTTGGTCCCTTTGTTCGCTTTGTCTTTGGTGGGATTTACGAGTGAAGCCCACCTCTGGCTCCAGGGTGTCTAGGTTGGGCAGGAAGTGAGGGAGGTGCCCGAAAATCCTTGTGCTTAGTCTCCTAGGAGACCCAAAAACACTCTGTAGTGATTGGCCGGCTGACTGTCCGGCAAGGACAACCACCCTGATGGGTGAGTGGCAGCTAGGCTGGAATGAATGGGAGAGCACTGAATAAAAGGCAAGGCTTTGGACGTTGGAACCGAAGAAGAGCTTGAAGAGGACGCCTGCTGCAACTCCTGGACTGTTGGTTTGCCCGGTGAAACCCTGCTGCAGTGCTGAAACGCCAAGTTCGCATCGACAGAGAAGCCCCTGCAAGGACGACTTCTCCCTTTGAGTTGGTGGGACCAGTCAACTCCAATATAAGCCACCTGGACATCATCTCGGAGCTAGTTGAATTTTCACAGAGTTGCTGCTGGAAACTGTATAGCAAGGTAGAGGAACACCAGATTGTGTGCATTGCTTTTAAGCTGGCCTAGAGCTTCAGGAAGATCCTCCGGGCTTCCAGGAAGCAGGACTGACCTAGCCTGAGCCCCCTCAACAGAATCGGGACCCCAGAAGCAAGCAAAGTCCACCTCGACAGCCAGGAACCGCAGTGTTGCTATTTGCGGTAGACACGAGGAGCTGGAACACTGAACAGCCACTGAAAGGTAAGTTTGCCGGTTGCAAGTTTTGACCGTCCCTGTGCAGTGCAGGAGTCCCCCGACGTCCTCACTCTTGTCCCCACGACTGAGGCCCAGGAACAGTGAGATCTGCAGAGCTGCACAGCAACAGGAGTCATCTGCTGCATCTTTTCTTCATTTTATAGGTACTGTACAAAGTCTGAGAGAACTTACCTCTTGCTGTAGAGTTGCTTGCATCTTCTACTACTCAAAGTCTAACGGCTTGTGGCCCTACATTTGATTCTTCTTTTCTTCAAAGACTTCTAAAATATTGTGCAAAGACTTTTCTACTTACCTTTGGCCTAGCCTGGTATACTGACTGACTCTGTTGTAGGGAACCAAAAGTATTTGCCTGCTTAAGAATATTTGTGGTCACTTGTTGTTCTAATAACCTTTTTCCTTTTAGTAAACTTATAATAGTATTCTAAATGCAAATAGTAAGATATTAATGTCCCCAGCACCCTAGCTATTGAAGTCACCTGAGGGTGTATGTTGTGTCTGTGGCCCATCTGGCTGATCTCCAGTCTTATATGCTGACTATAGTGGAGAAAAGTAGATCAGGGCTGCTGATATTATTGGATCTGTCAACAGCTTTAGATTTTTTTTTTTTGTGTTTAATCATTAAAAGATTTTTTACAAAAACCCGTTGTAGCGTTCTTAAGTTTCTGCTGATTTTGAGAAGTACTTTAGACACCACATCCGTTTACCATATTCTTTGAGAAGTCCATTTTGAGAAGTGTGCAATTTGACTTTAGATTTAGGGTTGGTATTGGGTTCGGTAGGTTTAAAATTGGTTTTGGTAGATTTGCTCTTTTCAACGCTATGTCCAGAAGTTTCGCTGCCGCTCTGGGCCATCGTGCTGAGTCACCTGCCATGAGTCGACTCCAACCCATTTGTTCGTTTACCACTAATGGTTGGGATATGAGTGGTGCCAAGAACGCCTCTCTTTCCTTAGACATTTCAGGACAAGTCATGAGGAGATGTTTGACTGATTCTGTTTGCTCCAAGTTTTCACACAGGCGACCTGTGTCTGTTGATGACTGTAATCTGATCGCCAGAATTTCTCTGGTTTGGAGAATATTTAGGCGTGCCCTCATAAAAGTTTTTCTCAGTTCCTTCTCTGGGAATTTTTCACAGTATCTCGAGGGTATTTTCAGTTTGTTGTGGCTAGGAGGCAGGCCTTTGAAAGATTTGTAGGTCAAGATCTTTTCGTTAGTGGCGATCCAGTCTTGTTGCTCTATTTTTTTTCTTTTTACCCTGTTTGGGTTTGCGATCAGCAGCTCCTCTGTGGAGGCTATTGCTTCCAGTTTTCCTTGTAGTTTTTTGACCCATGTATTGAGAGGATTACACCCGTCCCCCTTTCTTTATTTTATCTGCTACCACCTGGAAAACCGGGAGGGAGTTTGGCAGAAGGGTTTTTCTATACAATTGGAGTGCACTTTGTTCAACTACTGAGGCTAGGGACACAAGGCCCAGATTGCGCCGAAATGCTGCAGTGGGTGCTGACTTTGGAAGGCCCAACACCGCCTTCCACACAAAGCCTTCCAACGTAGCCCAAAATTCCGGGGGAGGGGGTGTTAGGTTTGCACTCATTCCGTATGTTAAAGCTGGTACAATTTCTGATTTATAGAATTGCAGTGCTGGGATCCACGAGAAGTTTCCAAATTTTTTATCCACTGCTTTTAGTTTTGCTGTTAAGTTTCTAGTTTTGTCCCAAAGGGACTTCTGGATGGTTTGTCTTTCAGGGAGTTGTCAATCCAGACTCCTAGGTATTTGTATTCTTGCACCACTTCCAATTTGGTATTTTCCAAAAACAGAACCGTTGAGGCTTTCCGGTCATGTGTCGATTTAGAGAGCAGAATAATTTGTTTTTTGTTCGTTTATCTCCAAGTTGTTGTTTTTCATATAGGCTGACAGGTTCGCTAGCTGGCGTTGGAGACCTATTTTTGTCTGATCCATGAGAATCAGGTCGTCGGCGTACCATAGTCGGAAGACTTTGGTCGAACCCACCTTTGGGGGGGAATGAACACATTTTATTTTCGGTAGCTTGAAAGTCTCCAATAAAGGCAATGAACAAAGCCGGAGCCAGCGGACAGCCTTGCTTGACCCCCCATTCCGAGAATATCGAGGTAGATGGATGACCCTGCTGGCTCAGCCGGACACGCATCAATGTTTTTGTGTGCAAGGCCATTATTGGCTCCAGCACTGGTGGAGGGCATTTCCAAGTTCTTAGTTTTGACCAGAGTTTGCTACGACCTACCATTTCAAAAGCCTTTGAGAGGTCTATCAGAGCCAGGTGTACTTTTGGTGCGCCAGATTTCACTTTTGATTTTATAATATTTAGGAGTAGTAGATTGATCTCTGTTTCTGCGCCCTTTTGGAATCCTGTCTGAAAGGCATCGGCCACTGGGGAACTTTTAAGCCATTTTTGGAAATGTGAGAGCAGCAGTGTAGTGAAAATTTTTCCTATAATGTCCAATAAGGCAATCGGCCTATAGTTGCTCGGGCTTTCTCTGCAATTTTTTTTAAAGATTGGGACCAAGATTGCAGAGTTTGCTTATTACTGCCGTCCATTCCTGGGGGTGTTTTTTGATGTCTAAGTTGGTAAGACTGTCAGGACCTGGAGCTCTCGAGGACTTCAATTTTTTAATTATTTCAAGTTTCTCATCTCGCAATGTTTTATCACTACCATTCGGTCATAAGAGTGATTGTATTTGAGCTGTTTGCCGTTTATTTTTGAGAAGCTCACCCTATGGGGGGACAATAGGGGCACGAAGTCTGGTCTCTTTGCCTCCAAGCCTTCCCGAGCGGGCCCTGCGTCTGTTCTTAGTCTTTCCTTTATTGTTCTTATGTTTTCGGAGATCAGGTGGAGTCGTGTTTGCCACTTGTTTGATTCGACGTTCAATGTGTATTGTTGCTTTTCAGTGGCCATCCCGCCCCAGGCCATTTGTAGTAGATTGTGATCACTCTCAGACGTTTTCTGTACTTTAAAGGCGGTGATATACGGAATCAAACCTTGAGTTATGAAGATGTAGTCTAGAGTTGCAGCGGCTTCTTGTCTTTCCCACGTAGGGATCTGTGGCTCAGAATCTTGTAAAGTCGCTACGTTATGGAAGCTTCTAGATTTCATCAATTTTTGCCATGGAGTTGTGGAGTTTTTAGACCGGTCGGATTTTTGCACTTTGCATTTAGATCGCCACAAACTATGATATTATCCACTTCTAGATCCACGCTGAGGGTGTCGATAGCGTTGGAGACCAGTTTGCAAAATTCTTTTGTAGACGTTCTCTCAGGGTTCCAGTACAAGTTAACTATCGCCAGGTCCGAGACAGCCCATGTGCCAAGCTCTTGATCAGGGTGTTGCCATGAAGTTAACGTAACAAGCATTCCATAGGCTTCCATAATTTTTCTTTTCGGGATTATGCCTGATCCTATAAGACTGCAGTTAGTAATCCCGAAGACGGTCTTCCCAGAAGTGACTTAGTTGCCGGTGAGAGTTCAATTACGAACTCGTCTAAGGTCGGCTTGTCGGTTAGCCAGGTTTCCTGCAGGCATAGGAGTTCGAAATGTCCCAGGTTCACGTCGCTGGGACGCGTAAGATGTTTATATCCTCTTGTATTCCATGATGACATTTTCAGTTCTTTCTTGGAGATCTCTGTAGCTGTTACCTCGGCCGACTTGACTGACTTCTGGGAACTCCCGGTTAGCTGCTATTTCTTTTGGTTTCGTCCAAAGGTGTCTGCCAGCCACTTCCACGGTCCGTCTGAGAATTTTGCGGTCATATAGGAGTTTTGATGGTCGTTGTCCGTCCTCCTGTTGTGAGGGTCACGATTTGTATTTCTTTGTGTAGCGCTCCTGGGTGTTTTATAATGTATATGCTGTTGTCTGCTCTTGCGGGGGCTTTCGCAACATTCTGGTGGCTCTTGGTTTTCGTCCTCTTGCTTTCTGCGGAGCTCCTCCGGTTTATTCTTCGCGCCTTTTTGTGAGGGTGTGTGATGAATTTTGGTCGGCAAATCCCTTCTATATAATTCTCGGCCCGGTTGTCTGGCTTTAGGCGGTTCTTGCCATCGATTTTGCCCATTTGGGCCTTTGGTCCTTGATGCTTGATGTATTTTGGTCGATAGGCCTCTTCTGTCGGTTTCCAAGTCCAGTTTTCTAGATTTAGGCCTTGGTTGAGGAAGCAGGTTGAATCCTAGCCTATGTAGCTCTTTTGTCACATCTATGGTGATTTCAGATAAAGCTTTGTTTTTTATATGGATGTATGCCTTGGTCCTGTGTTCTCGATGGTATGGCTCCACCAATACGAAATCGTCTGTCAGTTGGCGCAGGTTGGTGATTTTCGCGAGGATTTTTAGCACCATTTTTCTATTTAGTACCATATAGCCTTCTTTGGCTGATATTTGCTCCAGTTTGTAGATTGACGTTCCTATCAATTTTTCTTCGAGCTTCTTGGCACCGTAGTTCGTTCTCGGGCCCTCAATATGTGGTGTTTCTCTGTTAGATGATGGTTGATATTCTCTTCTGGCTCTGGTTACGTTAGCCCGGCTGGTTCTTTGTGTGAATGGACTCGATTGCTGGCGCCTTCTTCTGTCCATGGTGGCATCTTCGCCCTTGGCCAGTCTCAGTCTCCAGTTTGGACTCTCTTCGCCACCATCTGCTGACTCGAGATTGTCCGACACTGAAGTCTTAACTGGGGATACTGATGGTAATTTCTCGTTTTGCAAAGGTGTTTTTGATTCGGCCGATTGGTCTTCTGGAATATCAATATGCTGCTAAAAATTCATTAGTTCACTGTTATTTTGGAAGTCCTCGATCGTTTTTGGAGACTGGTCCAGTCCTATGTGGACTGTACCGGGTGTGAGTGCTGATTTTGTTAGGTCAGTCGGTCTTGGTCTTACATCTTCCTTTTTACCATTGGATTGGACCAGGAGCACTTGGGGGGACTTTTCCCTTATTTGATTGGGTGATGTGATCACTATTGGGTTGTTCCCCTGCTTGTTTCTTCCGTGGCTCAATTTGATGACAATCGGATGCTATTGGTCCTTTTAGTGTCTCGATGTTCAGTGTAGTGTCCGGGTTCCGTGGTATTACTTTTGAGAAGATGGGGGCCACGTTCTTCTGTTTAGGCGTTTCATTGGTTTGGGTCGCCCTTGAGGATTTTGAGGCGTTGGTTTGCACCACTTGGTGCCTTTCATTAAGCTGGTCTTCGAGCTTGGCAATTTTCAGCTCTAAGCATGCCTCTGTTTTGTTGGCTTTTGTTTCCAATGCTGTTTTATACCCTGCAATAAATGTCAGTTTCGCCCGCATTGATGCTGACATTGCAATATTGTCTTTTAGTGCTTCATTTATTGACTCGTATAGTTTTCCAAACGGGTTTAGTGCTATTGTTATGGTTGACATTATCAATAGCAGGTCATCTTTTTTGCTAGGGGACTCCTTCTGGGCGGAAGATGAGATTTCTTTTAACCGTCTGCTTTTGGCAGGAGTGCACACGCCTCTGTCGCCCGCTTGTTGCGGGAGTCTATCCTGGAATCGTTCCTCTGTAAGAGTCGTTTTGTCTTGTGGAGCGTCTTGGTCCATGAGTTTGGCTGCCGGTTGATTACGAGGGTGTCCTTGAATGTGAGGTTTCATCCATGCGTAACCCTCTTTAGGGAGTCCAGCTAATGTTTTTTGCCTAGCCCGATCACATGTTGGTGTGCTTGATATTTGGTTTGGATTTCTTCGCCTGACTTAAGAACTGGTCTTTTTTGCGGATCTTCAGTGTTTAGGGATCGCATAGTGTCAGAGACCCTTGGGATGGCAATTGGGTCCGTGAGTGTTTGTGGAAGTTGTTTGAGCTGGTGTTTTTGTAGTGACTTTGTCAATTAGTACCCTTTGTACTGATGGCTTTGGATTTGTCTCCAACTCGGGTTGTTTTGGTCAGTTTTGCGAGAATTATTGGCTGGGGGCGGATCTTGTACGGTCTCCAAAATCTCAGCATCGGAGAGCTTCGGGTCTTGCTTCAGTTTCCTTTTATGCTGTCTCAGAAAATATTCTTTCAGCGAGGACGATATCAAAGGGGTTGGGAAGCATTTTTGCCCCCCCTGGTTTTTAGGGCCGAATTTACGAAGTTTTTTTGTAATGATTTTGTTTGGCCCAATTTTTGTTTTTTCAGTTCCTTTAAACTTTGTCTCTTTTGGTGTAGGATGTACTTTTTTTTGGTTGGTCCAGGGGCCTTAGCTTCATTAAGAAGAACGTCCTTATGGACGTTCGATGAGTCGGCCTCTGCCTTTGTATTTAGATCCTCCATTGGGTCATCATAAAGATGTTCTTCCGTGTTCTGGTCCTGGTTTTCGTACCCTACTGATATCTGAGGGGACCCTGGTTGGTTGGATATTTCGCTTGGGTTTGTTTCAGGACCCTCGTCAGAGCTCCGTAGTTCGACTGTTATTGACTGATCCGCTTGATCCGAGGTCAAGGAATCGCTCAAGTCAATTCTTGTAGATTGGGCGTTGATGGCGTTCATAACGCTCAGGCACTGGTTTCGCGTAGAAGGATTCGTGCTTTTATGGACCTGGGCAGAGATCGCGATCCTGTGCATAGGAGGCACCTGGGCCTGTGCTTCATCGCCTCAGTTTTGCCCATTGGGAGCCAGAGGGGGGATGGTTCCCAATTCGGCTTGTGCGAAGCCCACGTCCGGACGTTGTGCAGGCTGATTCAGAACCCCCTGCCGTTCAGACTGCCGCCTCGACCGTCTCAGGCAGGGAGCCACTCGTCAGGACGGTAGAACAGGCGGCGGTTTGTGATGCTGTTGGAAATATCGTCCATGTGCTGCGCGACGCTCCCGTTTGATCACCCGGGGCCTTGCTGGCTTCAGCTGTGGGCGCCCGACTCTCAGTAACATCCCGCCCCACCTCGGGGATCCGTGCACTCTCCATTTATTCTGGTATTTCCCCGGAAGTAATGCAAGACAGGGGCGGACGCTGTCGGGTAGGTGATTGATACGGAGAAAGTGCAGTTTCAGGCGTCATTTCAGGTATCTTTGGTACATTTTCTAGATACATGGGCTCTTTCGGGAGTGTTTCCAGTTCGGTGGGTTGAAAAATCTGGATCTCCGAAGGACGTTTGAGGTTTGTCGCCCTCGCTTCCGCGACCCCCCCGGCCTCATTTACCAATTTGCTGCTTCTCAGGCAGCGTTTTCCGGTGTCAGCCTCCGTAGGGGTAGGCGGCGCCATGTGGCCGGAAGATTGCCGGAAGATTTGGCCACAAGGTCTAAAGCAAAGGATTGGTTTGGATGCACTGAGTCAATGCTGGATGGTTGGAAAATAGCGCAAGGACAGGTACAGGGAAGGGCAATGTTGGACCCGGTGTGGGAAACACCGGGACAAATTCGGGGACAGTTCTTGGGTTGATTTTATGGTAGCGACAGTTGCCGCGCTATCTTGCACTATTTAGTCTATTTCTTTACCGTGCCCCCCCCAAGACCGGGCCGGAACGGTAGATGAAGGGGGGGGTATGAAAGGAGAAGGGGAAGGGAGCCGCTTGCAGCTCCGCCTGACACCAACACACTGCTCGCACACCGCGCAGCACTCCGCGCATGTGCAGTGCTTATGTAGAAGGGGGTAGATCCTTTTGGAGAAATAGTAAGCTGACTGTTGAAACAAAAGTCTTCCAGGTAGTCTTTGAAGTCTTTTGAAGAGCATCAGAACAGCGGTCTGTCCTCACGTCCTCACCAGACAGCTTTTGATTTACTAGACAACGAGATTCTGCTAAAGCGATTACGAGATACTGGTGGGCTTGCTGATGAGGCGGTAAACTGGGTCAAGTCTTTCTTGGAAGATAGAAGATCTAGGGTGTATTTGGGAGACTCCGCTTCAGAGGTGGAGACCGTCATATGTGGTGTCCCCCAGGGGGGGTGCCTATCCCCTCTACTTTTTAACATCTATATAGTGCCCTTATGTAGAGAATTTGAAAGACTGGGCTTTTTCTTTACAAATTATGCCAACGACTACTTGCTGTCCTTGGTGTTGTCAGGAGATTACCACGAGGACCAAGACAAGCTCAGTGAGATCTATCAAGTCATAAAAATGACCTGAAATTGGTTGTTTAAATGCCGGTAAAACGGAACCCCCCCCCCCCCCTTTGCCAGTTTTCTGGTGGAGGGCAGCCAGGTGGCAGTAGTAAATAAGGTAAAGACCTTAGGCACATATCTAGAAGCCACTTTGAACGCAGGCGCCCAAGTAGAATGGACTACTGCAATGCCTTATTGGTTGGTGCCAGTAAGGAAAACATCTCCAGACTACAAAGAATCCATAATACGGCCATCCGCATAATTTATGGCATGAAGCGTAATGAACCTACTACTTCTGCCAGGAAGGAACTGCACTGGCTGCCTGTATCAGCCAGGATCTCTTAAGATTCTGACGTTGTCCCATAAGTGCATTTATGAATCTGCACCCAGCTATCTGAAGGAGAAAGTCTCCATACATAATCCTACCAGAGACCTTCGATCTACCTCAGCCCATTTCCTGAAAGTGGCCAGGGTCAAGAAAACTCTGGGAAATGGACACTCCTTTCCAGTCTTGACCACATATACTTGGAATGATCTGCCACAAATACTTAGGGAAAAAACAGATCATTTAGCTTTCAGGAAATCTCTGAAAACAACGCTGTTTATGTAAACACCCGCTACAGCTGCTTTTGTTCTTTTGTTCCTTGTTTGTGAGCTCCTGGACACCATAGGGCTTTTGGCGCTATACAAATGTTTTAACATAACATCCCAAAAGCGTCTTTACTGATTTAGAACCTAAGAGTGTACAGTATTGAAGTGTATTTGTGTTTTTAAATTGCTCCCTTCTGGAGAAGGCTTATTCTAACTGACAAATTAATAATTGTTTATTCAAGAAACGTTGTGTGTAAGAGTTTATTTGAATACTTGTCACTGCGAATCTCTGTGTAACTCCTCTACAGCTCACATTGACCCCTCTGGAGATGAGCCTGGCTGCTCAACACACTACCAAATCTGTGTAGTAAAAGCTTATCCCAGAGGTTGGGTTTCCTATACCTGTAGTCAATTGTTTGTAGTGTTCCCAGAGGGTACTGCATGCAAACTTTGCATAACATCTGTTATCATTTTCTGGGGCGTGTTTGGCTGGAGAATGAACCACACACAAACCCTCGAACAAAGAAGAGGTGTTCACGGGAAAAGCTGGGAACCTTTGTTGTGCATGTTTGGGAAAGCTTGAAAAGTCCAGGGAAATGGAAACTAGTCCCCTTGCTGACTAAAGACAGCATTTACTTTTGGTGTTATTTTGAAAAGTACAGGAAACAACATAAAGTAGAGGCAAGCTTTTAAGTTGTGAAGTGGAACAAGAAGGAATCCAAGGGAAAGCAGCTAATCTTGGTCATTCAAATACTACTTTGTGGAAAAGGATTTTTAATTTTTTTATTTATTGACTTACTGTATTTGGTTATACGCCTGTTAGGCAAAGTTTGTATGCAGTACCCTTTGGGACCACTACCCACAACTAGGACTACAGGTGTAAGTGAAACCAACCTTTGGTATAGTCTGTGCTACACAGTTTTGGTAGCGTTGCTGAGCAGCCAGGCTCATCTCAAGAGGGAATGTGAACTGTAAGGATGTTACACAGAGGTCTACAATCACAAGTATTCAAATAGACTCTTCTACTCAAGGTTTCTTGGTAAAACACTTATTAATTTATTTCACCGTCAGTTATAAAACATTCACTAGAAGGAGGCAGTCTATATCGCACAAAAATATACTTCAGTACTTAACGCTATCAGTTTCTGAGGCATTTAATCTACTTTGAAGGAGGAGCAAAAGGGCATTCAGAGTATTTAATGTTGTAGCAAAAAGGCATAGGTTAATAAAAAGAATAGTACAGTTACTCTTAGACAGTGCAAATAGTTTGAGGTCGCCAGAGGAGTCAATTCAATGCAATAGGTTAGGCCAAAGTCAATGGGCTCAATTTTGTATAGGATAGGCAATTCTGGAGGTTAAACGGAAAAGTCTTTGCCACGGTTCTCAGGAGTAGTTCGTAAATGAAAGCTTCATAAGTTGGGTCACAAGCTGACTAGGCCTGCAAGTTGCCAAAGTTTCAAGCACTTTCGCAGTGAGAGGTAAGTTCTCTCGGTCTGTTTTTCACAGTACCTTACAATGAAGAAAAAGATGCAGCTGAAGTCTGTTCCTGGCAGTTCCTGCAGATCTCGCTGTTCCCGAGCCTCAGTTGTGGCGACAAGAGGGAGGACGTCTGGGGACTCCTGCACTGGGACTGGTCCAAAGGCTGGCAAAGGCAAAACTACAATTCCGGTAGCTGTAGACAAGAACACAAACAGGTGTCCCTCTCCCTGGTTATTCGGTTTCCTGCAGCACTCTGAGGAAAATACAACCAGTTCCGAGAATGGTATCCAGGTGGCTTACAGGTTGAGTTGATTGGTCCCACCAACTCAAAGGGAGAAGTCGTCCTTGAAGGGCTTCTCTGTCGAGATGAACTTGGCGATTCGGGCCTGCAGCTGGGCTTCACCGGGCAACCCATGGTCTAGGAGTTGCAGCAGCCATCCTCTTCAAGCTCGTCTTCGGTTCTTTCGTTCCAGTGGCCGACGCTGCTTTCCAAGCTAAGAGACTCGCCTTCTATCCAGTTTCCTCCCATTGATTCCAGCCTAGCTGCCACTCACCCAGCAGGGTGGCTGTCCTTGCCGGACAGTCAGCCAATCATGCCAGAGTGCATTTGGGTCTCCTAGGAGACTAAGCAACAGGCGTTTCGGGCACCTCCCTCACTTCCTGCCCACCCCAGATACTCGGGCGCCAGAGGCAGTCTTCAGTCCTGAAGCCCGCCAAAGGAACAAAGAGACCAAACTTGGTTTGGCGCGCAGAGACAAACTCTAGAAGGACCTTACCAAAAAGAAATGGCAAAAAAAGTAGACCAGGACCTGTTTAAACAAAGGGTGCTCAGACGCCATCTTGAAAAACATGGCTCCTGCGATTTAACAATACCGGTGTTCACGGTCTGGAAAAATCATCGTCGTTCGTTGTAAAACCACTGCCACCAGCCATTTCTAGAGGAAAGGGAAGCATTTGATATGATGTATGATAGGTTATTTATAACGCGCTTAATACCCAGAGGTGTCTAAGCGCGGACCCGAGGATCGAACCTGTGTTGCTTCATGTCGTCTTGTTTCCAATGCGAGCGCGTTGCCACTGAGCTATCCTCCCAGGTCCTACATGAGTTTCTAGACATATGGGGATACTAAGTAACCCCTCCAGCACTCTATTGTAAGATAGGGTGTGCTGGGTCTAGGAATTTGAAAAGACTGGCAAGTCAATTTCACTTTACTTTCTCTGGGAAACAGTAATTTATCCCAGAGAAGGTATTTAAACCTTGGGACAGCCTAAAAGGCTTCCCCTGTGTCACTGCACTGAGGGTGCTGTGTGACACAAATGAAAAGATGATGCCTATGGAGTTTAAAACTCCATAATCAAAGAACACAAGAGTAAAACACATTTAAAATACATGAGAGAGTGGGGAAAAAAGGCTCACTCTCTCTCCAGGTAAAACAAAATCAAGTCCTCAAAATCCAGCAGAGTTGATGGGGAAGGAGGGGGGTCTCTAAGGTGAAGGGAATTAGCACATTTATGAGAATTCTCCCTAACGACGCCCAAACCCTGGGGTATCGCGGCGTAGTTTACAAGGATATTTACATGCTTAAAGTTACAAGAGTACTTAAAGGAGGTTCTAGTAGAAATTGATAGTTTCTTGGTGCTTGATAATTACTTGGTTACATGAGTAACTAACAGTTATGCAGTAGAGGAATAACCCCACTGGTTACAATTTGCATGTTAGACAACATATATTGGCATACAACATTATACATTTTCATTTGGTGATTAAACGTAGGGGTTTCAGCTGCAAGTCAGAGTATCTGAGCTGAGGATCACGAAGGTGGGGTAGTGGATGGTGTTGAGTATCTGTCGTGTGGTTAGTATTTGTTAAATAGCCATGTCTTCAGCAGTTTCTTAAACTGAGTGAAGGAAGGCTCGTTGCAGATATTGGATGGAAGGGAGTTCCAGATTCTGGGGGGCTGCTACAGGAAAACTGGAGTTACCTATTCGAGTCTATTGAATCAGGGAATGAGCAGGTGTGTGTTGGCTTTGGATCTGAGTGTTCTGGAGGATGTTTTATGTGAGGCAATATTACATATTTGTGTAATATTCTCGCGTGTATGGGTAGCCAGTGGGCCTCGCTTCTGTGCCGAGATATGGGATCCCTCTTATTGATGCCTAGCGCTGCTCTCAAGGCCTTGTTCTGTAGTAGTTGCATTTTATTTAAGTTTTTCTTTGATGTGCCTAATAAAAGTATGTTGCAATAATCAATCTTGGCCAAGATGAGGGCCCTTGTCATTTTTAAGACTCTCCATAGTGTCTTTGTATAGTTATCCTCTTTAACAACTTATTGGCAATAAGTGCCTGTTGTTGCTGGGTTGCCCTAGGGACTCCCCCCTTAACTTATTTTTGCTAACCTTCAGAGAACTACAGTTCCCAAGGGTAGAAAGGAACTTTGGATCCCTTTTTATTTTATTCTGTGAAACCAGCACACCCCACCTTATGTGGAGTGCTGAGGAGATGCAATGTATCCCCTTTGACATTAAAAGTGTAACAATTCTGTTAGTGACAAGCTTACCTTCAATGGCTGGTTGCTGTGATACCTTGTATTAATTTGGTGCACCTTTACCGCGGGCTGTTTTTCCCCATTTTAGAGTTTCTTGTTGTTTCTTGTTCCTTCCCCTGACATCCAGGGTGGGAAATTCCTTTGTGTGATTTTTGTCTTCTGCAGGAGTCCCCTCGACTCTCCGCCCAGGCTCCAGTCTGACTGTCTGTTAGGGAGAATTCTCAAAATTTGCTAATTCCTCTCTACCCTAGAGACCCCCAGCTCTTTTGCTGGACTTTGGGACTTTGTACTTTTTAATTCTAATTGTTTTCTGTGTTGATTTCTTTTTGATTATGTAGTTTTGGACAACTTCATAGGCATCGTTTCATATTCGTCACACAGCACCCTCAGTGCAGTAATACAGGGAAGCCTTTTAGGCTGTCCTAAGGTTTAAATACCTTCTCTGCGATAAACTACTGTTTCCCAGAGAAATAAAGTTAAATTGACTTTACTAGTCTTTCCAAATTCCTAGACCCAGCACACACTATCTTACCATAGAGTGCTGGGGAGGTTACTTAGTATCCCCTATGTCTAGAAACCCATGTAGCAGTCAAATGCTACCCTTTCCTCTCGAAATGGCTGGTGGCAGTGGTTTTCCACCGAACTACCATGATTTTTCCCGACTGCCAACACCGGTAGCGTTAAATAGCAGTAGCCATGTTTTTCAAGATGGCGTCTGAGCACCCCTTTGTTTAAACGGGTCCCGGTCTTCTTTTTTCGCCTTTTCTTTTAGTAAAGGTCCTTCTAGAGTTTCTCTCTGCGCGCCAAACCAGGTTTGGTCCCTTTGTTCCTACGCCTTTGGGGGGGCTTCAGGACTGAAGACTGCCTCTGGCGCCCGAGTGTCTGGGGTGGGCAGGAAGTGAGGGAGGTGCCCGACTCCTGTTGCTTAGTCTCCTAGGAGACCCAAATGCACTCGGCGTGATTCGCTGGCTGGCTGACTGTCTGGCAAGGACAGCCTCTCTGCTGAGTGAGTGGAAGCCAGGCTGGAATGAATGGGAGGAAACTGGATAAAAGGGTAGTCTCTTGGCTTGGAAGGCACAGTCAACCACTGGAACGAAAGAACTGAAGACGAGCTGGAAGAGGACGGCTGCTGTAATTCCTGGACCGTTCGTTTGCCTGGTGAAGCCCTGCTGCAGGTCCGAATCACCAAGTTCATCTAGACAGAGAAGCCCTTAAAGGAGGACTTCTCCCTTTGAGTCGATGGGACCAATCAACTCGTAAGCCACCTGGATACCATTCTCGGAGCTGGTTGTATTTTCCTCGGAGTGCTGCAGGAAACCGAATAGCTAGGAAAAAGGACACCAGTTTTGTGTGCTTGTCTACAGCTACCGGAATTGAAGATTTGCCCTTGCCAGCTTTTTTACCAGTCCCAGTGCAGTGCAGGAGTCCCCCAACGTCCTCCCTCTTTTCCCCACGACTGAGGAACAGCAAGATCTGCTGGAACTGCCAGGAACAAACTTCTTCAGCTGCATCTTTTTCTTCATTGTAAGGTACTGTGAAAACCAGACCGATAGAACTTACCTCTCTCTGCGAAAGTGCTTGAAACTTTGACAACTTGCAGGCCTAGTCAGCTTGTGACCCAATTTATGAAGCTTTCTTTTACGAACTACTCCTGAGAACCGTGGCAAAGACTTTTCCGTTTAACTACCAGAACTGCCTATCGTATACAAACCTTTAGCCCATTGACTTTGGCCTAACCTATTGCATTGAATTGACTCCTCTGGGGAACTCAAATTATTTGCACTGTTTAAGAGTAACTGTAATATTCGTTTTATTAACTTATGCCATTTTGCTCCTCCTTCAAAGTAGTTTTTTTTTTTTTCCTCAACATGCTTATTGGCTTTGTAACCGAGGCATTATACATTTTACTGACCTGCAATTGAGAACCAAACAAGAGATAGCAACAACAACAAAACAAAAATAAACACAAATACAACAATGGTAACGCCTCAACCGAGGCTAACTTAGGTTTGGGAGGGGGCTGTTCCGGAGGGGACCGGTGGGGTTGCGATTGTCTCATTTCAGCATCTCAGAACTTCTGATCACTGTTCGTGGATGAGGAGGACCGATGTGTATCCGGGCCGGGGCAGCTCCGACTTATTAGTCCATCCTCGTCAGCCATCTAAGTGATGGAGGTTGTCTGGCTATGCCTGGAAATGTCTGTACATAGTCAAAGAAGGGGTCCCAGATGTTGTGAAACTTATTCTTGTTTCCCTGGCGGATTGCAGTGATTTTCTCAGCTGCAGCGATATCCCAACATTTTACCCACCAGAGCGGGATTGCTGGACCTTCCGGGAGTTTCCAGACTTTGGCAATCGAGATTTTGGCTGCCGTTAATAAGTGCGTACAGAGGGTTGCCAAGTTGCCGGTCAGGGGAAACTGTCCGTCTCCTGTGTCTCCCAGTAAAATAATGCCTCAGTCCCATGGGATTGACAGGCCTGTGATCTGACGGATCTGCTCTAGGACTTCCCTCCAGAATCTTTCTGCCTTTGGGCATTTCCAGAGGAGGTGAAACAGTGAGCCTGTAACTGTGCAGCCTCACCAAAATTGGGGTGGAATAGTGGGGATTACATTTGTGTAGGGTTTCGGGGGTCAGGTACCACCTGTAGCAGACTTAAACTTTAGCTCCTTCTTTGTTTGTTACGCATCTGGAGGCCTTATGAGTTGTTGCCCAGATCTGGGACCAGCTGGCCAGAGCGGGATTTTACCCACCAGAGCGGGATTGCTGGACCTTCTGGGAGTTTCCAGACTTTGGCAATCGAGATTTTGGCTGCCGTTAATAAGTGCGTACAGATGGTTGCCAAGTTGCCGGTCAGGGGAAACTGTCCGTCTCCTGTGTCTCCCAGTAAAATAATGCCTCAGTCCCATGGGATTGACAGGCCTGTGATCTGACGGATCTGCTCTAGGACTTCCCTCCAGAATCTTTCTGCCTTTGGGCATTTCCAGAGGAGGTGAAACAGTGAGCCTGTAACTGTGCAGCCTCACCAACATTGGGGTGGAATAGTGGGGATTACATTTGTGTAGGGTTTCGGGGGTCAGGTACCACCTGTAGCAGACTTAAACTTTAGCTCCTTCTTTGTTTGTTACGCATCTGGAGGCCTTATGAGTTGTTGCCCAGATCTGGGACCAGCTGGCCGCATCTAGTTCCCTGCCCAAGTCGCACTCCCACCGTTTCATGTAGGGCTCCTTCACTTCTGGGTTAGTCCTGTCTAGTAGCCTGTACAGGGTTGCGATCTTGCCTTTGGCCTTTGAGGTCGTTAGTGTGTGTTCTAACGCCGTGAGCTCTGTTTCCGTGGGCCCGCATCGTGTCGTGGGACAACCAGTCTCGGAGCTGAGTGTATCGGAACCTCTCGGTCTCTGGCACCTGTAACTTCGTTTTACAGTCCTCGAACGTGAGCGGGGAGTCCCCATCATAAAAGTCTGATACGAGCCTTAGTCCCCCGCCTTCCATCTGGCGAAGCTGTTTTGTCCTTGTCCTGGGGTGAAGTCCGGGTTATCCCAAACTGGTGAGCGCGGGCCTGTTGTAGTTCTGCATTGCCACTTTCTTGCTGCCTGCTTCCAACTGTCTACTGTGTTTCTCGTAGATGACAGGGGCCCTTTGTTCGGGGGATATTTAGGCCATCTGATGTGTGGTAGAGATTCCAGAGGATAAGGGCACCAGTCCTCTTCCAATTTCAGCCAACAGGGTTTATTATCTCCCTGTTGCCACGTAAATGCCGCCGCCAGTTGAATGGACAGGCAGTATCTTTCGACTTCGGGTACTCCCAAACCTCCAGTTCCTGGGCTTTTGAGTAGTACCTTCTTGGCCACTCTGGGCTTCTTGCCTCCCCAGATGAATTTGAACATGCTTGCTTGTAGTTTCTGTTTGGCTTTTTTGGGGGGGTGTTACAGGGAGCGCCTGGCAGTGATATAGTAGCCTGGGGATCAGATTCATTTTGAGCGGTGTGATCCTCCCCAACCAGGATATTTCCTGATCTTGCCAGCGGACCATATCTGCTTGTAGGTCTGGGAAGTTCAGTTTATAGGTGCGTTTCCTGCTTTTGGGCAGGCGGACGCCCAGGTAGTTCAGGTGTGATTTGGCCTACGGAATCGGCAGGGTCGCTGCTAGAGAGTCCATTGTTACTTTTGGGATGTTGATACCCAGCGCCACAGTTTCTTAAGATTGAGAACCCTGAGGACTCTTTGAAGCGGCACACTTCATCCCATACTGCTGCCATGGACCTATCTGGGTGTTCTAATGTTAACAGTACATCGTCAGCATATAGGGCTGCTTTATAGATGTCATTCTTCAGCTTGAGGCCTTGGATTGCAGTGTTTTGGCAGATCCTCGTTACAAACGGTTCCATTGAAAGAGCAAATGTAAGGGGTGACAATGGGCAACCTTGGCGGGTGCCTCTAGTGATAGAAATCTCAGGGGACATGGCTCCATTGATTCTCAACTTTGTGGTAGTGCGCTTATAGTTTGCCATTGTCCATTTCTGAAATTTCGGCCCCAGGCCAAGTGTTTCAGAGTTTCGCCCATGTATCCCCAGTCTAGCATATCAAATGCCTTGTCAGCGTCAAGCGATACTATTGCTAGTTCTCTTCCAGTTCTGTTGGCTGTTTCAATAATGTTCAAGGTGCGCCTGATGTGGTCCATGGTGTTGCGCCCCGGGATAAAGCCTGTTTGGTCTGGGTGAATAAGATCTGGAAGCAGTTTGGTGAGTCTGATCGCTAGCAGTTTTGAGAAGATTTTGGAATCCACATTCATTAGGGTGATGGGGCGATATGATGAGCAGCATTCTGGGTTTGCTCCCGGCTTCGGAATCAGGATCGTGATTGATTCCGCCATAGAGGGGGTGATTGTTCCTGTTACCAGAAAGGAGTTAAAGAGAGAGGCCAAGTGGGAGGCTAAGATGTGGTTGATTTTTTTATAGAATGGAGCTGTAAGCGCATCGGGGCCGGGGGCTGAGTTCTTTTACGAACGGATGACTTCCGCTACCTCTTCCGGGGAAATAGTGTCCTGCAGGGAATCGTCCTGCGGGTGGCATGCCGGTCTTGGGACCTTACTCAGGTAAGCCTTATGTGCGGCTGCCTCTGTGCGGTTCGGTCATGATGGCCATTTTCTCTGGGTCTAAGCAACGGAGGGTTCCGCCTTGATCCCGTAGGGACGTGATTTTATTTCTGGTGTGGACTTTCTTGAGTTTATGAACCAGCAATCTGTTGGCTTTGTTGCTGTTCAGGTAATACTGCTTCGTGTATGTTAGCACTCGAGCTGTTTGGTCCGCCAGGTGCATTTCCAGGGCTGCTTTAGCTTTACGGAGCTCATTCCATGACCTTGCTGATAGACGCACTTTATGAATTGCTTCCTTCTGGGTGACCTCTGCTTCCAGCACTTCCTGTCTGCGCTGGTGCCTGCGCTTATATGCCGCTGTACAATTCATGGCTACTCCTCGGACCACCGGCTTCATGGCATCCCAGACTGTGGCTTCCGTGGGTCCTTTGCGTAGGTTCTCCGCGAAGTAGTTGGTTAATGCCTCCGCTAATTCATAGCTTGCTGCCATATCTGTGAGGAGGTAATCCTGCAGCTTCCAGGTCCTATGCTGTGGCGCCGGTAGGCCTTCTGTCTGGAGGTGTGCTATCACCGGGGAGTGGTCGGAGATCACCCTTAAGCCAATATGTGTGTCCACAATGCAGGAAAATAGCACACTTGACACAAGGAGATCTATTCTGGAAAAACCTCTATGGACATGAGAAAAGAAGGTATAGTCCCTTACCCCGTCGTGTGCCACCCTCCAAGCATCTACTGTACCCGTCTCCCTCAGAAACCCAGCGAAGCCACAAGCTTTTGTAGAGTCTGTTCCAGAGGGTGGAAGGGTTTTATCCATCAGTGGGTCTGGAGTGAGGTTAAAATCTCCTCCAATTAAGACTGCCTTCTGCAAAAGATGTGATCACAGGGAGAATCCTGCGCAGGAAGCGTTCCTGGGCTTCATTTGGGCAGTATATAGCTATGATAGTTAATGGGAGATCGACCAGGAGGCCTTTGAGTAGGAGATACCTTCCCTCAGGGTCTCTTTTCACTGTGACCCTCGATAGGACCGCCTTTTGACTACATAGCATTGCTACTCCTCCTCTCTTCTGACCAGTGGATGCAAAATACTTCTTCGGGAATCTACGGTATTTGACGCGTTGCTCATCTGTTGCCAGGAGGTGTGTTTCCTGTAGGCATACTATATCTGCCTCCATTTGGGCCAGGCGATGTTCCACAGATTTCCTTTTACCTGGGAGAGTTTAAGCCCTGAACGTTCCAGGTGGTCAT
Source organism: Ambystoma mexicanum (assembly GCF_040938575.1). NCBI lineage: Eukaryota > Metazoa > Chordata > Amphibia > Caudata > Ambystomatidae > Ambystoma > Ambystoma mexicanum. Next base: position 303,976,767 of record NC_090926.1, read on the forward strand.
CGTTAAGTTAACCGTAGAATCGCCTGTTTCCACTAGGTGTTTCGCAACTGGTAAGGGCTGCTGGGCTCTGTACGTCCCCGGTCCGCTCGGGCGGTCCTAAATGAGGCTGAGTTCTGTAATGCTGAGTTGTTCCCTGCCCCCCTCATCCCCCACGGTGTCCACCTCCTTTCTCCCACTATGAAGCGAAGTTTGGCCATCTGGACCCGCCTTCGATCAGTGGGGACTCCGGCTGGGCCAACGCATCCTGCTGTGGGTAGGCTTCTGGGCCTCTGCTGTTGTCGGTGATGGGTGTCTGAGGCCTTGATGTGTTGCTTTACACCGGGGACCTGTGTGTAGCTCATAGACACAGGTCTCACTGAAGATGTGGTGGCACTTGTTTGATACTTTAGGCAGTTTTGCCCGGGCGACCACCCCTCGGTGGAGGGCCTCTAATTCTCTTACGTCGCCACTCAGCGTGCAACCATGACTGGTTGGGTTCTAGTGATTCTTCTTGTTCGGAGTGGCCCTCCTCATTACTGCTACCTTTCCTCCCTTCGGGGTTCAGCAGTTTCTCTGCTTCCTGTGTCTTGCGTATTTGGCGGACACTCCCATTCCAGGTGAAGACCAAGGCTGTGGGAAAGCTCCAGTGGAACGGCGTGCCCTTCTCCCTCAGCCACTCCGTGACTGGCTTCAGTGCTTCCCTTTTTAGGAGTGTGCTGGCGGCAAGATCTTGATATAAGGAGATGGAGGCGTCTCGGAGAAGCACTCGCGCGGAGCTTCTTGCCTCATGCATAATTTCTTCCTTGACCTTGAAGTAGTGCAGTCTGGCTAGGACATCAGGTGGAGTTGAAGAGTTAGCCCTGACTCTGGTGCGGTGGACCCTGTCGAGCATTATGGGAGAGTCATCTGGCAGCGTGAGGATAAAGTCGAAGAGGTCACACACGTACTGCTCTAGTTCTGCCTCCGGTATAGATTTTGGGATGCGCCGGAGGCGTATATTGTTGCGTCAGGAGCGGTTTTCTGCGTCTTCCTCTTTGAGTTCCAGGGCTTCACATCTGGCCTCTAACATAGCTAGTCTGTCTGTTCCTTTTTCGATCTCATATCCATGCTCACGGACAGAAGTTTCAACTTCTGCAGTTCTGGTTTCTAACTCTTCCACTCTTCCTTCTAGGAGCTTGATGGTGCTTTTCACTTCTTCCGTGCCCCTTTGAAACTCCTTAGTTAGAGCTGTCAGGTCTTGTAGGTCCGATTTAGTGACCGATTGGTTAGGTGCTTCTTGATGTGGACCTGCTTGTGTATTTTCACCTACTTCCGGGGGGTCCCTTCTTCTCGGCCTGTTTGACGTGGGAGTGGCCAATAGGGTCGAAATGTCCGCTTGCTTTGTCACCTTTTTGGCCATGGTGAGGAACGGGGAGACGCTCCGACGGTTGTATGGCGTGCTGGAGGAGCCGGGCCGAGGCGCCTCCTTGCACGTGGACGTTGATTTGCCGGACTCTCCGGCTCTGAGCGGCCACTCCTAAGAGTGGAGTTGGCTTTGGGGATCAGCCCTTGTGACCGCAGATACTTCACAAGATCTGGAACGGCGCAGATCCGGGCGTTTGGGTGAGTTTGCTTGTTACTAGGTCCGGGGTCTTTCAGGAACGGGTAGCTCACTGTTTTATGTGGCCCTGGGGACTTGGGTGGGGATGTGCAACATTGCCCCTGTTGTTTTGCAGTAAAGGCCCACCTAGTCCTCCGTGAAGTTGATGAGCTTCAGACTCCCCGGGTTCAAGACCCGCCAGCTCCCCTCCCTGCGGGTGGGCCTACGTTGTCCTTATAGGCGGGGGCGGATGATGCTGCGTTAACTGCTGCCGCGGCCTACAACCCCCACTTTTCTGCTGGTGTGTATGATGCTCCCCACTTGGTGAACCTCTCATGGAAAGGGGCGCAGGGCCGCCGCAGGCCACTAACCTGACCGGAATTGCTGTGCCGGTGCGGGTCCGTGTTGGGGCTCCATGCCACTTTGGGCTGATGTATGACGCAGTTACTGGCCCCCAGGACAAGTGTTGGCGTTGTGGGCTACCCCGACTGGGCAACCCCCTTAATTGCTTTTCTCCCGCTCTCCGCGGTGACACTCTGCCGGGTCCGCCTCCCAGAGGCCCGACCGTGCGCGCTGTGCCTCCGCTGCCGAGGACGGACGGGAGCGCCCCCGCGTCTCCACCGGGGGGGCTGGGGTTCGGCGCTGGGCCCGCACCCTGGACCCACGTGGAAGGGAACCTAGGGCCCGGGGCCACCCCCACTCACCCTGCATCGTGCCTCCCGGCGGCCGCGGGCGGGACCAAGGCGCTGCAACGGCCCACCAGCCGCCACAGACCACCCCGTGATGGGGGATTCACTCAAGCCCAGCTCTCAGCCCGTGAACCCAAGCTGTACCGGGTTTGTTGCTTGCTGAACGTTGGCCGCCACGGGTGGGTAGGCGCGGGGGTCCCACAAGCTGCTGCTTCTTCTAGTCGGGATCCACTCCAGACGCTGGGACCAGGGGGCCGGAGCGGGTGTGCCGCCAGCTGATCGCCGGCTGCTACAAATGGGTAGGTGCGGGGGTGCCCACGAGCCGCTGCCTCCTCTGGCCGGGAACCGCTCCAGTCGCCGGCCCCAGGGGCACCCCCGGCTAGCTCCCCGCCCACGAAACAGAGCTGGAGCGGGCCCGCTGCTTGCCGGACGGCGGCCATCACGGGTGGGCAGGTGCAGGGGGGCTCGTAAGCTGTTGCTTCTTCTGGCCGTGCCTCGCTCCATACGCCGAGCACAGGGGCACTCCAGGCCAACTCTCCGCCCGCAAGCCATGACTGGAGCAGGTTCGCCTCTTACTGGACATCAGCCGCCACAGATGGGTAGGTGCGGGGGGGACTTGCTGCTGCTCCCAGGCGGGGTCTGCTTCTCGGGCTATCAAGCTGCCTTTAGGAGCGTAGTATGATGATAGTCGCCATTTTGGCTGTCGTTCCACCCGGCGCTGAATCGGGCGCGGGGGATCACCAGGCTTCAGGGGCCGACGAACGTTGGCTTTTAGCTCAACCTATGCTTCATCGCCTTGGTTTTCAGGTACCATCACTCAATACTGTCGGCGTGCACTATCACCGGGGCATTTTGCATGGATGCGTGGCGTCAGCCGGGAGCTCTTACGGAGCCGAACTGACCGCCATGGTGCCAAGCCACGCCCCCTTCAAAGTAGTTTAAATGCCTCCGAACCTGATATTGTGAAGTACTGAAGTATATTTTTGTGTGATATAGATTGCCTCATTCTAGTGAATGTTTTATAATTGACTGCGAAATAAATGAATAAGTGTTTTACCAAGAAACCTTGAGTATAAGTCTATTTGAATACTTGTAATTATAGACCTCTGTGCAACATCCTTACAGCTCAGAGTCCCTCTTGAGATAAGCCTGGCTGCTCAGCAACACTACCACAAAACTGTGTATTAAACCAAAGGTTGGTTTTGCTTACACCTGTAGTCCTAGTTATATGTAGTGGTCCCAAAGGGTACTGCATGCAAACTTTGCATAATAGGGTATAGGAGAAATGTATTGAGCATATCCAATGAATATTCACGCGCTTTGATTCTGTTAAGTATTTCCAAAGTTTACCTGAACCGTTACAAAGAATTGCTTTTTTAAAGAATGCTTATTTAAAACTGATGTTAAATAAATTAACTATTTATAACTGAAACCTTGAGTGTAAGTGTTACTTGGCTACTTGTATTGACGGATTTCATTTGTACAGCTCACATTTATCCCTCTTGAGGTCGGCCTGGCTGCTCAGTCGCATTACCAACTTGGGTAGTACAGACCTATACCAAAAGGTGTTGTGTAGTCTCACACAGTGTGACTGTGTTAGAACAGTTTTTCTGAATGGCTTAGAAAACCATTCAACTGAGGCAGTACAAGACTCCACTCTTAGTATAAGGCTGTACCAACTGTGTTCATGGTAGCGTAGACGGCAGCCAGGCTTATTTTAGGAGGGAGAGAGGGCTGTATAATCAGTACAAATGAAATAGTAAGACAAGTGGTCCAAAGAAACACTGAAACACTATGTATTGTAAAAATAAAGGATTTTTATAAATACAGGTAGGCCCAGAGAAATCTAGGGGTTAATAAGTACGGTCACTTGACGGTGCACAGACCAAAACATAAACCTTATTTGGAAACCTTTTTATACACATTCAGTATAGGTCACACATTTTTAGGGAGTAAAAAAACAATGGTTACTTTGACAATTACATTCAGTAATGCCAGAGCAGTAGACCCTACCAGTTGTACAATGACTCTAGTAACAAATCAGATAACCAGTCAACTGGACAGTATATGTTTTGCGAATAGTGGAACACTTATTCCAGGTACAGTAAAAACCTAAAACTACTTTTGTGATAACACTGTTATACTAGGTGAGTAAAACCTAAGGATGTTTGTTTTTATTATTTGTAATGCGCGCATAACCCAAGGGTAGCACGGCGCAGGAATAACAAGAGGATTGTATGGCTTAGGTTACATAGAGCATATTGGATAAAGTCCCATAGGTTACAGTAGAGGACACAATGACAACATAGGTGGCAGGAGCCAGCGAGAAGTTATCCAAGGACAGTTGACATATAAATAAGTAATTACAAAGTACATTCTGTGTATAATATTCAAAATTCACCATTACAGTTTATAGCTTTTGATCGTGTCAGAGTAGCAAGGCAGTAGAAAACTAGTGTTTTAGTTATCGTGATCCTTAATGCATCTGATGAGATTCGACCTGAATTGTGGATAGGGAAGGTTTTCTCTTAAAGGGGGTGGTAGTGAGTTCCAGTGTAATACTGCTTTGACAGGGAAGCTGCTCCCTCCAGTCAATGTGCGTTTGAATCTTGGTACTAGTAGTAGGTTGGCATTGGCCTTTCTGGAAGGGCGGTAGGAAGTCTGTCTGGTGAATCTCGTAAGATATTTGGGGGCCAGGTTGTGGAGGCATTTGTAAATCATCGAGACAGATTTAAGGATGATATCTTTCGTGGAGAGCCAATTGACAGATCTTCTGATGTCAGAGATGTGGGCTTTCTTCGGGAGACTAAAGGCAGCTCTTAGAGCATTATTTTACAATATTTGAATGTTATTCATGATGTTTTTGTTGCTACCCACATAAAGGGCGTTGCAATAATCCAACTTAGATGGGAATCAACGCTCTAGCCAGAGTGATGCATTTGTTGGAAGATAGGAATGGTTTGGCTGCTGTGATGAGTTTACAGGTATAGGCAGTGGCATTTACCTGTATTTTGAATGATAATGTAGAATCTAGATAGAAGCCGAGAGTTTTGACCTCCTTGGCCACGGCAATAATGTTATTGTCGATTTCAAATGAGTAGTTTTGGCCAAGTTTGTTGATATTAGTTGATGTGCCAAGAATGAGGAGTTCTGTTTTGTCATCATTCAGGCATAGTCCATTCGAGGCCATCCATGCCTGACTGATGAGGTACACTCTGTTTACAAAGGCCAAATCCTTGTCATAATCCCCTGTCAACGGGATGAGGATTTGGGTATCATCAGCGTAATAAGTGTAGGTGATACCCAGACCATCGAGATCATCGAAAAGGGGCTTCATAAATATATTGTACAAAGTGGGGGTGACGCAGGAGCCCTGTGGCACGCCGCAGGTAATAGGCGTAGGGTCAGCGGCTGCTAGTGGGGAGAAGGCTTGCATTGTTCTGTTACTGAGGAAGGACTGGATCCAGTCTGTTGCCTCTTGGGAGAAGTGTGCAGCCGACTCAAGGTGATTGCACAGGATCTTGTGGTCGACTAAGTCAAATGCTGCTGAGAGATCAAGGAGCAGCAGTAATGCTGTCTTGCCCTCGTCTCGCAACTCATCTATTTGTGTCTTGAGGTCGACCAGAGCGGTTTCAGTTCTGTGTTGAGGTCTGAAACCTGACTGCCGGATTCCTAAAAGGTGGTTGTATTCTAAATATTGTTGGATTTGTAGGTAAGCCATTTTGTCGAGGATTTTGAGCAGGAATGGCACTGTGGTAATAGGGTGGTAGTTTGTGGGGATAGACGGGTCTAGGTTTTGTTTTTTAAGGAGTGGGAGGACCCAGGACTGCTTCAGATTGTTGAGCATCGTACCTGAGGTGAAGGATGCGTTTATTAGTTTAGTGATAAAAGGTGAAAGTTTGCGGGCTGCATCTTTTATCAGTTGTGCTGGGCATAAATCGCCATGGCAGTTCGAGGGTTTGAGAGTGAGGATGACTTTCTCAACCTCTTTGATGGAGACTTTGCAGAAGTAAAAGTGTGGGGTAGATTAATGTAACTACAGGTGCTTTTGAGATCAGTGAAACACAGATTGAGATAAGCAGCAACTCTTGTAACTTATTTTTGGATGCCACACAGCTAACTCAAGGTAAGCAAAATCCAATGTTACACTTTACTGAATGATTGAAAGTTATTCTAGGTAGGTAACAACCTAATACAGACTTATTCTAACCAGGTTAGGAGCAAGTCGGGGGAAGCAAGAACCAGTTGTGGGAAACTCGTACAATTATGCTAGCTGGAATAATCTGGTGAACCGAAGACATTACTTGTGGGAAGAGGCACAACCTAATCACAGGAGAGTACTATAGTGCATCACATATCCAAGCTAAGTAAGAACTTTTGTAACTGTTCACTCTTAGTTACCAACCAACTTTTTTACAAGTAAGTAACTTTTAAACACATTTTATTTTCTAGGCAAAAGGCCCAATCCCTTAAGTCATTCCCTTATTCTTGGAGCATGATTGTTCTCACTGGCAGAAGGATCTAGTGCCCATCAGGCAGTATCAGAGTAGGTTCTTAAGTAGCAGAAGTCAGAGTTCCTTAGGAAGACTGGGCAAACGGGTGAGTACTTTACTTCTAGAGTCAGAAGAGGGTCCAGGGGCTTTGCAGAAGACACCCTAGCAGGATTCTAGCAGTAGCACCTGGTGCACTGGACGAGATGCCTCCCAAACGCAAAAAACACCCCACAGCTACACAGAAATCCTAGCATACTTAAGGTAAGTACCTACCCAAGTCAACACAGTACCTCAGCATTGAAGAAGATTTTGCAGCAGGAGGACTTCAAGATCTGCAGCCAAATAAAGTGGATTCCTTGTCGTGGTGACTGAAAACAAGACTTCAGAAATAACTTTGCAGCAGGGATCAATGGAAAAGGCTCTAAGCAAGGTTTTCCTTGCGGCTGAATCCGGTTCTGCGGATGTGGCACCTTTTCAAGGAGCACCGAAGAAGACAGAAAATCGCGGTTGATTCTTGTCGGTCGAAAAGGTCCAGCACTCTGGTGAGGGGACTTTTCGGACTCTATGCCTGTCTCTGGAGATCCACCAGGATGCCCACGAAGTTTCCGCAAGATTCTAGGTCCCAGGGTATTGGGGTATTGCAGCAAGGCGTAGGATGGCTCAAAATACAGGTGGTCTTGAGTCTAGTCTCACAGGGCTCTGGGTCAGGGTCGTCATTTCTATTGGAAGGAAGGGCTACAGCAGGCTCCGGTTACACAGCAGGCTCTTGGGTCGCTGGGAATAGTCTGACACTTTTCCTTCTTCATCCCCTTCGGTTTCAGTTCCAGTGGTCGGCTTGACTTCAACTTCCAGGTTCGCAGTATTCAAAAAGAACTACAGCACAACTTCTGCATTCTCTCACTGCATTTTACAACAAGGGGCGGTCTGGTTGTCCAATCAAGATAGTGAGTCCCCCACTGGGATTTGTCCCCATTCAAGCAAGGAAGAAGACAAAGGGCTGCAGAATTTTGGACTCCTCCCCCGCTTCCTGCTTTCCCAGACAGACTGGAGCCTGGGCGGGGAGTCCAGGGGTCTTCAGCCGATGATAAAAATCGCACAAAGGAATTTCCCATCCTGTATATCAGGGGAAGGAACAAGAAAGGAAAAGAAACATTAACATGGTGAAAAAAGACAACTGGGGCCATTTGGTAAAATGAACACCCTTTGGTGCCTTTACTGCAGATGTGAACACAGCCCACGGTAAAGGTGCACCAAATGAATACAAGGTATCACTGCCACACGCCATTGAAGGTAAGCCTGTCCCTGTAACAGAATTGTTAGTTTTAGTGTGAAAGGGGATACATTGCATCTCCCCAGCACTCCACATAAGGTGGGTGTGCTGGTTTCACAAAATAACATCTAAAAGATCCTTCCTACCCTTAGGAACTGTAGTTCTCTCAAGGTTAGCCAGAGAAGGTTAAAAGGGGAGCCCCTAGGGCAACCCAGCAACAGGCACTTATTGCCAATAAAATAGTTGACACCCATAAAAAGAGTAAAAGATTATGTGGGTGTGGAAAAAGGTTCCCACTCACAGAGGTATTAAGGAAAAATATCCCACTAGTAAAGCAAAAGGTTCTGGAGTTGACCGAGGTCAGGATGATTTACCATTTCTATGAAAATCTTACCAAACAGACTGCACCAATTCTTACCTAACCAGCATTACTTATTGTGATGCTGGAAATGCATTGGAGGGACAGGGCCTCCCTGTCCTTGTCCTGTAGTCCTTTTTCATTTGTTTTCTGTATTGTTTTCTGCCCAGGAGTCCATGTGGGACTCCTGTCAGTGCAGCTCTTCCTGTTTTGGTTTGGTGTACAGACCCATGCGATACCCCTATGGCACCCATGGGTGAGGGTACAACCCTGTGCCCCGAGTGTATGTTTGTGGGCACCTGCGTGTGGCCCACAGAGCAGGGTATGGGCTGGTGGCAGCTCCATGCTGATTTTGACAGGTGCTCTGGGGATACCCAGGCCCTGCCATTGTAATCAGTTGATTCCTGATACGAAACAAGATGGCCCCTGTGGCCTCTTGCTTTCTATTGCCGGTCACCTTGTTTTCCCAAAGTCCTGGGAAGCCTTGACTCTGTCCCTTCCCCCTGACTTGCTGTGGGGTGGAATTTCCATATATGGTGGTGTTGTGAAGTCCAGACCAGACTGGCTGAAGCCTTCCCAGTGACTGTATGTTGTGGGTACACCCTGTGGGTGGGACTTGGGTGCATGGAGTGTGTGACCAATATGCACTTCTTGTTGTGGATGTCTGGGTTCTGGTGTTTGGCACAATGACTGAGACAGCCCTGCCCGTAACTGGTATGAATGCAGTGTGTAGTGTTGAATGGCTGAGTACTTGTCCCAATACACATTCCTTGTTGCGAGTGTCTGAGAGGGAGGAGTATGGCCTGAATGCACTGTATGCCTGATTGGCTGGCTGACTACTAAATGCCCTTCTGAGTGATTGGTTGCCTGAGTGTGACCCAGCAGAATGAATGAGAGATCAACTAGTATATCTGGGGGCCTCTCACTGCTAGAATTCGTTCAGAAGCTGGAGTTGAAACTAGCATTGAAACTGAAGCTGACTCTCGAAGCCGAGCCTGAAGAAGGAGGTTGACTACTGTCTCCCTTTGCCAAAATCTGAAAGCCGTCGAGACTGGTCCAAGAGAGGACCTGGTTAAGTGTCCTCTTCCCGTGCTCCGAGGGACCATCGAGCACTGCTAACCTTTGCCGAAGCACCCTGGAACTCAGACCCTTGAAAGGCTGCCGACCGGAGACTGGGGCTGCCGAGGAGAACAAAGATCAGCAGCGAACATTCCGTCCACCGCCGTCGACTAGGGTTCACAAGTTTGCTATAACCACTGGAGGCCCGTCGAAGCCGTGTTGCCCAGAAGAGGGGACCGCTTGATGCCGACCTGCCGACGACTGGAGCCGCACTCTCCTTTGCCTAAAACCTTTGATTCACAGACGCGCTCGTCCGCACCACCGCCCGCCTTATCCCGCTTGAGAAGGTCAGGCCGTCGATGCACCAAGGAGCATCCGCCGGTGGGTTTCCCGCCACCCAAAGACCGTAGAGACGCCGGACGACTCAACGCCCTTGCTGGGCCACAGTTCTTCACAAACGCTTTGCGGTCCTGAACTATGATCACCGAGGTGCCCCGCACGCCTCTTCCTTGCAGGACGTCTTCGCTCCGCCGTCGATGAGCACCGCTGGGACCGGAGCTGCCGCCTCGATGCCGGAGTTCACTTTGTTCGAGGGATCTCGACGATCCGTGGCTCCTGCTTTAAAGGGAGCCGCTCAAGAAGGATCCGTCGACGACCCGACGTCTAACTCTGCTATTCCAGGTACATTGGGGTGGTAGAAACATTATAGCAGGAAATAAGTCTTGTAGAACGATCTATGGACTGGGCTTGGATACATCTTTGATTTACAGGCTGCCTGGTTGGAGGGTGGTAGGGGGCTCAGCACAGAATTGTCTAGTGGGTAGGGGCCAGTATTCTGCCAATTGTTCTATCCAACTGCTTTCCTCCCATGTCTATTGTTGGTTGCCTTTATTAAGTGATCTGTGTGACATTTAACCAGAGTATAGTTGATGCACTTTAACGAGATCTGATAATAATTGTGGTACCACTTTAGAACTGTATATATTTGCCATTGTAGATTCACTGAGCACAAAGTGAGTTATTGTGATAGTGTACATAACCTTGAATATTAATTATTTAAAGACTATGTTTTAACTAATAGTATGTGGACATTCCTTTGTGGGGGCTTGGGGGACTACACTGTACTTAAGAACCCGCCTGTATAACCTCCTGAGAAGTTAGGCCTTGATTGCTCGTTCATTGCTACCGTAATAGAGAATCTTGGCTGGGGACCTCTGTGCCTCTCCTCTACCATATAGAGAGCAGAAGTACAAACCCCCCCACCCCCCTCCAGTCTTTACACTTATGCACCCTTACAATATGTTTGAACTAGTAGTGCATGTAGTACAAGAGGAACACATTACTATTATTACTGTCTGATTGCAAGAAGTAACCTTATCTTTTAATTTACATGAAGAACTCGATGCAAAGAAATACAAAAACATGTCAGTTTTTCTGTTAAAACCGGTTTACTTCCTTATAAAATACTCCCATTGGCAAATTGACTTAAATTTGTACTTGCCCAAAAATCATTTTACTGCCAACTTAAAAATATAGGGAGTAAAATACTCCCACTTCAAAGTCTTATCTGGAGCACTGAATATGGGGTATACTTTGGGTCACATCTGGCAACAGTGGTGAAGTGATTGTGAAGGAGACTTGTCCTTTAGTGAGGTTTTACCAAAACCAACCTGTAGTGCTAGGCCTCTCACCTTGATGACGTGACTGAGCAGCCTCTCTCCTAAGAAGGGGAAATAAACTCTTTAGTGGAAGGAATGTATTTAAGGTATAGATAAACATTTACAGTTAAGTGCTAAGTCGATACTTCAGGTAATATAAAAGAGTAACCCACATACCCCAATGCTTCCAAGTCAGTAGTACACTTCATAATGACTGCAGTAAAGCACTTTCGATGGGATGTTCCTCCAACGTATTCCTTATCTTGATAGATCTACTTCCAGCTTGCTGGCCTCGGAATTTTTTTTCAGTAGTGGGCGCTGCGCTTCGACGTCCCTTGAGTTGGTGTCCCTCGACAGCCTCCGTATAGACGCCAACGTCATCATGCGTATAAATAAACTCGCGCAGCGTCCGTTGCCGTTTTTCCGCGCTTCGTGGGCCTCGGAATCGTGTTGCTCAGTTTGTTATTAAAGTATATTCTACTTATTCCTACTTACTCTTATCGATGGCTTCCTCATCTGAACCGTCGACCCCACGGTCCGGCGTCAAAAAAGGGGCGATGTTGTGGAAAGAAAATGTCGTTGACGGATCCTAACAGGATCTTTTTGTGGTGCCTGGGATCGGAACACCATTGTTCAGAATGCGAGGACTGCATGTCCATGACGGCGAAAGCCTTGAAGGAGCGTAAGGGGAAGCTCGAAAGAGGTAAGACGGTTAAAACTTCTACTCCTTCGAAAGTTTCCTCGGCAGAGTCGAGACATTCGTCTCCTCACGGTCACAGGAAACATTCTCGTTCGAGATCTAGAAGCAGTTCCCATCACTCTTCGAGATCCAAACATTCGAAAAAGACGTTGAAGATCTCCCTCTTCTTCGTCTTCCTCTGTTTCCCCCGGAAAGGGTCACCTGCCCCACAAAGCACAGCTCTCCAGCTAAGTGGGAGGAATTCCGAAAAAAGATGCTTAGCGTCTTCGAGAAAGCGGCCTCAACGCCCTCAGAGACGGCTAAAGGGTGATACCCTGGGTGAAAGACCCGAAAAATCGAAACGCCGCGAGTCGTTGCACCCGGCGAACGAAACTGCCCGAGAGCGTTACAAACCCTCGAGCAAAGGAAGTAAGACTGCGCCATCGTCGAAGGCCCCTTCGACTAATAAATCTGCGTCATCAACGCCATTATCGAAGGGCCCATCGACGGATAGGTCGGTTGAATCGAAGCCGTCCTCGACGCCGATAAAGGATAAACCTACGACTGACCCTACTTCAGTCAGTAGTCATACCGAGGGCTTCCACCATGACCTCGAGAATGTCGTCGATAACCTTGACGACTCCGAGTAGGATTCCGATCCTCTCGAGTTCTTCGAGGTTGCTGCATACATTTTCGATGCCTTTTTCGTTTTCTTCGAAGTCTTTGACTTCCGCGTCCACAACGTCGACGTTTTCTCAAACGGTCACTACAAGTCTTGCCCCCTCTGCTTTAGAAATAGTTTTTAAGCCTTTTCCAAGGTCAGATTATTTTAGAGCCTTGTCCTCTATTTATGAAGAAGGGGAGGATTCTGATCAGGAAAGACCTTTTGGGTTGCAGAAGACTACAACACCTGTACCAGAATGTTAGGAAGAATTCTCTTTAGGCTGAATTTCCTAACCTAGTGAGTCCCCCAGCAGCTTTGCTGGATTTCTGAAGTTTGTTTTTTTCTCCTGCCAAGAGTGAGACTTTTTCTCCCACTCTTGGATGTGATTTATGGTGTTCCTTTGACTGTTAATGTGTTTTATGGGCTATGGGGTCCTTTACTCCATAGGGTCTCATGTGTTTTTACTATGTGTGTTACACAGCACCCTCCATGCAGTAACACAGGGGTGTCATAGTGACACCCCACCATAGACTCCATACCCTGGGACTGACTACTGTCTCCCAGGGCATGTAAAGTCACCATTGGCTTTACTAGTCCCAAATTATGAACAGAAACCATTACAAACCATCATATTGTGGACGTACTGGTCGGGGCAATTCGATTGCCCCGGGGTCTGTTAGTCGAGGGGGCACGTCTCCGTCCCCCCTGATCGAGTTTTGGCTGGTGGCAGTGGATACTACTTTTTATATTCGACCGCGAATATTTTCCTATGGGATTTTCCCATTGTTCGAGGCTACCAACTTTAAATATTTAATTCTCATAGCCTCGAACATACCGCCGGTTTATTTAATATTAATTCGCCGGTTGGCATTTTTTGCCAGGACTCAATTCTAAAATGGCGTTTGTGTTCTCTTCTGTGACTCCAACCCAAGTCGAGCCCTTTGTTCACTTTTTGGCGTGCTTCTCCACAGAAGCCTCCAAAAGTGGTGCCACTCTGTCTGGGTACCACAGGGGGTTTGGGAGGGGGTTTAGGCACCCTGGACTGAGTTACCCTGGTAACTCAAGTCGCACTCTTGTGTGATTGGCCCAAGTGGTGAGCCGGCCGGCTCACCACTTAGCATGTTTGATTGACAGCTAGGCTGAGTGAATGGGGGTGTGCTGCATAAAAGCAGGGCTTTGGGGACTGGAACTTCAGAAGTCGCCACAGGACCTGAGAATCCGACGAGGGAGAGCTTAGCCGACCTACCACGACGACGCCACCGGTGGAGCCCTGCGGAACCGACTCACCACTTCCCGACGACAGAGAAGATCTCCCGGCTGGAGAGGTATCTTCCCCTGACTGGTGGGCACAACCAGTTTACCTTCTTTTCTTCATATCCCAGGATGCCTTGTGGTCGAATTGCCCGTGCCAAGCACCCCGGCAACCGGATAGCCACTTACCACTGGACCGCGAATAAAAGGACCGCTCCTTTTACCTGAGAACTCGATGGCTGGTTTCTTCCCTGGCAGTGCAACGGACTCCTGTCTTCCTCCCCGACAAGATCCTCTCTTCCCCCGGAAGAAGCACCGACTTGCATCCGCTGCCAGGAACAACTGCCCCCGCTGGAGTATTCTCACCACTTTAAGGTACCGTGTCCTCCAGGCCTCCCTTTCTAAAGATTTCTACAAGGTAATAATCCCTTAACCTTCTGGACTGGGCTGGCCGCCTTGACCTTCTAACTGGTCCCTTTCTTTTGGTCCAACTCTTTTTGAACCTTTGCAAGACTCTTGTGCACTTCAACCGTGTGACCTTGGACACATTTCGTTCTGATCCTCTTAAAGTGGATCCGGCCTACTGAACTCTAACTTCACGGTTTTACTTCCCTTCCTCTCTTGTTTTGTTCTTGTGAAAGTGTTGGGACCTGTTTCAAATTATACTCTGCTTTTCTCTCCCTTTTAAAACAAATTATTAGAGTGCCATCTGTGTTAAGCGCTCACCGCTGTATGATAATAAGTGGGGCTTTACTTAAGACTTGTCTAATATGCTTCTAAGGGAGTGTATATCTTTTAGTGACCGTGTTTTTGAACTGCTTACTATTAGTGCCTGTGTGTTTTTCTAGATGTGTTTTTTAAATAATTATATCTCTTTTACACCAAGCTCTGGTCAGTGTTTACTTGTTCTACTGTGTTTTTTTGACCTATTGTGAATACTCTGTATACTACCTAACTCTTCTTGAGGGAAGTCTGACTGCTCAGCCACAGCAACCAAGTGAATCTGTGTGGTACAGACTGCTACCAAGTGGGTTTACTGCCAAACACCTGTAGTCTTAAATCTTTTGCAGTGGTCCCAGAGGGAACTGCACAGGTTTCTGCCTAACACAGAGGAATTAATCTCTGAAGATAATAGGTTTAAAGACCTTAAAGAGTCCTTGCATGATGCAAGTGGGTTAGATACTTCCCCTGAAGTAGAATTTGCCAAGCCAGACCCAGGGGAACATGCTGAGACCCCTTATAGAACTTTAATGGCCAGAACAATAGAATTCATGGGCTGGTCTACACCTTCACCTGCTTTTCAACAAGATGATCTTACAGACATCTTAATTAAAGGCCCACAGGAAGATCCTGTGGTTCTATTTCATACTGCATTACATAGGAAAATATCGACCAACTGGGAAACTCCTGAGGTTATCCCGGCAGTTAACAAAAAACTGTCTGCCAAATATAGGGTATCTGCTTCTGACCCTGAATATTTGTCCGAACATCCAACTCCAGAGAGTCTGGTTGTTCAAGCAGCAACTTCATCGAACAGTAGGTCTGCATGCCCTACTCTTCCACAGGACAGGGATAAGAGATTTGACGGTATGTCAAAAAAAGGTATTTTCTGCGTGTAGCATGGCACTTAAATCCATTAATGCTACTTGTACGCTCGCAAGATTCAGCCATACACTTTGGGAGTGTGCTTCATCAGCGGCTGACTGCCTCCCGGAAGGAGAAGAAAGGGAAGCTTTTCTGAACATCATTAAAGATGGTAAAGACGCAATGTGCGAATCCCTTCAAACTGGCATTGATTCTGCTGACAGTGTCAGCAGGGCCATGGCGGCAAGTAATACAATCCGCAGATTTGCGTGGTTGCGAAAAGTCTGGTTTTGCTCCAGTTGTACAGGCCAGACTTTTGAATATGCCCTTTGACAGCTCTTCTTTATTTGGTAAGAAAACTGATGACAGCCTAGAGAAGTTACAAACATCCAAGGGAGCAGCAAAATCCCTTGGAGCTGCAATCCGTCAAACTCCCTATCGCCCCTCAGGTACCTCTTGGAGAGGTAGGTCCTTTTCGTTTTTATTCCGCATTCGGAAAAGGCAGAGGACAGTCAGCTCAAAGAGGCCAAAAGAAATTCACCCGAGGTGGACGGGTTAAAAGTACAAAAGCCGCTTTACCCTCGGCATCTGCATCAGCCGCCTCTAAACCACTCTGAGGACTCTCCTCAAAAGACACCAGTAGGGGGCAGGTTAACTCAACATCTGACGGAATGGCAGGCTATTACGTCAGATGCTTGGGCATTGGAGACAGTTGCCCCAGGTTACTGCCTGCCTTCTCCACGCACCCCTCAGTCATCCACCGGGGAACAACTCTTTGAAGTTTCCAGATCTGCTCCTTTTGCAGGAGATTCTAGACCTGCTGGAGAAAGGTGCCCTAGAACCTGTACCTGCAGCGGAAAGGAACAAGGGTTGGTATTCCCCCTACTACTTGATAGCGAAGAAGGACGGAGGACTGAGACCCATCTTGAACTTACGAGAATTGAACAAATTCCTCAGGAAGGACAAGTTCAAGATGGTAACTCTCTCTCAGATCCTTCAGGCTCTCCAGCTTCAGGACTGGCTGGTATGTCTAGACCTTCAGGATGCTTATTTGCATGTGCCAATCCATCTCAAACACAGGAAATACCTGAGGTTCGCAATTGACAACTCTCACTATCAATTTAGAGTTCTGACATTTGGGCTGACCTCTGCCCGAGGGTCTTCACCAAGCTAATGTCGGTAGTGGCTGCAAGTCTGAGGGAAGGGATCCACGTCTACCCCTATCTAGACGATTAGTTGATCAGAGCAGTATCATCGGAACAAGCGCAGATCCAACTAGATTATGTCTGCCACTTCCTTCACAAACTGGGCTTCTCCCTCAATTTAAAGAAGTCACAGATGATACCATCACAGAGACTCCAGTTCACCGGAGCGGTCCTGGACACTTCCCAGGGGAAAGCCTTGCCACCAGAGGTGAGGGATCAAGATATTCTGCAGATGGTCACCAAGTTTCAAAATGCCCAACGTCTCCCAGCCTTCGACTATTTGAGGTTGATAGGCCTCATGGCATCCTGCATCTTCCTTGTGCCAGAGGCTCGCCTGAGAATGAGATCTCTCCCGTGGGCACTAAGAACTCAGTGGTCGCAATTCTCAGGAAAAATGACCGATCTCCTTCAGGTTCCAGACAAAGTGGCTCGAGACCTTCAGTGGTGGGCCTGTTGGGAGAACATTTTGAAAGGAGAACTGGTTTGGCAACCATGGCCGGAGATAACAGTAGTCACGGATGCCTCACTCACGGGGTGGGGTGCCCATGCCAACGACTTGACCATCAGCGGTCGTTGGTCTCCATCGGAGTCCAGACTACATATCAACCTGTTGGAGCCGAGAGGTATCGGATTAGCGCTGAAGGCTTTTCTGCCATCTGTACAAAGGAAAAATGTCCTAATAATGACGGACAACTCAGTGGCCATGCACTACCTCAACAAAAGAGGAGGCATAGGATCACTGCCACTGTGCAGAGAGGCGATGCAGCTCTGGTTTTGGGCAATTCAAGAAGGAATCTCTCTATCGGCAATTCATTTAGCCGGAGAGAACTTGACAGCGGACGCTCTGAGCAGGCAGAGCAGTCTCTCACAAGTGGGAGATAGCTCAGGAAGTCCTTCAAGAGATCTTCACCCTTTGGGGAACCCCTCAAGTGGATCTGTTCGCCACCAGTGTCAACAGGAAGTGCGATCAGTTTTGTTCAAGGGAATTTCCTCCTGGGAGGAGCTCAAGGGGACGCGTTCGTGGTAGACTGGGAGTTTCCATTTCTGTACGCGTTTCCTCCAGTCCCTGTCATTCCTCAAATGATCAGGAGGTTGAGAAGATTCCGGAAGACCATGATCCTAATTGCCCCAGACTGGGCCAGGAGAACGTGGTACCCAGACCTTCTGGACATGTCCATCTGCCCTCCGATTTGTCTTCCACACAGGGAGGATCTTCTCTCGCAGAAGGGAGGTCAGGTTCTCCATCCAGACATCAGAACCCCCAACCTTCACGCTTGGTATCTGAAAGGTTGAGATACAAGGATTGGGACCTCCCAGATGACGTCATGGAGGTGTTGCTTTCAGCCAGAAGGCCAGCAACAAAGAATTTATACCGCTGCCGTTGGAACAAATTTTGCAGCTGGTGTAGAGAAAAGAATATTGAACCCTTTTCATGTGGTACATCAATGGTGTTATCCTTTCTACTCTATTTGGCGAATTCAGGTCTTCAAGTTGGTACGATCAAGGGCTACCTCGCAGCGCTATTGAACTTCAAGCGCACTGCAGAGGAGCCATTATATATCAAATTGCCCTTAGTAATACAATTTCTGAAGGGGTTAACCAATGTCTATCCCCCGAGACCGTTCCAAGTTCCCTTATGGGACTTAAATTTAGTCTTAAATTTCCTGATGGGTACTCCTTTCGAAACACTCCACTCTTGTTCGTTAAGATTTCTCACCCTTAAAACTGTCTTATTAGTGGCTTTGACATCTGCCAGGAGGGTGAGCGAATTACAAGCCCTATCTTGTAAACCCCCTCATACAATTATTCACAAAGACAAAGTTGTCCTGCAAGTGAAGCCTAATTTCCTCCCAAAGGTGGTCTCTGAATTCCACATCACTCAGAAGATAACCTTACCCTCATTCTATCCTCCTCCCCATCCAGGGAAAGAGGAAGAGAGACTACATAGGCTGGATCCAAGGCGAGCCTTGAGTTTTTATATCAGCAGACTTGCTAGGATTAGGCAAGCAGACCAACTATTCGTAGGTTACACAGGGCACAAATTAGGGTTGCCAATCACAAAACGGACCATTTCCAGATGGATTATTTCAGCCATTCTAGAATGTTATAAACTTGCAGGGAAAGAGCCCCCTCATAATCTTAGGGCTCATTCAACCAGGGGTATCGCAGCTTCTTCGGCCCTCCAAAGAGGGGTACCGCTCCGAGACACATATGCGCCTGCAACATGGTCGTCCGCACATAACTTTACAAAATTCTACAATCTGGATTCCTCCTCTAGTCAAGAGACTAGATTTGGCAAAGCTGTGTTACACTCCCTTTACTTTTAAAGGGGAATACGAAAATTTTACTCCCTCCGTTTACACACCACTGCTATGGGAGTCGGAGGACACAATCCCTTTGAAGAACAAGTTATTTCGTACCTGTTAACATTCTTTCGATGGTATGTTCATCCGACGTATTCCTTATCGCTCCTCCCATCCATCCCCTCAGTAAAACATCCCTTGTGGTTGCAGTTTACGCTCCTTCAAGGTCAATAACCAATTCATGCACAGCTACTCTTAAGCTTCAAAACGGAACTGAGCAACGGACGCTGCGCGAGTCTATTTATACGCATGATGACGTCGGCGTCGATACAGAGGCTGTCGAGGGTCACCAACTCGAGGGATGTCGACGCGCAGCGCCCTCTACTGAAAAAATGTTCAGAGGCCAGCAAGCTGGAAGTAAATCTATCAAGATAAGGAATATGTCGGAGGAACATCCCATCGAAAGAACGTTACCAGGTAAGAAGTAACTTATTCATCTACTTCACATGACCTGTTGAAATTGGGAACATGGATTTCAAAGCGTAGCTACCT
This sequence comes from Ambystoma mexicanum, assembly GCF_040938575.1. NCBI lineage: Eukaryota > Metazoa > Chordata > Amphibia > Caudata > Ambystomatidae > Ambystoma > Ambystoma mexicanum. The sequence continues at coordinate 303,996,090 of NC_090926.1, forward strand.
ATGCAAGGGAAGGTAGTTATTTGAAATCCTGAACGTTAATTAAACAAACAGTGCAGGCTCTCCAACATATGCAAATCACCTTTGCAACCAACAGGAAGAAATTGCAGAGGTTAGTATAATTAGAACAATTTTGCCATGGGCTAAGAGTGTGAAAAGCTGTGATTTATCACAATACAATGCACAGAAGGTCCCAGTTAAGTGCTAAAACATACCAGGATTGCGCTAAAACCTAAAGACCTCTGAAGGAAAAATGCAGAATGTTAATTTACCTGATACCCTTGCTAAAAAAAAAAATTCGATGGAGAAGTTTAAGAGTTCTAAAATGTTTGCCATTGGCGTTTTAACGGGGCAAACTCATTAGGCCTGCCGTGATTTTGGGGAAAAGATGCGAGATGTTACTTACAGTTCATAGGTGCT